>NC_092712.1:42758326-43397969 GCF_047496885.1 Scyliorhinus torazame | reverse complement strand
TATTTTTATTAAGGTTTTTTAACAACACAATTTTTCCCCTTACAAATAATAACCCCCCCCCCCCCCGTAACAAAATAATGCAAATTCTCCCTGAGCAAGATATATACATGGCAAGATGGTATATTTACATAGCTTTATACACTGGCTCTCGCCCATTTGTGCCAGTTTCCCCCACCCTCCATGTTATCCCCCGCTCATCCGTCCCCTCCAGCAATCTCTCGTTGTTCCCCCCCCCCGGGTTGCTGCTGCTGCTGACCGACCTTCCTCTAACGCTCTGCGAGGTATTCTAGGAACGGTTGCCACCGCCTGTAGAACCCTTGTGCAGACCCTCTCAAAGCGAACTTAATTCTCTCCAATTTTATGAACCCCGCCATGTCGTTTATCCAGGCCTCCAGGCTAGGGGGCTACGCCTCCTTCCACAATAGGAGGTGGGCTACTAGGGACGCAAAGGCCAGAATTCCGGCCTCTTTCGCCTCCTGTACTCCCGGCTCATCCACTACTCCAAATATTGCTAGCCCCCAGCTTGGCTTGACCCGAACTGTCACCACCTGAGATATTACTCCCGCCACTCCTCTCCAGAACCCCTCCAATGCCGGGCATGACCAAAACATATGGACATGGTTCGCCGGACTCCCTGAACATCTTTCACATCTATCCTTTACTCCAAAGAACCTACTCAGCCTCGCCCTCGTCAAATGCGCTCTGTGAACCACCTTAAATTGTATCAGACTGAGCCTGGCACACGAGGAGGAGGTATTAACCCTGCCCAGGGCATCAGCCCATAGCCCTTCCTCAATCTCCTCCCCCAGCTCCTCCTCCCATTTACCTTTCAATTCTTCTACTAGCGCTTCCCCCTCTTCTTTCATCTCTTGGTATATTTCCGACACCTTGCCCTCCCCGAACCATACCCCCGAGATCACCCTATCTTGAACTTCTTGTGCCGGGAGCAACGGAAATTCCCTCACCTGTTGCCTCACAAAAGCCCTCACCTGCATATATCTAAATGCGTTTCCCGGGGGTAACTCAAATTTCTCCTCCAGTGCCCCTAGGCTCGCAAATGTCCCGTCAATGAACAGGTCCCCCATTCGTCTAATCCCCGCCCGATGCCAGCCTTGGAACTTGTCCATCTTCCCCGGGACAAACCGGTGGTTACCCCTGATTGGGGACCACACCGATGCTCCCATTGCACCCCTGTGCCTTCTCCACTGGCCCCAGATCCTTAGCGTTGCCGCCACCACCGGGCTTGTGGTGTGTTTTGTCGGCGAGAGCGGCAGCGGTGCCATTACCAACGCCCCCAGGCTCGTTCCTTTACAGGACGCCATCTACATCCTCTTCCATGCTGCCCCCTCTCCCTCCATGACCCACTTGCGGATCATCGCTACGTTTGCTGCCCAGTAGTAACTCTCTAGGTTTGGCAAAGCCAACCCTCCTCGGTCCCTGTTGCGTTACAAGAACCCTCTTCTAACCCTCGGTGTCTTATTTGCCCACACATACCCCATAATATTCCTACCTACTTTCTTGAAAAAGCCCTTGGTGATCACGATGGGGAGGCACTGAAACACGAACAAAAACCTCGGAAGGACCACCATTTTGACCGACTGCACCCTACCCGCCAGCGAGAGCGGGAGCATGTCCCATCTTTTAAAATCCTCCTCCATTTGCTCCACCAACCTCGTCAAATTCAGTTTATGTAGGGCCCCCCAACTTCTGGCCACCTGTATCCCCAGATACCGAAAACTCCTCTCCGCCCTCCTCAGCGGTAGGTCCCCTATCCCTCTTTCTTGGTCCCCTGCCTGTAATACAAAAAGCTCACTCTTCCCTACATTAAGCTTGTAGCCCGAAAACTCCCCAAACTCCTTCAGAGTCTGCAAGACCTCCACCATCCCCTCTATTGGGTCCGCCACGTATAGCAGCAGGTCATCTGCGTTTCGCGATACCCGATGCTCCTCTCCCCCGCGGACTATTCCCCTCCATTTCTTGGACTCCCTAAGTGATATGGCCAAGGGTTCGATCGCCAGTGCAAACAACAGGGGGCACCCCTGCCTCGTCCCTCGGTACAGCCGAAAGTACTCCGACCTCCGCCGGTTCGTCACTACACTCGCCACCGGGGCGCTATAAAGGAGCTTAACCCATCTAATAAACCCTCCCCCGAACCCAAACCTGCGCAATACCTCCCAGAGGTACTCCCTCTCTACTCGGTCAAAGGCTTTTTCCGCATCCATAGCTGCCACTATCTCCGCCTCTCCCCCCTCCGATGTCATCATTATCACGTTTAAGAGCCGCCGCACATTGGTATTTAACTGCCTGCCCTTTACAAATCCCGTCTGGTCCTTATGAATCACACCCGGGACACAGTCCTCAATCCTCGTGGCCAGCACTTTTGCCAATAACTTAACGTCCACATTGAGGAGCGATATCGGCCTGTACGATCCACATTGCAGTGGATCCTTGTCTCGCTTAAGAATCAAGGAGATTGTCGCCTCCGACATTGTCTGGGGCAGGGTTCCCTCCTCTCTTGCCTCGTTAAAGGTCCTCACTAGCAGCGGGGCCAGCAGGTCCACATATTTTCTATAGAACTCCACCGGGAACCCGTCCGGCCCCAGGGCCTTCCCCGCCTGCATGCTCCCCAAACCCTTACTCAGCTCCTCCAACCCAATTGGTGCTCCCAAACCAACCGTCTCCTGCTCCTCCACCGTCGGGAACCCCAGCTGGTCCAGAAATCGCCTCATCCCCCCTTCCCCCCCTGGAGGCTGGGACCTGTACAGCTCTTCATAGAAGGCCTTGAATACCTTATTTATTTTCGTGGCACTTCGAACCGTGGCTCCCCTTCCATCTTTGATTCCCCCTATTTCCCTCGCTGCCGCCCTCTTACGGAGCTGGTGCGCCAGCATCCGACTAGCCTTTTCCCCGTACTCATAGGTCGCCCCCTGCGCCTTCCTCCATTGTGCCTCCGCCTTGCCCGTGGTCAGTAGGTCAAACTCCGTCTGGAGCCGTCGCCGTTCCCTGAGTACTCTAGGGGAAGGCAGCAGCAGCCAGGTTCATGGCACCATGGCTGGCTCTGCTGCGCAGCTGGGCAGGAAGAAGAATGGCAGGGCTATAGTGATAGGGGACTCAATTGTAAGGGGAATAGACAGGCGGTTCTGCGGACGCAATCGAGACTCCAGGATGGTATGTTGCCTCCCTGGTGCAAGGGTCAAGGATGTCTCGGAGCGGCTGCAGGACATTCTGGGGGGAAGGGTGAACAGCCAGCTGTCGTGGTGCACATGGGCACCAACAATATAGGTAAAAAACGGGATGAGGTCCTACAAGCTGAATTTAGGGAGCTAGGAGTTAAACTAAAAAGTAGGACCTCAAAGGTAGTAATCTCAGGATTGCTACCAGTGCCACGAGCTAGTCAGAGTAGGAATGTCAGGATAGAGAGGATGAATACGTGGCTCGAGAGATGGTGCAAGAGGGAGGGATTCAAATTCCTGGGACATTGGAACCGGTTCTGGGGGAGGTGGGACCAGTACAAACAGGACGGTCTGTACCTGGGCAGGACTGGAACCGATGTCCTGGGGGGGGGGTTTGCTAGAGCTGTTGGGGAGAGTTTAAACTAATGTGGCAGGGGATGGGAACCGATGCAGGAACCGAGGGCAGCACGGTAGCCTTGTGGATAGCACAATTGCTTCACAGCTCCAGGGTCCCAGGTTCGATTCCGGCTTGGGTCACTGTCTGTGCGGAGTCTGCACATCCTCCCCGCTTTGGCCCGGTTGAAACCCGCTCTCCGCTTAGCGACCTCCGCGCTCCAATCCAGGTATATTCTAATCTCTGCATTGTCCCACTTGCTGCTCCGTTCCCTCTTGGCCCATTTCAGGACCCTCTCTCTGTCCGTAAACCAGTGAAATCTCACCACCATCGCCCTTGGCGGCTCATTTGCCTTGGGCTTCCTCGCAAGCACTCGGTGTGCCCCATCCAGCTCCAGCAATCCCGGGGGTGGCCTCCACACCCATCAGCGTCCCGATCATTGTGGCCGCATATGCCGCGGAATCGGGCCCCTCCACTCCTTCTGGGAGTCCCAGGATCCTCAAGTTGTTTCTCCTCGACCTATTCTCCAGGTCTTCGAGCCTTCCCGCCCACGTCTTGTGCAGCGCCTCGTGCCGCTCCACTTTCTCCGCCAGGCCCACGAGCTCATCGTCGTTCACGTTCACTTTTTCCTGGATCTCCTGGATCTTCACCTCTTGGGCTTTCTGGGTTGCTCCAAGTCCTTCAATTACCGCCAGCAGAGGCGCCACCATCTCCTTGCGCATCTCCTCAAAGCAGCGCTTGATGAATGCATCTCTTCTTTGTATGTTGGCGCCGCCATTTTGTTTTTTTTTCCCTTCTTCTCTCGCTGCTCCAGGGCCGCCTTTTTTGCCGTATCGCTGCGGGTCCGATCCATACAGGTTGGTTGGGGACCTTTCTCCTTCCTTACCCACGGGTTGGTTTTCAAAACAATGCCGTTGGGGCTCCGTTAGCGGGCCCGAAAGTCCGTTTTCGCGGGAGCTGCTGAATCGCGCGGCTTAGCTCCGCATCGCCGCAACCCGGCCAGGCTGAATTTCTTGGCCCAATCATCAACTGCTTTATCTTTTTTTAAAATATATATTTGATTCAAGATTTTTTTGGCCAAACATAACAGTACGTAGTGTTTCTTTTAAACAACAATAAAGCAATATAAATAACAGTGGCCAGTTTTAAACAAATAAATAAATAATATATGAACAGAAACAAAAACCAAACTAAATGGCAACTGCCTTGTCAAAAATAAATACTCTCCAAAGATACAATCCAACAGTCCAATATACATTACCTAAAACACGTGCCTATACATATACAATAACATCCCTGAGAGTCCGTCCGATTCCTCCCCCCCCCCCCCCCCTCCCCCCCCGGGTTGCTGCTGTTGTCTTCTTCTTTTCCATTCCCTCTATCTTTCTGTGAGGTAGTCGACGAACGGTTGCTAATGGTCGCAGGTATCGATCTGGGCCGACTTCCCCAGAGCCGAATACGCTATTCTGTCTGCAGCTGTCCATTTGTGTCCTGTTGGCTGCTTTTCCCATCAGCCTTTTCGGTTAGCCATTTTATATCGGGTTTTGGCCAAATTAATCGGGAATGAGCCATTTTAGGTGGTTACATTCCCTACTTGTGTGATCCTAACGCGAAGCGTGAAGGATCACCTAAATTTTGTCCTTTCCGTTCCCTGACCGGCGGGGGAGGGGGGGGGGGGGGACACCTCCTACATGGCCACTACTCTGACCCTAGCTATGCACAAAAATTTACCTAAAAATTTACCTAATAAATTCTTGAGGGCGCTATGTCAGGCAGGGGCATGCATCTACAAAATAAAAACTTGGAACCTCTAATTTTACCTAAATACACTCATCAAGCATTGCATCATCCTATCTCTCTAAAACATACAACAACAATCATTTTTTTTTAAAGCAAAACAATGTTTATTCTATGAACTCAAGTCAACCTTTTTACAACATACAGTGAACATTTTAGCAATCATTAATTCAAATACAACCCCCAAAGAATACAACACTAAGTAATCCTTTAAGATTTCCTTTTAACATCCATAAGACTTAAAACACCTTTTACCAGAAGCACATCAGGTTAAAGTTATTAGTTTTTAATTTTATTCAAGATTTTTTGGCCAAACATAACAGTACGTAGCGTTTCTTTTAAACAACAATAAAGCAATATAAATAACAGTGGCCAGTTTTAAACAAATAAATAAATAATATATGAACAGAAACAAAAACCAAACTAAATGGCAACTGCCTGGTCAAAAATAAATACTCTCCAAAGATACAATCCAACAGTACAATATACATTACCTAAAACAAGTGCCTATACATATACAATAACATCCCTGAGAGTCCGTCCGATTCCTCCCCCCCTCCCCCCTGGGTTGCTGCTGTTGTCTTCTTCTTTTCCATTCCCTCTATCTTTCTGTGAGGTAGTCGACGAACGGTTCCCACCACCTGGTGAACCCTTGAGTCGAACCCCTTAGTACGAACTTAATCCGTTCTAACTTTATAAACCCTGCCATGTCGTTTATCCAGGTCTCCACACCCGGGGGTTTGGCTTCCTTCCACGTTAACAATATCCTGCGCTGGGCTACTAGGGACGCAAAGGCCAAAACATCAGCCTCTCTCGCCTCCTGCACCCCCGGCTCTTCTGCAACCCCAAATATAGCCAACCCCCAGCTTGGTTCGACCTGGACCCCCACCACCTTCGAAAGCACCTTTGCCACCCCACCCAAAACCCCTGTAGTGCCGGGCATGACCAGAACATGTGGGTGTGATTCGCTGGGCTTCTCGAGCATCTCGCACACCTATCCTCTACCCCCAAAACTTACTGAGCCGTGCTCCAGTCATATGCGCCCTGTGTAACACCTTAAATTGTATCAGGCTTAGCCTGGCACACGAGGACGATGAGTTTACCCTACGTAGGGCATCAGCCCACAGCCCCTCCTCAATCTCCTCCCCCAGCTCTTCTTCCCATTTCCTTTTCAGCTCACCTACCATAATCTCCCCCTCATCCCTCATTTCCCTATATATGTCCGACACCTTACCATCCCCCACCCATGTCTCTGAGATCATTCTATCCTGCACCTCCTGCGTCGGGAGCTGCGGGAATTCCCTCACCTGTTGCCTCGCAAAAGCCCTCAGTTGCATATACCGAAATGCATTCCCTTGGGGCAACCCATATTTTTCCGTCAGCGCTCCCAGACTCGCAAACGTCCCATCCACGAACAGATCTCTCAATTGTGCTACCCCTGCTCTTTGCCATGCTCCAAATCCCCATCCATTCTCCCCGGAACAAACCTATGGTTATTTCTTATCGGGGACCGCACCGAGGCTCCCGTCTTTCCCCTATGCCGTCTCCACTGCCCCAAAATTTTCAATGTAGCCACCACCACCGGGCTTGTGGTGTATTTCTTCGGTGAGAACGACAACGGTGCCGTCACCATAGCTTGTGGGCTAGTCCCCCTGTAGGACGCCCTCTCCAATCTCTTCCACGCCGCTCCCTCCTCTTCTCCCATCCACTTACACACCATTGAAATATTGGCGGCCCAGTAGTACTCACTTAGGCTCGGTAGTGCCAGCCCCCCCCTGTCCCTACTACGCAGCAAAAATGCCCTCCTCACTCTCGGGGTCTTCCCGGCCCACACAAAACTCATAATACTCTTCTCAATTCTTTTAAAAAAGCCTTCGTGACCACCACCGGGAGGCACTGAAACACAAAAAGGAATCTCGGGAGGACCACCATTTTAACCGCCTGCACCCTACCTGCCAGTGACAGGGACACCATGTCCCATCTCTTAAAGTCCTCCTCCATCTGTTCCACCAACCGCGTTAAATTAAGCCTATGTAATGTACCCCAATTCTTGGCTATCTGGATCCCCAAGTACCGAAAGTCCCTTGTTACCTTCCTCAACGGTAAATCCTCAATTTCTCTGCTCTGCTCCCCTGGATGCACCACAAACAACTCACTTTTCCCCATGTTCAATTTATACCCTGAAAAATCCCCAAACTCCCCAAGTATCCACATTATCTCTGGCATCCCCTCCGCCGGGTCCGCCACATATAGCAACAAATCATCCGCATACAGAGATACCCGGTGTTCTTCTCCTCCCCTGAGTACTCCCCTCCACTTACTGGAAGGCTATGGCCAGGTGCTCAATCGCCAGTGCAAACAATAACGGGGACAAAGGACATCCCTGCCTCGTCCCTCTATGGAGCCGAAAATAATCAGACCCCCGTCCATTCGTGACCACGCTCGCCATCGGGGCCCTATACAGCAGCTGTACCCATCTGATATACCCATCTCCAAAGCCAAATCTCCTCAGCACCTCCCACAAATAATCCCACTCCACTCTATCAAATGCTTTCTCGGCATCCATCGCCACCACTATCTCCGCTTCCCCGTCTGGTGGGGGCATCATCATTACCCCTAGCAGCCTCCGTATATTTGTATTCAGCTGTCTCCCCTTCACAAACCCAGTTTGGTCCTCATGAACCACCCCCGGGACACATTCCTCTATCGTTGCCATTACCTTGGCCAGAATCTTAGCCTCCACATTCAGGAGGGAAATAGGCCTATAGGACCCGCATTGCAGCGGGTCTTTTTCCTTCTTTAGGAGGAGCGATATCGTTGCCTCTGACATAGTCGGGGGCAGCTGCCCCCTTTCCCTCGCCTCATTAAAGGTTCTCATCAGTAGCGGGACCAGCAAGTCCATATATTTCCTACAGAATTCAACTGGGAATCCGTCTGGTCCCGGGGCCTTCCCCGCCTGCATGCTCCCAATCCCTTTCACTACTTCCTCCGTCTCAATCTGTGCTCCCAGTCCCGCCCTCTCCTGCTCCTCCACCTTAGGAAATTCCAGCTGATCCAGAAAGCACATCATTCTCTCCTTCCCATCCGGGGGCTGAGCTTCATATAATCTTTCATAAAATGCCTTGAACACTCCATTCACTCTCTCCGCTCCCCGCTCCATCTCTCCCTCCTCATCTCTCATCCCCCCTATCTCCCTCGCTGCTCCCCTTTTCCTCAGTTGGTGGGCCAGCAACCTGCTCGCCTTCTCCCCGTATTCGTACTGTACACCCTGTGCCTTCCTCCATTGTGCCTCTGCATTACCCGTAGTCAACAAGTCAAATTCTGCATGTAGCCTTTGCCTTTCCCTGCACAGTCCCTCCTCCGGTGCCTCCGCATATTGTCTGTCCACCCTCAGAAGTTCTTTCAACAACCGCTCCCTTTCCCTACCCTCCTGCTTTCCTTTATGTGCCCTAATAGATATCAGCTCCCATCTAACCACTGCCTTCAGCACCTCCCAGACCACTCCCACCTGAACCTCCCCATTATCATTGAGTTCCAAGTACCTTTCAATACACCCCCTCACCCTTAAACACACCCCCTCATCTGCCATTAATCCCATGTCCATTCTCCAGGGTGGACGCTGTTCTTTTTCCTCCCCTATCTCCAGGTCCACCCAATGTGGAGCGTGATCCGAAATAGCTATAGCCGTGTACTCCGTCCCCGTCACCTTCGGGATCAGTGCCCTTCCCAAAACAAAAAAGTCTATCCGTGAATAAACTTTGTGGACATAGGAGAAAAACGAAAACTCCTTACTCCTAGGTCTACTAAATCTCCAGGGGTCTACTCCTCCCATCTGCTCCATAAAGTCCTTAAGCACCCTAGCTGCAGCCGGCCTTCTTCCGGTCCTGGACCTCGATCTGTCCAGCCCTGGGTCCAGCACCGTATTAAAATCTCCACCCATTACCAACTTCTCCACCTCTAGGTCCGGGATACGTCCTAACATACGCCTCATAAAGTTGGCATCATCCCAGTTCGGGGCATATACGTTCACTAAGACCACCGCTTCCCCTTGCAATTTGCCACTCACCATCACGTATCTGCCCCCACTATCTGCCACTATGGTCTTTGCCTCAAACATTACCCGCTTCCCCACTAGTATAGCCACCCCCCCTGTTTTTTGTGTCTAGCCCCGAATGAAACACCTGCCCCACCCATCCTTTGCGTAGTCTGACCTGGTCTATCAGTTTCAGGTGCGTCTCCTGCAGCATAACCACATCTGCCTTAAGTTTCTTTAGGTGTGCGAGTACCCGTGCCCTCTTTATCGGCCCGTTCAGCCCTCTCACATTCCACGTGATCAGCCGGGTTGGGGGGCTCTTTACCCGCCCCCCTTGTCGACTAGCCATCTCCTTTTTCAATCCAGCTCCTCACCCGGTTCCCACGTAGCCGTATCTCCCCCCAACGGCGCCCTCCCGCCCCGACCACCCCACCCCATACCAGCTCCCCCTTCTCCCCAGCAGCAGCAACCCAGTTAACCCCCCCCCCACCCCCCCCCGCTAGATCCCTCACTAGCGTAATTGCACCCCCCATGTTGCTCCCAGAAGTCAGCAAACTCTGGCTGACCTCGGCTTCCCCCCGTGACCTCGGCTCCCACTGTGCGAGGCCCCCTCCTTCCTGCTTCCCTGTTCCCGCCATGATTACCATAGCGCGGGAACAAAGCCCGCGCTTCCCATTTGGCCCCGCCCCCAATGGCCGGCGCCCCCAGCTCCTCATCCTCCCTCCCCCCCTCCCCCACGACATGGGGAAGAGAGAAAAGTTACAGGGTCGCAGGATTAACAACTTGGGAAATCATCTCTTCCCCCTTTTCCCCCTCTTCACCCCACATATTCGCCCCACCACTTTGTCCCAAACGTTCTTTTTCTAGCCCGCTTATTCCAGTTTCTCCTCGACAATAAATGTCCACGCCTCTTCTGCCGTTTCAAAGTAGTGGTGTTTCCCTTGATGTGTGACCCACAGTCTTGCCGGCTGCAGCATTCCAAATTTAACCTTCCTTTTGTGCAGCACCGCCTTGGCCCGATTAAAGCTTGCCCTCCTTTTTGCCACCTCCGCACTCCAATCTTGATATACGCGGATCACCGCGTTCTCCCACCTACTGCTCCGAGTTTTCTTTGCCCACCTGAGGACCATCTCTCTGTCCTTATATCGGAGAAATCTCACCACTATGGCTCGAGGAATTTCTCCAGCCCTCGGTCTTCGCGCCATAACTCGATAGGCTCCCTCCACCTCCAACGGGCCCGTCGGGGCCTCCGATCCCATTAACGAGTGCAGCATCGTGCTCACATATGTCCCGACGTCCGCCCCTTCTGCACCTTCGGGAAGACCAAGAATCCTTAAATTCTTCCTCCCCGCATTATTCTCCAGCACCTCCTGCCTTTCCACACACCTTTTGTGTTGTGCCTCGTGCATCTCTGTCTTCACCACCAGGCCCTGTATGTCGTCCTCATTCTCAGCAGCCTTTGCCTTCACGACCCGAAGCTCCTGCTCCTGGGTCTTTTGCTCCTCCTTTAGCCCTTCAATCGCCTGTAATATCGGGGCCAACAGCTCCTTCTTCATCTCCTTTTTAAGTTGTTCCACGCAATGCCGCAGGAACTCTTGTTGGTCAGGGCCCCGTATTAAACTGCCTCCTTCCGACGCCATCTTGCTTTGTGCCTGCCTTCCTGGCCGCTGCTCTAGAGGATCCACCGCAGTCCAGCCACTTTCCTCTCCTTTTTCCATCCGTGTCCAGGGGGGATTCCCTTCTGGTTTACCGCACAGTGTTTTTAGCCGTTAAAATTGCCGTTGGGGCTCCTATTAAGAGCCCAAAAGTCCTTTCCACCGGGAGCTGCCAAAACGTGCGACTTAGCTGGTCATCGCCGCACCCGGAAGCTCTGGAATATTGTTTTTAGCTTTATACTAAAGTTCACTCCATTGTGACTTGTCAACTGCTTTATCAATTACCTTTCTTCTCTCATAATGTCAGAAGTGGGGTTGTCCGCTGATGATTGCAGAATGTTCAGTACCATTGCTCAAGTACTGAAGCAGTCCATGTCCTAAAGCAGCAAGATCTGGACAGTACCCAGACTTGGTCTGACAATCATAGAATCATAGAATTTACAGTGCAGGAGGAGGCCATTTGGCCCATCGAGTCTGCACCGGTCCTTGGAAAGAGCACCCTACCCTAATCCCATACCTCCACCCGACCCACACCTCCACCCTATCCTCGTAACCCCACCTAACCTTTTTTGGATACTAAGGGCAATTTAGTATAGCTAATCCACCTGACCTGCACATCTTTGGACTGTGGGAGGAAACCGGAACACCCGGAGGAAACCCACACAGACACGGAGACAACACGCAGACTCCGCACAGACAGTGACCCCAAACCGGGAATCAAAGCTGGGACCCTGGAGCTGTGAAGCAACTGTACTAACCACTGTGCTACTGTACTGCCCGACAATCGCACAAACAGACACAAAACAGCTTCTCCCCTGCTGTTACCAGACTCCTAAACCACCCTCTTATGGACTGACCTGATTAACACTACACCCCTGTATGCTTCACCCAATACCGGTGTTGTGTAGTTTCATTGTGTACCTTGTGTTGCCCTATTATGTATTTTCTTTTCTTTTCATGTACTTAATGATCTGTTGAGCTGCTCACAGAAAAATACTTTTCACTGTACCTCGGTACATGTGACAATAAACAAATCCAATCCAATCTTAACAAGTGGCAAGTAACGTTTGTACTGCACAAGTGCCAGGCACTGACCAACTATCTTCAACAATAGAGAACCGCAACATTGCCAGTTGACATTCAATGTTATTCATAGTTATTAATAACCTAGATTTTGATGTACAAGACGCAAGTTCAAAATTTACAATTGGCACAACACCTGTATTCTGAAAGGACATAGACAAGTTAGTGGAATGGATGGACAGGTGGCAGAAGAAATATAATATGGAGAAGTGTGAAGTGATTCATTTTGGATGAAGAATGGGAAGAGGCAATATAAAATAAAGGGTACAATTCCACAGGAGATGCAGAGGCAGAGGGAATATATGTGCGCAAATTATTGAAGATGGCAGAGCAGGATGAGAGAGTGGTTAAAAACATACTGGATCCTGGGCTTTATAAATCGGGGTGTATATTACAAAAGCAAGGAGGTTATGATAAACCTGTATGAAATTCTAGTTTAGCCTCAACTGGAGTATTGTTTTGGACGTGCAGAATGCACCTGAGGGGGTGCAGAAAAGATGAATGAGAATGGTGCTAAGGATGAGCAATTTCAATTAAGTAGATACATTGGGAAGCTGGGAGTGATCTCTTTGGAGAAGAAAAGGTTAAGAGGAGATTTTATAGAAGTATTCAAATTATGAGGGGTCTGAACAGTGTATTTAGGAGAAACTGTTCTAGTGTGCAGAAGGATCAAGAGCCGGAGGACACCGATTTAAGCTGATTGGCAAAAGAAGCAATGATGACGTGAATAAATATTTTTTACATAGCGAGTGGTTGGCATCTAGAATGCACTGCCTGAGAGTGCGATGGAGCCAGGTTCAGTTATGGAATTCAAATGAGAATTGGTGCATTATCCAAAGAGAAAATATTTGTAAGGCTAAAGATCAGGGGAGTGACATTAAGTAAATTTCTTTTGCCCTCTGTTGGATCATAGAACAGAAAGTATCATAGAAAAGTTAAGGTATAAGAAAAGGAATCAGTAGAAAATCTGATTCAAAAATTGCACTTTATTTTAATATTCCTGATATATAACACAACTAAATTTTTTGCACACAGGAAGGACCCATATTCTGCTCTTTAAATCTGTAAAAACAGAAGATGCTGCTGAGATCAAGTTTGTTGCTGAAAGTGCCAATTCCAAAGCTTTACTTCGAGTTAAAGGTAAAACTCTTCGGAGACACTTTATAGATTTGGAGAGTAAGGCTCTCTTAGTGCTGTTTCAAAACACCCTTGTCAAGGACAATTAGGGATGGGCTAGCCAACGATGACCACACCCAGTGGAAAATTAGTTTCAAAATATGGGATTGTTGTTGAAAGAGTAGACCATAAGACATAGGAGCAGAATTAGGCCACTCGGCCCATCAATTCTGCTCCGCCATTCAATCATGGCTGATATTTTCCCATCCCCATTCTCCTGCCTTCTCCACATGACCCCTGATCTCCTTATTAATCAAGAACCTATCTATCTCTGTCTTAAAGACACTCAGTGATTTGGCCTCCACAGCCTTCTGCGGCTAAGAGTTCCACAGATTCACCACCCTCTTGCTGAAGAAATTCCTCCTCATCTCTGTTTTAAAGGATCGTCCCTTCAGTCTGAGGTGATGTCCTCTGGTTCAAGTTTCTCCTACAAGTGGAAACATCCTCTCCACGTCCATTCCATCCAGGCCTCGCAGTATCCTGTAAGTTTCAAAAGATCCCCCCTCATCCTTCTAAACTCCAACGATTACAGAACCAGAGTCCTCAACTGTTCCTCATACGACAAGTTCTTCATTCCAGGGATCATTCTTGTGAATCTCCTCTGGACCCTTTCCAAGGCCAGCACATCCTGCCTTAGATACGGGGCTGAAAACTGCTCACAATACTCCAAATGGGGTCTGACCAGAGCCTTATACAGCCTCAGAAGTACATCCCAGGTCTTGTATTCTAGCCCTCTTGACATGAATGCTAACATTGCATTTGCCTTCTTGACTGCCGACTGAACCTGCACATTAAACCTTAAGAGAATCGTGAACAAGGATCCCCAAGTCCCTTTGTGCTTCTGATTTCCTAAGCATTTCCCCATTTATAAAACAGTCTATGCCTAAATTCCTCCTTCCAAAGTTCATAACCTCACACTTTTCCACATTGTATTTCATTTGCCACTTCATTGCCCACTCTCCTAGCTTGTCTAAATCCTTCTGCAGCCCCCTTGCATCCTCAATACTACCTGTCCCTCTACTGATCTTTGTATCATTTGCAAACTTAGCAACGGTGCCTTCAGTTCCTTCTTCCAGATCATTAATGTATATTGTGAAAAGTTGTGGTCCCAGCACAGACCCCTGAGGCACACCACTAGTCACCGGCTGCCATCCTGAAAAAGATCCCTTTATTCCCACTCTGCCTTCTACCAGTCAGCCAATCCTCTCCATGCCAGGATCTTACCCTTAACACCATGGGCTTTTAACTTATGTAGAAGATTTTAGTTTAGACGGCAGCATGGTCGGCGCAGGCTTGGAGGGCCGAAGGGCCTGTTCCTGTGCTGTACTTTTCTTTGTTCTTTGTTCTTTATAACAGTCTCCTATGCGGCACCTTGTCAAAGGCCTTCTGGAAATCTAAATAAATCACGTCCACTGGTTCTCCTTTGTTTAACTTCCTTGTTACCTCATCAAAGAACTCTAACAGATTTGTCAGACGCAACCTCCCTTTGACCAAGCCATGCTGATCAGTCCTATTTTACCATGCACTTCCAAGTACTTTGCGATCTCATCTTTAACAACAGACTCTAAAATCTTACCAATGACCAAAGTCAGGCTAACCGGCCTATAATTTCCCGTCTTCTGCCTCCCGACCTTGTTAAACACTGGTGATACATTAGCCACTTTCCATTGTGAAATTGTGATTTGTGGATTGTGAAATTACCACAAAAAGAAAGGCAAAGATGTTAAAAGTAACTGGTGTTTGAGAGAGCATTTAATGTCTTTTAACCCAAGGAACCATGAATGTGTTTCCCTTTTTGGAGATATTTTTGATGTATACGGACCCGTGTCAAAAAATTTACTAATAATAGAAAAACAAAGTTAGTTAATGATTGATCTATCTGTGATTTTTACATTTAAACTAGGACAATGTAGAAAAAAGGAGAGAAATCCACCTTCCTAGGCAACAAAAAATGAGTAATAGTAAGTCGTACCTCAGTGGAAAATAAAATTGAGGTAGAACCCTCAAGAGTATTGAAAGTCAAAGAGATCTAGGAGTACAGGTCCACAGGTCACTGAAAGGGGCAACACAGGTGGAGAAGGTAGTCAAGAAGGCATACGGCATGCTTGCCTTCATTGGCCGGGGCATTGAGTATAAGAATTGGCAAGTCATGTTGCAGCTGTATAGAACCTTAGTTAGGCCACACTTGGAATATGGTGTTCAATTCTGGTCGCCACACTACCAGAAGGATGTGGAGGCTTTAGAGAGGGTGCAGAAGAGATTTACCAGAAATTTGCCTGGTATGGAGGGCATTAGCTATGAGGAGCGGTTGAATAAACTCGGTTTGTTCTCACTGGAACGAAGGAGGTTGAGGGGCGACCTGCTAGAGGTCTACAAAATTATGAGGGGCATAGACAGAGTGGATAATCAGAGGCTTTTCCCCGGGGTAGAGGGGTCAATTACAAGGGGTTAGTTCCTGTGAGGAAGAAGGATTAATATGGCAATTTTCGGGAACCTTGGATAACGAGAGATATTGTAGGCCTCGTCAAAAAGAGAAAGGAGGCATTTGTCAGGGCTAAAAGGCTGGGAACAGACGAAGCCTGCGTGGAATATAAGGAAAGTAGGAAGGAACTTAAGCAAGGAGTCAGGAGGGCTAGAAGGGGTCACGAAAAGTCATTGGCAAATAGGGTTAAGGAAAATCCCAAGGCTTTTTACACGTACATAAAAAGCAAGAGGGTAGCCAGGGAAAGGGTTGGCCCACTGAAGGATAGGCAAGGGAATCTATGTGTGGAGCCAGAGGAAATGGGTGAGGTACTAAATGAATACTTTGTATCAGTATTCACCAAAGAGAAGAAATTGGTAGATGTTGAGTCTGGAGAAGGGTGTGTAGATAGCCTGGGTCACATTGAGATCCAAAAAGACGAGGTGTTGGGTGTCTTAAAAAATATTACGGTAGATAACGCCCCAGGGCCTGATGGGATCTACCCCAGAATACTGAAGGAGGCTGGAGAGGAAATTGCTGAGGCCTTGACAGAAATCTTTGGATCCTCACTGTCTTCAGGGGATGTCCCGGAGGACTGGAGAATAGCCAATGTTGTTCCTCTGTTTAAGAAGGGTAGCAAGGATAATCCAGGGAACTACAGGCCGCTGAGCCTTACTTCAGTGGTAGGGAAATTACTGGAGAGAATTCTTCGAGACAGGATCTACTCCCATTTGGAAGCAAATGGACGTATTAGTGAGAGGCAGCATGGTTTTGTGAAGGGGAGGTCGTGTCTCACTAACTTGATAGAGTTTTTCGAGGAGGTCACTAAGATGATTGATGCAGGTAGGGCAGTGGATGTTGTCTATATGGACTTCAGTAAGGCCTTTGGCAAGGTCCCTCATGGTAGACTAGTACAAAAGGTGAAGTCCCACGGGATCAGGGGTGAGCTGGCACGGTGGATACAGAACTGGCTAGGTCATAGAAGGCAGAGAGTAGCAATGGAAGGATGCTTTTCTAATTGGAGGGCTGTGACCAGTGGTGTTCCACAGGGATCAGTGCTGGGACCTTTGCTGTTTGTAGTATATATAAATGATTTGGAGGAAAATGTAACTGGTCTGATTAGTAAGTTTGCAGACCACACAAAGGTTGGTGGAATTGCGGATAGCGATGAGGACTGGCAGAGGATACAGCAGGATTTAGATTGTTTGGAGACTTGGGAGGAGAGATGGTAGATGGAGTTTAATCCGGACATATGTGAGGTAATGCATTTTGGAAGGTCTAATGCAGGTAGGGAATATACAGTGAATGGTAGAACCCTCAAGAGTATTGAAAGTCAAAGAGATCTAGGAGTACAGTCCACAGGTCACTGAAAGGGGCAACACAGGTGGAGAAGGTAGTCAAGAAGGCATACGGCATGCTTGCCTTCATTGGCCGGGGCATTGAGTATAAGAATTGGCAAGTCATGTTGCAGCTGTATAGAACCTTAGTTAGGCCACATTTGGAGTATAGTGTTCAATTCTGGTCACCACACTACCAGAAGGATATGGAGGCTTTAGAGAGGGTGCAGAAGAGATTTACCAGAATGTTGCCTGGTATGGAGGGCATTAGCTATGAGGAGTGGTTGAATAAACTCGGTTTGTTCTCACTGGAGCGAAGGAGGTTGAGGGGCGACCTGATAGAGGTCTACAAACTTATGAGGGGCATAGACAGAGTGGATAGTCAGAGGCTTTTCCCCAGGGTAGAGGGGCCAATTACTAGGGGGCATAGGTTTAAGGTGAGAGGGGCAAGGTTTAGAGTAGATGACGAGGCAAGTTTTTTACGCAGAGGGTAGTGGGTGTCTGGAACTCGCTACCGGAGGAGGTGGTGGAAGCAGGGACGATAGTGACATTTAAGGGGCATCTTGACAAATACATGAATAGGATGGGAATAGAGGGATACGGACCCAGGAAGTGTAGAAGATTGTAGTTTAGTCGGGCAGCATGGTCGGCACGGGCTTGGAGGGCCGAAGGGCCGGTTCCTGTGCTGTACATTTCTTTGTTCTTTGTTCTTATTATATAAAATTGGCTGTTGAGTATTTATCATTGATTTTATGCTCATAATGAAGTCAAATTACACTCCAAATAATCTATTTTATGTCTTCCAAATATATTTAAATGGACTTGGTGTTTAATGAAAGTAGCATTGTAAACATTGTTATTTACCAAATATTGCAGATGAAGCCGTAGTTTTCAAAATAGAGTTGTAACTCTGTAATGAAAATGGCAGATTGTCTTTTCATCCAGGTGTGCTTCTCCATCATAGTACTGTGTCCCTTTAATGCTGAGATTAACAATATCTAGCACAGGGCTAAATCGCTGGCTTAGTAAAGCAGACCAAGGCAGGCCAGCAGCACGGTTCGATTCCCGTAACAGCCTCCCCGAACAGGCGCCGGAATGTAGCGACTAGGGGCTTTTCACAGTAACTTCATTTGAAGCCTACTTGTGACAATAAGCGATTTTCATTTAATTTTTTCATCTTGCTCTGATTGTAAAACCATATTAATGCTCAGCTCTGCTATTCTGTGTTTTAATTTAGATAACAACAATTGCTCTTACATTTGTTTCAGAATTGCCAGTTAAAATTGTGAAACCCTTAAAAGAGAAAATTGGTATCGAGAAACATCGTGTAATTTTTGAATGCAGAGTTTCCAGGCCAAATGCTGCTGTCAAATGGTGTTACAAAGACAAAGAGATTCATCCCAGTAAAAAATATGAGATTGTGAGTGATGATGTGTACAGGAAGCTCATAATCAATACTGTCGCTTTTGAAGATGAAGGCAGCTACACGTGTGATGCCATAGATGACAAAACTACAGCAATGTTATATGTAGAAGGTGATGAAAGAAAACATTTCAGTTATTTTAAAAATATTTTGTCAACACTAATGCCGAAATTTTCCTGCCCACTGCCACGGGTTTCCCTGCGGAATAGCCAGCAATCTATTGAAATCTCAATTCAGATTGGTGGGACCAGACGATCGCTAAGAGATCATTAATTAATCCCAGTGTGAATGGCTGGAAAATTCAGGCTTGTGAGTGGAGCTGACAATCATATTTTAAATAATGGAATTTTAAAAGATTTTCAATAGATAACAATGTACTAATATTGAGATGAGACTTTTTAATCTGTTGGCTGTATTGTAGTATTTAAGTTACTACTGGGCAGTCTGTCCCAGTCGTAACTTAAATACTACAATACAGCCAACAGTATTGATACCTGATTGATCCGAAATTCATATTTTGGCCGGAATTTTCCGGCTGTTGCGATTCACTTTTCCCGGCGGCAGTGTACCCCTGCCCATGGGTTTCCGGTCAGCATGGGGTGGCTTCAGTGGAAAATCTCATTGACAAGTGGCGGGAAGACAGAATCCCACCGCCAGCGAATGGTGTGGGACCAAGAAACATACAGCTGGGGAACCGGAGAATCTAGCCCATTACGTCAATGGGCTTCATTTCATTTTTCATTTCATTTCATTTTTCAATGTTATTTTTTGACCTCTTTGCAAATTCCTTCCATTCCACAAACCATTTTGCTTTGGAGAGAGTGGGCAGGCAGGTAGTCTCCTACTGTACTCTTTAGTTGACTGCTAGGAGGTGAATCAGAAAGGCTGGGATTAACTTCCCTTTCCGTTTCTTTTCAAAAATTCCTACATTCAAGAGTACCCCAAAATACAAGAGAACAGCTTGACACAATATTAAGAATATCTTTCATGCTCTTCAAAAGATTGTGGAGATGCCGGCGTTGGACTAGGGTGAGCACAGTAAGAAGTCTTACCACACCAGGTTAAAGTCCAACAGGTTTGTTTCAAATCACTAGCTTTCGGAGCACAGCTCCTTCCTCAGGTGAATGAAGAGGTGGGTTCCAGGAACATATATGTGGACAAAGTCAATGGTGCAAGACGATCAGTCAAGGGCATTCAGCCTCTGATCTTCGGGTAAACGTTCTCCAAAGCAGCCTTCAGGGCGCACTACAACACAGATTCGGCGAGCAGAAACCTATAGCCAAGTTCCGCACACATGAGTACGGCCTCAAACGGGACCTTGGATTCATGTCGCATTACATTCACCCCCCACCATCTGGCCTGGGCTTGCAAAATCCTACTAACTGTTCTGGCTTGAGACAATTCACACCTCTTTAACCTGTGATTATCCCTCTCTCCAGTTGCTTCATCTGGACCTGTAAAGACTTAATTACCTGTAAAGACTCGCATTCAAAATATCGTCTTGCATCATTGACTTTGTCTGTATATATGTTTCTAAAATCCACCTCTTCATTCACCTGAGGAAGGAGCTGTGCTCCGAAAGCTAGTGATTCGATTAACAAACCTGTTGGACTTTAACCTGGTGTGTAAGACTTCTTACTGTGCTTCAAAAGATTGTGAGACTTCTACGTATTACCTTCCCACAGTTCTCCTACTCCGTCAGGTACAATGCCCTAAGAGGTTATTGGTGATTATCTACTTACTTTGCAAGTTAGAAATTAATGCATCAGCACCTGGCATCCTGATTGTGGTATTTCAAGAAGATAAATATTAGAAAGAATTGAAAAATGTTTTACTTAAAACATAAGCAGTATTAGATGTATTACCCATTTATAATCTGGATTAAGTTACATTCACGAAAAATAAAATGTAATTGTATTATATTGAATACTGAACTTGTGACTGTATATTGGTGCCATGTCACATATGAAATGGTTCATCTATAATATGTTCTGAGAAAGAACAGAACAAGAGAAGAGTTGGGAGACCCCTGGGTTGTTAGGTAAGTCATTACAATATTATCACCTAGCTACACATAGTGATCATTCCCCCCCCCCCCCCCCCCACCCCTCATTGTCCACTCAGTGGGCAGATCTTCTTGATCTTACGTGGTCCAATGCTATGTCTAGGTGTGCCCCCAGGATGCACATCAGAGCCTGCTGCCTTTCGCATCCTGTGGCCTTTGATGCCATTGACGGACGTCCTCTGGAGGGCCTGGAGCAGGAGGGCCCTGGCCGACTTACCAGTGTCACTGGCTTTGCCGATCCACCCTGTTCTGCATGCTGCTCTTGAAATACGCCAGTGTCAGAGGGGCGAATTTGGAAGAATTGGAGACCGTCTTCGTCTCCTAGGTGGCAGGCCCCGGGTTAGCCTCCAGTGATTGCTCCTTCTTGACAGTGTCCGTAGGACCCTTGGGGTCTTGATAGGTCTGTACTTTGGTTAATATGTCTTATGTGTCACCGCACTTATATATGACTCAACAGATCTTGAAACTGAGCTTCATGCGTGAAGTAAATTGTCTTTTATTCAGTTCATTTCAGATGTCGCTTGATCAGGTCAGTTTGCTTGCAAATACAGTTTGTTTTGTCCAAGCAAATACAGAGTACTAAGTTGAATTCAATACAAATTACAGCTCTTGATATTTTCTTCAAATTGAATACACGACACAGAAAAGTTGAAAATAAACAAAATGGTGATTCATAGCGAAAGTGCAGAAAGTAGCTTCAGAAATTAAGTAAGATGATTCTGGAATGAATTGTTCAAAACCGGCACGTACTTTTTAAGATTATCACCAATGTCTTTCCCCTTGCTGGCTTTGATTTGGTTCAAGTAATTACAGTTAATTCAATTCGATTGAGATGTCTGTCCATCAAATTTTAATATGGGGTGATTGAAATACATCTTTCTCATGAAGCCTTATCCGTTGTCATGAAATCTGTTTCTGGGAATATAGCCCAGAAACCTAAATTAACAAAATGTGTCTGGCCTCATTATCTTGATGTTTCTCATGGGATACAGCAGTTTTTACTGTCATGCTTGAAATGTGGATTTTTAACAAACCATTTTCAAAATCCATTTTAAATCTTGGGCCATTTATTACTTTAAACTTGTTATATACTGAAAGATAGATTCTATCAGGTCTCCATGGGACGGAGGGGCAGCTGGAGTGAGCTCCAGAGGCCTCTGCGTCATCTAGCCAGTCCTGCCGTCTCCCCATTGTCTGCACCATGGAGTCGATGCCCTCAGTGATGACCCTCAACGACTGGGCCACACTCTGCAGCCCCCCGACAACGTCCACCTGTGTCTTGGACACGTCCCTCAGCGATTGGGACATGCTCTGCAGTGCTTCGCCAATGTCCACCTGCATACGGGACATGTTCCATATCGACTGGGATCCATATCGACTGGGACATGCTTTCGAGGCTCTCAGCCATGGTCGTCACAGACTCAGCCATGCCTTGCATACCACCACTCAAGACTCTGACCTCATGCTACAGGCTTTCCATTGCAGTTGCCACCCTAGCATTGTTGGCCTCGGTGCCACGCATTGTTGGCATCATCTCCTGTTCCCGTAGCCTTTTGGACTCCTCCAATTGGCTATGCACTTGCTGGAATATCGCTGACATCCCCTCCTGAATCTTAGAGCCGTGTCCTAGCATCTGCATCAACTCAGGGATAAAGTGTCCAGAGGCTCGGCATCTGACTGGGACTAAGCAGAGTCTTGGGAGCCAGCAGACCAACTGTTGACTTGCTTGGATGTTCCTGCGTTCACCTGATGTGCATTTGCAACTGTGTGGTGCTCACCAGATTGTGCCCCAGAAGCCTGTCCACTTATGTCGCCCACCGAGATGTGCTCTAGCGCTGATGGAGATGTGAGTGATAGCTGTGAAGCCTCAACAGTGGTCGCATTGGAGCTCTCCTCTGAGATGGTCTCTAGGGTGGGGGAGAATCCACTCTGGCCTGGCCCCATCATATGGAGATCTGGTGAGAATGGACATGAGGTCAGTGAGAGGGAAGAATCATTTTGTCTGACATAAACAACTGAAGAGACAGATCATCTGGATGAAGGGGTAGTGGATCCTCACCTCTGGTGCAGGCCAACCTTGCTGTCGGTGACTGCTCTCTCCTCGGAGAACCCTATGATTTCCAGGGCCATTCCTCATAGGGGGTGAGGACTCGCATCTCTTTTGCTTCCCTTGTGACAAATTGAGGAATGTAATAGATTGCATACAATTGAGCACTCAAAAGGAATCAACTAACTATGGTCATGTTTCTAAAATATGTTTTACAGAGCAATCAATTACCATCATTAAACAGCTATGTGACGTGGAGGTAACAGAGCCAAATGATGCCTGTCTTGAGTGTGAGATTTCAATTGCTGATGTAAAGCCTCCAAAATGGATACTGAATGGTGAAGTTCTTCAAGCTTCTGAAGATGTAGATATTGAACATTGTGGCACTATTCATCGTTTAACTCTAAAAAAAACAAATTGTAAAATGACTGGCGTGCTGCAGTTTGTTGCAGGGAAATCAAAATCTGAGGCGAGGATAACCATTAAAGGTATCCAGACACTTTCCTTCCCATTCTGTCAATTTTATCCCTCTCTTCCTTTTGCACCGTAACTCATGTTGGCAGACATTTCACTGCATTCTGCTGGCTAAATAAGGCTCTCTTATCAGGGCCTTTGAGTGACTCAGCATTGATTTTCCTGTGGCATTGATTTTGGTGCCTTTGCTGCTTTAGGGCTTTATTGATGTTGATCACAGAGCGAATTAGACAATTGTCTGTACAGCAGTCATTGGCTCCTGTCATGGCACAGATGATATGCATGTCCTTGTGGTCCCTCACTCAGATGATGACGTAGTCAAGCGGATGCCACTGCTTGGAGCGAGGGCGTTGCCATGAATCCTTGCACTTGTCTCTCTGATGGAACTATCTCTCTGATGGTTATGACGAGGTCTTGTTCTCGGTATTACATAAGAAGCGGGGTATCATTAGTGATTTCCCTACCCGCTCTGTCGTTTACACCTCCCCACAGGTCCTATGTGCTTTCCAGCTCTGGCATTAAAATTGCCAAATAGGATCAGTTTGTCACCTGTTGGTATTCAGGCCAAGAATTGTTCAAAGTTGGAGCAAAATTCCTTTTTGGACTGCTCTGTAGCTTCCAATGTTGGGATGTACACACTGAAGACTATAGTGCATTGGTTCTGGGGTGAGCCGAAGGGTCATGAGACATTTGTTTATCCCGCAAGGGGAGTCTCTCAGATGGCCAACTAGTTTGTTTTTAATTACAAAACCAACCACATGGAGGCAGCGATCCTTTAGTTTACCTTTCCATAGAATTGCCACTGTTGTCCCTTGAGCTGGCTTTCCCCTGCCTGCCGGATCGCGATTAGTACGGCGATGTCAATGGTGTAGTGCCAGAGCTCCCAGGCCATGATCGCAGTACAATGTTCCGGTCTATCACTGTTGCGATTGTCCATGAGGGTCCTGACATCCCCGGTCCCAAATCTCATTTTAACGTGGGGTGGCTGTTGCACATCAGCCACCACACGGGTTTAGAATAGAATCCCTACAATGCCGAAGGAGACCATTTGGCCCATCGAGTCTGCACCGGCCCTCTGAAAGAGCACCCTACCTAGGCCCAAACCCCACACTATCCCCGTAACCCCACCTAGGGCCAATTTAGCATAGTCAATCCACTTAATGTGAACATCTTTGGACTGTGGGAGGAAAGCCGAGCACCCGGAGGAAACCCATGTTGACAAAGGGAGAAAGTGTAAACTCCACGCAGACAGTCACCCGAGGTCAGAATCGAATCTGGTCCCTGGTGCTGTGGGACAGCATTGCTAACCACTGTGCTGACGTACTGCCAATTTACTTGATGGAGCAAGGCCTTTGTCCAATGGCAAGGGGGTCCAGGACGACTGGAGATCAGGCTCTGCTCTAGGGGTCTAGGCATCACACTTCTACTGAAGTCCTTTCTCCTCACTATATGAATACTCTCGCCCTGGAATTCATAAAGTGCAGTGGCGCCTGCACTCTTCGCTGAAGTCAACCTCGTAATACCCCAATCCCCTTGCTGAAGCCTCGATCGTTAAGCACCTCTCTCCTAGAAGTTGCACTCTTTCTGCCATTTTTGCAGCATTTAGTACTTCACCAGCTTAACCATTTTCCTTGTGACTTCCAACTATGAGTGTTGGTAGTCCACCAATAAAGTGAACCTCCTTTTACCATCACTCATCCATGCCTCAACCAATCTGTCGATGAATCCCTCATCCATGCTTTCATTCCCTCCAGACCTGAACATTCCAATTCTCTTCTAGCCGCCTTCCCACCTTCCAACTTCGTGAACAGTAGCATATCCAAAACACAGGTGAACATATTTTAACTCGTATCAAGTCCAAATCACCTATCACTCTTGTATTTGTTTGCCTACGTTGACGCGCAGACAGACCGTGCCTTGATTCTTCAGATCCTACTATGGCTTTACCCCTCCCTACCACCTCTGCCTCTACAGTCCCCCAAGCTAGCTGCTCTTCTTTAATTGGAGCCTTCTGTATCTGTTTTGCTATCATTGGTCCATTCAGTTGTCAGGGACCTGTGCTCTAGCATATGCTCACTCAACTTCACCACCTCTGTCCTCCTTAATGATGCTCCCTAAAACTTAGCTCTGACCAAACCTTTGTCACCTATGTTCATAAATCCTTATGTGGTTTGGTTTGAAATACTGATTTATTACTATACCTTATTTCAATTTAGGACATGTTATTACATTAATATATTTTGTAAATGCAAATGTGTTGTTGTTTGGCAAACTTGATTATAAATTCACACGCGATTATTTTTCAGAGCCCCCAACAGAGGTAGTCAGAGAACTACAGAACATTGCAGTTGAAGAGAGGAACTCTGCTACTTTGAGCTGTGAGTTTACACCTACGCCCAAGGTGGTCAGATGGTACAAAGACCAGAACTTAATCAAATCTTCTGACCGATACAAATTCAGTCAAAATAAGAATGTGTTAGAACTTATCATTTCAAATCTCAAACCCGAAGACTCTGGTGAATATAGCTGCAAATCAAGTAATGCACAGACAACAGCCAAGCTCACAGTTGAAGGTAAGAATTGGCACCTTGCAATAAAAATGATTTACTGCTATTTAATTAAGTTGAACGAGCAAGACCGATAATTAACTATAACTTGATTGATTCCAGAAATGAAATTTTGCCTCTTCTGCTCACCAAAGTATTATTGAATTTCTAGTTTATACCTATCACCATTGTGTGCTTTAGTGCTCCAAATCAACTGTTTCCAGTCACCTTCCTTCTAAGACATGAGGTCCTCTTTCTTATTTACCTTTTAAAGTTGAAGAATTGTAGACCAAAAAATATTTCCACTGTGTGCATGATGCATAGCATTTTGCTTAGGATGACCTGCAGTTGCCTCAGGAACCTGGCTGAAATCGGCATAAGATCTCTTGCATATGCGAATTGTGGGCTTAATACCTATTTCAATCCCTTTCTGTATTGAATCAAGACAGTTGGGGAGTATTTAAACTAATATGGCAGAGGGATGGGAACCGATGCAGGAAGTCGGAAGGTAGTAAAACAGGGACAGAAACAAAAGGCAGTAAGGGGGAAAGTGTAAGGCAGAGAGGTGAGAGTCAAAAATCAAAAAGGGCGACAGTACAAGGTACAGTGACTGAGGGTAGCTCAGTGAATAGGCCCAGTAATACTAAAAGGAATAAAACGGGAAGTAAAAACATAAATGGAAAGCGACGCGGCAGGTTGTTACATGAAGATATGGGTTCAACGACGAGGAAAATTAGGAGAAAAGTTAAGAGGAAAAATAACTTACGAGAGGTTACTGATCAAGGTGTTAAGATTTAAAACAGAGGTATAAAAGCCAACATAAGTGTACCTTACCTGAATGCTCGTAGTATTCGGAATAAGGTAAATGAGTTGATGGCGCAAATCAACGTGAATGACTATGATTTAGTGGCCATTACTGAAACATAGTTAAAGGATGGTCATGACTGGGAGTTAAATATCCAAGGGTATAAAACTATACGGAAGGACAGAGTGGATGGTAAGGGAGGTGGTGTAGCTCTGTTATTTAAGGATGACATCCAGGCAATAGTAAGGGATGACATTGGTGCTATGGAGGATAAGGTTGAATCGATTTGGTTGGAAATCACGAATAGGAAGGCGAAAAAGTCACTGATAGGAGTAGTCTATAGGCCACCAAATAGTAACATTATGGTGGGGCAGGCAATAAACAAAGAAATAACGGATGCATGTAGAAATGGTGCAGCAGTTATCATGGGGGATTTTAATCTACATGTCGATTGGTTTAACCAGGTCGGTCAAGGCAGCCTTGAGGAGGAGTTTATAGAATGTATCCGCGGTAAATTCCTAGAACAGTATGTAATGGAACCTACGAGGAAACATGCGGCCTTGATCTGGTCCTGTGTAATGAGACAGGATTGATTCATGATCTCATAGTTAGGGATCCTCTCGGAAGGAGCAATCACAATATGGTGGAATTTAAAATACAGATGGAGGCTGAGAAGGTAAAATCAAACGTTAGTGTTTTGTGCTTAAACAAAGGAGATTGCAATGGGATGAGAGAAGAGCTAGCTAAGGTAGAATGGGAGCAAAGACTTTATGGTGAAACTGTTGAGGAACAGTGGAGAACCTTCCAAGCGATTTTTCACAGTGCTCAGCAAAGGTTTATACCAACAAAAAGGAAGGACAGTAGCAAGAGGGAAAATCAACCGTGGATATCTAAGGAAATAAGGGAGAGTATCAAATTGAAGGAAAAAGCATACAAAGTGGCAAAGATTAGTGGGAGACTAGAGGACTGGGAAATCTTTAGGGGGCAACAGAAAGCTACTAAAATAGGTATAAAGAAAAGTAAGATAGATTATGAGAGTAACTTGCTCAGTAGTAAAAGTTTCTACAAATATATAAAACAAAAAAGAGTGGCTATGACCCTTTAGAGGATGAGAAGGGAGATTTAATAATGGGAGATGAGGAAATGGCTGAGGAACTGAACAGGTTTTTTGGGTCGGTCTTCACAGTGGAAGACACAAATAACATGCCAGTGACTGATAGAAATGAGGCTTTGACAGGTGAGGACCTTGAGATGATTGTTATCACTAAGGAGGTAGTGATGTGCAGGCTAAAGGGGCTAAAGGTAGACAAGTCTCCTGGCCCTGATGGAATGCATCCCAGAGTGCTAAAAGAGATGGCTAGGGAAATTGCAAATGCACTAGTGATAATTTACCAAAATTCACTAGACTCTGGGGTGGTCCTGGCGGATTGGAAATTAGCCAACGTGACACCACTGTTTAAAAAAGGAGGTAGGCAGAAAGCAGATAATTATAGGCCAGTTAGCTTAACTTCGGTAGTAGGGAAGATGTCTATCATCAAGGAAGAAATAGCGAGGCATCTGGGTGGAAATTGTCCCATTGGGCAGGCGCAGAATGGGTTCATAAAGGGCAGGTCGTGCCTAACTAATTTAGTGGAATTGTTTGAGGACATTACCAGTGCGGTAGATAACGGGGAGCCAATGGATGTGGTATATCTGGATTTCCAGAAAGCTTTTGACAAGGTGCCACACAAAAGGTTGCTGCATAAGATAAAGATGCATGGTATTAAGGGTAAAGTAGTAGCATGGATAGAGGATTGGTTAATTAATAGAAAGCAAAGAGTGGGGATTTATGGGTGTTTCTCTGGTTGGCAATCAGTAGCTAGTGATCCCTTGGGGTTCAGTGTTGGGCCCACAATTGTTCTCAATTTACATAGATGATTTGGAGTTGGGGACGACACTAAGATGAGTGGTAAAGCAAAAAGTGCAGAGGATACTGGAAGTCTGCAGAGGGATTTGGATAGGTTAAGTGAATAGGCTAGGGTTTGGCAGATGGAATACAATGTTGACAAATGTGAGGTTATCCATTTTCGTAGGAATGACAGAAAAAGGGATTATTATTTAAATGATAAAATATTAAAACATGCCGCTGTGCGGAGAGACCTGGGTGTGCTCGTGCATGAGTCGCAAAAGTTGGTTTACGTGTGCAACAGGTGATTAAGAAGGCAAATGGAGTTTTGTCCTTCATTGCTAGAGGGATGCAATTTAAGACTAGGGAGGTTATGCTGCAATTGTATAAGGTGTTAGTGAGGCCACACCTAGAGTATTGTGTTCAGTTTTGGTCTCCTTACCTGAGAAAAGATGTACTGGCGCTGGAGGGTGTGCAGAGGAGATTCACTAGGTTAATCCCAGAGTTGAGGGGGTTGGATTACGAGGACAGGTTGAGTAGACTGGGACTGTATTCGTTGGAATTTAGAAGGATGCGGGAGGATCTTATAGAAACATATAAAATTATGAAGGGAATAGATAGGATAGATGCGGGCAGGTTGTTTCCACTGGCGGGTGAAAACAGAACTAGGGGGCATAGCCTCAAAATAAGGGGAAATAGATTTAGGACTGAGCTTAGGAGGAACTTCTTCACCCAAAGGGTTGTGAATCTATGGAATTCCTTGCCCAGTGAAGCAGTTGAGGCTCCTTCATTAAATGCTTTTAAGATAAAGATAGATAAAGGGATTAAGGGTTATAGTGTTCGGACTGGAAAGTGGAGCTGAGTCCACAAAGATCAGCCATGATCTCATTGAATGGCGGAGCAGGCTCGAGGATCCAGATGGCCTACTCCTGCTCCTAGTTCTTATGTTCTTATGTTTACAGAATTTGCCTTTCAGGCATCTTGGCTGACAAAATCAAGAAGTAGAATCAGTACGAGTGGATTTAGGAAGAGTCAGAAGACAGTGGTTGCTGTAATTTAGAACCCCCTAACAGTATTTAGAGCCCAAAGAGAAAATGCTGGAAAATCTCAGCAGGTCTGGCAGCATCTGTAGGGAGAAAAAAGAACTAAAGTTTTGAGTCCAGATGACCCTTTGTCAAAGCAGGTTTCTCTTCGGTTTCACAATATTTAGAGCGTTGGACAGCATATTAAGCAAGAAATAATTGGAGATTGTAACAAAGGCAATGTAATAATTATGGGGGACTTTCATCATGATAAGGACTGGACCAATCAAATTGACAAAGGTGACTTGGAAGATGAAGTCGTAGAATGCTTTCTGGAGCAATACAATGTGAAACTGATGAGGGATTTCAGATCTAATATTGTTCAATAAGTCAGGGTTAGTCAGATCAAAAGATCTGCCAGGAAAATAATAATGATGATTATTGATGTACAATTGAATTCCGTTTTAAGTTTGAAAATGACATACTCTAGCCCAAAACTTGTATCAGGGGAGAACTGGCTACGGTATTGTGGTAAATAAACAGCGGGAATTTTTTAAAGAAACAATTCCAATGTTCAACAAAAATACATTCCATTGGAAAATAAAAACTCAACAAGGAAGGTCCATACCTGGCTTAATTAAGGACAGTATTAAGTAAGTAAAAAGAAGCAAAAAGAATGGCAAATAATACTAACAATGGGATTGTTTTAGAAACCAGCAAAGGACCACCAAAATGATGATAAAAATGAAAAAAATAGAATATGAGAGTAAACTTATCTAGGACTATAAAAATATATTTTAAAAGGACTTTAAACTAGCAAGTTGGGGGGAAGGGAAGTGTAAAGCTATGGACAGTATAATGGTTAATGGAGATCAAGGCAGCAGGTTACGTGACAGGTTATTATGTAGAGATACGGGTTCAAAGACAAGGAAAATTAGGAGAAAGGGTAAGAGGAAGAATAAATTGTGAAAAGTTACTGATCAAGGTGTTAGGATTCATAACAAAGACATAAAAAACAGCATAAGTGTACTTTACCTGAATGCTCGTAGTATACGAAATAAGGTAAATGAGTTGATGGCGCAAATCATCGTGAATGACTATGATTTAGTGGCCATTACTGAAACATGGTTAAAAGATGGTTACGACTGGGAGTTAAATATCCAAGGGTATCAGACTATACGAAAGGATAGAATGGACGGTAAGGGCGGTGGTGTAGCTTTGTTGTTTAAGGATGGCATCCGGGCAATAGTAAGGGATGATATTGGTGTATGGAGGACAAGGTTGAATTAATTTGGGTGGAAATCAGGAATAGTAAGGTGAAAAGGTCACTGATAGGAGTAGTCTATAGGCCACCAAATAGTAACAGGATGGTAGGGCAGGCAATAAGCAAAGAAATAACGGATGCATGTAGAAATGGTACAGTGGTTATCATGGGAGATTTTAATCTGGATATCGATTGGTTTAACCAGGTTGGTAAAGGCAGCCTTGAGGAGGAGTTTACAGAATGTGCCCGGGATAATTTCCTGGAACAATATGTAATGGAACCTACAAGGGAACAAGCGGTCCTAGATCTGGTCCTGTGTAATGAGGCAGGATTGATTAATGATCTCATAGTTCGGGATCCTCTAGGAAGGAGCGACCACAATATGGTGGAATTTAAAATACAGTTGGAGGATGACAAGGTAAAATCAAACACTAGTGTTTTGTGCTTAAACAAAGGTGATTACAATGGGATGAGAGAAGAACTAGCTAAGGTAGACTGGGAGCAAAGACTTCATGGTGAAGCAGTTGAGGAACAGTGGAGAACCTTCCGAGTGATCTTTCACAGTGTTCAGAAAAGGTTCATACCGACAAAAAAAGAAAGACGGTAGAAAGGGGAAAAATCGACCGTGGATATCTAAGGAGGCGAGGGAGAGTATCAAATTGAAGGAAAAAACATACAAAGTGGCAAAAATTAGTGGGAGACTAGAGGACTGGGAAGTCTTTAGGGGACAACAGAAAGCTACTAAAAAAGCCATAAAGAAGAGTAAGGTAGACTATGAAAGTAAACTGGCTCAGAACATAAAAGCAGATAGTAAAAGCTTCTACAAATATATAAGACAAAAAAGAGTGGCTAAGGTAAATATTGGTCCTTTGGAAGATGAGAAGGGAGATTTAATAATAGGAGACGGGGAAATGGCTGAGGAGCTGAAAAGGTTTTTTGGGTCAGTCTTCTCAGTGGAGGACACAAATAACATGCCAGTGACTGATGGAAATAAGGATATGATAGGTGAGGACCTTGAGATGATTGTAATCATTAAGGAGGCAGTATTGGGCAAGCTAATGGGGCTAAAGGTAGACAAGTCTCCTGGCCCTGATGGGATGTATCCCAGAGTGTTAAAAGAGATGGCTAGGGAAATTGTAAACGCACTAGTGATAATTTATCAAAATTCACTTGACTCTGGGGTGGTCCCAGAGGATTGGAAATTAGCAAACGTGACACCACTGTTTAAAAAAGGAGGTTGGCAGAAAGCGGGTAATTATAGGCCGGTAAGCTTAACTTCGTTTGTAGGGAAAATGCTGGAATCTATCATTAAGGAGGAAATAGCGGGGCACCTGGAGGGAAATTGTCCCATTGGGCAGGCGCAGAATGGGTTCATAAAGGGCAGGTCGTGCCTAACTAATTTAGTGGAATTGTTTGAGGACATTACCAATGCGGTAGATAACGGGGAGCCAATGGATGTGGTATATCTGGATTTCCAGAAAGCTTTTGACAAGGTGCCACACAAAAGGTTGCTGCATAAACTAAAGATGCATGGCATTGAGGGTAAAGTGGTAGCATGGATAGAGGATTGGTTAACTAACAGAAAGCAGAGAGTGGGAATAAATGGGTGTTTCTTTGGTTGTCAACCTGTAACTAGTGGGGTCCCTCAAGGATCAGTGTTGGGTCCGCAGTTGTTCACAATTTACAGAGACAATTTAGAGTTGGGGACCAAGTGCAATGTGTCAAAGTTTGCAGACGACACTAAGATGAGTGGTAAAGCAAAAAGGGCAGAGGATACCGGAAGTCTGCAGAAGGATTTGGATAGGTTAGGTGAATGAGCTAGGGTCTGGCAGATGGTTTTCAATGTTGCCAAGTGTGAGGCTATCCATTTAAACGGTAAGATGTTAAAACATGCTGCTGTGCAGAGGGACCTGGGTGCGCTGGTGCACGAGTCGCAAAAAGTTGGTGTGCAGGTGCAACAGGTGATTAAGAAGGCTAATCGAGTTTTGTCTTTCATTGCCAGAGGGATGGAGTTCAAGACTAGTGAGGTTATGCTGCAATTGTATAGGGTGTTGGTGAGGCCGCATCTGGAGTATTGTGTTCAGTTTTGGTCTCCTTACCTGAGAAAGGACATATTGGCACTGGAGGGAGTGCAGAGGAGATTCACTAGGTTGATCCCAGAGTTGAGGGGATTAGATTATGATGAGAGGTTGAGTAGACTGGGACTGTACTCATTGGAGTTTAGAAGGATGCGGGGGGATCTTATTGAGTCATAAAATTATGAAGGGAATAGATAGGATTGATGCGGGCAGGTTGTTTCCACTGGTCGGGGAAAGCAGAACTGGGGGGCATAGCCTCAAAATAAGGGGAGGTAGATTAAGGACGGAGTGTAGGAGGAACCTCTTCACCCAAAGGGTTGTGAATCTCTGGAATTCCTTGCCCAGTGAAGCAGTTGAGGCCTTCTTTAAACGTTTTAAAGAAAAAGATAGATGCCTTTCTAAAGAATAAAGGGATTCGGGGATATGGTGTACGGGCCGGAGAGTGGAGCTGAGTCCACAAAGATCAGCCATGATCTCATTAAATGGCGGAGCAGGCTCGAGGGGCCAGATGGCCTACTCCTGTTCCTAGTTCTTATGTTCTTATGTAAAAGCAAGCATTTGTCTGCTAGAGCTGGAGATATGAGAAATTATAATTGGGAATGAGGAAATGACAGAGGTGAATATTTTGGCCAGAATTCTTCCATCCCACTCGCAGCAGGTTTGATGGCGGGTGGGAGTGGAGAATCCAGCGGGAGCCAAAAAGTCAGAACCCGCTGGCGTAAAAATAGTTTAAAATTCTTCCATTGGCGGATCGGTTCTCCTGCTGCCTGGTGGTGTGAAGGACATTTGCAACTCTTGAATGCTCATTAAAACAGCTGCTTCCCAAAATCTTGGCAGGCCTTCCGATCTTGCGGGAAATCAGGTCTACTTCAAACCTGTTTGTGAAAGGGTGGTATTCACAAAGGCAAACCTCAGTTTGCTTCAGACCTCAAGGTGAGTGCAACGTAGATAGCCTACCAGGCATAGCACTGCACTGCTTGTGCTGTACTGAACGTCACTCTGCTGGGGCAGACTGGTTCATGTTGTCCAGTTCAATGCTAAGCTAGTCTTGATGGACAGCACTGTGCTGCTGGATTCATGCATCCTCCCATTTCACTGACTCGGATCAGTACTGCGCCTGGCGTTGAGAGGGCAGGGGTCTTCTGCTCCTGGTGCGACACACTGTTGCCTGTCTGGACAGCACTGCAGCCTCAATTTGAATGCACCAAAATTCAACCGCGAGGAGGGGGTGTAGCTGATGAAGACAAAGGAGGCCTGTGCAATGAGTGCTGTGGAATGGTGACAAGGGGGGGCAATGTAAAAAGAAGGTGTGCAAGGACGACAAGGGGAAAGGGAAAACACAAGGAGGCACTGTTGAAGGAGGACTGTTTAATAAGGCAGGGGAATCCAAAGTAAGCAAAGAAGAAAACAACGTTTAATTTACAACGAGAATATACATGAGTACCGGTAGAAGCTCACCAGGTACTCTGTCCTATTGGTCGGTTCCAGATTGGCCGACCTTTTCGACAAGTATGGGTGAGCTACCCCACCCCTATCGGGGGAGCTTGTACTCCCCAAGGAGCACGGGGAAAACAATCATCCCCACACCGCATGCCCCGTGTAGGTTATTACATTCCTCCCCCTCAAAGTCCGAAGACCCCATCGAAGGACAATGATGAGGAGAAGACGAAGAAGAAGAACATTTCATATAAATTACAGTGCAGAAGGAGGCCATTCGGCCGATCGAGTCTGCACTGGCCGTTGGAAAGAGCAACCTACCCAAGCCCACACCCCCACCCTCCCCGTAACCCAGTAACCCTGCTGAACCTTTTTGAACACTAAGGGAAATTTAGCATGGTCAAACCACCCAATCTGCACATCTTTGGACTGTGAACAAAGAACAAACAAAGAACAAAGAAATGTACAGCACAGGAACAGGCCCTTCGGCCCTCCAAGCCCGTGCCGACCATGCTGCCCGACTAAACTACAATCTTCTACCCTTCCTGGGTCCGTATCCCTCTATTCCCATCCTATTCATGTATTTGTCAAGATGCCCCTGAAATGTCACTATCGTCCCTGCTTCCACCACCTCCTCCGGTAGCGAGTTCCAGGCACCCACTACCCTCTGCGTAAAAAACTTGCCTCGTACATCTACTCTAAACCTTGCCCCTCTCACCTTAAACCTATGCCCCCTAGTAATTGACCCCTCTACCCTGGGGGAAAGCCTCTGACTATCCACTCTGTCTATGCCCCTCATAATTTTGTATACCTCTATCAGGTCGCCCCTCAACCTCCTACGTTCCAGTGAGAACAAACCGAGTTTATTCAACCGCTCCTCATAGCTAATGCACTCCATACCAGGCAACATTCTGGTAAATCTCTTCTGCACCCTCTCTAAAGCCTCCACATCCTTCTGGTAGTGTGGTGACCAGAATTGTGGGAGGACTGTGGGAGGAAACCGGATCATCCAGAGGAAACCCATGCAGACACGGGAGAACGTGCAGACTCCGCACAGACGGTGACCCAAGCCGGGAATCGACCTGGGACCCTGGAGCTGTGAAGCAACTGTGCTAACCACTATGCTACCATGCTGCAGTATAGAACATAGAACATAGAACAATACAGCGCAGTACAGGCCCTTCGGCCCACGATGTTGCACCGAAACAAAAGTCATCTAACCTACACTATGCCATTATCATCCATATGTTTATCCAATAAACTTTTAAATGCCCTCAATGTTGGCGAGTTCACTACTGTAGCAGTTAGGGCATTCCACGGCCTCACTACTCTTTGCGTAAAGAACCTACCTCTGACCTCTGTCCTATATCTATTACCCCTCAGTTTAAAGTTATGTCCCCTCGTGCCAGCCATTTCCATCCGCGGGAGAAGGCCCTCACTGTCCACCCTATCCAACCCCCTGATCATTTTGTATGCCTCTATTAAGTCTCCTCTTAACCTTCTTCTCTCCAACGAAAACAACCTCAAGTCCATCAGCCTTTCCTCATAAGATTTTCCCTCCATACCAGGCAACATCCTGGTAAATCTCCTCTGCACCCGCTCCAAAGCCTCCACGTCCTTCCTATAATGCGGTGACCAGAACTGTACGCAATACTCCAAATGCGGCCGTACCAGAGTTCTGTACAGCTGCAACATGACCTCCCGACTCCGGAACTCAATCCCTCTACCAATAAAGGCCAACACTCCATAGGCCTTCTTCACAACCCTATCAACCTGGGTGGCAACTTTCAGGGATCTATGTACATGGACACCTAGATCCCTCTGCTCATCCACACTTTCAAGAACTTTACCATTAGCCAAATATTCCGCATTCCTGTTATTCCTTCCAAAGTGAATCACCTCACACTTCTCTACATTAAACTCCATTTGCCACCTCTCAGCCCAGCTCTGCAGCTTATCTATATCCCTCTGTAACCTGCTACATCCTTCCACACTATCGACAACACCACCAACTTTAGTATCGTCTGCAAATTTACTCACTCACCCTTCTGCGCCTTCCTCTAGGTCATTGATAAAAATGACGAACAGCAACGGCCCCAGAACAGATCCTTGTGGTACTCCACTTGTGACTGTACTCTATTCTGAACATTTCCCATCAACCACCACCCTCTGTCTTCTTTCAGCTAGCCAATTTCTGATCCACATCTCTAAATCACCCGCAATCCCCAGCCTCCGTATTTTCTGCAATAGCCTACCGTGGGGAACCTTATCAAACGCTTTGCTGAAATCCATATACACCACATCAACTGCTCTACCCTCATCTACCTGTTCAGTCACCTTCTCAAAGAACTAAATGAGGTTTGTGAGGCATGGCCTACCCTTCACAAAGCCATGCTGACTATCCCTGATCATATTATTCCTATCTAGATGATTATAAATCTGGTCTCTTATAATCCCCTCCAAGACTTTACCCACTACAGACGTGAGGCTCACCGGTCTATAGTTGCCGGGGTTGTCTCTGCTCCCCTTTTTGAACAAAGGGACCACATTTGCTGTCCTCCAGTCCTCTGGCACTATTCCTGTAGCCAATGATGACATAAAAATCAAAGCCAACGGTCCAGCAATCTCTTCCCTGGCCTCCCAGAGAATCCTAGAATAAATCCCATCAGGTCCCGGGGACTTATCTATTTTCAGCCTGTCCAGAATTGCCAACACCTCTTCCCTACGTACCTCAATGCCATCTATTCTATTAGCCTGGGGCTCAGCATTCTCCTCCACAACATTATCTTTTTCCTGAGTGAATACTGACGAAAAATATTCATTTAGTATCTCGCCTATCTCTTCAGACTCCACACACAATTTCCCATCCCTGTCCTTGACTGGTCCTACTCTTTCCCTAGTCATTCGCTTATTCCTGACATACCTATAGAAAGCTTTTGGGTTTTCCTTGATCCTTCCTGCCAAATACTTCTCATGTCCCCTCCTTGCTCGTCTTAGCTCTCTCTTTCGATCCTTCCTCGCTACCTTGTAACTATCCATCGCCCCAACCGAAACTTCACACTTCATCTTCACATAGGCCTCCTTCTTCCTCTTAACAAGAGATTCCACTTCCTTGGTAAACCACGGTTCCCTCGCTCGACGCCTTCCTCCCTGCCTGACCGGTACATACTTATCAAGAACACGCAGTAGCTGATCCTTGAACAAGCTCCACTTATCCAGTGTGCCCAACACTTGCAGCCTACTTCTCCACCTTATCCCCCCCAAGTCACGTCTAATGGCATCATAATTGCCCTTCCCCCAGCTATAACTCTTGCCCTGCGGTGTATACTTATCCCTTTCCATCATTAACGTAAACGTCACCGAATTGTGGTCACTGTCCCCAAAGTGCTCTCCTACCTCCAAATCCAACACCTGGCCTGGTTCATTACCCAAAACCAAATCCAACGTGGCCTCGCCTCTTGTTGGCCTGTCAACGTATTGTTTCAGGAAACCCTCCTGCACACACTGTACAATAAACGACCCATCTATTGTACTCGAACTATATCTTTTCCAGTCAATATTTGGAAAGTTAAAGTCTCCCATAATAACTACCCTGTTACTTTCGCTCTTATCCAGGATCATCCTCGCCATCCTTTCCTCTACATCCCTAGAACTATTAGGAGGCCTATAAAAAACTCCCAACAGGGTGACCTCTCCTTTCCTGTTTCTAACTTCAGCCCATACTACCTCGGAAGAAGAGTCCCCATCTAGCATCCTCTCCGCCACCGTAATACTGCTCTTGACTAGCAGCGCCACACCTCCCCCTCTTTTGCCTCCTTCTCTGAGCTTACTAAAACACCTAAACCCCGGAACCTGCAACATCCATTCCTGTCCCTGCGCTATCCATGTCTCCGAAATGGCCACAACATCGAAGTCCCAGGTACCAACCCATGCTGCCAGTTCCCCTACCTTGTTTCGTATACTCCTGGCATTGAAGTAGACACACTTCAAACCACCTACCTGAACACTGGCCCCCTCCTGCGACGTCAAATCTGTGCTCCTGACCTCTATACTCTCATTCTCCCTTACCCTAAAACTACAATCCAGGTTCCCATGCCCCTGCTGCATTAAACCCCCCCAAAGAGCACTAACAAATCTTCCCCCCAGGATATTTGTGCCCCTCAGGTTCAGATGTAGACCATCCTGTCTGTAGAGGTCCCAACTTCCCCAGAAAGAGTCCCAGTTATCCAGAAATCTGAATCCCTCCCGCCTGCATCATCCCTGTAGCCACGTGTTTAAATGCTCTCTCTCCCTATTCCTCATCTCACTATCACGTGGCACGGGCAACAACCCAGAGATAACAACTCTGTTTGTTCTAGTTCTGAGCTTCCATCCTAGCTCCCTGAAAGCCTGCCTGACATCCTTGTCCCCTTTCCTACCTATGTCGTTAGTGCCAATGTGGACCACGACTTGGGGCTGCTGCCCCCTCCCCCCTAAGGACCCGGAAAACACGATCTGAGACATCACGTACCCTTGCACCTGGGAGGCAACATACCAAACGTGAGTCTCTCACGCTCCCACAAAATCTCCTATCTGTGCCCCTGGCTATAGAGTCCCCAATTACTAATGCTCTGCTCCTCTCCCCCCTTCCCTTCTGAGCAACAGGGACAGACTCCGTGCCAGAGGCCCGTACCCCATGGCTTACCCCTGGTAAGTCCCCCCCCCACAAGTATCCAAAGCGGTATACTTGTTTCTCAGGGGAACGACCGCAGGGGATCCCTGCACTGACTGCTTTTTCCCAGTCCCTCTTACAGTTACCCACCTATCTCCAATCTTTGGTGTAACTAATTCCCTGAAGCTGCTATCTATGACCCCTTCTGCCTCCCGAATGATCCGAAGTTCTTCCAACTCCAGCTCCAGTTCCCTAACTCGGTCTTGGAGGAGCTGGAGATGGCAGCACTTCCTGCAGGTAAAATCAGCAGGAACACTAACTGCATCCCTCACCTCAAACATCCTGCAGGAGGAACATTGCACTCCCTTCCCTGCCATTCCTCTAACTTTCTACCAAGATCTGGCTAACAACTAAATTAAATTTTTTATAAAAAATAATAATAATATAATAAAATATGGTACTTACCTCAGACCAATGGGTTTTCTTATTAGGTTAGAGGAGGAGGGCGGGTGGGAGACACTACACGTGTAGTGTCTCGGGTTTCCTCTCCACCAGAATTTATTGGTGAGGGTCTTCCCAGACGTCCGCGGGTCGACTTCCTGTTCCCGCCTAAAACACTAATTAAAACAATTTTTTTTAAAAAATTCTCAGCTCCTTCTGAAATTGACTAACCAGCTAGCTCCACTCCCGCCGAAATCGACTGGCCTGCCCCTGCAAAGACAAGTGCTTTTAAAGGACAGACTTACCTCCCAGCAGCCACTTCCGCACTGCTCCCGCTGAAACTTGCAGCAGTTGGATGACAAAGGCATTTCAGCTCTGGCAGGTCACCGTTGAGCAGTGGAGTAGGATCAGCCGGTGTGTACCTTGCCGGCGAATGACGTTTATGACTAGAACACATAGGCTGATCATTGGCCGAGGGGTCTCCATGTCAGAGTCTGAGGACAGGATGTCAGTCATGTTTGCATCGCAGGAAAATGAAGATGCCACAGCAGGGTGTACCGGCAATGGAACCGGAGGATCCAAAGAAGAGGTCTGACGTGGCACCTGAAGAAGCAGAGGCCGGCGAGAGCGGATATGATCCAGGTGACACTTCATAAGCTGCCCACGAACACGACCTTGGTAAGACATAGGACCCGATTGACGAATGATAATCCCAGAGAACCAGCAAGCACCATTGGCAAAGTTACGAATGTAGGCCACGTCATCAAGTGCGAAGCGTTGAAGAGGTTGATGACGAGCCAGGCCACATCCTTGTGATTCTTAGCTACGGCGTACCTTCGTGCCAATGTCCATGCTAAGGAGCCTCTTTTAAATCCTTATGTGATTCTGGTTTCCTTTTAATGCCTGGCTTCTGGCTGTTTTTAAAACTACAGACTTTTAAGTGCTGAGCTGATCCGCTCCCCCCGCCCCCGCCGCCAAAGCTGCAAGCTGCTGTTTGACCTGACCCAGACGCACCCCTTGATGCAGTATGCTCTGTGGCATAGCTTGTGATGTCATCTTGATGGATCTGGCTAGCAACCAATCCCCTCTTCTGCAATTCTGGAATATGTTCTCTTTTCAATTGGGATTGGTAGAGCCTTTCGGAAGATTCCGGAATAAACAAACAAAGAACAATACAGCACAGGAACAGGCCCTTCAGCCCTCCAACCCTGAGCCAATCACGTGTCCTATCTAGACCTCTATCCTTCCATACCCCTCTGTTCATGTGCCTATCCAGATAAGTCTTAAAGGTCGCTAACGTGTCTGCCTCAACCACCTCACTTGGCAGTGCATTCCAGGCCACCACCACCCTCTGTGTAAAAAACCTTCCCCACATATCTCCACTGGACCTGTCCTCCCTCACCTTGAACTTGTGCCCCCTTGTAATTTTCAATTCCGCCCTGAGAAAAATACCAACCTTTCACCCTATCTATGCCACTAATAATTTAATAAACTTCTATCGGTCACCCCTCAGCCTCCCTCTCTCTAGGGAGAAGAATCCCAGTATACTCAATCTCTCCTCATAGCTAATACCCTCTATACCAGGCAACATCCTGGTAAACCTTTTCTGTACTCTCTCCAAAGCCTCCACGTCCTTCTGGTAGTGTGGTGACCAGAATTGGATAAAGTATTCCAAATGTGGCCTAACCAACATTCTATATAACTAACATAATTTTGGAACTTTTATACTCTATACCCCGTCCTAAGAAGGCACCATATGCTTTCTTTACCACCATTTCCACCTGTGCTGCCACTTTTAAGGATCTGTGGACCTGCATGCACAGATCTCGCTTTGTCTCTATGCTCCTGATGGTTCTGCCATTTATTTCATTGCTCCCACCTGAATTGGATCTACCAAAATGCATCACCTCGCATTTGTCCAGGTTAAATTCCGTCTGCCATTTCTCTGCCCAGTTTTGCAGCCTATCTATATCCCGTCGTATTCTCTGACAATCTCCATCACTATCCACAACTCCTGCAATCTTAGTATCATCTGCAAACTTGCTGATCAGACCCACTATGTTTTCTTCAAAGTCATTTATATATATTACAAAGAGCAGAGGTCCCAGTACTGATCCCTGCGGAACACTGCCAGTTACAGACTTCCATTCGGAAAAACACCCTTCCACTCCTAACCAGAAGGCATTCTCCATTTTATCTCAGTTCTATGGAAACCTAGGAAGCAGCAGGAGCTGATTTGAATACTGTCTCTTTCAGGCTTGCAAAGGTTTACCTCCTGATTAAAATTTTGCAAGCATTCCACACAGCCAGGCCTGTGAAGTTTAACCTCTGATCCAATAGGCTGCAGGCCTGATCAGGTCTGTGAAAGTCAAACCTCTGTTTGGCAGACTAGGGAAGGCAGAGTGCTGATAGCCCTCTCCTGAGATTTCTAGAGGTCTGTAAGAAAAAGTGCCTTTGACTTTATCTTCACTACCGTTAATCTTGATCTGCAAAAGGAGCAGACAAGCGTTCCAGATGCAGAGTGTATGTAAAACCCTCTTTTAACTTCTCAGAGAATTCTAAGATTGTCTCAGTGGGACTGAGTTCAGTCAAGTGAAGGTAACACCCGAAAAGCAATTCTACAGCCCATGAGTTCTAATTGGAGACAAACCTTAAAAGATCCATCCAAACGATGGTTTCAGGATCGCAGACTACAAAGACTACCACCTCCGCTGCAAAGATTCACCTCAGCCCTTTCAACCCCTTTTATTTTTTTTACTTTCCTTCCCGCTCACTGTGTGTCTATTTTGTGTGTGTCTGGGGGGGGTGGGGTTTGGGGAATAGTTAGATTAGTAGACCATGGTTCTATTATTTCCATTACATGTTTATCTCTTCTCATATTATAAATAAAGTTTTTTTTAAATGTTTTATTTACAACTCTTGTGCCGTAAGTCATTGGAGCACTCGAGCATCAAAGATCTCAGGAAAACATACAAATTATTGTTTAATTCATTTGTGTGAGACTCTGGGGCCTGTGGGGACCCCGTACTAGCCCAGGGTGCCGTAACACCAGCATCAGCAAACACAGTCATGGCCAAAGTCGCCCACCCATTAACAGCTTGGCATCAGTCACTGCGTGAGGAGTGGTTCTGTATGAAACTGGAATCTTGTCAGCCTGGTAGCCACCAAGCCCTTAGTTTGCTTCTTTAGCCCCCTTTTGACCAGCTGTACGGCTCTCTGAGCTAAATCATTTGACACCAGATGATAAATGGCAGTGCAGAAATGGCGAATCCCATTGCACTTTGCCAAATGCAGCAAACTCTTTGCCTGTAAATGGAGCAATTCTGGGCCAACGCCTCGATAGCTACGTCAAGCCCTGGCCACCAAATGTAACTTCTAGCCAACATCTTCATCTTGGATACACTAGGATGCCCTGCATGAAGACCCTTCAGAACCAAAGTCTGCCCTTTTGCAGAGATGACGATCCTCTTGCCCCATAGAAGGATCCCACTCTCCACGGTTAGCTCAGAGAACTTGGAAGGAAATGCTTTCAACTCTCCTGGAAGTTGTTGCCACTACCCAACACCACCTGATGCACCTTAGCCAACACCGAGTCGGTCTACTTCCATTCGCGGATACAAGAAGCAGTCACAGGCAAAGGGTCCATAAAGTTGAGGACCTTGTCGACTTTGTCCATCTTGGGTGGATCAGCGGCCACCACCGGCAGGAGAATATGACTCAACGCGTCTGCATTCACAATTTGTGTCCCTGGACACTGCTCAATAGAATACTTATATGCGGTTAACAGCAAAGTCCAGCGCTGGATCCATGCGGACGCTATTGGCGGGACCGCCTTGTCCTCACGAAACGGACCGAGTAGCCGCTTATGGTCAGTTATGATAACAAAATGGAGACCATAGACGTATTCATGAAAACAAACGTTTGACGCCAAAAACCACAGCCAACCCTCCTTCTCAATATGCGCATTGTTCTTCTCAGCAGTCGACAGTGTCTGGAAGGTAAAAGCGATTGGATGGTCATGGCCGTCGCCCATACGATGGGTCAGGATTGCTCCTATGTCATTTGACGAGGCGCCACATGTCACATACGGTGGTTTGGATGAATCAAAATGAGTCAACAGTTTTGAAGAGGATAAGTGGCACTTTACCCCCTTAAAGGTTGTCGCCTGGGCCGCACCACAAAGCGATGGGTGGCCCTTCTTCAACAGAAAATGAAGGGAGCCAGGACATGAAATGAAAATCGCTTATTGTCACAAGTGGGCTTCAATGAAGTTACTGTGAAAAGCCCCTAGTCGCCACATTCCAGCGCCTGTTCGGGGAGGCTGGTACGGGAATTGAACCGTGCTGCTGGCCTGCCTTGGTCTGCTTTAAAAGCCAGCGATTTAGCCCAGTGTGCTAAACCAGCCCCATCACCCAGATTTGGAATGAAACACTGTAATAATTGATAAGGCCTAAAAAAGAACAAAGCTCCATGGTGTCACGTGGTGCAAGGCCATCTTTATCATCTGTACCATGTGTAGCCCTAAACAATCGACCTGGTTGCCCAAATACACAACCTCCTTGATGTGAAAGACTCATTTCTCTCTGCGCAGGCAGACACCATACTTGCAGAATCTCTGTAGCACCATCTCTGTTGGCCCCATGACCAAAACACCATTGAGATAGATGGCAACACAACAAGCCACGCAGGATGCCCTCCATCTCACGCACAATGAGGACACGTCAAATGGAAGCTGGGAGTATTCGTACAGGCTCTTGTGTCTGTTGATAGTCACATGCTTTCCTGAGACAGTGAGGGGGAAAGGGGAAGAGTGTTCCTTCTTCTCCACTCTTGTACATCTCAATTAAAAGGGACCCCAATTCCGAACCAAACGTTTTATATAACTCTGCAAGGAACCCGTCCGGGCCCGGAGCTTTCCTCGACTGCATGCACCCCACACAATCCGTCACCTCCTTCAGTCCCATCAGCACCCCCGACCCCTGCACCTTCCCCTCCTCCATCGTCAGAAACTGCAGCCCGTCCAAGAATCACCTCAGACCCTTATCCTCCCCAGAGATTCCGAACTGTACAGCTTCCGATAAAAAGCCTCAAATACCCCATTCACCTCCCTCGACTCTGTGACCACCACACCCCCACTATCCCTCATTTGCCCAATCCACCTCGCCGCCACCTGCCTCTTCAACTAATACGCCAGCATCCTGTTGTCTTTCTCCCATACTGGTACATCAGTCCCTGGCCCTGCGCAATTGCCCCACCGCCTTCCCTGTAGACGTAAGCCCAAACTCCATTTAGAGTCTCTGCTTCTTCTTTAAAAGCGCCTCCTCCGGTGCTGCCGAGTACTTCCGGTCCACCACCTGGATGGCCTTCACCAACCTTTGCCTCTCTAACCTCCGGGTTAGACCTCGTGGGTTTCCTCCGGGTTCTCCGGTTTCCTCCCATAGTCCAAAGATGTGCAGGTTAGGTGGATTGGCCATGCTAAATTGCCCTTAGTGTCCAAAAAGGTTAGGAGGGGTTATTGGGTTATGGGGATAGGGTGGAAGTGAGGGCCTAAGTGGGTCGGTGCAGACTCGATGGGTCGCATGGCCTCCGTCTTCACTGTATGCTCTATGTTCTAACCTCTCCACCCTGTGCACCCAAATCGAAATAAACCCATCCCTAATTACCTCGAGAAGGTCATTTACACTGTAAGGGGGTCGATTGAGGGGTTCCATCGTAGATGGTGACCGTTTATAGTATACTTTAAAGAATTGGTCACTGCTCGGTCTTGGAGGTTTATTCACTGTTGGGAAGGTAGTTTGGATGGCGGGAGCTGGGAGATGAGTGGGGGGGAGGTGGGAGTGAGTATTTTGTAAAAAGTGTTTGCTTATGTCTTTTGTCATCTTTTGTACAAAACATTAAAAATTCTACAAAAATCATTTCCGAAAAAGAAGTGTGCCTGGAATGAAAACTCCGAAAGTTGACCACATTGCACGTAGATGATGTATATTATTCAAAATCGAAACATTATGTAACTATGTTTGTATTTACATTTGCAGCTCTGAAAATAGAAATAACAAAACATTTGGAAGATATCGATACCGAGGAGGACAGTAATCTAGTTTATTCATGTGAGTTGTCCCATGATGTTGAAGATGTTCAGTGGTTTCTAAATGATACTCCCTTATACGCAAACAATTTCAATGAGATGAAGAAAAAAGGAAAAAGACACACATTAATTCTGAAAGGTGTAACGCTTGATGACACTGGAATGGTTATGCTGAAAGTGAGAGATGTGACAGAAAAAGCACAGTTGAATGTTCGAGGTAAGCTCCCCATTATTGTTGATTCGAAATGAAACCATTAAAGTTTTAATCATAGAATCATAGAATTTACGGTGCAGAAGGAGGCCATTTGGCCCATCGAGTCTGCACCTGCCCATGGAACGAGCACCCTACCGTACCTCCCCTAGCCGCGTAACCCCACCTATCCTTTTTGGACACTAAGGACAATTTAGCTTGGCCAATCCACCTAACCTGCACATCTTTGGACTGTGGGAGGAAACCGGAGCATCCGGAGGAAACCCACGCAGACACAGAGAGAACGTGCAGACTCTGCACAGACAGTGACCAAAGCCGGGAATCGAACCTGGGAACCCGGAGCTGTGAAGCAAGAGTGCTAACCACTGTGCTACTGTGCCGCCCCATTAATGTCGCTGAATGTGAATTGACATTGACTCATATATATACTTCAGCTTTCCACTATGCAGCTACGCTAGGGATTTTCGTCAAAAGCATTTTATTGTTAATAGTCGTTGGTACTTGTTACGACATCCTGGGCTCGTGCACGACCAATTCCAGCCCCACAGGCCCCGGAGGCCCATCAGAAGTCAATTAACCAATAATTTGCATCTGGTTTCTGAGATCTTTGGCCCTTGACTGCTCCAATGACTGACAGGCACCAAATTTCTAAGTGAAACACAAAGCTGTTTATTTATAACAAAAATAGAGAAAAGACATGCAATATTTATAATAGAATAATGGCCAGCTGTTCTACTCCTCCTCCCTTTTACTGCCCCACCCTCTACCCAAACCAAGGGGTAAAAATAATAAGAGAATTAATATGAAATAGAAGATGAGTGTCCATGTATCGGATATTGAAGTCGTTAGAACAGCAGGCTGTCCTCGCAGGACGTGAGGAATGATTGAAACCACCGGTTGGATTGCTAACGAAGATCTTCTCTGGCTGGAACATTCAGTCAGAGTTCCCAGGCTGTAGGATTCCCTCTGGGGAGTCACTTTAACGTGTATTAACCTAGGCCTTCACTCGGAAGATCCGCTTCCAGCCTGTTTAATTCTTAGTTTTTCGCAGCGCCACCAGAATGACCAACAGCCTTTCTGAGATAAGAACAGAGTTCCCACACAAGATTTTTTGACTTGTTTTTAAACAACTGACCCTGCCTTCAGCTGCTGCTGGACTGGACTTTCCTGCAGTTCAATTTGGCTGTGCAGAGAAAAAGGTCTTTACTTTGGATCTTTGGACCGAGTTCGTAAGGTGAGAGAGAGACATCAGGACTGTGACCCTTCAGCTTCTGATCAAAACAAAACTAAAAACAAAATGAAACCCTTCTTGCCCTACAGAACATTCCAGAACATTCAGCACCAATCAGCATTGAATCTAAACTAAGCAATTTCCAAACAGCTCATTGGCCGCCAGCCAGGTCCATCAAGAGGTGTCAATGCTAATGTCAGACCAAACAGTACATCCTGCTGCAGTAGTCAGGATGTGGGGCAGAAAATAAATCAGGAGATAAAGAAAGCATGTAAAAAAGACAATATAACAATAATCATGGAGGACTTTAATATGCAGGTGGACTGGGAAAATCAGGTTGGTAGTAATAATAATAATCATTTATTGTCACAAGTAGGCTTCAATGAAATTACTGTGAAAAGCCCCTAGTTGCCACATTCCAGCACCTGTTTGGGGAGGCTGGAACAGGAATTGAACCCGCGCTGCTGGTCTTGTTCTGCATTACAAGCCAGCTGTCTTAGCCCACTGCACTAAACCAGCGGATCCCAAGAAAAGGAATTTGTGGAATGTTTAAGAGATTTTTTTTGGAGCAGCTTATGACAGAGCCTTCTAGGGAACAGGCAATTCTGGATTTGGTGATGTGCAATGAGGCAGACTTGATTAGGGATCTTAAGGTGAAGGAACCCTTAGGGAGCAGTGACCACAATATTACCCTGCAGTTTGAGAGGGAGAAGCTGGAATCAGATTTAACGGTATTACAATTAAATAAGGGTAACTACAGAGACATGAGGGAGGAGCTGGCCAAAGTTGATTGGAAAAGGGCCTAGCGGGGAAGACACTGGAACAGCAATAGCAGGAGTTTTGGGGGGTTATTCGGGACGCACAGCAGAAATGCATCTCACTTAGTGCTGGGGGCTTGGACGGGGCAGAGATTGTAATGAGCATCCAGGAGGGCTTCTTAAAACAATATGTAGATAGTCCAACTAGGGAAGGGGCTGTACTGGACCTGGTATTGGGGAATGAGCCTGACCAGGTGGTAGAAGTTTCAGTAGGGGAGCATTTTGGGAACAGTAACCACAATTCAGTAGGTTTTAAAGTGCTGGTGGACAAGGGTAAAAGTGGTCCTAGGGTGAATGTGCTAAATTGGGGGAAGGCTAATTATATCAATATTAGGTGAGAACTGAAGAACCTAGATTAGGGGCGGATGTTTGAGGGTAAATCAACATCTGACATGTGGGAGGCTTTCGAATGTCAGTTGAAAGGAATTCAGGACCGGCATGTTCCTGTGAGGAAGAAGGATAAATATGGCAAAATTTTAGGAACCTTGCATAACGAGAGATATTGTAGGCCTTGTGAAAGTGAAAAAGGAGGCATTTGTCACAGCGAACAGGCTGGGAACAGACATAGCCTGTGTGGAATATAATGAAAGTAGGAAGGAACTTAAGCAAGGAGTCAGGAGGGCTGAAAGGGGTCACGAAAAGTCATTGGCAAATAGGGTTAAAGAAAATCCCAAGGCTTTTTACACGTACATAAAAAACAAGAGGGTAGCTAGGAAAAGGGTTGGCCCACGAAGGACAGGGGAGGGAATCTATGTGTGGAGCCAGAGGAAATGGGCGAGGTACTAAGTGAATACTTTGCTTCAGTATTCACTAAAGAGAAGGAATTGGTGGATGTTGAGTCTGGACAAGGTTGTGTAGATAGCCTGGGTCACGTTGAGATCCAAAAAGAAGTGTTGGGCATCTTGAAAAATATTAAGGTGGATAAATCCCCAGGGCCTGATGGGATCTACCCCAGAATACTGAAGGAGGCAAGAGAGGAAATTGCCGAGGCATTGACAGAAATCTTTGGATCCTCACTGTCTTCAGGTGATGTCCCGGAGGCCTGGAGAATAACCAATGTTGTTCCTTTGTTTAAGAAGGATAGCAAGGATAAGCCAGAGAACTACAGGCCTGTGAGCCTTACGTCAGTGGTAGGGAAATTACTGGAGAGAATTCTTCGAGACAGGATCTACTCCCATTTGGAAGCAAGTGGACGTGTTAGCGAGAGACAGCACGGTTTTGTGAAGGGGAGGTCGTGTCTCACTAACTTGAGTTTTTCGAGGCGGTCACAAAGATGATTGGTGCAGGTAGGGCAGTGGATGTTGTCCAAATGGACTTCAGTAAGGCCTTTGACAATGTCCCTCATGGCAGACTGGTACAAAAGGTGAAGTCACACGGGATCAGAGGTGAGCGGGCAAGACGGATACAGAAGTGGCTAGGTCATAGAAAGCAGAGAGTAGCAATGGAAGGGTGCTTTTCTGATTGGAGGGCTGTGACTAGTGGTGTTCCGTAGGGATCAGTGCTGGGACCTTTGCTGTTCATAGTATATATAAATGATTAGGAGGAAAATGTACCTGGTCTGATTAGTAAGTTTGCGGACGACACTAAAGTTGGTGGAATTGCGGATAGCGACGAGGACTGTCAAGAGGCTACAGCAGGATTTAAATCATTTGGAGACTTGGGCGGAGAGATGGCAGATGGAGTTTAATCCGGACAAATGTGAGGTAATGCATTTTGGAAGGTCGAATACAGGTAGGGATTATACGGTGAATGGTAGAATCCCCAAGAGTACTGAGAGTCAGAGAGATCTAGGTGTACAGGTCCACAGGTCACTGAAAGTAGTCAAGAAGGCATACGGCATGCTTGCCTTCATTGGCCGGGGAATTGAGTATAAAAATTGGCAAGTCATGTTGCAGCTGTGTAGAACCTTAGTTAGGCCACACTTGGAGTATAGTGTTCAATTCTGATTGGCACACTACCATAAGGATGTGGAGGCTTTGGAGAGGTGCAGAAGAGATTTACCAGAGTGTTGCCTGGTATGGGGGGCATTAGCTATGAGGAGCGGTTGAATAAACCCGGTTTGTTCTCGCTGGAACGACGGAGGTTGAGGGGCGACCTGATAGAGGTCTACAAACTTATGAGGGGCAAAGACAGAGTGGATAGTCAGAGGCTTTTTCCCAGGGTAGAGGGGGCAATTCCTAGGGGGCATAGGTTTAAGGCATGAGGGGCACGGTTTAGAGGAGATGTACGAGGCAAGTTTTTTACACAGAGGGTAGTGAGTGTCTGGAACTCGCTGCCGGAGGAGGTGGTGGAAGCAGTGACGATAGTGATGTTTAAAGGGCGTCTTGACAAATACATGAATAGGATGGGAATAGAGGGATACGGACCGCGGAAGTGTAGAAGATTTTAGTTTAGACGGGAAGCATGGTCGGCGCAGGCTTGGAGGGCCGAAGGGCCTGTTCCTGTGCTGTACATTTCTTTGTTCGTTCTTCTTTGAGGAGGAAACATGCTAAGGGGAAGACAAGGCATCCATGGCTAACGAGGGAAGTCAAGAAAAAGCATACAAATTGGCGAGGATTAGTGAGAAACCAGAGGATTGGTAAGCCTTTAAAAGCAAGCAAAGGACAACCAAAAAAAGCAATAAGGGGGAAGAAGATGAAATATGAGTGCAAGCTAGCTAGTAACATGAAAGAAGAGAGGAAGAGTTTTTTTCAATATATAAATGGCAAGAGAGAGACAAAAATAGACAGTGGACCACTAGAAATTTCTATATTCATGATACCAGGTCTATATGATGAATGACTTGGAGGGGAACTTTGTGGTGGTAGTGTTCCCAGGTATCTGCTGCTCTTGGACTAGATGTATGGTAGCGATCGTGGGCTTGGAAAGTGCTGTCTAAAGAGCCTTGGTGAGAGACTTCCGGTGGCGGCATGTAGGAGGAGGTCGCACATTGGAGGGCTCCTGCTCGAGGCTTGATATTTCAGAATTTAATGCCCGGTCACAGGGCAATTTTTGGTTAAATAAGTGCAGGAAGACAGAAGGAAGAAAGATGTCTAAAACCCAAAGGAAAACAGCAGTGAAGAAGGGGGCTAATGAAGGTTCACCGTCGAGTGGAAGGGTCGGCTCAGGAACTGGAAGGAAGGCGGAGGCTGGGTCGCCGGGTGATGCCGCACTGCACACGGCAGAAAAGATGACCGAGGTGACGGTCGTGAAACTTGAAAAACAGTTCACAAAGCACATGGAGGTGATGAGGAAGGAGATGGTGGCGGTATTGAAGGTGCTGGTGGAGGAGGCGATTGCCCCGGTGAGGGCGGTGGTATCGACAGGATCGGCCGAGGTGCGGGAGCAGGGTGAGACACTGAAGGAAGTGGAAGAGGCATTGTCGCAACACAGTGATCAACTCACCTCGATGGGTAAGGAGCTGCAGAGGGTGGTGGAGGCCAACAAGCGTCTGCGAGTCAAAATGGAGGACTTGGAAATCAGATCTAGACGGCAAAACCTGAGGATCGTGGGTCTGCCTGAAGGGGTGGAGGACCCGAGGCCGACAGAGTATTTTGCTAAGATGTTGGCGGAGCTGTTCCTCCCTCCCCCAACAACTCGGTACGAACTGAATCGGGCTCCTAGGACGTGGAGGAGTATACCGAAGGCGAATGAACCGCCAAGAGCAGTGACTATTTGTTTCCATAGGTACTGCGTGAAGGAGAAGGTCCTGTGTTGGGCATAGCAGAAGCAGGAGGTGCAGTGGGCTGGAGCTGTTATACGTATATACCAGGACTTTAATGTGGAGTTGGCGAGGAGACGGGCGGCCTTTGGCCAAGTGAAGACGGCGCTGTATAACATCAGGGTGCGATGCGGCATAGTGTACCCAGCTAAGTTGAGGGTGACCTACAAATCCGAAGACTTTATTTTGAGACGGTGGAAGCGGCGGAGGTGTTTGTGAAGGCAGAAGGACTGGGGCAGAATTGAGGAATGGGCCTGAGGGTTACTTTTACTGAGGGTAGGGGGTTTGTAGGAGTGTATGTAGCTTTATGTTTTCACACATGTGTGCTAAATGAGTTGACGTTGTGTATTTGGACAAGGTAAGAGTTGGGATTTTGTTTTGCAATGATGGCTGTTTGGGGTTTGTGTGTTTACACTGGGATTGTGTGTTAAAGGCGATGTCTTTGTTTTCCTGGGACCGGGCAGGGGGGAGGGGATTGGAGGGGAGTGAGGCTGGGGCAGCGGCCTCCACACTGGCTGGTTTAAGCTGGCAAGTGAACGGGAGTGTAGTGGGGGGAGGGCTGTGGCCATTAGAGCCTGGTAGAACAGGTTTCGATGAGCCTAGGAGGGATGAATAGCTGGGGGAGGGGACCAATACTGGGTGAGGTGTTTTTGAGACGAAGTGGAGGGGAGGAGCCTTGGAGGGGTGTGGGGGGGGGGGGGGGGGGGGGGGGTTCTACAATTCATGGGTGTCATTCATTGTACACTTTTGGGGATTGGATGGCCTTGAATATTAGCAGGGTGGGGTGGGGCGGTGGACTACATATATCAAAGGTGACTATGGGCAATTCCTGATTCCGTTTTGTTTTTCATTTGATGTTTATGTTGTCATGCGGGCTGTTGTTTGGGGATTGGTGTGAGGATGGGATCGCTGTTGTATTCGTTACCGTTTACTGTTTGTTGGTGGATGTATATTTTGAAGAAATTGTGAAAAAGGAGAATAAAAAAAGAGCCTTGGTGAGTTTCTGCAGTGCATTTTTGTAGGTGGTACACACGGCTGCTACTGATCGCGGTGGTGGAGGAAGTGAATTTGTGGAAGGGGGAGGAATCGAGCGGGCTGCTTTGTCCTGGATGGTGTCGAACTTCTTAAGTGTTTTTGGAGCTGCACTTATCCAGGCAAATGGAGAGTATTCCATCACACTCCTGACTTGTGCCTTTGATGTACCGTCAATTACCACGAGACGAGAATGGTGAAACAATCGAGGCTTTATTGCACAAGATGTTGTGCCTCCTGCAGCTGGAACCAGAATGGGAGCAGCGCAGGAGAGCATACACTTTTATACATCGCCTGCTGGGAGGAGCCAACAGGCTGGGATTTACTGTGGCACCTGTAATACAGTGGCAGTACGGTAATACATGCAATGCGTTACCAGTGGTGTTTGATGCGACCATCAATTCACATGAGACGATTAGTAGAAGTGAACAGTGGTTTTAATAAGCTAGATCTGTGCCTGCCTGCGACTGCTCTGTACTGAGTGCCGCCTACAGGCTGCAGGTTTATATACCACTCCCGAGGGGGTGGAGTACACAGGCGGAGCCCACAGGGGCATCAACATAGTACAGTACAATACAGTGGTGAATTGCAGTTGCAATATGTTCACCACATTCACATTCACTCCCTGTTAAAAATTGAAGTCCGGCGGGGGTGAAGTGGGCTCACATATCGAGTCTGTCCGGAGTCTTAATCGTTCTCTGTGATCTCCTCAGCTCCGGCTTCGCTGCGGGCACGGGTGTTGGACTCGTTGACTCCGTGAGCGTGTCGTCTGGAGCATCATCATGATGTGTCAGCGATGGGGGAAGGGGGGATGTAGGCCGTGTAGGGGCGGGGGCGGTGTTCAGGATCCCCAGGGGGGCAGCTTGTAGCCCACCATGAGGGATTCGGTCGGTGGTGACAAGGCGGTGTACCGTCGCGTTCTCCCTCTCCACCTGCCCATTTCCCCGGGGGTTGTAGCGTTGGTGATGGTCGCTGAGGAACCGGCGGGTGCCAAATCCCGGAGGGAGACTGTATCCTGTCGTCCGTCGCAGTGTGCCACTTAGGCATACTGAGGGTTGGCATGTAGGAGCTGGACCCTCTGACCAGGGGATCAGACTTATGGCTCCTGATGTGCTTCCGGAGTAGGACAGGCCCCGGTGTTGTCAGCCAGGACAGAAGCGAGACCCCGGAGATGGATTTCCTGGGGAAGACAAATAGACGGTTGTGAGAAGTCTCGTTCGTGGCTGTGCAGAGGAGCGCCTGAATGGTGTGGAGCGCGTCGGGGAGGACCTCCTGCCAGCGGGAAACCGGGAGACTTCTCGACCGTAGGGCCAGAAGGACGGCCTTCCATACCGTCGCGTTGTCCCTCTCCACCTGTCCGTTTCCCCGGGGGTTGTAGCTGGTAGTCCTGCTCGAGGCAATGCCCTTACCGAGCAGGTACTGACGCAGCTCATCGCTCATAAAAGAGGAGCCCCTGTCACTATGGACGTAAGTGGGGAAACCAAACAGGGTGAAGATGCTGTGCAGGGCCTTAATGACAGTAGCGGGACATGGGACGGCGAAGGGGAAATGGGAGTACTCGTCAACGACGTTGAGAAAGTACACCTTGCGGTCAGTGGAGGGAAGGGGCCCTTTGAAATCGACGCTGAGGCGCTCAAAGGGGCGGGTTGCCTTCTCCAGGTGGGCCTTGTCTGGCCGATAGACGTGCGGCTTGCAGTCCGCGCAGACTTGGCAGTCCCTGGTCATGGCCCTGACCTCCTCGGTGGAGTTGGGCAGGTTGCGGGCCTTGATGAAGTGGAGAAGCCGGGTGACCCCCGGGTGACAGAAGTCATTGTGGATGGCCCGAAGTCGGTCATCTTGCGTGCTGGCGCATCATTGAGCTTCCCAGGATGATCCACGATATCGTAATTATAGGTGGAGAGTTCGATTCTCCACCTCAAGATCTTATCATTCTTGATCTTGCCCCGCTGTGTGTTGTTGAACATAAAGGCTACCGACCGTTGGTCGGTGACGAGGGTGAACCTCCTACCGGCCAGGTAGTGCCTCCAATGTCACACAGCTTACACAATGGCTTGAGCTTCCTTTTCGACAGAGGAGTGTAGAATCTCGGTAGCGTTGAGGGTATGGGAAAAGATGGCTAAGGGCCTGCCTGCCTGGTTAAGGGTAGCGGCCAGGGCGACGTCTGACGCATCGCTCTCCACCTGGAAGGGGATGGACTCGTCCACCGAGTGCATCGCAGCCTTGGTAATGTCTGCCTTGATGCGGCTGAAGGCCAGGCGGGCCTCAATCGTCAGGGGAAAGGTGGTGGCTTTGATAAGTGGGTGGGCTTTGTCCGCATAGTTGGGGACCCACTGGGCATAATATGAGAAGAACCCCAGGCAGCTCTTCAGGGAATTGGGGCAGTGGGAAAGGGGGAGTTGCAGGAGGGGGCGCATGCGGTCGGGGTCGGGCCCTAGGATTCCGTTTTCCATGACATAGCCGAGAATGGCTAGTCGGGTTGAGCGGAAAACGCATTTCTCCTTGTTGTAGGTGAGATTAAGGGATTGGGCGGTTTGGAGGAACTTCTGAAGGTTAGCGTTGTGGTCCTGCTGATCATGGCTGCAGATGGTGACATTATCCAAGTACGGGAACGTGGCCCGCAGCCCGTGCTGGTCAACCATTTGGTCCATCGTTCTTTGGAAGACCGAGACCCCATTGGTGACACCGACGGGGACCCTGAGGAAGTGGAAGAGGCGGCCATCTGCCTCAAAGGCAGTGTAGTGGCGGTCTTCCGGGCGGACTGGAAGCTGGTGGTATGCGGACTTCAGATCTACCGTGGAGATAAACATGGGGAAGAGTGAATTATTTGTGATACATCCAGGGGACCAGAGTAGAGAGATAGAAGGCTTGCCTCTAAGGAAAGTGGAAAGAAACTTTCGATACCTGGGGATTCAGATCGCTAGGAGCTGGGGAACCTTGCACAGACTTAATTTGACACGGCTGGTAGAACAAATGGAGGAGGACTTCAAGAGGTGGGACATGCAGCCTCTATCGCTGGCGGGCAGGGTGCAAGCAATTAAGATGATGGTCCTCCCGAGGTTCTTATTTGTATTTCAATGTCTCCCTATACTAATCACCAAGACCTTTTTTAATAAAATAGACAGGAGCATCACGAGCTTCGTGTGGGCAGGGAAAGTTCCGAGAGTAAGGAGGGGGTTCCTTCAGCGTGGTAGGGACAGAGGAGGATTGGCACTACCGAACTTGGGCGATTTCTATTGGGCCGCCAATGTGGCAATGATACGTAGATGGATGATGGAGGGTGAGGGAGCACAAAGGCAAAAAAGCCATAATGGGAGTTATGTACAGGCCTCCTAACAGTGGTCAGGACCGGGGGCACAAAATGCACCACGAAAAAGAAAGTGCATGTCAGAAAGGCAAGGTCACAGTGATCATGGGGGACTTCAATATGCAGGTGGACTGGGTAAATAATGCTGCCAGTGGACCCAAGGAAAGGGAATTCGTTGAATGTTTACAGGAGGGCTTTTTGGAACAGCTTGTGATGGAGCCCACGAGGGAACAGGCCATTCTGGACTTAGTGTTATGTAATGAGCCAGACTTGATTAAAGATCTTAAAGTAAGGGAGCACTTAGAAGGCAGTGATCATAATATGGTAGAATTCAATCTCCAATTTGAAAGAAAGAAGGTAGAATCAGATGTAAAGGTGTTACAGTTAAATAAAGGTAACTACAGGGGCATGAGGGAGGAACTGACGAAAATCGACTGGGAGCAGAGCCTAGTGGGAAAGACAGTAGAACAGCAATGGCAGGAGTTTCTGGGAGTAATTGAGGACACAGTGCAGAGGTTCATCCCAAAGAAAAGAAAGGTTATCAGAGGGGGGATTAGGCAGCCATGGCTGACAAAGGAAGTTAGGGAATGCATCAAAGCAAAAGAGAAAGCCTATAATGTGGCAAAGAGTAGTGGGAAGTCAGAAGATTGGGAAGGCTACAAAAACAACCAGAGGATAACAAAGAGAGAAATAAGGAAAGAGAGGATCAAATATGAAGGTAGGCTAGCCAGTAACATTAGGAATGATAGTAAAAGTTTCTTTAAATACATTAAAAACAAACGGGAGGCAAAAGTTGACATTGGGCTCCAAAATGACGCTGGTAATTTTGTGATGGGAGACAAGGAAATAGCTGAGGAACTAAATAAGTACTTTGCGTCAGTCTTCACAGTAGAAGACATGAGTAATATCCCACCAATTCCGGAGAGTCAGGGGGCAGAGTTGAATATGGTAGCCATCACAAAGGAGAAAGTGCTAGAGAAACTAAGAGGTCTAAAAATTGATAAATCTCCGGGCCCAGATGGACTACATCCTAGAGTTCTAAAGGAGATAGCTGAAGAAATAGTGGAGGCGTTAGTTATGATCTTTCAAAAGTCACTGGAGTCCGGGAAAGTCCCAGAGGATTGGAAAATCGCTGTTGTAACCCCCCTGTTCAAGAAGGGAACAAGGAAAAAGATGGAAACTTATAGGCCAATTAGCCTAACCTCCGTTGTTGGCAAGATTCTAGAATCCATTGTTCAGGATGAGATTTCTAAATTCTTAGATGTGCAGGGTCAGATTAGGACAAGTCAGCATGGATTTAGTAAGGGGAGGTCATGCCTGACAAACCTGTTAGAGTTCTTTGAAGAGATAACAAATAGGTTAGACCAAGGAAAGCCAATGGATGTTATCTATCTTGACTTCCAAAAGGCCTTTGATAAGGTGCCTCACGGGAGACTGCTGAGTAAAATAAGGGCCCATGGTATTCGAGGCAAGGTACTAACATGGATTGACGATTGGCTGTCAGGCAGAAGGCAGAGAGTTGGGATAAAAGGTTCTTTTTCGGAATGGTAACCAGTGACGAGTGGTGTCCCGCAGGGTTCAGTGTTGGGGCCACAGCTGTTCTCTTTATATATTAACGATCTAGATGACGGGACTGGGGGCATTCTGGCTAAGTTTGCCGATGATACGAAGATAGGTGGAGGGGCAGGTAGTATGGAGGAGGTGGGGAGGCTGCAGAAAGATTTAGACAGTTTAGGAGAGTGGTCCAAGAAATGGCTGATGAAATTCAACGTGGGCAAGTGCGAGGTCTTGCACTTTGGAAAAAAGAATAGAGGCATGGACTATTTTCTAAACAGTGACAAAATTCATAATGCTGAAGTGCAAAGGGACTTGGGAGTTATTCCAGGATTCTCTAAAGGTAAACTTGCACCGTGAGTCCGTAATTAAGAAAGCAAATGCAATGTAGTCATTCATCTCAAGAGGCTTGGAATATAAAAGCAGGGATGTACTTCTGAAGCTTTATAAAGCATTAGTTAGGCCCCATTTAGAATACTGTGAGCAATTTTGGGCCCCACACCTCAGGAAGGACATACTGGCCCTGGAGCGGGTCCAGCGGAGATTCACACGGATGATCCCAGGAATGGTAGGCCTAACATACGATGAACGTCTGAGGATCCTGGGATTATATTCATTGGAGTTTAGGAGGTTGAGGGGAGATCTAATAGAAACTTACAAGATAATGAATGGCTTAGATAGGGTGGATGTAGGGAAGTTGTTTCCATTAGCAGGGGAGACTAGGACCCGGGGGCACAGCCTTAGAATAAAAGGGAGTCACTTTAGAACAGAGATGAGGAGAAATTTCTTCAGTCAGAGAGTGGTGGGTCTGTGGAATTCATTGCCACAGAGGGCGGTGGAGGCCGGGACGTTGACTGTCTTTAAGACAGAAGTTGATAAATTCTTGATTTCTCGAGGAATTAAGGGCTATGGAGAGAGAGCGGGTAAATGGAGTTGAAATCAGCCATGATTGAATGGCGGAGTGGACTCGATGGGCCGAATGGCCTTACTTCCGCTCCTATGTCTTATGGTCTTATGGAGCGGCGTGGAAAAGACTGGAGAGAAAGTCCTGTAAAGGGACGAGTTTAGAGGCGCTGGTGACGGCACCGCTACCATTCTCACCTAAAAACTTTACCACGAACCCGGTGGTGGCGGCAACATTGAATATCTGGGGACAGTGGAGGCGACAGAGAGGGGTGCGGGGAGCCCTGGTGGGGTCCCCAATCAGGAACAACCATAGGTTCGCCCCAGGAAGAATAGATGGAGGATTTCAGAGCTGGTACCAGTTGGGAATTAGGAGGGTGGGAGATTTATTTATAGATGGGACTTTTGCGAGCTTGGGAGCATTGGAGGAAAAGTATAAGTTGCCCCGGGGAAATTTCTTGAGATGTATGCAGGTGAGGGCGTTCACTAGACAACAGGTGAGGGCATTTCCGTTGCTCCCGACACAGGGGATACAGGGCAGGGTGCTTTCAGGGGTGTGGGTCGGAGAGGGCAAGGTGTCAGAGATTTACCGAGAGATGAGGGAAGAGGGGGAGGAGTCGGTGGGCGAACTAAAAGGAAAGTGGGAAGAAGAACTAGGGGAGGAGATAGAGGTGGGTATGTGGGCTGATGCCCTAAGCAGGGTAAATTCCTCTTCCTCATGCGCCAGGCTTAGCCTGATTCAATTTAAGGTGCTACATAGAGCACACATAACGGGAGCAAGATTGAGCAGGTTCTTTGGAGTGGAGGACAAATGTGGGAGGTGTGGCGGGAGCCCGGCAAACCACGCACATATGTTTTGGGCGTGCCCGGCACTGGAAGGGTATTGGAAGGGAGTGACGGGAGTGATTTCGAAGGTGGTGAAGGCCTGGGTCAAACCAGGCTGGGGGTTAACTCTATTTGGAGTTGCGGATGAGCCGGGAGTGCAGGAGGCGAAAGAGGCCGATGTTGTGGCCTTTGCGTCCCTAGTAGCCCGGCGCAGGATCCTACTCATGTGGAAGGAGGCGAAACCCCCCGGACTGGAGGCCTGGGTAAATGATATGGCGGGGTTCATTAAACTGGAGCAGATAAAGTTTGCCCTGAGAGGATCGGCTCAAGGGTTCACCAAGCGGTGGCAGCCATTTCTCGACTACCTAGGGGAACGTTGGAGGGAAGACAGATGACCAGCAGCAGCAACCCAGGGGGAAGGGGGGGGGGGGGGTTAGTTTAGTTTAGGTCAAAAGATAATGGGGTTTTGTTACTTGTGTATTGTTAAAAATATTCTGTATTGTTACGTTTGATTTGTAAGAGGGGAAAAATTGTTGTTTGGGAAAAAAATTTCAATAAAATATATTTTAAAAAAAAAGATCTACCGTGAAGAAAACCCGGTAGTGTGCAATCTGATTCACCATGTCCGCTATCCAGGGAAGGGGGTATGCATCGAGTTGCGTGTACCGATTTATGGTCTGGCTGTAGTCTACAACCATCCAGTTCTTTTCCCCGGTCCTGACGACCACCACTTGGGCTCTCCAGGGACTATTACTGGCCTTGATGATCCCCTCCCTCAAGAGCCGCTGGACCTCCGACTCGATAAAAGTCCTGTCCTGGGCACTGTACCGCCTGCTCCTGGTGGCGATGGGTTTACAGTCGGAGGTGAAGTTCGCGAAGAGCGAGGGAGGGGCGACCTTAAGGGTCGCGAGGCTACATACGGTGAGAGGGTGTAGGGGTCCGCTGAAGTTCAGGGTCAGGCTTCTGAGGTTGCACTGGAAATCCAGTCCTAACAAGAGAGAAGCGCAGAGATGGGCAAGGACATAGTGTTTAAAATTGGCGTACTCGGTGCCTTGTATCGCGAGGTTCGTGACACAGTACCCTCGGATATGCACTGAAACTGAAATGATTAACCTCCAACCACCACAACCATCTTCCTTTGTGCCAGGTATGATTCCAATCAGCGGAGGGTTTCCTCCTGATTCCAGTAGACTCCAATTTTGCGAGGGCTCCTTAATGCCACACTCGATCAAATGCTGCGTTGGTGTCAAGAGCACCGGCGTGGTCACCTGCGACTCCGGGAGCGTGTTGTCCTCTTCTTCGTCACCCCTCAGTTGATCCAGTGAGAGGACGGATCCTGCTGGGGTGGGGGCTGCGGTGAGGTTCGCTGGTGGGAGGGTGAATGAGGCAACCGGGGAGGAAGGAGCGGTATCAGGTCGGGGGTTGTGGGTGGGGACCCAGCGGGTGCCAGGTCCAGGAGGGAGACTGTGTCCTGTCACCCGTTGGGGTGTGCCACGTAGGCGTACTGTGGGTTTGCATGGAGGAGGTGGACTTTCTCAACCAAGGGATCCAATTTATGGCTCCGCACATGCTTCCGGAGGAGGACAGGTCCAGGAACTGCCAACCATGTTGGGAGCGAGACCCCAGAGGTGGACTTTCTAGGGAAGGCAAACACACGTTCGTGAGGGATCTCATTAGTAGCGGTGTACCGGAGCGACCAGATGGAGTGGAGTGCGTCGGGGGGGACCTCCTGCCAGCGGGAGACCAGGAGAGTTCTAGACCGAAGGGCCAGCAGGACGGCCTGTTCTCCCTCTCCACCTGCCCGTTTCCCCGGGGGTTGTAGCTGGTCATCCTGCTCGAGGCTATGCCCTTGCTGAGCAGGAACTGACGCAGCTCATCACTCATGAAGGAGGATCCCCGATGGCTATGGATGTAGTTTGGGAAACCGAACAGAGTGAAGATGCTGTGCAGGGCTTTGATGACCGTGGCAGAAGTCATGTCGGGGCATGGGATGGCGAAAGGGAACCGGGAGTACTCATCAATTACATTGAGGGAGTACACGTTGCGGTCGGTGGAGGGGAGGGGCCCTTTGAAGTCCAAGCTGAGGAGCTCAAAAGGGCAGGAGGCCTTCCGCAGGTGCGCTCTATCTGGCCGGTAGAAGTGCGGCTTGCACTCTGCGCAGACTTGGCAGTCTCTGGTTACGGCCCTGACCTCCTCAATGGAGTAGGGCAGGTTGCGGGCCTTGACAAAATGGAAGAACCAGGTGACCCCCGGGTGGTAGAGGTCATTGTGGAGAGCCCGGAGTCAGTCCACTTGTGCGCTGGCACATGTACCGCGGGATATGTACAGGGGGCTCATTGAGCTTCCCCGGGCGATACAAGATCTCAGTTATAGGTGGAGAGCTCGATCCCCCACCTCAAGATCTTCTCATTTTTGATCTTGCCCCGTTGCGTATTGTTAAACATGAAGGCAGCCGACCGTTGGTCAGTGAGGAGACTGAATCTCCTGCCGGACAGGTAATGCCGCCAATGTCGCACAGCTTCCACAATGGCTTGGGCCTCCTTTTCGACAGAGGAGTGCCGAATTTCGGAGGCATGGAGGGCGAGGGAAAAGAAAGCCATCGGCCTGCCCGCCTGGTTGAGGGTGGCGGCAAGTGCTACGTCTGATGCATCGCTCTCCACCTGAAAGGGGAGGGACTCGTCGACTGTGTTCATCGTGGCCTTGGCGATGTCCGCCTTGATGTGGTTGAAAGCCTGGCCCTCAGCCGTCAGGGAAAATCTGTGGACTTGATGAGTGGGCGGGCCTTGTCTGCATAATTAGGGACCCACTGGGCGTAATACGAGAAAAACCCCAGGCATCGTTTCAGGGCCTTGAGACAGTGGGGGAGAGGGAGTTCCAGGAGGGGGCGCATGCGGTCGGGGTCGGGCCCTAGGACTCCATTTTCCACTACGTAGCCAAGGATGCCTAAGCGGTTGGTGCGAAACACGCATTTCTCCTTATTGTAGGTGAGGTTAAGGAGTTTGGCGGTATGGAGGAATTTTTGGAGGTTTGCGTTGTGGTCCTGCTGATCGTGGCCACAGATGGTGACATTATCCAGGTACGGGAACGTGGCCCGCAGCCCGTACTGGTCAACCATTCGGTCCATCTCTCGCTGGAAGACCGAGACCCCATTGGTGACGCCAAAGGGAACTCTAAAGAAATGATAAAGGCGGTCATCTGCTATGAATAAAGTGTATTGGCTGTCCTCCGGGTGGATGGGGAGTTGGTGGTAGGCGGACTTCAAGTCTACTGTGGAGAAGACTCCATATTGTGCAATCTGATTGACCATGTCAGATATGCGTGGGAGGGGGTACGCGTCGAGCTGCTTGTACCGGTTGATAGTCTGACTGTAGAATTGAATTGAATTGAATTGAATCAGTAAGGCAGCTCCTTTTAAATTTCAGGAGTTTAAATTAATTTAAATTAAGCTAGTATTGTGCAGTGTAGGTTAACAAGGGCTGCCCCACCCACTCACATAACTGGTTGGCAGTTAAGTGTCAGTCACTTTAATCTACTTTGATCTAAAAGCAGGTGGGGGAGGGGAGTCAATTCAGGACAGTTTAAAAAGAGCCGCTTGTAAACTCACTCCCAGTGAGCCAGAGAGAAGACAGCCAGGAGTGAGACAGCAAAGAGTGAGTTTGGGAATTTGAATCGAGGTGGGAATTCAAAGCTGGGTGGGGAGGAAGTGCTTTTTGTGACTGGTAAGTAGTGTTTCTGTTTTTCTGTTTCTTTTCATTGGTATATTTATTTATTTTTTTTCTTCGTTGTTTATTTATTTATTTAAATTTTTTGGGGGGAAATTGAAATTGTTGAAGTTAACCGAAGGTTCAAGACATGGCAGGAGATCTCAGACCCGTGTCATGCTCCTCGTGTGCGATGTGGGAGCTCAGGGACACGTCCACTGTCCCTGGCTCCTTCACGTGCAAGAAGTGTGTCCAGTTGCAGCTCCTGTTAGACCGCTTGACCGCTCTGGAGCTGCGGATGGACTCACTTTGGAGCATCCGCGATGCTGAGGACGTCGTGGATAGCACGTTTAGCGAGTTGGTCACACCGCAGGTGAAAGGTACTGAGGGAGATAGTAAATGGGTGACCAAAAGACAGAGCAAGAGTAGGAAGGCAGTGCAGGTGTCCTCTGCGGTCATCTCCCTGCAAAACAGATATACCGCTTTGGATACTGTTGAGGGAGATGGCTCACCAGGGGAAGGCAGCAGCAGCCAGGTTCATGGCACCGTGGCTGGCTCTGCTGCGCAGCTGGGCAGGAAGAAGAATGGCAGGGCTATAGTGATAGGGGACTCAATTGTAAGGGGAATAGACAGGCGGTTCTGCGGACGCAATCGAGACTCCAGGATGGTATGTTGCCTCCCTGGTGCAAGGGTCAAGGATGTCTCGGAGCGGCTGAAGGACATTCTGGCTGAAGGACATTCTGGTAAGCGACGCGGCAGGTTGTTACAGGAAGATATGGGTTCGACGACAAGGAAAATTAGGAGAAAGGTTAAGAGGAAATATAACTTAGGAGAGGTTTCTGATCGAGGTGTTAAGATTCAGAACAGAGGTAAAAAAGCCAACATAAGTGTACTTTACCTGAATGCTCGTAGTATTCGGAATAAGGTAAACTAGTTGATGGTGCAAATCATCGTGAATGACTATGATTTAGTGGCCATTACTGAAACATGGTTAAAGGATGGTCACGATTGGGAGTTAAATATCCGAGGGTATCAAACTTTTCGGAAGGACAGAGTGGATGGTAAGGGAGGTGGTGTAGCTCTGTTATTTAAGGATGACATCCGGGCAACAGTAAGGGATGACATCGGTGCTATGGAGGATAAGGTTGAATCCATTTGGGTGGAAATCAGGAATAGTAAGGCGAAAAAGTCACTGATAGGAGTAATCTATAGGCCACCAAATAGTAACATTATGGTGGGGCAGGCAATAAACAAAGAAATAACAGATGCATGTCGAAATGGTACAGCAGTTATCATGGGGGATTTTAATCTACATGTTGATTGGTTTAACCAGGTCGGTCAAGTCAGCCTTGAGGAGGAGTTTATAGAATGTATCCGCGATAGTTTCCCAGAACAGTATGTAATGGAACCTACGAGGGAACAAGCGGTCCTAGATCTGGTCCTGTGTAATGAGACAGGATTGATTCAGGATCTCATAGTTAGGGATCCTCTCGGAAGGAGCGATCACAATATGGTGGAATTTAAAATACAGATGGAGGGTGAGAAGGTAAAATCAAGCACTAGTGTTTTGTGCTTAAACAAAGGAGATTACAATGGGATGAGAGAAGAACTAGCTAAGGTAGACTGGGAGCAAAGACTTTATAGTGAAACAGTTGAGGAACAGTGGAGAACCTTCCAAGTGATTTTTCAAAGTGCTCAGCAAAGGTTTATACCAACAAAAAGGAAGGACAGTAAAAAGAGGGAAAATCGACCGTGGATATCTAAGGAAATAAGGGAGAGTATCAAATTGAAGGAAAAAACATACAAAGTAGCAAAGATTAGTGGGAGGCTAGAGGACTGGGAAATCTATAGGGGGCAACAGAAAGCTACTAAAAAAGCTATAAAGAAGGGTAAGATAGATTATGAGAGTAAACTTGCTCAGAATATAAAAACAGATAGTAAAAGTTTCTACAAATACATAAACCAAAAAAGAGTGGCAAAGGTAAATATTGGTCCTTTAGAGGGTGAGAAGGGAGATTTAATAATGGGAGATGAGGAAATGGCTGAGGAACTGAACAGGTTTTTTGGGTTGGTCTTCACAGTGGAAGACACAAATAATATGCCAGTGACTGATGGAAATGAGGCTCTGACAGGTGAGGACCTTGAGAGGATTGTTATCACCAAGGAGGTAGTGATGGGCAAGCTAATGGGGCTAAAGGTAGACAAGTCTCCTGGACCTGATGGAATGCATCCCAGAGTGCTAAAAGAGATGGCTAGGGAAATTGCAAATGCACTACTGATAATTTACCAAAATTCACTAGACTCTGGGGTTGTCCCGGCGGATTGGAAATTAGCAAACGTGACACCACTGTTTAAAAAATGAGGTAGGCAGAAAGCGGGTAATTATAGGCCAGTGAGCTTAACTTCGGTAGTAGGGAAGATGCTGGAATCTATTATCAAGGAAGAAATAGCGAGGCATCTGGATGGAAATTGTCCCATTGGACAGACGCAGCATGTGTTCATAAAGGGCAGGTCGTGCCTAACTAATTTAGTGGAATTTTTTGAGGACATTAACAGTGCGGTAGATAACGGGGAGCCAATGGATGTGGTATATCTGGATTTCCAGAAAGCCTTTGACAAGGTGCCACACAAAAGGTTGTTGCATAAGATAAAGATGCATGGCATTAAGGGGAAAGTAGTAGCATGGATAGAGGATTGGTTAATCAATAGAAAGCAAAGAGTGGGGATTAATGGGTGTTTCTCTGGTTGGCAATCAGTAGCTAATGGTGTCCCTCAGGGATCAGTGTTGGGCCCACAACTGTTCGCAATTTACATAGATGATTTGGAGTTGGGGACCAAGGGCAATGTGTCCAAGTTTGCAGACGACACTCAGATCAGTGGTAAAGCAAAAAATGTAGAGGATACTGGAAGTCTGCAGAGGGATTTGGATAGGCTAAGTGAATGGGCTAGGGTCTGGCAGATGGAATACAATGTTGAAAAATGTGAGGTTATCCATTTTGGTAGGAATAACAGCAGAAGGGATTATTATTTAAATGATAAAATATTAAAACATGCTGCTGTGCAGAGAGACCTGGGTGTGCTAGTGCATGAGTCTCAAAAAGTTGGTTTTCAGGTGCAACAGGTGATTAAGAAGGCAAATGGAATTTTGTCCTTCATTGCTAGAGGGATGGAGTTTAAGACTAGGGAGGTTCTGCTGCAATTGTATAAGGTGTTAGTGAGGCCACACCTGGAGTATTGTGTTCAGTTTTGGTCTCCTTACTTGAGAAAGGACGTACTGGCACTGGAGGGTGTGCAGAGGAGATTCACTAGGTTAATCCCAGAGCTGAAGGGGTTGGATTATGAGGAGAGGTTGAGTAGACTGGGACTGTACTCGTTGGAATTTAGAAGGATGAGGGGGGATCTTATAGAAACATATAAGATTATGAAGGGAATAGATAGGATAGATGCGGGCAGGTTGTTTCCACTGGCGGGTGAAAGCAGAACTAGGGGGCATAGCCTCAAAATAAGGGGAAGTAGATTTAGGACTGAGTTTAGGAGGAACTTCTTCACCCAAAGGGTTGTGAATCTATAGAATTCCTTGCCCAGCGAAGCAGTTGAGGCTCCTTCATTAAATGTTTTTAAGATAAAGATAGATAGTTTTTTGAAGAATAAAGGGTTATGGTGTTCGGGCCGGAAAGTGGAGCTGAGTCCACAAAAGATCAGCCATGATCTCATTGAATGGTGGAGCAGGCTCGAGGGGCCAGATGGCCTACTCCTGCTCCTAGTTCTTATGTTCATCCCTGAGTTTCCCAGATATTCCTGTCTGTCCTTGTGCCACTTTCCACAAGAGCCTCCCTGGAACTCCCACTCTGTCTTTGTGCCTCTTTCATCCCTGTGGTTTCCCTGATGCTCCCGTTCTGTCCTCATGCCATCTTTATCACCGGACTTTGTCCAAACTCTCAAACTGTCATCATGCCACATTCAGCTCCGAGTCTCCTTGGAAATCTTGCGCTGACCTTGCAAAACATTTAACCCTGAGTAAACCAGCTTTTACTCCCATTCTCTGCTTTCTGTTAATAAGCCAGCAATGCAGTCGACTCTGCCACTTGCCCCATGATTCTAAATTCTCTGCCCTTATTCATTAATCTATTATGGAGTACCTTATTGTAAGTCTTTTCCTCAGAATTTCCATCCTCTGTACTGCTCAGGATTCCATCCTAGTTACATTTCTGGTCAATATAGGCCCCAGGTTTTGATGGTGGAGATTCAGCAATGGTAATGCCATTAAATGCCAAGGGGAGTAGGTTAGATTCTCTCTTTTATAAAAGCAAAATATTACTGATGCTGAAGATCTGCAATAATAACAAAGTGCTGCAAAAACTCTGCAGGTGTGGCAGTATCTGTGGAGAGAGAAACAGAGTTAATGTTTCAAGTCCAATGTGACACGTGTTTGGAAGTTATTGCAGTCTCTCCTGTTGGATGTTGGTCATTGTTTGGCACTTGTGTGGTGTAAATATTACTTGGCATTAAGGAGCCCAAACCTAAAAGTTCTCCAGGTTTTGCTGCTTGCATGGACTACTTTAATATCTGAGGAGATGGCTATAATACTGAATATTGTGCAATTATCAGTGAACATCACTACTTCTGCACTTAATTTGGAGGGAAGGTCAGTGATGAAGCAGCTGGAGATGGTTAGGCTAAGCACACTACCCTGAGTAACTCCTGAAGCAACATCTTGTGACAGATGATTGGCCTTCAACAACCATAACCATAATCATTTGATCTATGAATGACTTCACACACAGTGAAGAGTTTTCTACCAGATACCAGTTGACTTGGATTTTGCACAGGTTCCTTGATGCTGCACTCAGTCAAATAAGAACATAAGAACCAGGAGTAGGCCATCTGGCCTCTAGAGTCTGCTCCGCCATTCAATGAGATCATGGCTGATCTTTTGTGGACTCAGCTCCACTTTCCGGCCCGAACACCATAACCCTTTATTCCTTTATTCTTCAAAAAACTATCTATCTTTATCTTAAAAACATTTAATGAAGGAGCCTCAACTGCTTCGCTGGGCAAGGAATTCCATAGATTCACAACCCTTTGGGTGAAGACGTTCCTCCTAAACTCAGTCCTAAATCTACTTCCCCTTATTTTGAGGCTATGCCCCCTAGTTCTGCTTTCACCCGCCAGTGGAAACAACCTGCCCGCATCTATCCTATCTATTCCCTTCATAATTTTATGTGTTTCTATACGATCCCCGCGCATCCTTCTAAATTCCAACGAGTACAGTTCCAGTCTACTCAACCTCTCCTTGTAATCCAACCCCTTCAGCTCTGGGATTAACCCAGTGAATCTCCTCTGCACACCCTCCAGCACCAGAACGTCCTTTCTCAGGTAAGGAGACCAAAACTGAACACAATACTCCAGGTGTGGCCTCACTATTACAGCATTACCTCCCTAGTTTTAAACTCCATCCCTCTAGCAATGAAGGACAAAACTTCATTTGTCTTCTTAATCCCCTGTTGCACCTGTAAACCAACATTTTGTGACTCATGCACTAGCACACTCAGGTCTCTCTGCACAGCAGCATGTTTTAATATTTTATCATTTAAATAATAATCCCTTCTGCTGTTATTCCTACCAAAATGGATAACCTCACATTTGTCAACATTGTATTCCATCTGCCAGACTCTAGCCTATTCACTTAGCCTATCCAAATCCCTCTGCAGACGTCCCGTATCCTCTGAACGTTTTGCTTTACCACTCATCTTAGTGCCGTCTGCAAACTTGGACGCATTGCACTCCAAATCATCTATGTAAATTGTGAACAATTATGGGCCCAACACTGATCCCTGGGGGACACCACTAGCTACTGATTGCCAACCAGAGAAACACCCATTAATCCCCACTCTTTGCTTTCTATTAATTAACCAATCCTCTATCCATGCTACTACTTTACCCTTAATGCCATACATCTTTATCTTATGCAGCAATCTTTTGTGCGGCACCTTGTCAAAAGCTTTCTGGAGATCCAGATATTCCACATCCATTGGCTCCCCGTTATCTACCGCACTGGTAATGTCCTCAAAAAATTCCACTAAATTAGTTAGGCACGAGCTGCCCTTTATGAACCCATGCTGTGTCTGCCCAATGGGTCAATTTCCATCCAGATGCCTCGCTATTTCTTCCTTGATAGATTCCAGCATCTTCCCTACTACCGAAGTTAAGCTAACTGGCCTATAATTACCCACTTTCTGCCTACCTCATTTTTAAACAGTGGTGTCACGTTTGCTAATTTCCAATCCACCCCAGAGTCTAGTGAAATTTGGTAAATTATCACTCGTGCATTTGCAATTTCCCGAGCCATTTCTTTTAGCACTCTGGGATGCATTTGATCAGGGCCAGGAGACTTGTCTACCTTTAGCCCCATTAGCTTGCCCATCACTCCCTCCTTAGTGATAACAATCATCTCAAGGTCCTCACCTGTCATAGCCTCATTTCCATCAGTCACTGGCATGTTATTTGTGTCTTCCACTGTGAAGACCGACCCAAAAAACCTGTACAGTTCCTCAGCCATTTCCTCATCTCCCATTATTAAATCTCCCTTCTCATCCTCTAATGGACCAATATTTACCTTAGCCACTCTTTTTTGTTTCATATGAAATGAATGAAAAGAAATGAAAATCACATATTGTCACAAGTAGGCTTCAATGAAGTTACTGTGAAAAGCCCCTAGTCGCCACATTCCGGCGCCTGTTCGGGGAGGCTGTTACGGGAATTGAACCGTGCTGCTGGCCAGCCTTGGTCTGTTTTCAAAGCCAGCGATTTAGCCCAGTGTGCTAAACAGCCCCATATAATGCTTCCTTGATGTGAAGGGCAGTTACTCTCAGCAAACCGTACCTTTTTTGACCATGTTTGGACCAAGGTTACAATGAGGTCAGGAGCTATGTGGTCCTGACGGAACCCACACTCAGCATCAGTAAGTGCCATTTGATAGTAAGATCAAGGAATTTCATCCTCGTGGGTAGTGGGAGTCAGAAAAATTTCAAGCTGAGCCACCTGCCTTGGCAGAAAGTGCTTCCAAAGGCGGGATCTTCATTGCTTTGAGGTGAGTGTGGGCTGGTGTTAGACCAGTTGAACAATGAAACATTTTGGGGCATGCTGCTTGAATGTGGGCTATTTACAATGCTAGCTTCAGTACAATGGAATTTCACCGCAGTTAACATAAAATCAGAGAGATCCTCCATCCCTTGGGCGGCACGGTAACACAGTGGTTAGCTCTGTGCTTCACAGCTCCAGGGTTCCCGGCTTGGGTCACCGTCTGTGCGTAGTATGCACGTTCTTCCTGTGTCTGCGTGGGTGTGCTCCGGTTTCCTCCCACAGTCCAACGATGTGCAGGTTAGGTGAATTGGCCATTGCTAAATTGCCCTTCGTGTCCAAAAAGGGTTTGGTGGGGTTTCTGGGTTATGGGGATAGGGTGGAGGCCTGGGCTACAGTAGGGTGCTCTTTCCAAGGGCCGGTGCAGACTCGATGGACTGAATGGCCTCCTTTTGCACTGTAAATTCTATGATTCTATGATCCCTCATCCTTCACATCTCTTCAACCTCCAAACGTCCCATGTGCCAACCATTCAAAACACATGCACTTTACCCACCCCCTTTCTCCGCACTTACCCCCAATGCCAAACAATGTCCTTCCAACCCCACCATGGTCCCTTATGCCTCTGGCTTGGCGCCCAGACAACTATTTTGCTTGTTAAAACACCTGAGCCCCAGATAAAATGTTGTTTGATGGACAGCTCATGCTCCCTGATCACTGCTGTCAATTTCACAATATTTGTTTACACAATGTTAAATAGTTTCACATGTTTGTGGTTTTGTTGTCGATACTTTGAATGTTCTGAAAGATTGAAACTTTTATTGCCTTTTGGCTAGAAAGTCGTGAAAGAATTACTTTCTCTGAAGCTTTTTTTTACATTGGCTATAGGATGTGGTTGGAAGGGCAGAACTTGGTCTGAGAGGAATGAGGGGCCATAAGGACTTGGTTGAAGGGCAGAGCTTGACATAAGGGTCATTAAGAGCCGTAGGGGGCATGGTAGGTGGGGTGAGGGGCATAGCTTGACATAGGGTGAGGCATGGGGAGGACCTTTTGAACTTAAGCTTTGAAGGGATTTCTGATGCACATTAGGGTTCCTAGCTCCATGAGGGGCTGTGAATCATGACTCTTTAAAAACCTGGCCCACCTCCATAAAAATTGTTGAAGAATAGGACATTGCTATATCTGCATTGAAGCCAACCTGGTCAAGAGTGCTAGATGTGGACTTTTGGCAGGAGCCAGTGGGTATCCTTTAAAGGCGCTCTCAACAATCAGAAAGTCCGGGAATCCCAAAATCAGGACAGCCCGTCGTTTTTAAAGGGCTCCCAAATCCTCCCGGCTCTGTGAAAATCCAGACCATTATCACGACACTACTATCCCCGAACCAAAGTCAGTCGTGCTAGAACAATTCATCTCGCAACATGAATCTGTAGCCACTCCGGAGATTTTGAAAATGAATCTTACTGTATTTGTACTCTATCTCTCATATTGCAGAAAAGCCAGTGGTCTTCATGAAATTCTTGGATGACATCGTTGGAGAAGAGAGAGGAATGATAACACTGGAATGTGAAGTATCTAAGCCTAAAGTCATTCCTGTCTGGAAAAAAGATGATGTGGTTCTTGGTTCAAGTGACAAATATGAACTACTGCATGCTGGAAAAACACTTTGTCTTATAGTACATGACCTGAATAAAACTGATGCTGGACTGTATACTTGTGACATAGGCAGCGACAAAGCAAGTGCTAAAGTCACTATCCAAGGTATGCAGTACTGTTGGCTGTCTTATTGTAGACTGACAAATAGTGAAAAACAAATGGAGGAAGCTTTTTGTATACCATTTAGAGGTTGAAAAAGAAGTAAGGCTTTTTTAAGGGGACTATTTTTCTGAGGTCTGCGTCCACGCACCAGATCATAAATAAAGTTAATGAAAAAGGAGATGAAGGCCCTCAAAACTCGATCTTTGTCCTGGAATTTATTGGGATTTTTGAGAGTAGCTCTTTAGTTTCTAAGGCTGGTATCGGATTGCTCAAATGTTCCTATCAAACGAAGAAACATTTGAAGATTTCCTGCTTTTCTGCATAATTTTTTATTGTTTCATATGAAGTGTACCCATTTTTAAGGGTGTTGAAAGGGGTTTTTGGTGCACTTGCAATTTCCTTGGATTGTAAAGCCTGACATCTTAGAATCATAGATAAGTTACAGCATAGAAGGAGGCTATTTGCATCCACTCTCTACATGAGCATTTCAGCTAGTTAAATCACCTCGCCTTTTCTGCTTAATCCTGTTCATTTTCTGTTAACTTTAGGTGTTTATCCAATTCCCTTTTGACTGCTACAATTGAATTTGCCTCCGCCATCCTATCAGGAAGTCTGTTCCAGATCCTAACCACCAGCAGCATAAAAATGGCCAAAGGGAACAGTTCTCTCCAAATATTCTGTCTAAATGCATTGTATTTAATTTTCCAAAATCTCCTAGATTCTGGAAAGGTCTCAGCAGATTGGAAAATAGCAAATGTGACTCCTCTGTTCAAGGCAGGAAGGAGATAGAAAGCAGGAAACAGTAGACCAGGCATCTTAACATTGTTGTAGGGAAATTGCTGGAACCTATTATCATGGAAGTTATGGTAGGACAGTTCGACATGCTTGTGTGAAAGGGAAAACATATTTGACTAATTTATTGGAGTTCTTCGAGGAAGTAACAAGCAACGTGAATAAAGGGGAACCTGAAGATGTGCTGTACTTAGATTTCCAGAAGGCCGATGACAAAGTGCCATATCAAAGATTACTATGCAAAATAAGAGATCATGGTGTAGGTGATAAGATAACAGCATGGGTAGAGAATTGGTTAGCTAACATGAAGTGGGGAGTAAATGGGTCTTTTTCAGGTTAGCAAGATGTGACAAGTGGAGTGCCACAAGGAGCAGTGCTGGAGCCTCAACTATTTGTTATTTATAGCAATAACTTGGATGAAAGGACCAGATTAATTATTGCAAAATCAGCTGACAATATAAAAATAGGTAGGAAAGTAAGTTGTGAAGAGGATATAAGGATTCTGCAAAGGGACATAAATGAGTCAAGTTATTGGGAAAAGATTTGGCAGATGGAGTATAATGTGGGGAAATGTGAACTGCTACACTTTGGCAGGAAGAATAGAAAAGAAGCATATTCTATAAATGGAGAGAAATTATAGAACCCTAAAGTACAGAGGGATCTGGGTGTTCTGGTACATGGAAAATAGTTGTTTGGTAATACAGACCTTGGTAGAGCAGGCGGCCCGATGGTGGGTTTCTGAACGGAATTCCTTAAGTATCCGCCATGCATAGATTTGTATGCAAGGGAGCGTGAATCACTCCTGGGCGCTGCTCCTAGCGCCAGCGCAGACAGGTGCGATTCTACTCTGGCTGGAGAACTCAGTCTGCCAAGTGAAGAATCTCGCCAGTGTTTTACTTCGGAAAAGGCTTTTTTCTCCAATGTCTTTATGAAACAACTTTCTCAGCCTGTCCTGCCACCCTGAATGATTTGTGCACATATCCTCCCAGCTCGCTTCGCTTTTGCAACCTCTTTAGAATGTGCCTTTTAATTCATTTTACCCTATTTGTTCTTCCTATCAGAAAGTATCATCTTTTGGGCTGTATTTTCCATGCCTGGTGGGCATGCCTGGTGCGCATTTAAAACCCAATGGGTGGATGCCTACCACCTACCTACCTGCTTCTACTCTCCATAAGACCATAAGACATAGGAGCAGAATTAGGCCTCTCAGCCCATCGAGTCTGCTCCGCCATTCAATCATGGCTGATATTTTCTCATCCCCATTCTCCTGCCTTCTCCCCATAACTCCTGATCCCCGTATTAATCAAGAACCTATCTTTCTCTGTCTTAAAGACACTCGGTGATTTGGCCTCCACAGCCTTCTGCGGCAAAGAGTTCCACAGATTCACCATCCTCTAGCTGAAGACATTCCTCCTCACCTCTGTTTAAAGGATCGTCCCTTTAGTCTGAGATGGTGCCTCTGGTTCTAGTTTCTCCTACAAGTGGAAACATCCTCTCCACGCCCATTCTATCCAGGTCTCGCAGTATCCTGTAAGTTTCAATAAGATCCCCCCTCATCCTTCTAAACTCCAACGAGTACAGACCCAGAGTCCTCAACCATTCCTCATACGACAAGTTCTTCATTCCAGAGATCATTCTTATGAACCTCCCCTGGACCCTCTCCAAGGCCAGCACGTCCTTCCCTAGATACGGGGCCCACAACTGCTCACAATACTCCAAATGGGGTCTGACCAGAGCCTTATACAGCCTCAGAAGAACCTCCCTGGCCTTGTATTCTAGCCCTTTGACATGAATGCTGACATTGCACTTGCCTTCTTAACAGCCGACTGAACCTGCACATTAACCTTAAGAGAATCGTGAACAAGGACTCCCAAGTCCCTCTGTGCTTCTGATTTCCTAAGCATTTCCCCATTTAGAAAATAGTCTATGCCTAGGTTCCTCCTTCCATAGTGAATGACCTCACACTTTTCCACATTGTATTTCATTTACCACTTCATTGCCCACTCTCCTAGCTTGTCCAAATCCTTCTGCAGCCCCCTTGCATCCTCAATACTACCTGTCCCTCTACAGATCTTTGTATCATCTGCAAACTTAGCACCAGTGCCTTCAGTTCCTTCTTCCAGATCATTAATGTATATTGTGAGAAGTTGTGGTCCCAGCACAGACCCCTGAGGTACACCACTAGTCACTGGCTGCCATCCTGAAAAAGACTCCTTTATCCCCACTCTCTGCCTCACAACAATTTTACCAGAGATGGGGTGCTGTCATGCAGAAGCTTTTAAAGTTGGCAATAAATGTCCAGTTAAGGGCCTCATCCAGCCACAGCCAGGCTTTAATCAGCAGCGGAAGCGACCAAAGTCAAATGGCCAGCCTGGCAATATAATAAAGGCAAATTTCTGGTGATGCTGTAATTTGAATCAAAAACAGAAAATGCTGGATAATCTCAGCTGGTCTGACAACATTTGGGGAGTGAAAACGGAGCTAACGTTTCAAGTCAGGGTGACTCTTTGTCAAACCTGGTGGCCAGTGTCTTTCCTGAACAGTTCCACATGACCCTAAGCTACCCTAAAGGTGTTTTGATTCAGACTCCCCACTATGACTTCTCAAACCGCAACCCAATCTGCTTCTCCATGTCTTTGCACCCGGTGAGACCACCACCACTTACAATGAGATCCAGTGCAGGTTGTCTCTTTGCTGCCTGAGTGCAATACTGACAGTGGTTACCTCTCCCAGTGGCGCTGTCATCATTGGAGCAATGCTGGTCTCTGATTTGGCAGCTCTCTGAGGTGGAACTTTACAAACATGCAAAATAGGAGCAGAAGTAGGCCTTTTGGCCCCTCATGTCTATTCCACCATTTGCTAAAATCATGGCTGATCTGTTTATGTTTTAAATCCCACATTCCCGTCTACCCCCAATAATGTTTGATTCCCTTGCATCACAAGAACCTCTACCTCCTACCTTAAAAACATTAAATATTGATGAAAGTAGGACAGTGGATGTTGTCTACATGGACTTCAATAAGGCCATTGACAAGGTCCCTCAAGGCAGAATAGTACAGAAGGTGATGTCACACGGGATCAGAGGTGAGCTGGCAAGATGGATACAGAACTGGCTCAGTCATGGAGGTTAGGGGGTAGCGGTGGAGAGTGCTTATCCAAATGGAGGGCTGTGACTAGTGGTGTTCTGCAGGGATCAGTTCTGGGACATTTGTTGTTTGTGGTATATAAAAATGATTTGGAGGAAATTCTAACTGGTCTGATTAGTAAGTTTGTGGCTGACACAAAGGTTGGTGGAATTGCGGATAGCGATGAGGACTGTCAGAGGATACAGCAGGATATAGATCGGTTAGAGACTTGGGTGGTGAGATGGCAGATGGCGTTTAATGGGATAAATGTGAGGTAATGCATTTTGGAAGGTCTAATACAGGTGGGAAATATATAGTAAATGGCAGAGCTCTTAAGAGGCAGAGGAATCTGGGTGTGCAGGTCCACAGGTCACTAAAAGTGGTAACGCAGATGGAGAAGGTAGTCAAGAAGGCAGACGGCATGCTTGCCTTCATTGCGCGGGACATTGAGTATAAAAATTGGCAGGTCATGCTGCAGCTGTATAGAACCTTAGTTAGGCCACACTTGGAATATAATGTTCAATTCTGGTCACCACTCTACCAGAAGGATGTGGAGGTTTTGGAGAGGATACAGAAGAGGTTTACCAGGATGTTGCCTGGTATGAAGGGCATTAGCTATGAAGAGAGTTTGGAAAAAATTGTTTTCTTCTCACTGGAACACCGGAGGTTGAGGGGCGACCTGATAGAAGTCTACAAAATTATGAGGGGCATGGACAGAGTCTATGGTCAGAAGCTTTTTCCTAGGGTGAAAGTGTTAATTATTTTGGGACATAGGTTTAAGGTGCAAGGGGCAAAGTTTAGAGAAGATATGCGAGGGACGTTTTGTGCACAGCGGGTACTGGGTGCCTGGAACTCATTGCTGGAGCAGGTTGTGGAAGCAGGTACAATAGTGATGTTTCAGGGGGTCTTGACAAATACATGAATAGCATGGGAATAGAGGGATAGGCCCCAGAAGTGTAAAAGGTTTTAGGTTAGATGGGCAGCATGGTCGGTACAGGCTTGGAGGATCGAAGGGCCTGTTCCAGTGCTGTACTTTTGTTTGTTCTTTGTTTGACCCCGCCTCCACCACCTTCTGATGCAGAGAATTCCAACGTTGCACAACCTTCAAAAACTTTCTGCCCCATAAAATGGGCAACTTCTTCTCACCTGACCACCCCATGCATATTTTCTTCAGTTCTTTTTCTTCTGATGTTTTAAGGAAGAAAAATTTGCATTTAAATATTGGTATTTGGGACCAACAGACGTTTCATCGCTTAAATATAGTCCAGAAAATAGGGAATTATTCATAGAATTCCTACAGTGCATCAGGAGGCTATTCAGCCCATCGAGTCTGCACTGACTCTTTGAAAGAGCACTCCACCCAAACCCAGTTCCTTGTCCTATCCCAATAACCCCTTAACCTAACCTGCACATTCCTGGATGCTGAGGGGCAATGTAACATAGCCAATCAACCTAACCTACACATCTTTGGACTGTGGGAGGAAACCGGAGCACCTGGAGGAAACCCACGCAGACACGGGAGAAAGTGCAAACTCCACCCAGACAGTCACCCAAGGCTGGAATTGAACCCGGGTCCCTGGCACTGTGAGGCAGCTGTGCTAACCACTGTGCCGCCGTGCACCCATATTTGCTTATTCTTCTATGAAAGACTGTCATGGGATCTTGTGCACCCACCCAAACAGGCAGACATGGCCTCAGTTTAATATCCCATCTGAAAGGTAGCACCTCTCACAGTGCGGTGCTCCCTCAGTACTGCACAAGTGTGTCAGCCTTGATTTTAGTACTCAAGCCCTGGAGAGAAACTTAAACTCAGAACCTGTGTAATTCAGAGGTAAGTGTTGCCAATGGAACCACAGTTAACATTGTGTGCTAAAAAACATTTGTGGATGAACAAACTTGAACACCATTTAAAAAAATGTTTTCGTTCATGACATGTTGGTGTTGCTGGGTAGGCCAGCATTTATTGACCGTCCCCAGTTGCCCTTGATAAGATGGTGGTGAGCTGCTTTCTTGAACCGCTGTAGTCGATGTGGTGTAGGTACTCCCACATTGCTTTCAGGAAGAGAGTTCCAGGATTTTGATCCATGCGTGAGAATGAAGAAACAACAATATAGTTTGCAGTCAGAATGGTGTATGGCTTATGGGGAACTTTCAAACGATGCTACCAAATCTATTTGACAACACTCTTTGAGGAATAATTCTGTACTTACAATGACTTGAATAAGAATTTTCCCCATTGCAGACATGTAAGATCACTAGAATTGGTGCAAATTACTGTTGAAGATCAAAGCACATCAGAGCCAATAATCAAGTTATGTCTGGTTTTGCTTTAAGTACATACTTTGTTGCAGATCTGAACATTGGAATCACAAAACGACTCAAGAGCACAGAGATTAAAGAAGAAGAAAATGGATCTTTTGAATGCATACTTTCTCATGAAAGCATCGATGAATATTACTGGACCGTAAATGGGTTGTCAGTGGAAGGCAATGAACGATTTGAGGCATTTAACATTGGCCGAAAATACATCCTCAACATTAAGGAGACAACTCTTGCTGATGCTGGAGAAGTTATTTTCCATGTACGAAATCTCAGCTCGAAGGCCTCATTGATGGTAAAAGGTATGATCTATTTAAATAATTAAATTTTGCACAGGGCAGACAGCACTGAAGTGGTAATGTCACTGGAATAGTCATCCAGTGGCCCAGGCTAATGCGCTGGGGACATGGGTTCAAATTTTGTGATGGCAGTTGGTGGAATTTGAATTCAATTAATAAATCTGGAATTAAAAACTAATCTCAGTAATTTGTAACCCTGAAGCTATTGTTGATTGTTGTAAAAGCCCATCGAGTTCACTAATGTCCTTTAGGGAAGGACATCGCATTTGGACTACGTGTGATGCCAGACTCTCAGTCCTCTGAAATGGTCTAGCAAGACAAGATGGAGCAGACTCTTACGTTTGGGGAATGATTTGGCAGACGTGGAGGTGGTAGCTTCACCCGTGATTACAGAGAGTCCGAGGGAAGTACTACCGATAGTACCTACCAACAGTAAGGCATGTGGAAATGAGAATGGGCATCAAATGTCTCCAAGAACAAATTGTTTCAGTCCTTATTATTAAATGTGAATAAGGCCTGTGATTATGAAGATTCTGATGAGGTAAAAGCTGTAAAACAAAGAATGGTGCATATATAGCCAACCAACTCTGCGATGTTGAACCGTCAGCTGTGCTTGTCACTAAAAATAATCATGTGAAGGAAAAGAGAGAATGTGAAGCTGGAGGGGTTGAAGAGTGTGTATTGGTTAAAAATAAACCAAATATTTCCATCAGCATTGACAATATTGCTTGTATTCTGGCTGCAGAAGATCCTCAAATTTTGGATAAACATTCATTGGACAATCAGAAAAGACTGGCTGCATTATACGAGAGGCAGAAAGAGATAGAAATGCGGAAGAAACTTATTCAAGGGGTCCTCTCTAATTTGGACAGTCAGGAATTAAATGGAAGCACAATGTCTTTGATTTTGAAGAAGAGTGAAAACAAGGCACTGTTTGCAGATATCAGAGGGAGTTCTAAAACCAGAGATGTAGGGCGGGATTCTGCGACTCCCCCGCCGGGTCGGAGAATCGCCAGGGGCTGGCGTGAATCCCGCCCCCGCCAGCTGCTGAATTCTCCAGGGCCAGGGTTTTGGCGGGGGCGGGAATCACACTGCGCCGGTCGTCGGCCGCTGGCAGCGGCCCACCCGCCGATTCTCCGGCCCGCGATGGCCCGAGTGGCCGCCCATTTTCAGCGGGCCCCGCTGGCGTAAATCACAACAGGTCCTTACCGGCGGGACATGTCTCCACGGGAGGCCTGCAGAGTCCTCGGGGGGGGGGGGGGGGGGGGGGGGCGTGGGGGGATCTGGAACTGGGGGGTGCCCCCACAGTGGCCTAGCCTGCGAGTGGGGCCCACCGATCCACGGGCGGGCCTGTGGCATGGGGGGACTCTTTCCTTCCGCACCGGCCGCTGCCACCCTCCGCCATGGCCGGTGCGGAGAAGAACCCCCCTGTGCATGTGCTGGGATGACGCCAGCACACGCTAGCGCTCCCGCACATGCGCCAACTCGCGCCGGCCGGCGCAAGCCCTTCGGTGCCGGTTGGCGTGGCGCCAAGCCCTTCCGCGCCGGCTGGCGTGGCGTCAAACACTCTGGCGCCAGCCTAGTCCCAGAAGGTGCGGAGGATTCCGCACCTTCGGGGCGGCACGACGCCGGAGGGGTTCACGCCACTTGTCGGCGCCGGAGTGGCTCGCCCCGCTGGTTCGCGGAGAACCTTATCAACCAATGATGATCGGAGAGACGAGATAATGAAGATAGTAAAAGAGTATAGAAGGAGTTGTAGGGAAATATCATGGACACTCCGTTAACTAATCATGATATAGACATAATATACTCTGATCCCAATAGAGCCACATCTGTCTCGACTAAAACCACGCAGACTGGCTCAGTTAGAGACTGGAATGCATGGGCGTCATTCTCCGACCCCCCGCCGGGTCGGAGAATCGCCGGGGGCTGCCGTGAATCCTGCCCCTGCCAGTTGCCGAAGTCTCCGGCACCGGAGATTCGGCAGGGGCGGGAATCGCGGTGCGCCGGTTGGCGGGCCCCCCCGCTCGATTCTCCGGCCCGGATGGGCCGAAGTCCCGCCGATAAATTGCCTGCCCCGCCGGCGTAAATTACAGCACCTATTTACCGGCGGGACAAGGCGGCGCGGGCGGGCTCCGGGGTCCTGGGGGGGGCGCGGGGCGATCTGGCTCCGGGGGGTGCCCTCACGGTGGCCTAGTCCGCGATCGGGACCCACCGATCCACGGGCAGGCCTGTGCCATGGGGGCACTCTTTCCCTTCCGCCTCTGCCACGGTCTCCACCATGGCGGAGGCGGAAGAGACTCCCTCCACTGCGCGGGAAACTGTCAGCGGCCGCTGACGCTCCCGCGCATGCGCCGCCCCGACATGTCATTTCCGCGCCAGCTGGCGGGGCACCAAAGGCCGTTTCCGCCAGCTGGCGGGGCGGAAATTCCTCCGGCGTCGGCCTAGCCCCTCAATGTTGGGGCTCGGCCCCCAAAGATGCGGAGAATTCCGCACCTTTGGGGCGGCGCGATGCCCGTCTGATTGGCGCTGTTTTGGGCGCCAGTCGGCGGACATCGCGCCGTTTCGGGAGAATTTCGCCCACGGTGCCCGTTGGATATGTTGCGGAAACAGACGATGATCCATAACTCCCAAGTGGAGGGCCATCCTAATGAGCGAACTGGTGCTTGCCACCCGGACCATTCCAGATCATTTAAAATGGCCATAGATACCAGTGACCTGCATGGGTAATAGTAATGAAGAGATGGGAGTGGGCCTGGCTGTGGTGCTCTTTCGGAAGGTCAGTGCAGCATCAATCGGTTGAATGGCCTTCTTCTGCACTGTAGGTATTCTATGATTCTAATGGGCAGAATTTTCCCCCCAAATGGCAGTGTCTCCTGAGGAACAGTCAGGTTTTCTCTCCAGATCTTCTGACACTTTGTCAAAAAAAAGCAGAGGGATGTGTTTTGCGGTGTCACTCTGACGGAGGTGGGCCTCATGGAGCCGACAAGCCCTCTCCCTCCACACCAACGGTGCACAGCTTCCGTGCTTCCCCCAATCACCATTGCCGGCATTCCCACATACTGAATGCCCCACCCCCTGCCAGTGCCAACCTAGCAGTGATAACCTGCCATGTTCCTGACCACCGGAGGCCTAGACAGGCCCCCATGCCCCGGCTTGCTCATTTCAACTGCCGGACATCAGTAGAGATTCCTGCTGGCGTGACATCATCCTGGCAGGGGTGGGCCACATTTGACACCCCTGGAAATGCATCATTATGCTGTTTATGCATATTTATTTTCATGCAAAATGATTTTTAAAAAAATAATATTTTATCGAGGTATTTGAAAGTTTTTATAACAGAAACAATGACATCAACATGGTAAAATAAACATTTCCTCCCCCAGTCCAATCTTCACACACCTCAACCATACAACACCAATCCGCATCCCCGGGAATACTACATGTGCTGACATTTTAATTTTCCCCGAGAAAGTCGACGAATGGCTGCCACCTCCGAGTGAACCCTAACATTGACTGTCTTAAGGCGACCTTTATTTTCTCGAGACTGATAAACCCAGCCATGTCACTAACCCAGATCTCAACACTGTCGAGTCCCTCCACATTAACAAGATCCGTCTCTGGGCTACCAGGGAGGTAAAGGCCAAGATGTCGGCCACTTCCGCCCCCTGAACTCCCGGATCTTCCGACACTCCAAAGATCGCTACCTCCGGACTTGGCACCACCCGTGTTTTTAGTACCGTGGACATTGTCTTAGCAAAATCCTGCCAAAACCCTCGAAGCTTCGGGCATGCCCAAAACATGTGGACATGATTTGCTGGGCTTCCCGCGCACCTCGCACACCTATCCTCAACCCCGAAGAACTTACTCATCTTAGCCGCTGTCATGTGTGCCCGGTGGACTGCCTTAAATTATACCAGGTTAAACCTGGCGCATGATGAGGAGGTACTAACCCTGCTGAGGGCATCCGCCCACAGCCCCGCCTCTATCTCTCCTCCTAGCTCGTCCTCCCACTTGCCCTTAAGCTCCTTTTCCTCCGCCTCCGAAAGCTTCTGGTAAATATTGTTGCTAACTTTTGGTTTGTTCAATTGGCTCTGTTTTATAACCTTTGCTGTCGAGTCGCCAGGTAGCTTTATGTTACCGCCATGAGGTTCAAGTTCAAGTAATGATCAATAACCCAATACACCAATTCGTAAGATTCAAATCAAAGCACATTTATTATACACAGTATTCGCTACTCATGCATAAATTCTATTTCTAAGCTACTTCTACAACTAACAGGCCTATACTTAGCTTCAGACTGGCCCACCAGGTCAGGGGAACAAATGGCCTTTCGTTCGGGTTCTGAGTCTGCGGGATTCGAAGTTGGTACGGATTGGTAACTAGGAGCGCCTATCTCGTAGCGAGCGTTGATTTAAGACTTACTGGGTTTCGGCGGCAGCTGCACTGGTCACTGTCAAGGATTGGTTCGCGTTGCTGAGTGACCCGGCCAAGAAGAACAATTTGAACTTGGGGGCTTAACTTTATAGTCCCCAGGGGCTTCCCGCCTTTCGGGGCGGACCCTGTACCTGGTTCCAAGTGATTGGACTTTGTTCCAATTGCTTGGTTCGATTTCTCCAATAATGTAGCGGTTCCCTGATCGATGGGCGGTCTTGAGGTGTCCGTTAACCTCTTTTGTGTTGGCTCCTGCTCGCGCCGGGGAGTCTGACTTGGCTTTGTTTATCCCAAATGTTTCGATTGTACCTGGGGATCGCTCATTAGTATGTAGATGGCTGCTACATTATTATGCAGATGGCTGCTTGTATCGATGCTGTCTGGGCTTTTGCAGAGTTTAATACACAGTAAACTTGCACCTGCTAGTTTCTGCCTGTGTTGGCTGAATTTCCCTGCAGCCTTTGCTGTTCTCCATTTTACGTCGGGAGTTGTCCAACCCAGGTGGCTACACACGCTCCTTGTGATCCTTTTTAAAAAATATATATTTATTAAAGTTTTTTAACACAATTTTTCTCCCATACAAACAATAACCGCCCCCCCCCCCCCACCGCCCACGTAACAAAAAAAAAAATGAGAAATCGCGCAGAGCAAGATATATACATGGCAAAATGATATATTTACACAGCTTTGTACACTGGTCCTCACCCGTACGTGCCAGTTTCCCCAACCCTTCATGTTATCTCTTGCTCATCCACCCTCCCAGGCAGTCCCCCCTTCCCCCTCCCCCCCCCCCCCCCCAGGATGTCCCCTCCACTCCCCCCCCACCCCCCCAAGGTTGCTGCTGCTGCTGACTGACCTTCCTCTAACGCTCCGCGAGATAGTCTAGGAACGGTTGCCACCGCCTGTAGAACCCCTGCGCAGACCCTCTCAAGGCGAACTTAATCCTCTCCAACTTTATGAACCCAGCCATATCATTTATCCAGGCCACCAGGCTGGGGGGCTTCGCCTCCTTCCACATTAGCAAGATCCTTCGCCGGGCTACCAGGGACGCAAAAGCCAGAATGCCGGCCTCTTTCGCCTCCTGCACCCCCGGTTCGTCCACTACTCCAAATATTGCTAGCCCCCAGCTTGGCTTGACCCGGACTTTCACCACCTGAGATATTGCTCCTGCCACTCCTCTCCAGAACCCCTCCAGTGCCGGGCATGACCAAAACATATGGACATGGTTCGCCGGGCTCCCCGAGCACCTTCCACATCTGTCCTCTACCCCAAAGAACCTACTCAACCTCGCCCCCGTCAAGTGCGCTCTGTGGACCACCTTAAATTGTATCAGGCTGAGCCTGGCACACGAGGAGGAGGAATTAACCCTACCTAGGGCATCAGCCCACAGACCTTCCTCAATCTCCTCCCCCAGCTCCTCCTCCCATTTACCCTTCAACTCTTCTACCAGCGCTTCCCCCTCTTCTTTCAACTCCTGGTTTATTTCCGACACCTTGCCCTCCCCGACCCACACACCCGAGATCACCCTATCTTGAACTTCTTGTGCCGGGAGCAATGGGAATTCCCTCACCTGTCGCCTCACAAAAGCCCTCACCTGCATATATCTAAAGGCATTTCCCGGGGGTAATTCGAACTTCTCCTCCAGTGCCCCTAGGCTTGCAAACGTCCCGTCGATGAACAGGTCCCCCATTCTTCCAATCCCCGCCCGATGCCAGCTCTGGAACCCCCCGTCCATCTTCCCCGGGACAAACCGGTGGTTACCCCTGATCGGGGACCACACCGATGCTTCCATTGCACCCCGGTGCCGTCTCCACTGGCCCCAGATCCTTAGCGTTGCCGCCACCACCGGGCTCGTGGTATACTTTGTCGGCGAGAGCGGCAGCGGTGCCGTCACCAATGCCCCCAGGCTCGTTCCTCACAGGACGCCATCTCCATCCTCTTCCATGCCGCCCCCTCTCTCTCCATAACCCACTTGCGGATCATCGCCACATTTGCTGCCCAGTAGTAGCTCCCCAGGTTTGGCAGCGCCAACCCTCCTCAGTCCCTACTGCGTTCCAGGAACCCTCTCCTTACTCTCGGGGTCTTATTCGCCCACACAAACCCCATAATACTCTTGCCTACTCTCTTAAAAAAGGCCTTAGTGATCACGATGGGAAGGCACTGAAACACAAACAGAAACCTCGGAAGGACCACCATTTTGACCGACTGCACTCTACCCGCCAGCGAGAGCGGTAACATGTCCCATCTTTTAAAATCCTCCTCCATTTGCTCCACCAACCTCATCAGATTCAGTTTATGTAGGGTCCCCCAACTCCTGGCTATCTGGATCCCCAGATACCGAAAGCTGCCCTCCGCCCTCCTCAGCGGTAGGCCCCCTATCGTTCTTTCTTGGTCCCCCGCCTGTAATACAAAGAGCTCACTCTTCCCTACATTGAGCTTATAGCCCGAAAACTGCCCAAACTCCCTTAGAGTCTGCATGATCTCCACCATCCCCTCCATTGGATCCGCCACGTACAGCAACAGGTCATCCGCATATAGCGACACCCGATGCTCTTCTCCCCCTCAGACCACCCCCCTCCGTTTATTAGACTCCCTCAATGACATGGCCAATGGTTCGATCGCCAATGCGAACAACAGGGGGGACAGGGGGCACCCCTGCCTCGTCCCTCGGTGCAGTCGAAAGTACTCCGACCTCCGCCGGTTCGTCACTACACTCGCCATCGGGGCTCTGTAAAGGAGCTTAACCCAATTGATAAAACCTACCCCGAACCCAAACATTGGTGTTTAGTTGCCTGCCCTTTACAAATCCCGTCTGGTCCTCGTGGATTACCCCCGGGACACAGTCCTCGATCCTCGTGGCAAGCACTTTTGCCAGCAACTTTGCATCCACATTGAGGAGCGAGATCGGCCTGTACGATCCACATTGCAGCGGGTCCTTGTCCCGCTTTAGGATCAAAGAAATTGTCGCTTCCGACATTGTCGGGGGCAGGGTCCCCTCCTCTCTTGCCTCATTAAAGGTCCTCACCAGTAGCGGGGCCAAGTCTGCGTACTTCGTGTAGAACTCCACCAGGAATCCATCCGGTCCCGGGGCCTTCCCCGCCTGCATGCTCCCCAAACCCTTGCTCAGCTCCTCCAACCCAATTGGTGCCCCCCAACCAGCCACCTCTTGCTCCTCCACCCTCGGGAATCTCAGCTGACCTAGGAATAGTCTCATCCCCCTCTTCCCCCGCTGGGGGCTGGGATCTGTCCAGCTCTTCGTAAAAGGCCTTAATTACCTCGTTTATTTTCGTCGCACTCCGAACCGTGGCTCCCCTTCCATCTTTGACTCCCCCTTTTTCCCTCGCTGCCATCCTCTTACGGAGCTGGTGTGCCAGCATCCGACTAGCCTTTTCCCCATACTCGTAGGTCGCCCCCTGCACTTTCCTCTACTGTGCCTCCGCCTTCCCTGTGGTCAACAGGTCAAACTCCGTCTGGAGCCGTCGTCTTTCCCCAAGTAATCTTTCCTCCGGGGCCTCTGCGTATCTCCTGTCCACTCTCAAAATCTCCCCCACTAACCTCTCCCTTTCCATATCCTCTGTCTTCTCCCTATGAGCCCTAATGGAAATTAGCTCTCCCCTGATCACCGCCTTCAACGCCTCCCATACCACCCCCACTCACACCTCCCCATTGTCGTTGGCCTCCAAGTACCTTTCGATACACCCCCTCACCTTCCCACACACCACCTCGTCCGCCAGCAGTCCCACATCCAGCCGCCACAACGGGCGTTGGTCCCTCTCTCCCAGCTCCAGTTCCACCCAGTGCGTTGCATGGTCCGAAACGGCTATTGCCGAATACTCCGTCCCCTCCACCTTCGGGATGAGCGCCCTACCCAGAACAAAGAAATCTATCCGGGAGTAGGCTTTGTGTACATGGGAGAAGAAAGAAAATTCCCTGGCCTGCGGCCTTGCAAACCGCTATGGGTCCAGTCCCCCCATCTGATCCATAAACCCCCTAAGTACCTTGGCCACCGCCGGCCTCTTTCCAGTCCTTGATTTGGAGCGGTCCAGTGCTGGATCCAACACTGTATTGAAGTCCCCTCCCATTATCAGGCCTCCTATCTCCAGGTCCGGAATGCGCTCCAGCATGCGCTTCATGAATCCTGCATCATCCCAGTTCGGGGCGTATACGTTTATCAACACCACCCACCGCTCACCATTACATATCGCCCTCCATTGTCCGCTACAATAGTCTTGGCCTCAAATGACACCCGCTTTCCCACCAATATTGCCAGCCCTCTATTCTTCGCGTCCAGTCCCGAGTGGAATACCTGTCCTACCCATCCCTTTCTTAGCCTGACCTGGTCCGCCACCTTCAGGTGTGTCTCTTGGAGCATGGCCACGTTCACCTTCAGTCCCTTTAAGTGCGCGAACACTCGAGCCCTCTTCACCGGCCCATTCAGGCCCCTCACATTCCACGTTATCAGCTGGATTGGAGGGGCTCTCACCCCCCCCCCCCCACGCCCCGCCGTCTAGGCATCTCCTTTTCTGGGCCAGTCCCGTGTCCACGCCTACCTCATCCTCCAGTCCCCCAGAGAGGGGACCCCCGTCCCGACCACCTCTTCTGTGTCCCATTCCCCTTCGGCCAGTGCAGCAGCAACCCTTCCCCCCCCCCCCCTTCCCCCCCTCCCCCCGCTAGACCCCTGTCTAGCTTTTTTGCTCCCCCCATGTCACTCCCGTAAGTCAGCTGACGCCTGCTGACCCCGGCTTCCCCCGCCGTCCCATTGACCTCCCCGCGTGGTAGTCTCCCAATCCATATGCATTCTTTCGTTCCCCTTCCCGCCTTTCCAAAGCCCGCTCCGCCCCCTCTGGCGCAGCTCCTGTCGCGGCCTTGCCTCTCTCCCCCAGCCCATGTAACATTTCCTGCGCGTGATTGACCCCCTATATACAACAACCATCACACATCAAACCACAAAACATCCCCCCCACCCTCACAAACCCTCAATTAGAGTCCAACTTTTCGGCTTGTACAAAGGTCCACGCCTCTTCAGGCGTTTCAAAGTAATAGTGTTGGCCCTTGTATGTGACCCACAGTCGCGCTGGCTGCAGCATTCCGAATTTCACTTCTTTCCGGTACAACGCTGCTTTGGCCCGGTTGAAACCCGCTCTCCGCTTTGCAACCTCTGTGCTCCTGTCCGGGTATATTCGGATCTCTGCATTGTCCCACTTACTGCTCCGCTCCTTCTTGGCCCATCTCAGGACCCACTCTCTGTCCGTGATAGGGTGGGACCTCACCACCATCGCCCTTGGCGGCTCATTTGCCTGGGGCTTCTTCGCCAGCACCCGATGTGCCCCGTCCAACTCCAGCGGCCTCGAAGGGGCCTTCATGCCCATCATCGCCTCGAGCATTGTGCTCGCGTATGCCCCGGCATCAGCCCCCTCCACTCCCTCAGGGAGACCCAAGATTCGCAGATTCTTTCTCCTCGACCTGTTCTCCAGGTCTTCGAGTCTTCCCGCCCACCTCTTGTGTAGCGCCTCGTTCTGCTCCACTCTCACCGCCAGGCCCACGAGCACGTCCTCGTTCTGACTGACTCTTTTCTGTACCTCCTGGATCTTAGCTTCGTGGGCCTTCTGGGTGATCCCGAGTCCTTCAATTGCCGAAAGCATAGGCGCCAACATCTCCTTGTGCATCTCCTCGCGTGCTCCTCGAAGCAGCGCTTAGTGAACTCCTGCAGTTCCACTTTGTCCCTTGCCGCCACCATTTTGTTTTCTTTCCCTCGCTTCTCCCGTTGCTCCAGTGCCGCTCCTTTGGCCGTTACACTTCTGGTCCGTTTCATAGAAGTTGGAGGGGGACCTCTCTCTTTCCTTCCCCACGGGTTGCGTCAGAAAAAAAAAAAAAAAGTTCCGTTGGGGCTCCTCTAACGAGCCCGAAAGTCCGTGGTAGTGGGAGCTGCCGAATCGTGCGGCTTAGCTCCCCATAGCCGCAACCGGAAGTCGAGAGGGAATCCTTTTGGCAGTGTTCGCTTCACCAGTCTGCCCCAAAAAGTCTATGGAAACTCCTGAAAAAGGTCTGAAAGTCCGTTCCAGACGGGTGCTGCCGAATGCGCGACCTACTCCTCCATGGGCGCCACTGGAAGCCTCGTCCCTGCTTCTTCAATGGCCTTGGTAGATCTTTTCACAGTTGTTCCCTCTGCTGCTAGAATTCACCTTTGATAGAGTCAAGTCAGATTGCAGCTTTAAGCTTGCCCTTCCCCCGCCTGCATGCTGGAAGAGGCCTTTGTCTATTGCTGCAGCTCAAGCCAAATCTTTTACTGTTTCTGCCGGGTCTGGTAGCCAAAAGACATAACATTCCTGGGGGACACTGTCAGGGGAATGCTGCAGTCTTCTTCCCACACCGGGAAATGTCAAACAAATGCCGTGAGTGCCCTGTAAAAGAGCCCAAAAGTCCGTTCCAAGCGGGAGCTACCGAATATGCGACCTAGCTCTGCATAGCCGCACCCGGACGTCCTCACCTTCTTCAATCACCTCTTGATCAGGCTGTACAATATTTTGCACCTCCTTTGCTTCACTTGGGCTTGCCTTTCCCACTTTAACAAACCCCACTGTCTTATCCTGTTTGACCATATCAGCCTTCCCAGTGCTTTTCTTCAACCACCAACACTGACTTCACATGGCCTAGTTTATTACAGTGAAAACATTTGAAACTTTTCACTTCTTTTCCACCCTCCTGGATTTCTTTTTTAACCTGAGGTACACTCTCATTATTATCTCCCATCAGATCACCTTTACCTTTACCACTTGAGTATTTCTCATGTCCCCAGTTTCTATCCCTCACCGGCTGAAACTGATGTCCGGAACCAAGCTTTGATTTATAAACTAATTCATAATCATGTGCCATTTCTGCTGCTAATCTCGCGGTTTTAACCCTCTGTTCTGCCATATGAGTTCTCACTACATCAGGAATTGAATTTTTAAACTCCTCCAAAAGTATAATTCTCTAAGAGCTTCATACGTTTGGTCTATTTTCAAAGCCCTTATCCATCTATCAAAATTGTCTTGATAACTGCCTGCTTTTAGCCAAGAGTGATGCTCATGTAGGGAGGCTTGCTCCTGTGTCTTTTTTTTAACTTTGGTTCTGTTATGGTGGACAGAAGTTCAACTGCAGCCGCTTGCAGTTGTGGCTGCTGTTTGAGAGCCCCTTTCTTTGCTATTTTATCAGCAAATCTATTGTCGCATGAGACTTCATCGTCTGCGGTAGTATGCGCTTCTCACTTTAAAAACGGCTATCTTGCTGGGCTGAACAGCATCTAGTAAATGTAAAACCAATTTAGCATGTTTAATAGGTTGGCCGGAGGAAGTTATGAATCCCCTGTTTTTCCATAACTGGCCAAAATCATGTACTACCCCAAAAGTGGATCGGGAATCAGTATAAATATTAACTGTTTTATTTTCAGCTAGAATACATGCTTTAGTAAGGGCAAACTATTCGGCTGCTTCAGCAAACGTTCCCGAAGGCAGAGCAAAAGCTTCAACTATCTTGAATGGATTGCATCACCGGCCAGGAGGGTCATATCATTTAGTCGGTTTGCTGACCCATTGGTGAAAAAGATGATGTCTGGATTTTCTCGTGCGTGACTCAATAAATCAGGTCGAGAGGTTGTGGTGGCTTCAACCAATAGTAAACAGTCATGATCATCCATATGTTCTGTTTCCGAGGGCGCGGGTAAGAGTGTAGCAGGGTTGGCAGCTGACGCTCGCTTGTTGGTAAAATTGGTTTAAGAGAGGATTACTTCGTACCCAGTGTGTCGAGCCGCAGTAAAATAGTAAAATGCTACGTTGCGGATGAATTAAGCAGCAGCAAAACTGATTTTTTTCTACTATGGACGCTGTGGCTGCTACTGCTCTTAAGCAATTTGGCATACCCTTTACCACAGCACATAGGGCCACCGAGTAATAGGCAAGGGGTCTTTTCCCTCCTCAATGCTCTTGCACCAGGACCCCTGTTGCAAATCCCCCTGCTTCATTCAAATAAAGAGTAAAGGGTTTGCTGAAATTAGGAAGTCCCAAGGCAGGGGCGCTAATCATGGCTTGTTTCAAATTACAAAATACTTGCTCCCTCTCTGGGATCCAGGTAACAACTGAAGGGGCATCCTGTAGGGTAGCCTTTCGCAATACTGCGTCCATCTCTCTATAGTCCGGTATCCACTGCCTGCAATAGCCCACCATTCCGAGGAAGGTAAAGGTTTCCTTTTTCGTGCGTGGAGTTGGTACCCTTGCTACAGCCTGTATTTTAGATCCAAGCCTCCGCTGTCCTTGCTGCAGCTGAAATCCCAAATACTGAACTGTCTCCTGACAGAATTGCAGCTTGTCCATTGAGACCCTATGCCCTCTTTCTGCCAGATGTGGCAGAATAACAAAAGGGTATTCTGTTGACAAACTAGCCCTCCCTCTGAGGCTATCAATAAATTGTCATGTTGAGCCTGCAGACAACTGGCCCTCGTCCAAGTCTCTTTTAATACTGTTAATTCCGATATGTAAAGCAAATAGATGTTGACTTTCCGGGTACAATGGTATGGAGAAAAAGGCTGAGAAAGTATCCGTTGTTGGTGGTATAGAAGACAAAATGATATTTATGTCTGGCACCAATGGAACAATAGTGATAACAATTTTATTGATGGCTCAAAGATCTTGCACAAACCACCACTCGTTGGGTCTTCCTGTCTTTGGAATGGGGAGTATAGGGGTGTTACGGGGGCTTTGTGTTCTCTTCAGCACCCCTTGCTACAGGTAGCACGGTAGCATTGTGGATAGCACAATTGCTTCACAGTTCCAGGGTCCCAGGTTCGATTCCGGCTTGGGTCACTGTCTGTGCGGAGTCTGCACATCCTCCCCGTGTGTACGTGGGTTTCCTCCGGCGCGCGGACTCGGCCTGCCAAAGAGTGCCCCATCTTTGGACATCTGATCACCCCCGGACTACCCCCCAACAATGCCCCCAGCCCATGCCAAAGTCCCCCTATTCGCGGATCGGTTCTCCCCCAACTGTGGCGGCGCTGGCCGCCACACCGAGTTCCCGACAAATAATAGCATGAGAGACCCACGCCGCTTGGAACTCGGCCGATCGGGGGGGAAGCATCGGGGGGAGGGCCTCAGGCAATGTCCTGAGGCCATCGATACGGCGTGCGGCATACTCCTAAATTGGCGCGAACATTGATTCGCGGGCAGCACGGTGGCATTGTGGATAGCACAATTGCTTCACAGCTCCAGGGTCCCAGGTTCGATTCCGGCTTGGGTCTCTGTCTGTACGGAGTCCGTGTGTGCGTGGGTTTCCTCCGGGTGCTCCGGTTTCCACCCACAGTCCAAAGATGTGCAGGTTAGGTGGATTGGCCATGATAAATTGCCCTTAGTGTCCAAAATTGCCCTTAGTGTTGGGTGGGGTTACTGGGTTATCCAAGAGCCGGTGCAGACTCGATGGGCCGAATGGCCTCCTTCTGCACTGTAAATTCTATGATTCTCCAGCCGAACGCGAATTCGGCATCAGCAACCGGAGAACCCCCCCCCCCTCCCCGGTTGCTGCTGCTGACCTCCGCCTAACGTTCCGCGAGAAAGTCAAGGAACGGTTGCCACCGCCTGGAGAACCCCTGCAAGGACCCTCGCAAGGCAAACTTTATCTTCTCCAACCTAAGAACCCCTGCCATGTCGTTGACCCAAGCCTCTATGTTTGGGGGCTTTGCGTCCCTCCACATTAACAAGAGCCTTCTCCGGGCTACCAAGAAGGCAAAGGCCAGAACTGCAGCCTCTTTCGACTCCTGCACTCCCGAATCGTCTGATACCCCAAATATCGCTATCCCCTAGCTTGGTTTTACCCGAGTATCCAAGACCTTGGACATAGCCTTTGCGAAGCCCTTCCAAAATTCCGTAAGCGCCGGGCATGTCCAAACCTTTTGGGCGTGGTTTGCTGGGCTCCCCGAACACCTCACATCTGTCCTCCATCCCAAAAAACGTACTCATCCTCGCCCCTGTCATATGCGCCCTGTGCACCACTTTAAACTGGATCAGCCTGAGCCTGGCGCAAGATGAGGAGGAATTGACCCTGCCCAGGGCGTCAGCCCACAGGCCCTCATCCAGCTCCTCACCCAGCCCCTCCTCCCACTTGCCCTTCAGCTCCTCCACCGAGGCTTTCTCCGCCTCCTGCAGCTCCTGGTATATCTTCGATATATTACCCTCCCCGACCCACACGCCCAAAACCACCCTGTCCTGTATCTTTCGGGCAGGCAGCAGTGGGAATTCCCCTACCTGCTTTCTCATGAACACCCAAACCTGCATATATCTAAAGGCATTTCCCGGGGGTAACCCAAATTTCTCCTCCAGCGCCCTCAGACTAGCAAAAGTCCCATCGATGAATAAATCCCCCATCCTTTTAATTCCCGCCCGGTGCCAGTTTAGGAACGCACCATCTATTCTACCTGGAACGAACCTATGGTTGTCCCGTAACGGAGCCCAGACTGAGGACTCTACCTCCCCCCTATGCCGTCTCCACTGTCCCCAAATCCTCAATGTCGCCGCCACCACCGGGCTCGTGGTATTCCGCGTCGGTGGAAGCGGCAACGGTGCCATCACCAGTGCTCCCAAGCTAGTACCTATACAGGACGCCGCCTCTAACCTTTTCCATGCTGCCCCCACTCCCTCCATTACCCACTTCCGAATCATAGACACATTCGCTGCCCAGTAATAGCTGCACAGGTTCAGCAGCGCCAATCCCCCCCGCCGACTGCGCTCCAAGAACAGCCTCTTAACCCTCGGGGTCTTATTTGCCCACACAAATTCCCGTAACAGCCTCCCCGAACAGGCGCCAGAATGTGGCGACTAGGGGCTTTTCACAGTAACTTCATTTGAAGCCTACTTGTGACAAGCGATTTTCATTTCATTTCATAATGCTCCTGTTTACCCGCTTAAAGAAGGCCTTGGGGATGAGAATGGGCAGGCACTGAAAGACGAACCTGGGGAGGACCGTCATCTTAACGGACTGCACCCTACCCGCCAGGGAGAGTGGCAACATGTCCCACCTCCTGAAGTCCTCCTCCATCTGGTCCACCAGCCGTGCCAGATTGAGCTTATGCAAGAACCCCCCAACTCTTAGCCACCTGGATACCCAAATACCGAAAACTCCTCTCCACCATCTTGAGTGGTAACTCCTCCAACCTCTTTTTCTGGCCCCTCTCATGCACCACAAACAGCTCGCTCTTCCCCACGTTGAGCTTATATCCTGAGAAGTCTCCAAACTCCCTAAGGGTCTGCATGACCTCCCCCATCCCCTCCACCGGATCCGCAATGTACAGCAGCAGGTCATCTACATACAGTGAGACACGGTGTTCCTCCCCCCAACCCCGAACCAACCCCCTCCAGTTTCTGAACTCTCTCAACGCCATGGCCAGCGGCTCAATCGCCAGAGCAAAGAGCAGGGGGGACAAAGGGCACCCCTGCCTCATTCCACGGTACAACCTAAAATACCCTGAGCGCAATCGCTCTACAAATTTGAGCAGTCCACGGTTTCAATTGTTTGATTTGAGTTCTATTCATACTATTCTTATGGAGCAGAGGTATTGCAAAATAATAACTTTACCTTGAGTTATCTCAACATTTTAGCTTCATTAGAATGAAGGATCAGAAATCTATAAATCATTTAAGATAGACTGATTTTTTAAAGTTTACTGATCTCTACTGACCAAATTATTATATGCTACCTTTCTGGACACGCCAAACTACATAAGACTAGGTATGAGAGGGGATAATCTTTTCATGAATAACCATTGATACTGCTCGAGCAAACTGCTGAGGGGCACAGAAAATAATTCAGCAAGAATTCTGTATTTTCTTTCCACTCCTTTAAGCCACTGCATTTGATATTGTTATGCGCCAGGGTTTAAAGAACCTCAAAGTGTATCAGGGGGTTCACCTGACCCATAACTTTTAATAGATTGTTGTTATGGGGAGCGCAGGGGCCTACTTTACAGGTGTGATGCAACATAGATCTAAAGTACTTTTAAAACAAAACCATGTTTATTTATGAATCCAGTTAACATTTTATAAACCCACAGTAAACATCTTAACAACTATCAACACCAGTAACCCCCACAGATACAATATTCTATAATTAACCCTTCATACCTTTCCTAACAACATCCATAACTTCGAAAGACCCTTGTTACAGAAAGACAGCAGGTTTAAATTCTCTACAGAAACCGGTATTACTTTGAAATCCTCAAATGAGCTGAAGTCAGTCTGTAGCTTGTAGAGAGATCATTATACAGCTGCTTGCTTTGCCTAAAGTTATCCAGCCCTGAAAAAAAAAACTGCATCTGCCAGCTCAAAAACGAAAGTGAAAGACAGCCAGCCCAGCTCCACCCACACTCTGACATCACTGCAACTATTTGATAAACACCCATTTCTTAACGATATATCCACTACAGCTATTTGATAAACACCTAGTTCTTAAAGGTACTCTCACATGACAATATTTCAATAAAGTCCTATACTGCAAGCGATGAAAGTGTCTTAATGTGAATTTTTGTGTTTCAGCAAAACCAGCAGAAATCACAAAGCAACTTGAGAACTTAGTGGCAACAGTGGGTGAAGAGATTGTACTGAACTGTGAAACCTCCAAGACTGATTCTTCAGTGAAGTGGTTTAAGGAGGACAAAAGAATTAGAAAGAGTAATAAATATGAAATATCTCAGCAAGGAACTGTAAACAAGTTGATAATTCATCAAGTCACTACAAAGGACTGTGGAGAGTATACATGCAAAACAGAGACTTCTAAGACCACAGCGACTGTTATTGTAAATGGTAAAAACACACATTTAGTTTCTTGATTTCCCTCCGCTATTGTCAATAGAAACATATAACTTTGTCTTAATAGAGTAATATGACATATATGTGGATAGGACATTGCAAATATATGTCATGAGTCATGATCCACTGATTACGTATTTAATGTCATTTTTGAATGTTTAAATCTCCATTCTTATAAATTAGAGTCTTGGTTGGAATTGCTGCCCAGCATTCATTGTACTGGGACCATCATTTACAGTTCTGAATTGCGAGGTAGAGAATGGAGAATTTGAACTGGATCATTGAGTTAAGGTTTAAAACAGCAGGGAAGGAAATTCTGTACCATCAGGGAGAGAAGATTGGCAGGAAGGTCAACTTCCGTTGCTCTCATCTATTTTCCATCGGTCAGCTACAGAAAGTTTTGGTAGATGACTGGCATTGGTTACTTGCCTGCCTACCTAGGTAGATCAGAGGAACTGAAATGGAAAAGAATAAGACAAATCAAGGAGAGCAAAGTTTAGTTAAGGATAGTTTAAACATCATTGGAGTCAGGAAGTTCCACTGTAGGGATGATTTTGTGATCTGCTACTGAAAGTAGGAAGTGAGTTTGAAAAGCTTTCCAGTCTGTTTCAGCAGTTTCCTAAAATGAGCTCTATGTCATTGTCATTCCCTGCTGGGAGTGCTTGACTATTGAATCACCCTGTATATACATCAGTTAACTATACAGCATTATTTTGGTATATAACATTAAGTTAATTTATTGGTAAGTATATTACTTACAATTTTACATTTGTTCCAGAGGTAGTAAATCGATTTATAAAGGAATTGCATGACATAAAAACTGAAGAAAAAGGAACTGCAGTTTTTGAATGTGAAACAGAACAGCCAGCATGCAAAGTTGTCTGGAGAAAAGGGATGGCAGATATCAAGCCAAACAAGAAGTATGAATTGAACCAGGATGGCATTTTACTGAGCCTTACGATTAATCAGCTAGAGAAGATCGACAGTGACCACTACACATGTGACATTGGTAATGCACACTCAAGAGCTCACCTGACAGTTACAGGTCTGGATCATTTCTATTGCATAATTTTTTGTGTGTTTGCAGTTACAGCATATAGTGTAAACTCTGATTTTATGATTTATTTTGTAATAGTGGCTGTTTTTTGTGATCCATACAAGGAGTACAGGAGCTTATATCAACCATATGGAACTACTTTATTGGCTGCTATAAATTGTTCAGTTTTAACTCATTATTTCATAATTCTCAAGAATAAAAAAACATATAGGAGAGGAAAAATGTCTTGCTATTAATTAATATTTAAGGATATTTATAAATTACCTTGCAATTTTGCTGGTGATAAATAGCTGATATTCACATTAATCCATGTACATCATCATAATTTTGTTTGACTGGGACAGTTAAATCTATAATAATCTATAAATGCAGGGGAATTCATTATTCATGATTTCTGGATGCATTCATTCAATTGATTCTCGAAAGGCTAAATATGTTTTTTGCTTTGCTGAATGACTGACACAAAGGTTTCCCAATACAGATGGAATTATTATACTGTGCTTTTATAAACAAAAAGATGCTCTTTCCTGAAAGGTTCTACAGGAACAAATGGACTAATGGACCAATTATGCAGTTTCAATCATCATCTTTTTATGAGCACTTTAGTTTCATTGTCTAATATATATGCTACTCTTGCCCTGAATGAATTGATTTGTTCATTCCCATGTGATTTGTCTGCACTGCAGTGCTTAAATTCATGGTTATATTCAATGGGTCAATTTATATGTAGATAAGTCAGTACTGCTGTCTTGTGTAAAAGGAGTGTGAACTCTTTGACACTGGTACAACAAAGGAAACATTAGATTATAACATTTTTAAAATTTGACATTTGGCATTTACCTTAAACCAAATAATATATCTGTAATTCTTAATACATCATATTAACATTTATTGACAATTCCTGAGTAAATGGTAGATGTTTGTATTCAACAAATAATCTATTTCTTTACTATCTGTTGTCTCTGAGTTATGTTGTTTACTTGTATCTAATTTTAATTCTCATCTCTTTTGATCTAATCAAGCTGTCCTTGTCTTTGTGAAATGGTTATGCGTGGTGTCAGGTAACAAGGCTATAGCACTAATTTAGAAACTCTGGGCTTGATTTTGTGCCTCTACTTCCCTGCTTTTTTCTGAGAATGAGGTGATGGCAAGTCCAAAATCCTAGGGGAAATCTTACCACTGTCTTTGTGCATTCTCCCATTTTGGACTGAAGTAGGCAACTGAGGCTCCTGCGGCAAACAACCAGAAGTCTCATTACTATAAGCTATTCAGGATATTATGGCATACGTAGGACCCCAGTACAATTTTGATTAGTAAACATGCAGCATCCTAAGACCATAAGACATAGGAGCAGAATTAGGCCACTCGGCCCATCGGGTCTGCTCCGCCATTCAATCATGGCTGATATTTTCCTCAGACCCATTCTCCTGCCTTCTCCCCATAACCCCTGATCCACTTATTAATCCTGTTCAAGTTAGAGGCAGGGATTTAAAATTAGTTATTTTGTCTCCCTCAAACGTTTTGTATGAATCAATATTGCATGTATGGAAAACATGTTAAGCAGCTAAAATTCTGAAGGACAGAGGGATCTGCAAGTCCAGAATGACATAGCCAAAGACAGGCAAACCAATTGTTGAAAGTTACTGAAAAAATGAGCTGCCTATCAACGTTAGAAATACATGGGCATCTGGCATGTCAAATTTAACCTATCCTCAATTAGAAAAATGGTTCAGACATCCCACAGATAGCAGGTGCTTGTGCTGCTCTAGCTAACTGCTGCCTGACCAATGTATACATCAAATTGCTCCCTCTTTCCTTCAGAATTTTAGCTGCTTAATGTGTTTTTGATTGATGCAATTTTGATTCATACAAAACGATTGAATGAGAGGAAATGAATGAATTTAAATCCCTGCCCCAGTTTGAACGGGATAGGAGTGAAAAGAAAAATCACACTGGGACGCTTACTACCCCATCCCTCTTGATTCTGGTTTGTTGTCAGCTTAATGGGCAGTTCTTTAGATGTTTAAGTTGCATGCTGGAAGCTGGCAAGAGTCTCGCAAATACGTGCAAAGACAGAAGTCCTGCCAAGTTCAGGAATCAGCTTGCTATTGCTTGTTGAATTTCCTTAGGAGTATTTAGAGTGAAGACTTGTTCTGTTTACACACTCTCAGGAGCACATAACTTATGATGGGTGACATCCTTGGTACTTTGATTTGGTTGCATGAAGAGGTACAATAACATTAACATCAGGCTGTTAGGTGACCAGGAGAAGCAACTGGGCCTTTTACGAGACAATAAGTGAGGAGGACTCTTTGAGCAAATCTTTATCCAGCCCTTGGGATATGCAAGCCCAGTGAGTTCCTTGGATTTGTGCGAGGTGCAATCCATGAGGCTCCTCTTCTCAGGACAGGCCTTTGCAGCCTTCAGCAAGATTACCTTGGTGCAGTTGGCTGTTTTGACTTTGTCACTGGAAATCACGATATTTACTGAATCTTTCAGTCCTCTGTACGTATATGCTTCTCACAGTTAACCAATGTCTTCCTTGTCAGGAAAAGTGTCCATGTAACTTTCCTGATCTAGCCTTGAGGAAATGGAATATAATTACAAATATAGGTGGAGTATTTTTATGCAGTGAAGTACCAGGCTATGATACAGACTGGATGAGAGCACATATATGTGAAAAAGGCAATTAAAGATTATCGGGCCAAGCGTTATAGCATAGGAAGAAGTTTTTCTCCCTATGTTTCCTTTTGCAACAACAATGGCATTTTTCTGACCATCTAGGGCAGCTGATGACAGCATTGAAAGGACAGTGCCCCTCCTGCAAGAACCTGTAACTTAGAATTGTGCCCTAGTTTGCCCTGAGTGATAGAAGTGAGTCTCTTAGTGAGTGGAAGGCTAAGTAGTTCTAAGAATCTACCTGAGGGTAGAATAACCTGTCTGATACTACAGACCAGATGCATCGGGTGTGTGCAAGAATGATTGTTAGAGTAATGGACGTGGCAGAACTTGGAGATACAGCAGGCGGAGAGGCACTAAAGGATATTCCAATGATTGGGGAAGAAGAAACTGAAGCAGAAAAGTCAGTTTTCATTGATGCTGTTACAGTAAATTGGTGAAGGGCTGAGTTGTCAATGACAACAGCTCTACAAATGAGAATGTTACTATAGCAGCCTTTGAACATCTTTCCACACTAAATTTGGACTAAGCCTGCCAAGTACTATGGCAGGGCATCCTCTTCCATGTGCCAAGGAAAGACAGTTCTCCCCTTTCTTACTTCTTCTATTGAAGCTGCCAGTCTACTTTCTGAAAATATGGGCTCTCTTTCTAATACACACAAACTGGCTTCACCTCATCTTTATGATGCGCAGGTTGACCACCAGAAGCTTATATTGGGCCAGCCCAATTATTCCACGCACCATCACGAGAACAAATGTCCAAAATTGATTGTGTCAATCAACAGTGTTTATACATAGCCAGTACAGGCTAAAGGGTGTCGTCTTTACACCCACTTTGAGTCTATTTTAGCTGAGTTAAAATATCTCCAATAATACTTCATGTGAGGGGATGCTATCTCTTTCAAATAACAAACTGCATGCAGATACATTAAATTCCAGCTAACTCCACTTGAGGATTATGTTGTGCTGTGTACTCACGTTGATTGAAACCTGCATTGGGACTCATTTAACTAATAACGTCAAAGAGAGATGAACTTCAACTCACCAATCTGGCTAGATATACACCTAGATCCTAAAAAGAAGAGTTCGAAGTTGCTCCTCCAGTTGATGGCCTGATAAAGGAAAAAAGTATACAATTCATATGTACTAATTACAGGTCAGAAAGTTCGAATAGTTGAAGACCTTGAAGAAGTTGAAGTCATTGAAGGTGAATCAGCAACATTTAAATGCAAAATTTCACCAACGGATTATAGCAACATTCAGTGGTTCCTGGATAAAACACCTCTACACAGCAATGACGTGAACGAAATTAAATCACTAAAGGATGGCTATCACGTTTTAACAGTTAAGAAACTTTCAGTGAAAGATTCTGGCAATATAACATTTGAAGCTGGCGATAAGAAAACCTCTGCTGCCTTGACGGTGAAAGGTAAACTTTATCTTTAAAAAATACTAAAACGACACCAATGGAAGTTACCCAAAAATGTGAGACATTCTGGGTGAAATTCTCCGTTTAGGAGACTAAGTGTTGGCGCTGGGACTGAATTGTGTGCGTTATGCATTCTCGCTGGGGGTGGAGGGTGGGGCTATTTCTCGTGCAATTCATGACATGCTAATGGTCCAGCACTCTGCCCTCTTGAATATATAGCAGCTCTCATTTCTGCCAGCGTCAGATTCGCTGGGGTTGGAATTGGCTTTGGAGAGCTTGACAAGTTGCAGTTGCTTATAAGCACCCCACTCCCCACAAATATCTCATCCCAGATAAGTAGATGGCTCCACACAGAGCTGTCCCCTGATTTGCGGATGTGGAGTTTTCCCAAATATTGGATGCGACAAAGCAGAGGCGGGACACCCTCTTCCCCAAGGAGGGACGAGGTTAAAGCCCGTAGTCGTCAACCGGGCCTGGGCGGAGGTGGCAGAGGCAGTGAGTGCTGAGAGACTCACATGACGGACTGGCACGCAGTGCTGCAGGAAGATGATCGACCTCCTTTGGGCATCTCTGCACCCCTGGCATCCCCCCCCCACACTCCACTAGAAGCCAATCAAAACTCGTCTGCCTGTATCTCCCTTATACCCCACCATGTACCAAACTCCAACACCTATATTGTCCTCTCTTGCCAGGTGCCTTGTGCACATATGCCATCAGCTACAGATCCCCCTGTGGAACTCACCTCCATGGGTCTCACTATGTCCTTTATGTGATCCCGAGAAAAATATGGACGAGAACAGAAGGGAGTGGGAGCAGACTGGAGGGGGCATCTTGGACCTCTGGGCACCTACCCTCGCTGAGCATCGGGCAATGGCATTTTCCAGGGAGGTGCAAGGGAGGGCTATCTCCGAGACGGAGGTCAGCATGTGACAACCAAGTGAACCCCAAATGCAAAATTATGTCTCCATAGCAAACGAGTTACCCTTCTCCCCAAGACTACTTCTTCCCAAGATCTCACTATAAGCCCTGCCTTTCATCTTGCAGATTCACCATCAGACCAGGCCGTCCGGCCTGGGTTTCCTCGCCCCCAGCCACAATCCCAGCACATCCCGGAGGAACTGTCTGGGGAGACACTAACTTCTCGGTAATGCAAAAACCTGCACTCCTCACCATTGCAAAGACTGTCACCTTGGTGGGGCATTTTAGTAAAGAGGTTCCTGGGTCACCTTCTAGTGCGCACGTCCCACATGCTGCAGCAGATCAGGTGGAGGTGGGAACTCCCGAGGGAGTGGCCGATAGGAGGGTTGCCCGATCCCAGTAACTGGAAGGGAACATTCTTGCCTGACGATTGTCACGCAATGTCCGTTCATCCGGCCATTACGCGACAATTGCGAGGCAGGAATGTTCCCTTCCGGTTTGGGAACACTTCAGCAGTCAAGGGCATTCAGCCTCTGGTCATTGGGGAAGCGTTCTCCAAGGCGGCCTTCAGGACGCGCGACAACGCAGAATCACCGAGCAGAAACCTATAGCCAAGTTCCGCACACATGAGTACGGCCTCAACGGGGACCTTGGATTCATGTCACATTACATTCATCTCCCACCATCTGGCCTGGGCTTGCAAAATCCTACCAACTGTTCTGGCTTGAGACAATTCACACCTCTTTAATCTGTGATTATCCCTCTCTCCACTTGCTCTGTCTGGACCTGTAAAGACTTAATTACCTGTAAAGACTCGCATTCAATCGTCTTGCATCTTTGACTTTGTCTTTATATATATGTTTCTGGAACCCACCTCTTAATTCACCTGAGGAAGGAGCTGTGCTCCGAAAGCTAGTGATTCGAAACAAACCTGTTGGACTTTAACCTGGTGCTGTAAGACTTCTTACTGAACATTTACAGGATACAGTGAGCAGAGTGATCAGCCAGGGGCCTGTAACCATTACCAAATGAGAACATTTAAATCATGTTCTGCAACAATGGTGGCCTAAGACAGGCAACTCTGATCCCAAGGGAGATGCACCGAATCCACACACCTCTCACCTATTCGCTCCCCACCATTCCCCCTGGCCCTGGCAGCAAACCCCTTCCAAGTGGTACAATATTTAACAGTTTTTTAAACTTTACTTACTTTCTCTCTGCCCCTCAGCAGCGATGGTGTCCATTTGTAAATACCTGTAGTAAACCGCGCCTGCGTGACTTCCGCCTAAGAGTGGTGGAGCATCGCAGAGGCCTGGAGCATAGTGGGTTAAACACGCTAATCACATTTAAATCAATGTAAATGCCGGGTTTACATTACCCCGCCAGCACAGTGCGTAAACCTCATTATTGCTACCAGCGAGGGACAGGATCATTCAATTTGTGCGGGGTGCGGACCTCGATTTTGGCCAGACGACCAATTCCGCCAGAGTGTGGTTCGTGTTTGCGGTGTCGAGAGGCGTGGAATTTCTCTCCCTGTCTTATGGAATATGCAACATGAGTGAATCATGGTCAAACTGAACTGTTTTTCAGTGTCAGAGAAAGCAATTGCAATGATGTACAATTATAACACGGGAGGTTTGCTCAGAGACATTTACCAGCAGCTTCTCTTATTAAATGTAGGATTGAGATTAACACACTAGTGTGGCCACATTATACAGTTCTGGTTAGCAGCAGTTTCCTGGCATTAGAGGCAGAAAAGGACAACTTAACTGATAAACATCTTTAACGATCTGTACCTGAGGAGAAGTTAAACAACCAGAACTTGTTCACTTTGAAAAACAGAAGATAAACTGCTTATGTACTCAAGATGATTAAGGGACTAGGTATATTGAATTCCTACAATGCAGAAAGAGGCCATTCAGCCCATCGAGTGCACCAACCCTCTGAAAGAGCATCCCACCTAGGCTCATACCTCACTATCTCCTTAACCCCAACTAGGGTCAATTTAGAATGACCAATCCACCTAACCTGCACATCTTTGGACTGTGAAAGGAAACCGGAGCACCCGGAGGAAACCCACGCAGACACGGGGAGAATGTGCAAACTCCACACAGAGAGTCATCCGAGGTGAGAAGCGAACCTGAGTCTCTGGTGCGATGAGGCAGCAGTGCTAACCACTGTGCCACCATGCTGCCCATACAGAGCATAAAGGAAGATGGTTGTGGTTATTGGAGGTCAATGATCTCAGCCTCAGGACATTACTGCAGGAGTTCCTTAGGGTGGTGTCCAAGACTTAAACATCATCAGCTGCTTCATCATAACTTCAGAAATGTGAATGTTCCTCTGGCTGGGGTCAGGTGGGGAGGCCACAGTCTCAGGATATGGGGTGGGTCATTTAGGATGAGGAGATATGCCTTCACTCAGAGGGTGGTGAACCTGTGATACTCTCTACCACAGAAAGCTGTGGAGGCCAAGTTACTGAATATATTAAGCAGGAAATAGATAGGTTTCTAGACTCTAAAGCCGTCAATGGGGAGAGCATTGAAAGAGAGAATCAGCCATGATCATATTGAATTGTGCTGCTGGCTCAAAAGGGCTGAATGACCTACTCCACCTATTTTCTATGTGCAATCATCAGCAAACAATGTTCAGTACCATTCACAGCTCCTCAGATATGGAAGTAGCCCTTGTCAATATGCAGTAGACCCGGACAGCATTCAGCTTTGGATTATAACTGGCAAGTACCATATGCGAGCCGCAGTCCTTGGCTATGCAAATTTATACATGGTGGAGGGCTTGCTGGATTCCCTCCAAGTTCCATTTTGAGTGGGCAGCCCAATCCCAAAGTCTGGTGGCATGTCCCCTCCCCCCCCCCCCCCCCCCCCGACAACGCAAACCCTGACCACCCCCCCCATCCCTCAAAACTGATAAGGACGGCACCCCCCAGCCCCTCATCAAGGAGGGGAATTATACCCACCCCATACACACATGAGGGTGAGCCAAGCTCACCCACCTGACCCTGCAGCACCCCACCATTGACCATATCCATCAGTCCACCATCAGCCACCCGTTTCTGCTCTTAGAAATGAGGGAGTGAAAGCACTTAGCTGCTTTAATGTAGTGAGGAGCTGTCAATCATAGCAAGAGTGTTGATAAACATTGTGGTTAGCATTAAAGCAGAGTACCTGAGATGCATTGAAACATGAACAAAGAACAAAGAAAAGTACAGCACAGGAACAGGCCCTTTGGCCCTCCAAGCCTGAGCCGATCATGGTGCCCTAACTAAAAACAAAACCTTCTGCCCTTACTCGGTCCGTATCCCTCTATTTCCTCCCTATTCATGTATCCATCCAGATGCCTCTTAAATGTTGCTAATATGCCTGCTTCCACCACATCCTCTGGCAGCGCGTTCCAGGCACCACCACTCTGCTTGAAAAACTTACCCCCCACATCTCCCTTAAACCTTCCCCCTCTCACCTTGAACCTGTGCTCCCTTGTAATTGACACTTCCACCCTTGGATAAAGCCTCTGACTATCCACCCTGTCTCTGCCTCTCATAATTTTGTAGACCTCTATCAGGTCTCCCCTCAGCCTCCATCTTTCCAGTGAAAACAATCCTAGTTTATTCAACCTCTCCCCATAGCCAACACCCTCGAGACCAGGCGACATCCTGGTGAACCTTCTTTGCACTCTCTCCAAAGCTTCCACGTCCTTCTGACAATGTGTTGACCAGAACTGCATGCAACACTCCAAATGCGGCCTAACCAAGGTTTTATATAGCTGCAACATGACTTCCTAATTCCTGTACTCAATGCCCCGTTGATGAAGGCAAGCATGCCATATGCCTGTTTAATTACCTTGACCACCTGTGTTGCCACTTTTAGGGAACTGTGGACCTGTACGTCCAGATCCCTCTGTATGTTATTGTTTCTAAGGGTTTGCCATTTACAGTATAATTTATACCTAAATTTGATCCTTCAAAATGCATCACCTCACATTTGTCCAGATTAAACTCCATCTGCCATTTCTCTGCCCAAGTCTCCAAACTATCTATATCCTGTTGTATCCTCTGACAAGTCTCCAAACTATTTATATCCTATCTATATCCTATTGTATCCTCGGCACTATCAGCAACTCCGCCAATCTTCGTGTCATCCGCAAACATACTAATCAGATCATCCACATTTTCCTCCTGATCATTTATATATACTACAAACAACATAGGTCTTTGTACTGATCCCTGCGGAAGTTCTATGTTCTATGTACCACTAGCTACAAATCTCTATTCTGAAAAACACCCTTCCACCGCTACTATAACCAAGCCAGTCTGTATCCATCTAGCCAGCCCACTCTGGATCCCATGTGATTTTAGTTTTTGTACCAGTCTTCCATGTGGGACCTTGTCAAACACCTTACTAAAGTCCATATAAACTACATCTACAGCCCTTCCCTCATCAATTTTTATTGTTACCACTTCAAAAAACTCAATTAGGTTGGTGAACCATGACCTTCCCCATACAAAACCATGCTGCCTGTCACTAACTCGTCCATTTTCTTCCAAATGAAGTGTAAATGAAGGGAAAGAAAAATAAAGAATCCTCCAATGCAGCTGTGTCTGGATCATTAAACTGTCAATCATAGTGTAGCAAAAGATACTGCTCTGTGAAATTGAATGCATGTTTTTGCATATCAAAGGGTGTCGGGATTTGAAGCCTTTTCAAGTGTTGTGGGCTTTCCAGGAAGCCACTGACACTTGAGACAGCTGCTGTTTTAAAGGCTATTGTCTGAGGGAGACAGATTTTAGGAGAGGGAATGCTTTTGTACATTGATTATTCACTGGACTGTCTGGTCTGTTCTTCAGCTGTCAGGCAGAACAGTCAGGCTGAGGATGTCCATTCCGAGTTAACCAAGTCAGACTGGAGGATGCTATTCAGCAGAGGGCTTCCTGAGATCGCCATGCCAAGGGTGAACTCCAAGTTTCCCAGGGTTGGAATGGTCAGACCAGACATGGGATCCGAATCCGCTGGGGCGGTGGGTGGGTGGGTGGTGGTGGGGGAGGGGGGGGGGGGGGGGTTCAAGCCCTGAGTAACAGTCCGAGCCAACCCAACCCCGTGGACCATTTAGGGACCATCCCTCTGCAGTCTGGTAGCGGCAGAGGGGGCATATTATCAATGGCCTGACTCCCTTGACCCCTTCTGGTTCCAACACGGCAGGGCTGCGCTTGGCCAACCTCGCACCAAAGCCTGCCCAGTGGATTTCCTGCTGAGGGGATTGGAACATCACAGTCGGGTGATGATTGGGACCGGTGGGAGAGAAGAACACACCAGAGATTCGGGCTTCCAAACCATTAATTGCATGCATTAGCATGATGATCATTAATATGCATTTTGCAGCAGTGAGTGCGATATGGCTGGTGGCAAGGCATCGGAGAATGGCAACAGGTCTGCGGGAGACATGTTGAGGGTGCATGCACAGCAGTACAATTTAGGGTGACCATATTACCTCGTGGGATAGATGGTTAAAGGAATCCTCATTTTGCCTGAATTCTCTGTGTCTCCACTTACAGCCAGCTAGAGTTACTATCTACCTAGCTGCTGCCGTTGTGGATACAGGGCGGCGAAAGAGCCTGGGTCAGCCCACGGAGGACCCTGCACAAGAGGAGCCTGCCCTGAAAGATTAGGGGCCAGCTGGTGAGGCTCCGAGCAGGTGGTGCGAATGAGGTGCCACGCCATGTGTTTACCGTCGGCGCCTGTCCTTCGAGTTGCTGCTGGATAGCGTGCTCTGCCGCCAATGATCCCGACCAATGATTCCCACCTGGCACTGCAGGGGTATGGAGGAGGATACCCGCTCCCAGCTGTCGTCAAGGTGAACCATTATGCCTCTGGGTCATTCTAGGGCTCGAGCAGGGCTGTCACGGATGCTCTATACGCCAGGGCATCGTACAACATCACTTTCAATCTGGATCAGGTTCAACAAGATGTCTAGGCAGTAGGATTTGTTGCCATTGCTGGCATGCCCTAGTCCAGGGGCGGTCGATGGCACGCATATCGCCCTGCGAGCACCGGTTCAATATTGGGTGCCCTTCATTAATAGGATGGGCATCCACACTGTGAAAGTGCAGTTGATGTGCGACCACCAGCTGCACATCATGCAGATCTGTGCCCGATATCCAGGCAGTGTGCACGACTCATGCATCCTGGCGCACTTGTTGGTTTCTGGCACCTTCGAGATGCCCCCTCAGGTGAGGAGGTTGGCTAGTCGGCGACAAAGCTTACCTGCTGAGGTCGGGCTAATGACGCCTGTGTGGAGACCCAGACTGAGGCTGAAAACCATTAAAAGGACGCCTCCCACAACAACCAGAAGCATCATCGAGCGATGCATTGGCATGCTCAAGATACGCTTCCGAAGCCTGGACCACTCTGGAGGGGTGCTCCAATATAGCCCCCAGAGGGTCTCAAGCATCATGATGGCCTACTGCACAGTTCATAATACAATGCAACAGCAGGGCAACATGTTGGAGGAGGGGAAAGAACAGCAGGTCTTGTCCGACGAGGATGGTTTCCAGGAAGTCCCAGACGTGCAACCTGAGCTGGCACGGCAGGACGCCTATGTGTAATCCAGGGCTGCTGCACACGGGGCAACCTCATCACCTCCTGATTTATCAACTAGAAAGCCTGGCAGCGGCAGCTCCACCGACCTGTCCCACCTCTTTCCACCCTCTCCCTACTTCAATCCCCATCTACCACATAAAATCCACCTTCCCCTGCGACTCTCAACCCTTCCCTCTCTCTTAGCCCATTCATCCTTTCCCTCTCCCTTCATCCTTCACTGCACATTCTCCCTACCCTTCCACTCCTTCCCACTACCACAGCGCTCCCTCCCCTCCTCGAGGGTCACACCAGCGTCACCACAGGCTGTTGGCCCTGGGTTGGCAGTATCAGCTGGTTTTGTCCACAGTACAGAGGAAGATAATGATGACTCTCTGTGAAATGACTTCTGCTGCTCCTGATTATCTGACAAAGTCTGACTCCTACCTTTAAGATAACATGCCACTGTCCCACTGGATAATGCCTGCATGTATGCTGGCCATTACTTCTCACAGGCCCAAATACATTATGAGGGGAGGGAGTTTCTGGACATGGTGAACGATTAGGGCTCACTCGCTGGGAATTTTGTCATACAAGGCGGGCTCACACTGCTGTCCCCATGCCCTGTCACTTCTCGGTGAGGGTGTAACCATGTGGAACATTCAAGGATCATGGGCACCATGCCCTGCCCTCCTGGGCTGACTTGGCCACCGCACAACACTCAGCCCCAGTCCATCCTTCACACCCACGTGGCAGACATTAGAGGCACATCAGATGGTGGTACAAAAGTATTTAATGCTGAGTATTTACAATGTGTGTGCCCTTCCCCTTTGATATCTACTCTCTATTACACATGTGCCAACTTAAGTGTCATCTATCTTTCTACTCTTTACTGGCCCATCGCTTCTTCTAGATATTACCCCAGACAGCACATCAGAAGTAGAGGTGGCCTGCTGGTTATCTCGTCTTCTACCCTGTGATGCCCTTGGCGAGTGTCTCTGGAGGGCTTGGGCCAGTATGGGATTGGCAAACTTTCGGGTGTCACAGATGACGACGTGTCAACCCGTTCTGCCTGCTTCCCATGCGATGCACCAGTGTCAGATGGGGGGAAGTTGGAAGGGCTGTAACGGCATGGGTCCCATCACTTCTGCTTCCCAGGGGGTGCTCGCTGGTCCCTGGGCTATGCCATGGGATGGAAGGGAAGCCGGACTGAGCTCCGGAGGCACCACTGCCACCTGGCGCTGCCAGTGCTGGAGGCCCGCCCTCATTTTAACCATGGTCTCGAGGCCCTGAGACTAACCTTAACTTTAAGAGAATCTTGCTTCCTTAATACTACCTGTCCCTCTGAATATTTTTGTATCATCTGCCAACTTAGCAATAGGGCTCTCTGTTCCTTCTTCCTGATCGTTAATGCATATTGTGAAAAGTTGTGGTCCCAACACCGACCCTCTGACGCACATCACTATGTTTCCAGATGCCATCCTGTAAAACACCCCTTTATCCCCACTCTCTGCATTTTGCCAGTCAGCCAATCCTCGATCCATGCCAGGATTTTACCCTCAACACCATGGACTCTTAGCTTATTTAACAGTCTCCTATGCGGCACCTTGTCAAAGGCCTTCTGGGAATCTAAATAAATCACGTCCATTGTTCTCCTTTGTCTAACTTCCTTGTTGCCTCCTCAAAGAATTCTAACAGATTTGTTAGACATGACCTCCCTTTGACGAAACCGTGCTGACTCGGTCCTATTTTATCATCCACTTCCAAGTACTCCGCGATCTCATTTTTAATAATGGGCTCTGAAATCTTACCAATGACCGAAGTCAGGCTAACCGGCCTATATTTTCCCATTTTCTGTCTCCTTCCTTTCTTAAACAGTGGTGTTACAATAGCCACTTTCCAGTCCTCAGGGACCTTTCCTGCCTCGAGTGATTCCTGAAAGATCATCACCAATGCCTCCACAATCTCCTCAGCTATCTCTTTTAGAACCCTGGGGTGTAGTCCACCCGGTCCAGGTGGTTTGTCCACCTTCAGACCTTTCAGTTTCCCCAGAACCTTCTCCTTAGTGATGGTCACTACACTCACCTCTGCCCTCTGATTTTCCTGAATACCTTGTATCCCACTGCTGTCTTCCACTGTGAATACTGATGCAAAATAACGATTTAGTTCTTCTGCCATTTCTTTGTACCTTCTTTTGTATTACTATCTAGCTCACACTCATATTTAATCTTCCCCCTCCTTATTGTTCTTTTACGTGTTCTCTGCTCGCTTTTAAAGACTTCCCATCCTCTGGCTTCCATTAATCCTTGCCACCTTGTATGTTTTTTCTTTTTTTGTGCTGTCCTTGACTTCCCTCATCAGCCACGGATGCCTCGTCCTCCCATCATGCCCTCTGCAATGATCCTTTGTGAGTGGGACAAGCTCTGATGCACTGCAACAATGTCAATGTGCGCCCAGGACATGTCCGCCTTTGACTGGGCTCTCCTGTCCTGCACCTCAGCCATGGAAAGCACAATGTGCCCCAAGCCTTGAACTTCCTGACACATGGTTCTGATGTCCTGCCTGGGCCTTCCACCGCAGACACCACCCTTTCAGTACTGGCCTGGGTGCAACGCATTGTTGACACCATCTCCTGCGCCTGAAGGTGGCTGGACTCCTCCACCTGAAGCTGCAGACCCTGGAAAGTTGCTGACATCCCTTTCTATAGATTCTGTCTCTGCTTTTGCATCTGCAGCAGTGATGGGTTCATCTTTTCAAGAAGTGTAACGTCTGTCTGGCAACAGCTGTTTCCTGGGATTGGACAACCCTCCAACCAGTTGCCGCGTCGGGGGTTTCTGCCTCCACCTGATGTGCTGCAGCGTGTGTGTGGTGCTCACCAGAGGGTGACCCAGGAGCCTGATCACTAATATTTCGCACTGAAGTGATAGGTCTCTGCGATGGTGGATGGTCCAATTAAAAGTAGTGGCGGTGGCACCTTCAAAGCTCCTGTCTTTCCCAGAGTTGTGCTCTGGGGTGCTATGAGGGTCTGGATGGAGGGCAGTGAGCCCGGACTGCCCGGCCTTGTCTGATGATGGTCCTGCAAGACCATAGACTTGGGTTGAGATTGAGAAATGCTGCGCAATGGGGGAAGGGTGCCTCCCTTGCTAGAAGGACTTCTGCGTTGCATTAGACTCTCACTTTTTTGGCGCATGCCAAACTCCATTTCAGCCACTGCCCTCTTCCCAGCCTCCCCCTCGTGTTGCAGGGGCCTTTTTTTAGAGGGGGTGTGGATCTGAATATCTGGGATACCCCCGCCTGCCTTGTGACGCTTTCTCAGATTATGGCCCACTTTATCCTTGGGGACACAGAAAGGATGTAGTAAGGTGCTGCAACCTGGGTTTTATGGGGCTGTTTGTAGCTGGTGTCATGTGTTTGCAAGCCTCCTGGCCAAAGACAACAGTGCATGTGTTGGGATTTCATGAAGGATGGGTTGTATGGGAGATGCAGGAGTGTTATTGACCTCTCGGGGATTGGAGGCAGATGTGAGCAGTGAGGGACGAGAGTGATGCCAGAGGCACAGAGGTGGGTACTCATCCGATCTGCTCAAAAGAGGTTGTTCATCTTCGTGTGGCATTTTGTGTCGGTCCTCTTGGTGAAGCTAGCAGCACTTACGTACTCTGACACCTCATACAGGCCTTGTTCATTGTGGTAGGCTTGTGTCTCTGCCCCGCACAGGGGAAAATTGTGTCGCTCCTTTCCTCAATGGCGTCCAGCATTCGGGCAATCTCCGACTCCTGGAACCTTGGAGTTGGTCTTTTAGCAGCCATCTTCTTGGCAGAAATGACAGGTCTGCTAAGCTGCTCCAGCTTGTCAGGCTCTCAACGCAATTTCTGACCCCCGCGAATCAGACGCCAGCAGAACCGGGAATCCCGCAGGCTGCACAAGGGCTGCGTGCTGGCACATTTGCATGACATGAATTTCTCCTGGCCAGATCTCAAGCTGGATTGCGCAGTTCCTTTAATTCTACACCGGCAGCAGCACTTAGTCTCCAAAACATAGAATCCAGCCCCTGGTGTTTCTGTATAAGGAATGGTAAAAATCTAGTTAGATTCATGTGAAACCAAGCTGTTGCATATATGGGACCTTTGATTTCCTTTCAAACTATGTCTTCATTGTGCTTAAAGAGTTTACAATCTGTAAAGCAAACCGAATGACTGAGCTGTTGCTTAGCAACCAGGAACCATCTTTAAGACCCTTCTGGGCTGGATTCTCCGCCCTGCCACGCCATATTTCTGTTTCACCGAGCCGGTGGGATGCTCCGTTACGGCACCTGGTCAATGGGGTTTCCCATTATGGGGCAGCCCCAATCCGCCAGGAAATCCCGGGCTGCTGGCAAAACGGAGCATCCTGCCGGCGGAGAATCTAGCCCCTTGAGTTTCATTTTAACTGGACCCAATACAATTGGTGCTTAGCAAGTAGAGAGGAAACAGCTCTCACAGCTCTGCCAGAAGCAGGTGCAGGACAATGGAGTAATGGGAAGAAAACAAGTCTCAGAAATTAAAGAACAGATAGTTCTAGAAACCGCAAAATGAAAATGGAGGTCCCAGGAAGACTGAAGTAAAAGGGACAAAAGGAACTTGAATTTGAACAAGGTACTGTTCATTGAAGTTATAGACAGAGCTGAAAAATGCAGACCATGTGAAGTTGGCTATCGAAAAGCCAAATATCTGAAGCAGTCCTAAGGTTTGTGATCCTTAGCACAGCCTATGAAGCAGTAGTGTTCTATTGGCATGGCTGGGTATGTGAGATTGTAAGCTTGAATGCACGTGACAATTAAAGCCAGAGGAAAACTAAAAAAAGAGTTTGAAATCCTGGAAGTAGATCCTTGCTGATAATAGCTGTGAGAAAGCATTGTTTGGAGAAAGATTCCAAGGTGTGTCTTTTTGAGAGTGTAGTTTGGAAACATGTGTGAAAGCCAGAGTCCAGTGAGGCCAGTTGTCTTACTGTGCAATAATCATATGGGGGGCTTTGAGGATAAATCCATAGAGGTTTGATTGGGTGGTATCTGTCACTTGGTTTCAGAGTGCGGTATGTCTGAACACCGTTGGCCTCTTGGTATACAGGGACTGTGTATTTACTGGTAAAGTTATAGCATAAGATATATTCTGCAATCTGTTATCCTTAAAATCTGCGTACACTGTGAAGGTAAGTGTGAGTGAAGGAGTATTGTATTATAGTCAAACTTTTCATGGTTAATAAATGTCTTATTTCTAGTTAAAATAGAATTGGCAGGCCTGTGACTCTCTTAACCATGTTTTGTTAAAATAAGGAGAAGTTATGGGGCTGGACTCTCCCAAAATGGGACTATGCCCCCACGCCGGTTTAAAAACTCTGGAGCTTTACTCCAGAGATTCCTGGAAAAAAGGTCAGCTAATTCAATGCCCTGCAGGGACCCGGAGTAATTCGCGCAGCTTTAGTTGTGGATACGGGCCCCCCGCGCTTCAGGTCTGGAGTCCGCGCATGCGCACGGCGGTGGCCTCCAGCGGCCACGCTGAACACCATGGCGGACTTGGACAGCTGGGCGCTGAGCCACACACAAAAATTAGATGCTCGGCCGCCCGTCCAAGCATCTAACCACACGGATCTAACCGCCGGCCACCTATAAGCACCCCCCCCCCCCCCCCCGTGTCCCATCCCCCCGCCCCCCTGAGTCCGCAGCCGCCACGCCAGCAACCCAACCGGCAATACCAGGTTAGTTCCATGCCATCGGGAACTTGGCCGGTCGGGAGCGGAGGATATCTGAGCTGGCCTCTGTCAATGGGCCCCCAGCCGCGCGGCGTACTCCGCGATCACGCCGATTCTCAGGTCCCGGGGAATCATTGGACCGGCACCAGTATTGCGATTTCGGCATGAAAGTGGATTCTCCGCTCCTGCACTGAATGCGATTTTGGCCCGGGGCTGTGGAGAATCCAGCCCATGGTCTTTTGAGTCAGAGTTCATTTTGGGACCTTCCTATCCAGTCGTAACATCAACTGGGATCGTAGCAATACTGCTGAGAGTGCTGCCACGTCTCTGTTTTTGGTATCAGATCATTATTTAGTTACTTAATTGTGCCCAATCAAATAATTTCAGATATAAAGCCTTCAGTTTTGTCTTTTTGTTATCTTTGTAAAATTGTGTCTTTACTGTTGGTGCATTCTTAGGTCTTTTTCTCTCTGTTCCTTCTTGTTATTTTCTAAACCTCATTTCTCATGTTACTCTAATGCTCTCCTGCCTCGAGTCTACCCCTTGATTTGTTACATCTACTCAAACTTGATGTTGCACCTATTACAGTCCCGGACCAGACCCCAACTGTTGCTAGGATACCGGACAGGAACCCCAATATTTAATTTAATTTGTAAGACTGAGAGGAAAGGATGCTCCAGCAGTGATTCCACGCACAAATAGGGATATGGGGCTGGATTCTCCACTGGCGGGATGCTCCGTTTTGGCAGCAGCCCTGGGGTTTCCCGACGGCGTGGGTCTGTCCCACAATGGGAAACCCCATTGACCAGCCGGAGTAACGGAGCATCCCGCCGGCGGGGTGAAACAGAAATTTGGTGCGGCGGGACGGAGAATCCAGCACATGGGATATTAAAATAAACTTTATTTGGATGTTGCCTGGTATGGAGGGAAAATCTTATGAGGAAAGGCTGATGGACTTGAGGTTGTTTTCGTTGGAGAGAAGAAGGTTAAGAGGAGACTTAATAGAGGCATACAAAATGATCAGGGGGTTGGATAGGGTGGACAGTGAGAGTCTTCTCCCGCGGATGGATATGGCTGGCACGAGGGGACATAACTTTAAACTGAGGGGTAATAGATATAGGACAGAGGTCAGAGGTAGGTTCTTTACGCAAAGAGTAGTGAGGCCGTGGAATGCCCTACCTGCTACAGTGGTGAACTCGCCAACATTGAGGGCATTTAAAAGTTTATTGGATAAACATATGGATGATAATGGCATAGTGTAGGTTGGATGGCTTTTGTTTCGGTGCAACATCGTGGGCCGAAGGGCCTGTACTGCGCTGTATTGTTCTATGTTCTATGTTCTATGTACTCACACAATATTAAACACAGTTCAACATCATACAAAGAAATAGCTTACAATTACAGTTAAACGATGCTTAACAATAAAATGAATCAATTTAAATTGAAACAGGGAATTATAACCAGTAAGCCTGATGTCATTAGTGGGAAAAATTCCAGAATCCATTATCAAAGATTTTGTAGCACTGTTTAGAAAATAATTGCAGGATCGGACAGAGACAGCAAGGATTTATGAAGGGGAAACCATGCTTGAAAAGTCTACTGGAATTCTTCGAGGATGTAACTAATAGAGTTCACCGGGGAAGCCAGTGGATGTGGTATATTTGGACTTTTAGAAGGCTTTTCACAAGGTTCCACATAAGAGATTAGTGTGTAAAATTAAAGCGCATGGGATTCGGGATAGTGTGTTGAGATGGATAGAAAACTGGTTGGCAGACAGGAAACAAAGAGAAGGAATTAGCAGATCTTTTTCAAATTGGTAGTCAGTGACTCGTGGAGTACTGCAGGGATCGGTGCTAGGGCCCCAGCTATTCACAATGTATAATAATGATTTAGATGAGGGATAAAAATGTAATATCTCCAAACTTGCAGATGACTCAAAGTTGGTTGGGATGGTGAGTTGTGAAGAGGATGCAGAAATCCCTCAGTGTAATTTGGAGCCCCAGTTCAATGAGGGCTACGCTGCCATGTGTGCTGTCATTGAGTGGTGCATCGGGTGTTCAAAATGCAGTTACACTGCCTGGATTGCTCTGGCAGTGCTTTGCAATACAGCCCCCAGAGGATTTCCCATTTTGTGGTGGTCTGCGGTGCCCTCCACAACCTCGCATAGCAGTGGGGCGACATGCTAGACGAAAAGGAGCAACATGCAGCCGGGTCTGAGGAGATGGAGGAAGACCATGACAGGCTGGAGGATAAGACCAATGAGGACCCGGAGGATGGGGGACAGGCGACGGCAAGGTTGTGACATGCCAGGAGGACCAATGAGGCCCTCTTAGCCTCCAGATTCACATGAGACCAGGCTGCGTGTCTGTCAGCGCTACCACCCCCCACTTTACACCGCCCCTTCCCCGACCACCCTGTTCCCCCTCCCTCACTCCAGGGTGATGGGTCTGTGTTAGCACCATAAGCAAGTCTGTATTCAAAGCAGAAGGGTGATGACCATTGGTGTGAGAAAAGCTGTGGTGCTGCTCATGTTCTGATTAAGTCTGATTCCTGACAGCACATTTACACCCATCTTCATGACAGAGTCTGCATCGGGGGCTATTGATCTTTGTTGGCAAGGGAGCAGGAGGAACAGAGGGTGGGGTGCGGGCAGGCCTGGTGTGAAGATTAAAATGACAAAGGCTTTATATCTTTCAGGTGTGTTGTATCTGTAAAGCTTCAGATACTTTCGACCAGTTTACTGAGATACATACAAGATATGAGGAGGAGGAGGCCTTTTGGCCCTTCGAGCCTGCTCCGCCATTTATCACGATCATGGCTGATCATCCAACTCAATAGGCTAATCCTGCTTTCTTCCGAAAGTGCTGTCATTGAGTGGTGAGCCTTTGATCCCATTCTCCTCAAGTGCAATATTCAGCCGCCTCTTGAATATATTCAATGTTTCAGCATCACCGACTTCCTGTGGTAATGAATTCCACAGGCTCACCATTCTTTGGGTGAAGAAATGTCTCCTTATCTCTGTCCGAAATGGTTTACCCTGAATCCTCAGGCTGTGACCCCTGGTTCTGGACACACCCATCATTTGTAAAATCTTTCCTGCATCTATCCTGTCAGTCCTGTTAGAATTTTATAAGTCTCTATGAGATCCTCCCTCATTCTTCTGAACTCCAGCGAGAACAATCCTAACCTAGTCAATCTGTCCTCAGATGACAGTCCCGCCATCCCTGGAATCAGTCTGGTAAACCTTCGCTGCACTCACTCGAGAGCAAGAACGTCCTTCCTCAGAAAAGGAGACCGAAACTGCAGACAATACTCCAGGTGTGGCCTCACCAAGGCCCTGTATAATTGCCGCAACACATCCCTGCTTCTGTGCTCAAAACCTCTCGCAATGAAGGCCAACATACCATTAGTCTTCTTTACTACCTGCTGCACCTGCATGCTTACCTTCAGCGGCTGGTGCACAAGGACACTCAGATCCTGCTGCAGACTCCCCTCTCCCAATTTACAACCATTCAGGTAGTAATCTGCCTTCCTGTTTTTGCTTCCAATGTGAATAACCTCACACTTATCCAAATTATACTGCACCTGATTGATTTGATTTATTGTCACGTGTACCGAAGTACAGTGAAAAGTATTTTTCTGCACCCAAGGGAACGCACACAGTACGTACATAGTAGACAAAAAAAAAATAATTGACAGAGTACAGTGACAAATGGTGCATCGACAAACAGTGATTGGTTCAGTGCGGAACAAGGGGCCAAACAAAGGAAATACATGAGCAAGAGCAGCATAGGGCATCGTGAGTAGTGTCTTACAGGGAACAGATCAGTCCGAGGGAGTGTCGTTGAGGAATCTAGGAGCTGTGGGGAAGAAACTGTTCCAGTGTCTGGATGTGCGGGTCTTCAGTCTTCTGTATCTTCTGCCTGATAGAAGGGCCTGGAAGAAGGCAAAGCCTGGGTGGGAGGGGTCTCTGATAATGCTGCCTGCCTTCCTGACGCAGCGGGAGGTGTTTACAGAATCAATGTGCGGGTGGCAAGCTTGTGTGATTCGTTGGGCTGAGTTCACTACATTCTGCAGTTTATTGCGATCTTGGGCTGAGCAGTTGCCATACCAGGCTGTGATGCAGCTGGATAGGATGCTCTCTATGGCACATCTGTAGAAGTTGGTGAGAGTCGATGCAGACATGCCAAATTTCTTTAGCTTCCGGAGGAAGTAGAGACATTGTTGGGCTTTCTTGACTGTTGCATCAATGTGTGTGGACCAGGGACAGACTGTTGGTAGTGGTGACCCCCCAGGAACCTAAAGTTATCTACCATCTCCATTCAGAGCCATTGGTGCAGATGGGGGAGTGCGGGGGCTGTCGTGATACGCTTCCTGAAGTCGATGATCAGTTCCTTGGTCTTTCTGACATTTAGAGAGAGGTTGTTTTCAGTACACCAGCAACCAACTGATTTAACTCACTTCTGTAATCTGGTTTGTTGTTGTTTGAGATATGACCCACCACAGTAGTATCATCCGCAAACTTATAGATTGAGTTGGAGTTAAATCTTTCCACACAGTCGTAGGGAGTACAGAAGAGGGCTGAGCACACACCCTTGCGGGGCCCCAGGTGTGGCCATGATTTGCTCGTTCGCCCAACCTGTCCAGATCATGCTGTAGGATCCCTGCATCCTCGTCAAGAGTTCACCCTCCCACCCAACCTGTTATCATTTGCAAACTTTGAGGTGTTACATTTGACCAAGGCAGGCCAGCAGCACGGTTCAATTCCCGTACCAGCCTCCCCGAACAGGCGCCGGAATGTGGCGACTAGGGGCTTTTCACAGTAACTTCATTGAAGCCTACTTGTGACAATAAGCGATTTTCATTTTCATACATTTTGTTCCGTCATCCAAATCATTAATATATATTGTGAATAGTTGGGCTCCCAGCACTGATCCCTGTAGCACCCCACTAGTTACTGCCTGCCAATTTGCAAAGGACCCATTAATTCCTACTCTTTGTTTCCTCTCTGCCAACCAGTTTTCTATCCACCTCAATACACTTCCCCCATTCCCATGCTCTTTAATTTTGCACAATAATCTCTTATGCGGGACTTTGTCAAACACCTTCTGAAAGTCCAAATATACCACATCAACTGCTGTCCCTTGTCAACTGTACTAGTTACATCTTCAAAGAATTCCAATAGATTTGTCGACCATGATTTTCCCTTCATAAATCCATGCTGACTCTGACTGATCCTGTCACTGCTTTCTAAATGTTCCGCTATAAAGTCCTTGATAATGGATTCAAGAATTTTCCCCACTACTACGATCAATTACAATCAAAGACGAGGTAGTAACATAACTGAAGGCTTTAATAGACTAGAACTGTTCCCCAGCAGCTTCGGTACAGAAATGCGGGACGCTGGGACGGCACCGGTTCTTATACCCCGCCTGTCAGGGCGGAGCTACAGACCAAACAGCCAATGGTAAACTCCTAGGTTTAACCAATGGTCTTCAGCCTCTCGGGTACTGCAATACGTGATAATACCACATTCACCCCCTGTTAAAAAAAGAGTCCGGCGGAGGTGGTGGCCAGTGGATACAATTGCATCTAACATGGTATGATCAGATATGGAGGTACCGTGATACCTCCTTACAGAGTTTTTTTTTAGAATTAGAATGTACATGGCAGAAGGAGGCCATTCGGCCCATCGAGTCTGCACCGGCTCTTGGAAAGATCACCCTACCAAGGTCAACACCTCCACCCTATCCCCATAACCCAGTAACCCACCCAACACTAAGGACAATTTTGGACACTAAGGGCAATTTATCATGGCCAATCTACCTAACCTGCATATCTTTGGACTGTGGGAGGAAACCGGAGCACCCGGAGGAAACCCACGCACACACGGGGAGGACATGCAGACTCCGCACAGACAGTGACCCAAGCCGGAATCGAACCTGGGACCCTGGAGCTGTGAAGCAATTGTGCTATCCACAATGCTACCGTGCTGCCCGAGTTGTCGAGAATATTTACAAGCGTGGAAGATATATACATTCAGTGTTCATTTACAGTTACAGTGAAGCAATCAGTTGGTCGGGTGGCCTGGCCGTCCTCCTGGATCGTCTGGGCTTCGGTGGTGATTCTGGTGGGGGTCCGGGCGTCTGCGACTCCGGGAGCGTGGCTTCGGCCTCCATGGCAGCTTCGGCACCCCTAGACGGCGCTGGTGGGGCATACGGTTGACACAAGAGGGGGGCGCCTGTAGGGGGCGTCGGTGGGTGGGAGGGCCTAGGCAGGAGCGGCGGGAGGACTGACCCTCCTGTGAGATGCTGTAGAGAGGGGGGGGGGGATGGTTCGGGTGCGCATGGGGTTCCGGCGGGCGCCAGGTCCCGAAGGGAGACTGTATCTTGCCGGCCGTCAGAGAACGCCACGTAGGCATACTGGGGGTTAGCGTGCAGCAGGTGGACCCTCTCGACCAACAGGTCCGACTTGTGCGTCCGCACGTGCTTCCGAAGCAGGATGGGTCCGGGTGTTGCTAGCCAGGTTGGGAGCGAGGTCCCGGAGGAGGACTTCCTGGGGAAGACAAGGAGACGTTCATGAGGTGTCTGGTTGGTAGTTTTTTAAAAAAAAAGTTATTCTCATCCTTTTTCACATTTTCTCCCACATTTACATCCATCAACAATAAACAATAATCATCAAGATATGTCAGTCCCCATAATAACAACGATCCCATCTACCCACCAACCCCCAAACCTCAACCCGCATGTTTACATAAACAAATGACAAAAAGGAATCAGGGATTACCCGTAGTCACCCTTAATCTTACACCCCCCACACCAGGTCTCCCCGTCCACTGCCTCTTGTAAAACTCCTCCTCCCAACCTCGGTTCCTTTCCCCCAACTTTCCACCCCGGCTAGACCACTCGGATCCTGTTCTGCCAGGCTCCGATGGCCGCAGCCCCTCCCCCCACCTCACTCCCATTCACTGGCCGGCTTAAACCGGCCAGCGTGGAGGCCCCCGCCCGGGTCCCTTTCCCACTTGCCCGGCTCTAGGAAAGCTCAAAGATCCCCTTTTAGCACACAAACCCCGCATATCCACCTACACCCCAAAGAACCCTCATTTCGAGTGAAAGTCCCGTCCCTTCCCTTGTCCAAATATATACCACATTGGCTCCTTTAGTCTCTACACCCACGCGCAGTGATACAAAAAAGAAGAAAATACAGTCATGAGGTTACATCGGCACATGGCCATTCCTCAATTTGTCAGTTCTGCCACAGTCCTTCTGCTTTCGAAAACTCCTCCGCTGCTTCCTCCGTTCCAAAGTAAAAGTCCCTGAGCTTGTAAGTCACCCTCAGCTTTGCTGGATATACAATGCCGCACTGCACCTTGCTAATGTACAGTGCCCTCTTCACCCGGTTGAAGGCAGCCTGCCTCCTTGCCAGCTCCACCATAAAGTCCTGGTATACACGTATACCAGCTCCAGCCCACTGCACCACCCGCTTCTGCTTGGCCCAGCTCAGGACCTTCTCCTTCACACTGTGCCTATGGAAGCACAGAGTCACTGCCCTTGGCGGCTCACTCGCCTTTGGTACAGGCCCCCACGACCGATGAGCCCGATCCAGTTCATATCGGGAGGGATCCTCCCCCTCCCCCAATAGTTTTGCCAGCATCGCGGCAAACTCAGTCGGCTTCGGTGCTTCAACTCCTTCGGGCAGCCCCACAATCCTCAAATTCTGTCGCCTGGATCTGTTTTCCAGGTCTTCCATTTTTCCTCGCAGATCCTTGTTAGTATCCATTACCTTCCGCATCTCTTTCCCCATCGAGGCAAGTTGATCACCGTGCTGCAATAACGTCTCCTCCACTTCCTTCAGCGCCTCCCCTTGCTCTCGCACCTCCGCCACTGCACTCGCCACCTCCGTCCTCACCGGGGAAACCGCCTCCTCTACCAGCACACTCAAAACCTCCCTCATCTCCTTCCTCACCATCTCCATGCATTTCGCAATCTGCGCCAACTGCTTTTCAAATTCCGCAGCCATCACCTTAGTTATTTCTTCAGCCGTAAGCAGTGCGGCCTTCCCTGGTGCTCCAGCCTCCATTTTCCTTGGTGACCCCGCGGTGACCTTTCCACTCCCTGACGGACTGTTTTTTTTCCGGCCGTTTTCTTGCTCGCCCTCGACATTTTTCTTTGTTCTTTTTTTCCTCCTGTGTCTTCACTGTGCCTCCTCCGTGCCTTCTCCCTTCTTCTGCCGCCTCCGTGGACCCTGGGACCGGGCTTAAAGCCCCGAAAATGCCGTTGCCGAACGGGAGCCCTCCATTGTGCGGCCGCCTCCCGCCCGCCGTCACCGGAAGTCGTCTGGTTGGTAGTTGTACAGAGCAGAGACCGAATGGCGTGGAGGGCCTCCAGGAGGACTTCTTGCCAGCGGGAGACTGGGAGATTCCTGGATCGTAGGGCCAGTAGAACGGTCTTCCAGACCGTTCCGTTCTCCCTCTCTACATGCCCATTTCCCCAGGGGTTGTAACTGGTCATCCTGCTTGAGGCAATGCCCCTGTTGAGCAGGAATTGACGCAGTTCGTCGCTCATAAAGGAGGACCCCCTATCACTGTGTATGTACGCGAGGAAACCGAACAGTGTAAAGATACCCTGGAGGGCCTTGATTACGGTGGTTGTGGTCATGTCTGGGCAGGGGATGGCGAATGGGAACCGGGAGTACTCGTCAATCACGTTCAGGAAATACGTGTTGCGGTCGGTGGAGGGGAGGGGGCCTTTGAAGTCCATGCTGAGGCGTTCAAAAGGACGGAAGCCTTTATCAGGTGCGCCCTCTCTGGCCGGTAGAAGTGCGGTTTGCACTCCGCGCAGATTTGGCAGTCCCTGATGACTGTCCTGACCTCCTCGATGAAGTAGGGCAGGTTGCAGGTCTTAATGAAGTGGAAAAAAACGAGTGGCCCCCGGGTGGCAGAGGTCTTCGTGGAGGGCTCGGAGGCGATCTACTTGTGCAGTGGCACATGTGCCGTGGGACAGGGCATCAGGAGGCTCGTTTAGCTTCTCAGGACGGTACAAGATCTCGTAGTTGTAGGTGGACAGTTCTATCCTCCACCGCAAGATGTTGTCGTTTTTTATCTTGCCCCGCTGTGCATTATCGAACATGAACGCCACCGACCGTTGGTCAGTGAGGAGAGTGAATCTCCTGCCGGCCAGGTAATGCCTCCAATGTCGCACAGCTTCTACTATGGCTTGTGCCTCTTTTTCGACCGAGGAATGGCGAATTTCGGAAGCATGGAGGGTACGGGAGAAGAAGGCCACGGGTCTGCCCGCTTGGTTCAGGGTGGTGGCCAGAGCTACGTCGGACGCATCGCTCTCGACCTGGAAGGGGAGGCACACGTCGATGGCGTGCATCGTGGCCTTTGCAATGTCTGCTTTGATGCGGCTGAAGGCCTGGCGGGCCTCCGTCGACAGGGGGAAGGTTGTGGACTCGATTAGGGGTCGGGCTTTGTCTGTGTAGTTAGGGACCCATTGGGCGTAACAACTGAAAAATCCGAGGCAGCGCTTCAGGGCCTTGGAGCAGTGAGGTAGGGGATATTCCATAAGGGGGCGCATGCGTTCAGGGTCGGGGCCTATAACTCCAATTCGTACCATGTAGCCGAGGATGGCTCGGCGGTCGGTGCTAAATACGCATTTATCCTTATTATACGTTAAGTTAAGGATTTTCGTGGTTTGGAGAAATTTTCGGAGGTTGGTGTCGTGGTCCTGCTGCTCATGGTCGCAGATGGTGACGTTATCAAGATACGGGAACGTTGCGCGTAAGCCGTACTGGTCAACCATTCGGTCCATCTCGCGTTGAAAGACCGAGACCCCATTAGTGACACCAAAGGGAACCCTTAAAAATTGATAGAGCCGCCCATCTGCTTCGAAGGCAGTGTATTTGCGGTCACTAGTACGGAGTGGTAGCTGATGGTAGGCGGACATGAGATCCACCGTGGAGAAGACCTTGTATTGCGCGATCCTGTTTACCAGGTCGGATATGCGGGGGAGAGGGTACGCATCCAGCTGCGTAAACCTGTTGATGGTCTGACTGTAGTCAATGACCATCCTATGTTTCTCCCCGGTCTTTACCACCACTACTTGAGCTCTCCAGGGACTGTTGCTAGCTTCAGTGACCCCTTCCCTCAGTAGCCTTTGGACCTCTGACCTGATGAAGGTCCGGTCCTGGGCACTGTACCATCTGCTCCTGGTGGCATCGGGTTTGCAATCCGGGGTGAGGTTCGCAAACAGGAAAGGCGGGTCGACCTTAAGGGTCGCGAGGCCGCAGACAGTAAGGGGGGGTATCGGGCCGCCGAATTTGAAGGTCAGGCTTTGCAAGTTACATTGGAAGTCCAACGCCAGGCGTGTAGCCGCGCAGAGGTGCGGCAGGACATAAAGGCGGAACTTGTTGAATTTCCTGCCTTGGACAGTGAGGTTCGCTAGGCAGAACCCCTTTATCTCCAGCGAGTGTGACCCGGAGGCCAGGGAGATTCTTTGGTTTACAGGGTGGGTAACAAGTGAACAGCGCCTTACCGTGTCGGGGTGTATAAAGCTTTCCGTGCTCCCAGAGTCGATCAGGCAAGACGTCTCGTGGCCGTTGATGACGACCGTCGTCATTACTGTTGCGAGTGTCCGAGGTCGATTTTGGTCCTGAGTCACCGAGGCCAGATGAAGTAGTTGCCTGGGGCCCCATCCAAGATGACATCTCCCATGGGTCGCACATGGTGGCCGGGGATGGACAAAATGGCGGTGGGGATGGACAAAATGGCGGCGCCCATCCGTCCAGCGTGTTGTCCGAGGGGACAAGATGGATACGCCCGTGGGTCGCACGTGGCCCTAGGATAGGGGTGTGGCTGTGAGTGCTGGCCGCCTGGGGCCCCAGGGGAAGGTTGCCGCGCCGGTCCGGAGTCGCTGGAGACCGCAGCCACGGCTCGTGCCTGGCAGACCCCCACAAAATGGCCCTTCTTGCCGCACCCTTTGCAGGTGGAGGTGCGGGCCGGGCAGCGCTGGTGGGGGTGCTTCGCCTGCCGCAGAAGAAACACCGGCGCCCGACGGAGTTAGCGGGCCGTCTTACAGCGCAGGCCTGCGGGGACACGGGGAAGGTCTGTGGGGCTGCCGCTGCGGGATGCCACGTGGTCGGGCGCATAGGACTGTGCGTTTCTGGAAGCAACATCCATGGACCCAACCAGGGCCCGTGCCTCTCTAAGTCCCAGGGTGTCTTTCTCTAAGAGTCTTTGGCGGATCTCTGAGGCGCTCATACCTGCTACGAAGGCACCCCGGATTAGGAGTTCCGTGAGCTCGCTCCCCGAAACTTGCGGGCAGCCACAGTAGCGCATGGTAGAACTCCTCCAACGATTCCCCGGGGCTTTGCCGTCTAGTTGCAAGCAGGTGACGTGCGTAGATCTGGTTTACAGGGCGGATATAATGTCCTTTTAACATTTCGATCGCAGCATCGAAGTCCTCCGCCTCCTCGATGAGGGTGGAGATCCCAGGGCTTACCCTTGAGTGCAGGAGATGCAGTTTCTGTTCTCCTGAGGGGGTGCCTCCGGCCATCTCGAGGTAGCCTTTAAAGCACGCCAGCCAGTGCTTAAATATCGCCGCCGAGTTCTCCGCGTGGGGGCTGAGTTGTAGACACTCCGGCTTGATTCGGAGAGCTATCCTTTCAGCTTAAGTGTAGTCTATTAAATTGATGCACAATCAATTACAATCAAAGACGAGGTAGTAACATAACTGAAGGCTTTAATAGACTAGAACTGTTCCCCAGCAGCTTCGGTACAGAAATGAGGGCTGCTGGGACGGCACCGGTTCTTATACCCCGCCTGTCAGGGCGGAGCTACATATCAAACAGCCAATGGTAAACTCCTAGGTTTAACCAATGGTCTTCAGCCTCTCGGGTACTGCAATACCTGATAATACCACAGTCTTACTGGTCTATAATTCCCTGCTTTCTCTCCATCTCCCTTTTTGAATATTGGAGTTACATTCGGTACCCTCCAATTGCAGGGACTGTTTCAGAGTCTATAGAATCCCAGAAGATCACCACCAATGCATCCACTATTTCCAGAGCCACCTCCTTAAGCACTCTGGGATGCAGATGTTCAGGCCCTGGGGATTTATCCTCCTTCAATCCCATCAATTTTCCCAGCACCATTTCTCTACTAATATTGATCTCCCTCAGTTCTTCCCTCTCACTTAACCTTTCATTCTCCTACTTTCTCACACATTTTACTCCGGTACCCTTATTTGCGAGATTAACAAACCAGGTTCACAATTTAACGCAATTTTATTCACAATTCTCTCACTCAACAAAGTATGACTCAGACTCACAGCTGAGCTTCAGGTTTTACCCACATTTGGTGATGGAGGCTGGCCAGCTACGATCACTCGATGTGGATGTCTTCTCAGGGCTTCGAACCCTAGGTTCCATCTTCTTGCGATGGTCGTGCCTCACTAACTTGATCGAGTTTTTTGAGGAGGTGACAAAGATGATTGATATGGGGAGGGCGGTGGATGTTGTTTACATGGACTTCAGTAAAGCCTTTGTAAAGGTGCCTCATGGCAGACTGGTACAAAAGGTAAAGTCACACGTGGCAAGATGGATTCAGAACTGGCTCGGTCACAGAAGGGAAAGATAGCAGTAGAAGAGTGTTATTCTGAATTTAAGCTTGTGACCAGTGGTGTTCCACAGGGATCTGTGCTGGGGCCTATGTTTTTTGTAGTATACACAAACAATTTGGAGGAAAATGTAGTCGGTCTGATTAGTAAGTTCACGGATGACAACAAGGTTGGTGGAGTGGCAGATAGTGCTGAGGATTTTCAGAGGATACAACAGATAGATTGGAGACTTGGGCAAGAAATGACAAATGGAGTTTAATCCAGACAAATGTGAGATAATGCATTTTGGTCGGTCTAACAGAGGGGAAATATACCATAAATGGCAAAACTCTTAGGAATATAGAAAGTCAGAGAGACCTGGGCATGTAGGTCCACAGATCTTTGAAAGTGGCAACACAAGTGGACAAGGTAGTCAAGAAAGCATACGGAATGCATGCCGTCATTGGACAGGGCATCGAGTATAAAAACTGGCAAGTCCTGCTGCAGTTGTATGGAATCTTGGTAAGGCCGCACTTGGAATATTGCACACAATTCTGATCACCACACTACCAGAAGGATGTGGAGGCTTTGGAGAGGGTGCAGAGCAGGTTTATCAGGATGTTGCCTGGTCTGGAGGGTGTTAGCTATGTGGGGAGGCTGAATAGACTCAGACTTTTTCATTAGAACGACGGAGATTGAGGTGTGACCTGATTGAGGTCTACAGGATCATGAGGGGCATGGATAGAGTGGATGGGCACGCACTCTTTCCCAGGGTGGAGGGGTCAGTCACCAGGGGATATATGTTTCAGGTCCATGGGGCAAAATTTAGAGGAGATGTGAGTGGCAGGTTTTTTTACACAGAGGGTAGTGAGTGCCCGGAATGTGTTGCCGGGGAGGTTGTGGAAGCAGTTACATTAATGGCGTTCAAAAGGCATCTTGACAAACACATGGATAGGATGGGTATAGAGGGATATGGCACAAGGAAGTGCTGAGGGTTTTGGCCAAGGGTGGTATCATGACCGGGACAGGCTTGGAGGGCCGAAGTGCCTGTTCCTATGCTGTATTGTTCTTTGTTCTTCGGTGAATAATTTAAAGTGACAATTTTCCAATCCTGCTAGCCACGGTAGGTTACCACTCAGTCCCCTCACACTTGTTAAATCCTCGTGGTCTAGTGCTATGTCGAGGTATGTGATCAGGATGCACATTAGAGACGGAGGCAGCCTGTTGCTTTCTGCACCCTGTGGCCTTTGTTGCCCTTGGTGGTCATCCTCTGGAGGTCCTGGATCCGGAGAGCCCAGGCTGACTTTCCGGTGTTGCCGTGCCACACTGCTCTGCCCGCTGCCCTTGAGATGCGTCGGTGTCAAGAGGGGGTTGGGGGTAATTCAGATGGACTGGAGACCGCCTGAGTCTCTATTGGTAGGCCCTTGATGGTCTTCATTGTGTCCTCCTCCCTGAGGGTGCCCGTAGGTGCGTGACCCCATGGGACATAGAGGCAGCTAGATGGATCTTCAGAAGCCTCTGAGTCATCTGGTACTGCCAGTCCTGGAGGCACCCAATTGTCTGCACCATGGTGTCAAAGCCCTCAGCGATGGTCCTATGTGACTGCGTCATGTTCTGGTGTGCCTCGGCAATGTGCACCTTGTCATGTGAGAGTACCTTTAAGACATGGATGTTTAAGCAATGTACCTTTAAGAAAACAGTGATGTCAGAGAGTGGATGGAGCTGGGCTTTAGATCAGCCATTTTGCAGTTTAGTTTGGGCAGTTTGAAAGGAGCTTGGTCGTGTCTGTGTTTGCAGTGAGCTGGATCTCTGCCATGAAGGACTATCTCTGGATCATTTGGGTGATTTAAACTCATAATAGTAAAGCCTTTAACCTGATGTGATTCTGTTTAAAGGTGTTAAGTCTCTTGGAAGTTTGAAGGAACATTTTGAGGAATTATTTACTGTTGCAATATTTTCTGAGTTATCTTTGAAGTAAGGGGTGTTAAGAGAGCCAATGTTTATTTAAGATGTTAAGTTGAGTTCATGGAATAAACATTGTTTTGTGTTTAAAAACCCACGTGTCCATAATTGTAATCCCACACCTAGGGAACAAGTTGTGTGCTAGGAAAAGCAACAAATACATTAAAGGGGAGGTTGGTTGAACTCCATGATACGTTTTGGGGTTCTGAAAACGCCTTGCCCATAACAACCTGCATTTGGAACATGTCCCTTATCGACTTGGACATGATAACAGAGACTGAGCCATGCCTTGGCTACCACCACTCATAGAACATAGAACAATACAGCGCAGTACAGGCCCTTCGGCCCACGATGTTGCACCGAAACAAAAGCCATCTAACCTACACTATGCCATTATCATCCATATGTTTATCCAATAAACTTTTAAATGCCCTCAATGTTGGCGAGTTCACTACTGTAGCAGGTAGGGCATTCCACGGCCTCACTACTCTTTGCGTAAAGAACCTACCTCTGACCTCTGTCCTATTTCTATTACCCCTCAGTTTAAAGTTATGTCCCCTCGTGCCAGCCATATCCATCCGCGGGAGAAGGCTCTCACTGTCCACCCTATCCAACCCCCTGATCATTTTGTATGCCTCTATTAAGTCTCCTCTTAACCTTCTTCTCTCCAACGAAAACAACCTCAAGTCCATCAGCCTTTCCTCATAAGATTTTCCCTCCATACCAGGCAACATCCTGGTAAATCTCCTCTGCACCCGCTCCAAAGCCTCCACGTCCGTCCTTCCTATAATGCGGTGACCAGAACTGTACGCAATACTCCAAATGCGGCCGTACCAGAGTTCTGTACAGCTGCAACATGACCTCCCGACTCCGGAACTCAATCCCTCTACCAATAAAGGCCAACACTCCATAGGCCTTCTTCACAACCCTATCAACCTGGGTGGCAACTTTCAGGGATCTATGTACATGGACACCTAGATCCCTCTGCTCATCCACACTTTCAAGAACTTTACCATTAGCCAAATATTCCGCATTCCTGTTATTCCTTCCAAAGTGAATCACCTCACACTTCTCTACATTAAACTCCATTTGCCACCTCTCAGCCCAGCTCTGCAGCTTATCTATATCCCTCTGTAACCTGCTACATCCTTCCACACTATCGACAACACCACCGACTTTAGTATCGTCTGCAAATTTACTCACCCACCCTTCTGCGCCTTCCTCTAGGTCATTGATAAAAATGACAAACAGCAACGGCCCAGAACAGATCCTTGTGGTACTCCACTTGTGACTGTACTCCATTCTGAACATTTCCCATCAACCACCACCCTCTGTCTTCTTTCAGCTAGCCAATTTCTGATCCACATCTCTAAATCACCCTCAATCCCCAGCCTCCGTATTTTTTGCAATAGCCTACCGTGGGGAACCTTATCAAACGCTTTGCTGAAATCCATATACACCACATCAACTGCTCTACCCTCGTCTACCTGTTCAGTCACCTTCTCAAAGAACTCAATAAGGTTTGTGAGGCATGACCTACCCTTCACAAAGCCATGCTGACTATCCCTGATCATATTATTCCTATCTAGATGATTATAAATCTTGTCTCTTATAATCCCTTCCAAGACTTTACCCACTACAGACGTGAGGCTCACCGGTCTATAGTTGCCGGGGTTGTCTCTGCTCCCCTTTTTGAACAAAGGGACCACATTTGCTGTCCTCCAGTCCTCTGGCACTATTCCTGTAGCCAATGATGACATAAAAATCAAAGCCAAAGGTCCAGCAATCTCTTCCCTGGCCTCCCATAGAATCCTAGGATAAATCCCATCAGGTCCCGGGGACTTATCTATATTCAGCCTGTCCAGAATTGCCAACACCTCTTCCCTACGTACCTCAATGCCATCTATTCTATTAGCCTGGGGCTCAGCATTCTCCTCCACAACATTATCTTTTTCCTGAGTGAATACTGACGAAAAATATTCATTTAGTATCTCGCCTATCTCTTCAGACTCCACACACAATTTCCCATCCCTGTCCTTGACTGGTCCTACTCTTTCCCTAGTCATTCGCTTATTCCTGACATACCTATAGAAAGCTTTTGGGTTTTCCTTGATCCTTCCTGCCAAATACTTCTCATGTCCCCTCCTTGCTCGTCTTAGCTCGTCTCACTCATGGCTCGGACGTGGTGCTGCAGGCTTTCTACTGTGGTTGCTGCCCTAGCAGTGTTGACCTCGGTGTCACGCAATGTCGGTACCATCTCCTGCTCCTGAAGTCTTTGGGACTCCTCCAATCAACCTTGCAGTCTCTCGAATGTTGCTGCCATCCCCTCCTGAATCACACAGCTGTGGCCTATCATCTGCAAAAGCTCAGAGAATACCTTGTCCAAAGATGTGGCATCTGGATCGTGCCCAGCTGGGTACTGGGATTCAGCAGACCTCCGACTGCTGTCTCCCTTGGATGTTCTTGCCTCCACCTGATGTGCATCAGCAGCTGTGTGGTGCTCACCGTATAGTGACCCAGAAACCTGTCTGCTAATGTCGCCCACAGAGGTGCGTGTCTCTGTGATGGTGGAAGGTATGGGTGAAAGCTGCAACACATTGTCAGTGTTTTTCACAGAACTCTCCTCCTAGTTGGTCTCTTGGGTGGAGGGGTGGGCGCGATTCCGGATGTCCCGCCCTCATTTGATGGTAATTCTACAAGACAGTGGACATGGGTTTAATGAAAGGGAAGGATATTTGTGTGGGACATCAACAACTCACATGAGACAAGTAATCCGGATGAAGAGGCAATATATTCTCACTTCTCTGGTGAAGGCTGAGCCCGCTGTCGGTCATTACTCTCTCCTCAGCCAACTCCATAATCTCCAGGGCCCGTTCCTCAAAGGGGTGAGGACTTGGATCCCTGGGATTCTGCCCTTTCCCTCTCATTGCAGGCTATCCTCTGTGGGAACAAAAACAGGACATTGTGAGCCGCATGCTTGATGGGTTGGGTGTCTATAGCAGGTAGCATGTGTGGGCACTGTGCCTTGACATGAAAGAGTTGTGATGCTGAGTGCCAGGGGTTTCTGAGGAACAATCTTGGAAGTTGGATGTTGAAACTGTGAGGTGTCAGCCCCTTGGGGGCAGGGGGGTGGTGGTGGGAGGGGTGGCGGGGGGAAGAGTTTGGGAATTGAAGGATGGCAGGCTGGATTGATGCCGGGAGGCGAGAAGTGATAACTTACCCTTGCAGCTCGCAAGAGATGGTTCACCTTAATTGGTCGGCGGTCCTCCTGGTCATGCTGCCTGTACTCACTGCAGCTGCCACTTGCCTCCCAGGCAGCATTGGTCACCACGTTGCTGGTTTTCCCACCTCCTCGGGGGATCAGGGTGCCCCGCCACTTCACGCCGTCCAAAGTCTAGTCAGGTTGGCCTCACCAAAGCGAAAAGCTGGTCTCTGGTCTCCTTCCTGGCTTGACTGTGAGTGAGTTCTGAGGAACCGTTTAAATGCAGTTCTTCCTTGTTAGCTGCGAGGAGCTGAGGTGTGAGTCGGGTGAATCAGCCACTTGGGGCTCACGCATGGTGAGTTTTACGTGGAGTCTCGTTTTTTGCACTAAGTGCAGGTGAATACCGATCTCAATCTTACCATTACAGCCGGCGCCAAACACCCTGCGAATCTTACCCTAGATGACACTTAGTCATTTTTCGGGTGAATTGCGACCAATGTCTCAAATTCTCTACTCCCCAGGGATCCGAGGGCGAGATTCTCCGATCCCACGCCATGTCGGAAAATCGCCTTTGCGGGGGGGGGGGGGGCGCGATTCCCGCGACACCACTCCGACAGCGGGCAGGCGATCTTCCGGTTGCCGGAGAATCGGCAGCAATGGCGGCGGTGCATTCACCGCCGGGAATTCGGGTGCCCGACGAATTCGGCCGAGTCCTGTCGGCGTTGTTCGCGTGTGGTCCTACCCGGCGGAATCGCGGCGCTCTGGCTGCGGGGGCCTTCGTGGTGGGGGGGGGGGGGGGGGGTGAATCCGACTCTGGGGGGCGCCTCCAAGGTGGCCAGACTCTCGATCGGGGGGCCACTGATCGGCGGGCGGGCTAATTCCTGGGTTGGCCTATGTTCCTCCACGCCGGGCCCCTGTAGGGCTCCGCCATGTTGCCCGGGGACCAGCACGAAGTGCTCCAGTGTTGTGCTGACCCCCTGTGCGGCGCAGGAGCGCTGCACCTCGCGGCCAGATGACCGGTGTTTATGACGGCGTCAACACTTAGCCCCATTACCGGAGAATCTTTCTACAAACTAAATTCCATTAGCCCTACTTCGGATATAATATCCATGGCTTACAATAATTTAATTGCACTGCTGTAGCCCCAAAGTCTAGCTGCCTTACAAACCAGGATTTGTTAAAAACACCATTGCAGTAGTCAGATACACACTCTAACCCAAGCTTTTAACCATTACTGCACCAGCTACATATAATACAATGTATTTATGAAATTTCTACCCCTCTCCCTTGTTTAGTTTAAATCCCTCTCTACTTTACTGTTCTGTGATTTGCAAGATCACTTGTCCCAACGCAGTTCAGGTGTAGATCATCCCAGTGGTACAGCCCCCATTTTCAAGAGTACTAATGTCAGTGCCCCATGAACTGAAACTCACTTCTCTGACACCAGTCGTTGAGCCACTCGTTCAACTCTCGAATCTTATTTGCCGTGTGCCAATTTTTAAAAAATCCTTTGTGATTTGGGAGTGGCTGGCTAGGCCAACATTCATTGCCCGTCCCTATTTTACCTTGAGAGGGTGGTGGTGAGCTGTCTTCTTGAACTGCTGCTGTCCCTGTCATGTAGGTAGATCCACAGTGCTGTTAGGGAGACAGTTCCAGGATCTTGACCAAGCAACAGTGAGGGAAGGGTGATATATTTCCAAGTCAGGATGGTGAAGGACTTGGGGGCAAATTCCAGTTGGTGGTCTTCCATGTGTCTACGGTCCTTGCCCTTCCAGATGGTAGCGGTCGTGGGTTTGGAAGATGCTGCCTAATGAGCCTTGATGAGTTCCTTTATAGAATCTTGCAGTACGCACAGCTGCCACTGTTTGTCGGTGGTGGTGGAGTAAATGTTTGAGGAAAGGGTGCCAAACAAGTGGACTGCTTTCTGTAGGATAGTGTCTAACCTCTTGAGTGTTGTCGGAGCTGCACTCATCCAAGTAAGTGGAGAGACTCCCCATCAGAGACCCCCCATCAGACATCCACCATCAGAGTCAGCTCCCATCGGAGACCACCCCCCATCAAAGAACTCCATCAGAGACCCCCCATCAGAGACCCCCCCATCAGAGACCCCTTCAAATACACCCGCATTAGGATCCCACATATCAGAGATCCCCATATCAGAGATCTGCCTCCCCATCAGACACCTCCATATCAGTGCCCCTCCATAATCAGAAACCGCCCATCAGACCCCATAACAGAGATCCGCCCCTCCCCATTTAAAGACCCCATATCGGAGATCCCCATATCAGGGACTCCCCCAATAATCAGAGACCCCCCCCATTAGACCCCGCATTAGAGACACCCCCATCAGAGACTTCCCCATCATGGACCTCCCATGAGACCCCCATGTCAGAGACTTCCCATCTCAGACCTCCCATATCAGAGAGCCCCCCATTTCAGAGAACGTCCCAGATCAGAGACACCCCCCGATCAGAGACCTCCCCAAATCAGAAACCTCCCCATATCAGATCCTCCCCATATCAGACCCTCCCCATAAAAGAGCCTCCAGATATCAGAGACCCTCTATAAGAGACACCCCTTCAGAGATCCCTATATCAGTCACCCCCCATCAGAGATCTCCCCAACAGAGATCCCTCCATCAGAGATTCCCCATCAGTCACGCTTGCCTGGAAGCTAAAAGCAATCCGAGGAGAAACAGTGAAAACTCACTGCTTTTTCATTTACCAGCCCCTTACACCTGCTGCCTCAGAGACCCCCGCAATGTTTGTGACATTTAACTGTGATTTACAGTTCCTGACCACATCAAAAGTAGTTAAGTGCTTTCTGCTGAGAAAAAGAGGAAATGAAAGCATGTATCTCCTAGATGTTTATAAACATTGTGATTAGCTTCCAGCACCACAGATGCCTTCAAGCTTGAAGGGAAATGTAAATAAACAATCCAGACACCTGGCTCTCTGGAAGCTATTACCCAGTCAATTACAGCCTGCGAAAAGCTATTTCTCTATGAGAGTGGATAGAAACCTCGCAGGTCAAAGGATCTTAGGGGACTTAAAGCCTTGCGATGTGTTTTGGCTCTCTATGAAGCCTAGGACACCTGTGACAGCTGCTGCTATCTGAGGCAGCAAGTGAAACGGAGTGGTATTGAAAAATCAGTGATTTTTCACTGTTTCTGCCCGTACATCTCTTTAGCTTCCAGGCAGGAGTGACTGATGTGACCCTGTTGGGGGTCTCTGATGTAGGGGTCTCTGATGGATGTGTCTTCATATGAGGGTCGTTGCTGGGGGTTTAATTGAGAGGGGGGGGGGGTTTGATCAGGGTCTTTGGTGTTCTGATGGGGGTGTCTCTGTTGGGGGTCTAATAGGGCGACGCGGGGGTGGAGTGGGCAGGATTTGCATTGTGGGATGGAGGAGGCCCTCCAATGGTCTTTGGGGGCACCTGCATTACATTCTTACCCCCTTGACCCACTGCGGGGTCCACCATGTCAGGGCCCCACTTGAAAATACTTGCCCCAATCCACACCCACATGAATCTGGTCCGAGAGGGCTGGAGCATCACGGGGAGCTGGAGAATCGGGCTTCCAGCCCGTTAATCGGATGCAAATGGGTTCAAATGACCCATTTGTATCCTCCAGTTGGCAGGGGGTGTGTAGCTTGCTGCCGGCTGTGGCAGGGGACCGGAGCGTCAGAACAGGATCCCTTTTTTTGCCCAATGCTTGATTCTCTGCTGGATCGTAACCTCCGCTACAGATTCTTATTGATAGTTAAACCTGAGAATCACTTTGCAGAACTTACTTTGCTTTATTTTAATAATTTATTGCAGGATTAACCACCTTAATAGAGGAATTTGTATTTATTGTTTAAAAAAAAATGTAGAGTACCAAATTCATTATTTTCCTTTAAGGAGCGATTTAGTGTGGCCAATACACCTAACCTACACATCTTTGGGTTATGGGGGCGAAACCCACGCAAACACGGGGAGATTGTGCAAACTCCACACGGTCAGTGACCCAGAACTGGGATCGAACCTGGGACCTCGGCGCCGTGAGGCAGCAGTGCTAATCACAGTGCCATCGTACTGCCTCATTTGTATTTATTGTTACAGGCTTCAGTTATTCATGCATTCAGGTCACCTGTTCTGATCCATCTTTTCTTTTTACAAATTCTGCTTTTATTTTGTGCATCCTCTGTTGTTTCCAGTTGATTCACAGTTTTTGATCCACTGTTGTGTCGAACGTAACAGCATCTTATTTGGAAAGAAAGTAGAGGAGGGAATCATTATTAGTGAAAACAGAAAATGCTGGAAATACTTAGCAGACCGGGCAACATCTGTGAGAGAAATAGTTTGACCTCCACAGATGCTGCTTGACCTGCTGAGCATTTCCTGCAATTCTTGTTCTTATTTCAGATTTTGAGGATTTTTTCTTCTTCATTTTTGGGATGTGGGTATCGCTGACTGGGCCAGCATTTGTTGCCCATCCCCAATTGCCCTTGAACTGAGTGGCTTGCTAGGCCATTTCAGAGGGGGGCAGTTATAAGTCAACACATTGCTGCGTGGGTCTGGAGTCACATATAGGCTCGACCGGGAAGGGACAGCTTTTGTAAGGAAGGGAATGTTGCTTAAAGTATGAGATTGACATGTGGGGTTGTAAGAGGTTGATGATAAAACAAACTAACTTTGGATGGACATTGTCTGATGGGTTGAATGGCATTTCCTTGCGTTCGGTTTTCTTTTGTCCTTGTGACAGCTGTCATATCCTCGTTTACCAGTGGCTGGTTTAGCACACTGGGCTAAATCGTTGGCTTTTAAAGCAGACCAAGGCAGGTCAGCAGCACGGTTCAATTCCTGTACCAGAGTCCCCGAACAGGCACCGGAATGTGGTGACTAGGGGCTTTTCACAGTAACTTCATTTGAAGCCTACTTGTGACAATAAGTGATTTTCATTCATTTCATTTCAAGTGAAATGCATTTCATCCTCCTTGATTTGTTCATCCACTGTTCTTTGCTGTTAGAGGGAGAGTGCAGTGAGAAAAACTGCCCCATTTTCCATATGCAAGTAAACAGATAAGGCGTTATAAGTTGTAATATTCAGTCTTTAATGTTGCCCAAATAGCTTCGCCTACGACCTTCAAGCAAGAACTTAAGGATGAAGAAGCTCAAGAGGACGATACTGCTATACTGCGTTGTGAAATTAGCAGACCAAATATAGCAGTACAGTGGACAAAAGGATTTACTCCACTTCATGCTAGTGCCAAATACGAAATGAAGCAAAAAGGATTAATCGTTGAACTGGTTATTCACAAACTTAAATCGGAAGATAGTGGAAGATATACTTGCGACATTGGAGACCAGCAAACTAGTGCTTCCTTGAAAGTTAATGGTAGGAACAAAATGTATAACAGAATGGGAATTGTTTTTTAACTATTCATTTAATTCCTATTAAACACGGACTAACATGGTTAATCTATACAGTGGTCCCTCTCTATAATACTGTCATCTGGTGCTGTGCAAAATATGTTATTATGAAGAAACATGTTGCAGAGAAATTATTTTATAAAATTTCTCTGTTAGTGATACAAATCAAAACAGTGTATTGAATGTTTTACAATAGTGTTGCAGTGAATGCTCCTCCATCATCACAGTAATTTATTTACTGTCACTAATTTTCTCTCTTTCCTCCTCTCTTTGAAGCCATCAATTTTGCTGAGGAAAGGTTCCATAGATATTAACAGGTACTGCGCTCAAGTGACTTTTTCCTTGGGCAGGATAGTGTCTGGGAACCTGTTGACATGTATGATGGCTCTCAAATTAAGTTGCTGAACAATTCAGTGTCAGCTTTGTCAAAGAGCCACCCAGACTGGGAACATTGAGTGCGATCCAATGGCCACACTGCTCTTGAAAAGCAGCGCAGCATGGGCGATAGAAACCGAGTGACCTGGCTCTCTGGATCTACACGGCTTGCAACGCCTTGTGGGATCCAACGCGATCCAGACTCAAAATGTTCACTCCCTTTTCTCAGAATTAGGCATGTTTGCTGATGATTGCACAGTGATTGTTTCTATTTGCAATTCCTCAGATAATGAAGCAGTACGTGTGAGCAAATTGTGAGACCTAAAAACATTTAGGATTGTGTTGATCGAGGGCGGCATGTGGCGCAGTGTTTAGTACTGGGACTGCGGTGCTGAGAACCCAGGTTCAAATCCCGGCCCTGGGTCACTGTTCAGGGAGTTTGCACATTCTCCCCATGTCTGCGTGGGTTTCACCCCCACAACACCAGGTTGTGCAGTTTGGTGGATTGGCCACACTAAATTGCCCCTTAATTGGAGAAAAAATAATTGGGTACTCTAAATTTAAAATGAAAAGGATTGTGTTGATCAGTTGGCAAGTAACATCCATGTCACACAAGTATCAGGCAATGACCATCTCAACAAGAGAGAATCTAACATTCTCTTCTTGACATTCAATGACATTGCTGTCATCAATCTCTCACCAGGAACATCCGGAAGTCACTATTGACCGGATGGCAGGATGGAGGATCCCGCTGCCGGCAGGGCTCACCGCACCACAAAATGGGTGGGGCGGGATTTTACATCATGTTGTTTTGAAGAGATATTGACAAGTGTTATAATGAGAGGCTACTGTATATTTTCTGCTCTGCATCCACCTGTTAAAATTATCATCATTTAATTACAATTGTAGCATTTCCAATTAACAGTTCTTTGTCTTTATTTGTCTATCAAATAAATCTCCTATATTTTTTTTCCTTAATTGCTGTCGTCTGTCTATTTGTATTGCCTTTTATTTATATCTCAATTTTACTCGTACTATCATCTAACAACTTACCCATTTCATACTTCTGAGAAATAAATATCTAATATTGAGATTTGTATGTGAAAACATTCTACAAGAATGAATTTCAGGATCAGTATCGCTTACAAAAAATCAAATAGCAATGAGCGATAATTTTGTTTAATACCCAACAGAAATCAACAAAAGGATAAGACAAAATTAAAATGTTAGTGATACTTACTGCTCTTTGTAATTGTATGATATCTGAAATCAAACACCAATGAGTTTTTTTCAAAAAATACTCTCTTTATCAGTATTGATTTCAAAACTATTTTAATATTCTATTTCCACTTGTGCTCATTCCAACAATGCATGTTGTTGACTTAATTGGGTGTGAACATAGAACAGTACAGCACAGAACAGGCCCTTCTGCCCTCGATGTTGTGCTGAGCATTGTCCGAAACCAAGATCAAGCTATCCTACTCCCTGTCATTCTGGTGTGCTCCATGTGCCTATCCAATAACCGCTTGAAAGTTCCTAAAGTGTCTGACTCCACTATCACAGCAGGCAGTCCATTCCACACCCTAACCACTCTCTGAGTAAAGAACCTACCTCGGACATCCCTCCTATATCTCCCACCCTGCATCTTATAGTTATGCCCCATTGTAACAGCTACATCCACCAGAGGAAGTAGTCTCTGAACGTCCACTCTATCTATCCCCCTCATTATCTTATAAACCTCTATTAATCTCAGGTGGAGGGTGCGTTGGTCCGGACCCCAATTTGTAACAACCACAGGTTTGTACTGGGCAGGCTGGATGGCGGGTTCCAGAGCTGGCAGAGGGCAGAAATTAGAAGGATGGGGGATCTGTATATAGATGGGAGCTTTCCCAGCTTGAAGGCACTGGAGGATATACCGCAATTTTTGCGATCAACATTATGAATCAGTTGTATAAATATATTGGGATTGTTGTTCGTGCTATGGGTGCGATTTAAGGTTAAAATGGCAGCAGTCGTTCACAGCCACCTCTGGCGTCGATTGCCATGTTGTGGAGGACAATAATGTAGGTGTCGGATGTATTTGGTGAAGGCAGATGTTAATCAATGTTTAATATTAATTTGATAGTTGGGCTTTCATGTTGGACTGTCCTGCTCCTGTAAATACTTCCACGGGAGGGTCCCAGAGAATTGGAAAATGGCTAAAGTAACACCCCTGTTTAAGAAGGTAGGGAGGCAGAAGATGGGAAATTATAGGCCAGTTAGCCTACCTTCGGTCATTGGTAAGATTCGAGAGTCCATTATTAAGGATGAGATCGCGGAGTACTTGGAAGTGCATGGTAAAACAGGGCTGAGTTAGCACGGCTTCATCAAGGGGAGGGCATGCCTGACAAATCTATTAGAATTCCTTGACGAGGTAACAAGGAGGATAAACAAAGGCGAGCCAGTGGATGTGCTCTATTTGGATTTCCAGAAAACCTTTGACAAGGTGCTGTATAGGAGGCTGCTAAATAAGATAAGAGGTGGTAGGGGAAGCATACTGGTATGGATAGGGGATTGGGTGACTGGCAGAAGTCAGAGAGTGGGGATAAAGGAGTCTTTTTCAGGATGGCAGCCGTGAATAGTGGTGCGTCACAGATCAGTGTTGACACAACAACTATTCACGATATACATTGACGATCTGTTAGAAAAAAATGAGGGCATTGTTGCTAAATTTGCAGATGCTACAATTGGATTGGATTTGTTTATTGTCACGTGTACCGAGGTGCAGTAAATAGTATTGTTCTGAATACAGTTCAAGCAGATCATTCCATACATGAGAAAAATACATAGGGCAAACATAAATACGCAATGTAAATATATAGATACAGACATCGGGTGAAGTATACAGGAGTGCTGTACTACTCAGTAGTGAAGATATGTGTAGAGATCAGGGGCGGGATTCTCCCCTACCCGGCGGGGCGGGGGGTCCCGGCGGGATGGAGTGACGTGAACCACTCCGGCGTCGGGCCGCCCCAAAGGTGCGGAATTCTCCGCACCTTTGGGGCCAAGCCCTCACCTTGAGGGGCTAGCCCTGTGCCGGAGTGGTTTGCGTGCTGCCGACCAGCGGGAAAGGCCTTAGGCGCCACGCCAGTCGGGGCCGAAAGGACTTTGCCGGGCGGTGGCAGTCCACGCATGCGCGGGAGCGTCAGCGGCTGCTGATGTCATCCCCGCGCATGCGCAGGGCGGGGGGTCACCTACGCGTCGGCCATCGCGGAGACCTACACGGCCGACGCGTAGTAAAAGAGTGCCCCCACGGCACAGGCCCGCTCGCGGATCTGTGGGCCCCGATCGCGGGCCAGTCCACCGTTGGGGGCACCCCCTGGGGCCAGATCGCCCCGCACCCCCCCCCCCCCCCCCCAGGACCACGGAGCCCGCCCGCGCCGCCTAGTCCCGCCGGGAAGAGAGGTGGTTTGATCCTCGTCGGCGGGACAGGCATTCCAGCAGTGGGACTTCGGCCCATCACGGGCCGGAGAATCGCCGGGGGGGCCTTGCCGACCGGAGCGGCGCGATTCCCGCCCCCGCCGAATATCCGGTGCCGGGCGGGCGGTCGGAGAATCCTGCCCCAGATCAGTCCATAAGAGGGTCGTTTAGGAGTGCTAACAGCGGGGAAGAAGCTGTTTTTGAATCTGTTAGTGCGTGTTCTTAAATCGGGTGGGAGGGGTCTTTGATTATGCTGCTCGCTTTCCCAAGGCAACGGGAGGTATAGACAGAGTCAATGGATGGAAGGCGGGTTTGTGTGATGGACTGGGCTGTGTCCACGACTCTCTGTAATTTCTTACGGTCTTGGGCCAAGCAGTTGCCATACCAGGCTGTGATGCAGCCAGGTAGGATGCTTTCTATGGTGCATCTGTAAAAGTTGATGTAAAAGAGTCAATATGGACATGCCGAATATCGTTAGTTTCCTGAGAAAGTATAGGTGCTGTTGTGCTTTCTTACTCGTAGCGTCGACATGGGTGGACCAGGACAGATTGTTGGTGATGTGCGCACCTAGGAATTTGAAGCTGTCAATCATTTCCACCTCATTGATGAAAACCGGGGTATGTACAATACTTTGCTTCCTGAAGTCAATGATCAGCTCTTTAGTTTTGCTGGCATTTAGGGATAGATTGTTGTCGTTACACCATAGGTTCTCTATCTCCCTCCTGTATTCTGACTCATCGTTGTTCGAGATGCGACCCACTACTCTCGTGTCATCAGCAAATGTATATTTGGAGTTGAAGCCAAATTTTGCCATGCAGTTGTGTGTTTGCAGGGCGTATAGCAGGGGGCTAAGTACGCAGCCTTGCGGGGCTCCGGTATTGAGGATTATCGTGGAGGAGATGTTGTTGTTTATTCTTACTGATTGTGGTCTGTGGGTCAGAAAGTCGCTGATCCAGTTGCAGAGTGAGGAGCCAAGGCCTAGGTTTTGGAACTTTGATATAAGCTTGGCTGGATTTATGGTGTTGAAGGTGGACCTGTAGTCAATGAATAGGAGTGTGGAGTAGGAGTCCTTGTTGTCGAGATGCTGCAGGAATATGTGTGTGGCCAGGGAGATGCCGTTTGCTGTGGACCGGTTGAGTCTCTTGCAGAAACACAACATCGACCCTCAAATCTTTCAAATGGGACAAAACCCTTGCCCTCTATAACGCACACTCCCCCCTCCCCAAGGCCCCACACATTCCAGGTGATTAACCTTGTCGTATGTCTCTCCTCAGCACGCGCACCCCCCCGCTTTCAGGTCAGTCATCAGACCCATGATGTATCCTTCCTGCCCAAATACCAAGATCCCAGGCCCACCTAAGATGGCCACTGGCCCCACCCCTAAGGTGGGACAAAGCTAAGGAATGATTGCTGGCGTTGTTGGGAGGAGTTTAAAATAATTAAGCAGGGGTGGGGCCACAGACGGAACATAAAACGTAAAGCTATCAAGTCAGAGGGAATACATCTGTATTATATTTCAAGGGAGTGAAGCAAGTCTGTATGGCTTCTACTTTAATGCCAGGAGAATTACAGGTAAAACAGATGAGTTGAGGGTGAGCATGGATACATGGAATTGTGATATAGTAGCCACACAGAGATGTAGTTGAGGGAGGGGCAGGATTGGCAGCTCAAGGTGAGTCAGAGGAGGGGGTAAAAGAGGAGGAAGCATTGAAGCATTCAGTTAAGCAGTCAGTTACTGCAGTAAGAAGAGATGATATCTTGAAGGGAGCATCAAATTAAGCTTTGGGTAGTACTTATGAATAAAAAAGGGACAGCTAGATTACTAGGTGTTTATTATCGACCCCCAGATAGTCAACAGAAAATTGAGGAGCAACTAAGTGTGCAATTTGCACACTTTGTGTAAAAATAATAAGAATTATATTAGGTGATTTCAACTTTCCCAACATTAATTGGGATAGTCATAATGTGAAGGGCTTAGGTGGAGTTGAGTTCTTAAAATGTATACAGGAGAACCTTTTAGGTCAATATGTAGAGGGTCCAACGAGGGACGGCACAGTGCTGGACATAATTCTGGGGAATGAAGTCGGAGGTGCTGGTGGGGGGCGTTTTAGTGATAGTGACCACAACATGGTATAATTTCAGCTTGTTATGGACAAAGAAATAAATTGCAAGAAAAGGTTTTTGATTGTGGGAGAGCGGATTTTAGTAAAATAAGGCACGATCTGTCCTAGGTAGACTGAGAAGAATTGCTTGTGGAGAAATGACAGAAGAGAAATGGGGACGGTACAGTCCGAACATGTTCCCTCTAGAGTGATGGGAAGGAGTAACACGCCCAGAGAGCCATGGATGTCCAGAGATATTCAAGATACAATGAGATGGAAAAGAGAGGCTTTTAGCAAGTATAAAAGGAGCAAATCAGCAGAGGCATTAGTGGAGTACAGAAAGTGCAGGGTGGAGCTTAAGAAAGTAATTAGGAGAACACTGCACTGTAATTTCTATGTAAAGAGGGGATATGAGAAAGCTCTGCCTGGTGAAAGTAGGGAAAATTCAAGATATTCTTTCAGTATATCAATGGGGAGAGGATAACAAGGGATGCAATCTGCGGGTGGAGCCAGAGGACTTTGGAAGGGTATTGAACAAATATTTCACATATGGAGCTCGAGGAGAGAGACTGTGATGTTCTTGAACAAATTGACACAGGGAGTGACAAGGTATTGGAGGTGTTGGGGGGCTTAAAAGTGAACAAATCCCCAGGTCTGGATGAATTGCATCCCAGGCTGCTGTGGGACGGGGGCGAGAGGAGATTGCAGGGGCTCTGAACCAAATTTTTAATTCTTCTCTGGCCACGAGGTGGAGCCAGAGGACTGGAGAACAGCTAATGTGGTTCCACTATTTAAGAAGGGTTGTAGAGATAAGCCAGAGAACTACAGACCAGTGAGCTGCACGTCAGTGGTAGGGAAACTATTGGACAAAATTCTGAAGGAGAAATTCTATCTCTACTTGGAGAGGCAATGTTTGATCAGGGATAGTCCGCATGGCTTTGTTAGAGGGAGGTCATGCCTGACAAATTTGATTGAATTTTCTGAAGAGGTGACCAGGGGCGGGATTCTCCGACCCTCCGCCAGGTCGGATAATCACCGGGGGGCGGCGTGAATCCTGCCCCCGCCGGCCGCCGAATTCTCTGGCACCGGAAATTCGGCAGGGGCGGGAATCGCGCCGCGCCAGTTGACGGCCCCCCCCCTCGCCGGGTAGGGGAGAATCCCGGCCCAGGTGTGTAGATAAGGGTAGAGCAATTGATGTAGTTATGGATTTCAGCAAAGCCTTTGACAAGGTCCCGCATGGGAGACTGATAAAGAAGGAAAATGCACATGAGATACAGGGTAATTTAATAAGGTGGATTCAAAATTGGCTGAGTTGTAGGAGATAGAGGGTAATGATAGACGGCTGCTTTGATGACTGGAAACCAATGTCCAGTGGCGTACACAAGGATCTGTGCTGGTGTGAAGTGATACACTTGTGAGGTGATACGCTTTGGAAGGAGAAATTTAACAAGGAAGTATTCAATCTTGGCATGTTTGTCCTTAGATATCTGAAGGCGGGACAGTAGGTTAATAGTGTGGTGAAAAAGGCCTATAGGACACTTGCCTTTATCAATCGAGGCAAAAGCAGGGAGGTCATGTTGGAGTTGCACAGTACTTTGGTGAGTCTACAGCTGGAGTGCTGTGTGCAATTCTGGTTGCCACATTATCGGAAGGATGTGATTACATTGGAGGGGGTACAGAGGAGATTCACCAGGATGTTGCCTGAGATGGAACTTTTAAGTTACGGAGAGAGGTTGGATAGGCTTGGGTTGTTTTCGTTGGAGCAGAGAAGACTGAGGGGCGACGTGATTGAGGTGTAGTATAATATGAGGCACATGGACAGGGTGGATAGGGAGCAGCTTTTCCCCTTAGTTTAATGGTCAGTTACGAGGGGAAAGAAGTTCAAGGTGAGGGGCAGGAGGTTTTGGGGGGCTGTGAGGAAAAACCTTTTTACTCTCTGGTTGGTGACGGTCTGGAATGCACTTCCTGGGAGGTGGTAGAGGCGGGTTGCCTCACATCCTTCAAAAAATACTTGGATGAGCACTTGGCACATCAGGGCAGCATGGTAGCACAGTGGTTAGCACTGTGGCTTCACAGTGCCAGGGTCCCAGGTTCGATTCCCCGCTGGGTCACTGTCTGTGCGGAGTCTGCACGTTCTCCCAGTGTCTGTGTGGGTTTCCTCCGGGTGCTCCAATTTCCTCCCACAGTCCAAAGACGTGCAGGTTAGGTGGATTGTGGGGAATACAGCAATGGTAATGTCATTGAATGTCATGGGGCAATGGTTAGATTCTCTCTTGTAGGAGATGGTCATTGCTTGGCGTTTGTGTGGCGTGAATGTAACTTTCCACTTGTCAATCCAAGCCTGGATATTGTCCAGATCTTGCTGCATTTGGACATGGACGCATCAGTATTTGAGGAGTCGCAAATGGTGCTGAACATTGTGCAGTCATCAGCGAACATCCCCATTTTTGACTTTGTGATAGAAGGGAGGTCATTCATGAAGCAGCTGAAGATGGTTGGGCATAGTTTACTCATTGAATCCCTCCAGTGCAGTAGGAAGCCATTTCATAGAATTTACAGTGCAGAAGGAGGCCATTCGGCCCATCGAGTCTGCACCGGCTCTTGGAAAGAGCACCCTACCCAAGGTCAACACCGCCACCCTATCCCCATAACCCAGTAACCCCACCCAACACTAAGGGCAATTTTGGACACGAAGGGCAATTTAGCAAGGCCAATCCACCTAACCTGCACATCTTTGGACTGTGGGAGGAAACCGGAGCACCCGGAGGAAACCCACGCACACACGGGGAGGATGTGCAGACTCCGCACAGACAGTGACCCAAGCCGGAATCGAACCTGGGACCAAACAAACAAAGAACAAAGAAATGTACAGCACAGGAACAGGCCCTTCGGCCCTCCAAGCCCGTGCCGACCATACTGCCCGACTAAACTACAATCTTCTACACTTCCTGGGTCCGTATCCTTCTATTCCCATCCTATTCATATATTTGTCAAGATGCCCCTTAAATGTCCCTATCGTCCCTGCTTCCACTACCTCCTCCGGTAGTGAGTTCCAGGCACCCACTACCCTCTGCGTAAAAAACTTGCCTCGTACATCTACTCTAAACCTTGCCCCTCTCACCTTAAACCTATGCCCCCTAGTAATTGACCCCTCTACCCTGGGGAAAAGCCTCTGACTATCCACTCTGTCTATGCCCCTCATAATTTTGTATACCTCTATCAGGTCGCCCCTCAACCTCCTTCGTTCCAGTGAGAACAAACCGAGTTTATTCAATCGCTCCTCATAGCTTATGCCCTCCATACCAGGCAACATTCTGGTAAATCTCTTCTGCACCCTCTCTAAAGCCTCCACATCCTTCTGGTAGTGTGGCGACCAGAATTGAACACTATACTCCAAGTGTGGCCTAACTAAGGTTCTATACAGCTGCAACATAACTTGCCAATTCTTATACTCAATGCCCCGGCCAATGAAGGCAAGCATGCCGTATGCCTTCTTGACTACCTTCTCCACCTGTGTTGCCCCTTTCAATGACCTGTGGACCTGTACTCCTAGATCTCTTTGACTTTCAATACTCTTGAGGGTTCTACCATTCACTGTATATTCCCTACCTGCATTAGCCCTTCCAAAATGCATTACCTCACATTTGTCCGGATTAAACTCCATCTGCCATCTCTCCGCCCAAGTCTCCAGACAATCTAAATCCTGCTGTATCCTCAGACAGTCCTCATCGCTATCCGCAATTCCACCAACCTTTGTGTCGTCTGCAAACTTACTAATCAGACCAGTTACATTTTCCTCCAAATCATTTATATATACTACAAAGAGCAAAGGTCCCAGCACTGATCCCTGTGGAACACCACTGGTCACAGCCCTCCAATTAGAAAAGCATCCCTCCATTGCTACCCTCTGCCTTCTATGGCCTAGCCAGTTCTGTATCCACCTTGCCAGTTCACCCCTGATCCCGTGTGACTTCACCTTTTGTACTAGTCTACCATGAGGGACCTTGTCAAAGGCCTTACTGAAGTCCATATAGACAACATCTACTGCCCTACCTGCATCAATCATCTTAGTGACCTCCTCGAAAAACTCTATCAAGTTAGTGAGACACGACCTCCCCTTCACAAAACCGTGCTGCCTCTCACTAATACGTCCATTTGCTTCCAAATGGGAGTAGATCCTGTCTCGAAGAATTCTCTCCAGTAATTTCCCTACCACTGAAGTAAGGCTCACCGGCCTGTAGTTCCCGGGATTATCCTTGCTACCCTTCTTAAACAGAGGAACAACATTGGCTATTCTCCAGTCCTCCGGGACATCCCCTGAAGACAGCGAGGATCCAAAGATTTCTGTCAAGGCCTCAGCAATTTCCTCTCCAGCCTCCTTCAGTATTCTGGGGTAGATCCCATCAGGCCCTGGGGACTTATCTACCTTAATATTTTTTAAGACACCCAACACCTCGTCTTTTTGGATCACAATGTGACCCAGGCTATCTACACCCCCTTCTCCAGACTCAACATCTACCAATTCCTTCTCTTTGGTGAATACTGATGCAAAGTATTCATTTAGTACCTCGCCCATTTCCTCTGGCTCTACACATAGATTCCCTTGCCTATCCTTCAGTGGGCCAACCCTTTCCCTGGCTACCCTCTTGCTTTTTATGTACGTGTAAAAAGCCTTGGGATTTTCCTTAACCCTATTTGCCAATGACTTTTCATGACCCCTTCTAGCCCTCCTGACTCCTTGCTTAAGTTCCTTCCTACTTTCCTTATATGCCACACAGTCTTCGTCTGTTCCCAGCCTTTTAGCCCTGACAAATGACCCTGAAGCTGTGAAGCAATTGGGCTATCCACAATGCTACCGTGCTGCCCAATTTGGCCCATCGAGTCTGCACTGACCCTCAGAAGGAGCACACACCCCTACCCTATTCCCGTAACCCCAACCAACCAACTCCCCTGCAGTGATGTACTGGAGCTGAGATGACATCTCCAACAACCAAAACTATTTTCCTTTGTTTTCGGGATGACTCCAACCAGCAGAGGGATTTCCCCCTGAATCCCATTGACTCTAGTTTGCCATGACTCCTTGATGCCTTACTGGATCAAATGTGGTCATGATGTTAAGCGCAGTCACCCTCACCTCACTTTGCTGCATCAGCCCAAGTGATGTTCACTATGAATAGTACCATCAAAGCCAAAAAGACATTTTGCCTATCACACAAATAAGTACTATGGTATATTCAGTGCTGGTGGGGTGCTTGGTGTGTAGGTATTACATCCCTTTGACTGGTGGATCGTATCAAACAGCATGTCCCTTCTTCTGTGCAGGGTACAGACTGTACCTAACCATCCCATGTTGGCAGAACTGAAAGCACAATGTCCAACATTAGATGTGATTCCACAATTGGACAAATTTGCGAAATAATCCTCAGTGTACTAGGAATTATGATAACAATCAATTTAAGATTATCATTTGGGCTCGCAATGTGTCACATTTGTGTGTAATGGAAGCTACATATATGATTACACAGAACCCCGTTCTTTGTAGACAGAAAGAACATATTCAGACATTGAACCTGTTTCAACCTAACAATATAAATTACAGTCATTCGTTGGTTCAATTCTCAGACCAAGGTCTTGATCAATCAGAGTTGCCAGGTTTAAATTTAAAAGCATCCTTGACAGTGAACTGTCAGTCACCATAAAATGAGCACAGTACGAAGTCTTACAACACCAGGTTAAAGTCCAACAGGTTTGTTTCGATGTCACTAGCTTTCGGAGCGCTGCTCCTTCCTCAGGTGAATGAAGAGGTCTGTTCCAGAAACACATATATAGACAAATTCAAAGATGCCAAACAATGCTAGGAATGCGACCATTAGCAGGTGATTAAATCCTTACAGATCCAGAGATGGGGTAACCCCAGGTTAAAGAGGTGTGAATTGTATCAAGCCAGGACAGTTCATAGAATCATAGAATCATAGAATCATAGAAGTTTACAGCATGGAAACAGGCCCTTCGGCCCAACCAGTCCATGCCGCCCAGTTTTTTACCATTAAGCTAGTCCCAGTTGCCCGCACTTGGCCCATAACCCTCTATACCCATCTTACCCATGTAACCATCTAAATGCTTTTTGAAAGACACAATTGTACCCGCTTCTACTACTACCTCTGGCAGCCCATTCCAGACACTCACTACCCTCTGAGTGAAGAAATTGCCCCTCTGGGCCCTTCTGAATCTCTCCCCTCTCACCTTAAACCTATGCCCTCTAGTTTTAGACTCCCCTACCTTTGGGAAAAGATGTTGACTATCTACCTTATCTATGCCCCTCATTATTTTATAGACCTCTATAAGATCACCCCTAAGCCTCCTACGCTCCAGGGAAAAAAGTCCCAGTCTATCCAGCCTCTCCTTATAACTCAAACCATCAAGTCCCGGCAACATCCTAGTAAATCTTTTCTGCACTCTTTCTAGTTTAATAATATCCTTTCTATAATAGGGTGACCAGAACTGCACACAGTATTCCAAGTGTGGCCGTACCAATGTCCTGTACAACTTCAACAAGACGTCCCAACTCCTATATTCAATGTTCTGACCAATGAAACCAAGCATGCCGAATGCCTTCTTCACCACCCTGTCCACCTGCGACTCCACCTTCAAGGAGCTATGAACCTGTACTCCTAGATCTCTTTGTTCTATAACTCTCCCCAACGCCATACCATTAACTGAGTAGGTCCTGGCCTGATTCGATCTGCCAAAATGCATCACCTCACATTTATCTAAATTAAACTCCATCTGCCATTCGTCGGCCCACTGGCCTAATTGATCAAGATCCCGTTGCAATCCTAGATAACCTTCTTCACTATCCACTATGCCACCAATCTTGGTGTCATCTGCAAACTTACTAACCATGCCTCCTAAATTCTCATCCAAATCATTAATATAAATCACAAATAACAGTGGACCCAGCACCGATCCCTGAGGCACACCACTGGTCACAGGCCTCCAGTTTGAAAAACAACCCTCTACAACCACCCTCTGCCTTCTGTCGTCCAGCCAATTTTGAATCCAATTGGCAACCTCACCCTGGATCCCGTGAGCTTTAACCTTCTGCAACAACCTACCATGCGGTACCTTGTCAAAGGCTTTGTCAAAGTTGGTAGGATTTCGCAGGCCAGATGGTGGGGGATGAATGTAATGCGACATGAATCCCAGGTCCCGGTTGAGGCCGCACTCATGTGTGCGGAACTTGGCTAAAAGTTTCTGCTCGGCGATTCTGCGTTGTCGCGGGTCCTGAAGGCTGCCTTGGAGAACGCTTACCCGGAGATCAGAGGCTGAATGCCCTTGACTGCTGAAGTGTTCCCCTACTGGAAGGGAACATTCCTGCCTGGTGATTGTTGCGTGATGTCCGTTCATTCGTTGTCGCAGCGTCTGCATGGTCTCGCCAATGTACCCCGCTTCGGGACATCCTTTCCTGCAGCGTATGAGGTAGACAACGTTGGCCGAGTCGCACGAGTATGTACCGCGTACCTGGTGTATCCATGTCGATGATCTGGCACGTCTTGCAGAGATTGCCATGACAGGGTTGTGTGGTGTCGTGGTCACTGTTCTGAAGACTGGGTAGTTTGCTGCAAACAATGGTTCGTTTGAGGTTGCGCGGTTGTTTGAAGGCAAGTAGTGGGGGTGTGGGGATGACCTTGGCACGATGTTCATCTTCATCGATGACGTGTTGAAGGCTGTGAAGAAGATGACGTAGTTTCTCCACTCCGGGGAAGTACTGGACGACGAAGGGTATTCTGTCGGTTGTGTCCCATGTTTGTCTTCTGAGGAGGTCGGTGCGGTTTTTCGCTGTGGCGCGTTGGAACTATCGCTCGATGAGTCGAGTGCCATATCCTGTTCATACGAGGGCACCTTTCAACGTCTGTAGATGTCTGTTACGCTCCTCCTCGTCTGAGCAGATCCTGTGTATACGGAGCGCTTGTCCATAGGGGAATGGCTTCTTTGATGTGTTTAGGGTGGAAGCTGGAGAAGTGGAGCATCATCAGGTTATCTGTGGGTTTGCGGTAAAACGAAGTGCTGAGGTGACCGTCCTTGATGGAGACGAGTGTGTCCAAGAATGCGACCGATTTGGGAGAGTAGTCCATGGTGAGTCTGATGGTTGGATGGAACTTATTAATGTCATCGTGTAGTTGTTTCAGTGATTCTTCGCCGTGGGTCCAAAGGAAAAAAATGTCATCGATGTATCTGGTGTATAACGTCGGTTGAAGGTCCTGTTCAGTGAGTAGGTCTTGTTCAAACTTGTGCATAAAGATGTTGGCGTATTGGGGTGCGAATTTGGTCCCCATGGCTGTTCCGTGCGTCTGGATGAAGAACTTGTTGTCGAAGGTGAAGACGTTGTGATCCAGAATGAAGCGGTAGAGTTGCAGAATTGCGTCTGGAGATTGGCAGTTGTCGGTGTTGAGTACTGAGGCTGTTGCAGCAATGCCGTCATCATGGGGGATGCTGGTGTAGAGTGCCGAGACGTCCATTGTGACGAGGAATGTTCCTGGTTCAACTTGTCCATGGGTGCTGAGTTTTTGTAGGAAGTCCGTCGTGTCGCGACAGAAGCTGGGTGTACCTTGTACGATGGGTTTCAAGATGCCCTCGATGTAGCCAGAGAGGTTCTCACACAGGGTCCCATTGCCTGAAACGATAGGGCGGCCTGGTGTGTTGGCCTTATGTATTTTCGGGAGGCAGTAGAGATCTCCAATGCGGGGAGTACGTGGGATGAGAGCACGTAGGGTGCTCTGAAGATCTGGATCCAAGGTCTTGATCAGTCTGTTAGGTTGGTGGATGTGTTCCTTGGTCGGATCTGCGGGTAACTGTCTGTAGTGTCCTTGGTTGTTCAGTTGTCGATATACTTCTTTGCAGTAGTCCGTTCTGTTCAGTACGACAGTGGCCCCCCCTTTGTCTGCTGGTTTGATGACGATGCTGCGGTTGGTCTTGAGAGCGCGGATGGCATTGCGTTGTGCTTGGGTGACGTTCGGGGCTGTCTTGTGAATGCGACTGATGAATCTGGCATTGACACGACTCCTGATGGCTTGAGCATACATGTCGAGTCTAGGGCAGCGGCCTTCCGGAGGGGTCCAATTCGACTCTTTCCTCTTCGGTTGCCGCACCACAGATCTCTCGGTCTGCTGCTCCGGTTCATTGGTAGTCTGCTTGGGTTCGCTGTTGGCCTCTTGGGGTCTGTGGAAGAATTCCTGGAGCCTCATTCGCCTGATGAATTCCTCCGTGTCTGCCGCGAGACTGATGGGGTCCATTTTGGTGGTGGTGCAGAAATTGAGCCCTCTGCTGAGGACTTTGATTTTGTCTGGTTGAAGGGTGTAGTCTGACAAGTTGACAATAGATTTCCCTGTATTGTTTTCTACTGTGGCACCAGGGGTGGCTTGGTTGCTGCCGGTGGTGATGCCAAGTTTCTCAAGCTTTCTGTTCTTGGCATGCATATAGGTGGCATAGTATTGTTGTCTCATCTGTTTGGCGGTGTTCCGCAGCTGGTCTGCTGCGTCCTGAGCGCAAGTTGAGAATATGGCCTCTATCTTGGTTTCCAGGTTGCGTCGTCTGCTGTAGAGCTGGCGGACGAGGTGGTTGAGGAGTGTGAGAGAGGTGCGACGGCAGAGTCTCTCAGCGTAGTCTGTGTTGTAGGTCGACTTGAGTGGGTTTGTGATCTGTAGCCCTTTCGGGATCTTGTCTGCTTTCTTGCATCTTTGTAGAAACTTAATGTCAGTGTCTATATGCGCGATCTTCCTGGAGATCCTCTCCACTTTGAGCCGGCAGTTTGCGGTGTCGATGGTAGCCATGATGTGGAGATGCCGGCGTTGGACTGGGGTGAGCACAGTACGAAGTCTTACAACACCAGGTTAAAGTCCAACAGGTTTGTTTCGATGTCACTAGCTTTCGGAGCGCTGCTCCTTCCTCAGGTGAATTCTGACACCATAAAATGATGTGTTCTCCATGACAACACCTCTGCCAATCAGTACTCTATTATCATACAATATAGATTTGTTGTATTCCTTGGGTTCGTATTCTTGGGAAATGTCCTGATAAGTGCAAGACAAAAGTATTTGACAAATATTGGGCGGGATTCTCCATTCCCCGACGCCGATTTCGTAATCGGTGGTCAGCCCATCGGGGGTGGCACCTGTTTGACGTAGGTTTTGTATGCTCCGCCCCCCCCCCATGAAATGGCGTCATCGCGGCGTGCACCGCTCGCCATTGCGATGGCCTCAGCGCGTCACCTGAAGGCCCTTCACCGATGCTTCGCCCCCGATGGGCTGAGTTCATGATGGCACGGCTCACTGAGATGTCTTTCTGAATTGGACACATGATGTGATTTTCATGTGGTTTCCTAACATTATTCTGCTTTTGTTTTGCAATTGTATAAAACTATAAAATTTGTTGCTTTTACAATCCTCATCGGTAACTTAGCAGTAAGGAGCGATCATATATTTATATCATATGAACACCACAATGGATAAATGAAAAAAGGAAGGGAAATGTAATGAAGGTTTTGTCTTTGCACAAACAGCCAGTAAACTGTTTTCCTTTTGTAGTTTCCTTATCAAGTTAGATTATGCATTCACAAATATTAACTCACCTATACATAGTCCTGGTACAAATTGATTTAGGGTAAACAAAATCAAAATATGCTATATTTCTCATTTAGGATAGTTCCAGTTTCAAACTTGAGAGGACATAAACTTTACAACTTGAGAAGCAAATATATAAGACAGATGTACAATAATTGTATAATAGCTTACTACATTGTTTTAATTGTAAATGCACTATAATCTTGTCCTGGCAGCTCTTCCAGCACTTTTCAAACAAGTACTTGAGAACAAGGAAGCTGAAGAAGGTAGCACCACCATTCTACACTGTGAGCTTACGAAGCCTGATGCTTCCATAGAGTGGAGAAAAGGAACTGTGGTGCTTCATCCCAGTGTCAAGTATAAAGTAAAGCAAGAGGGGTCCTATTGCTGAACTGATAATCTGCAATCTGAAACTAGAAGATACGGGGGAATATACCTGTGATTCAGGAGATCAACAGACTACAGCTTCTCTCAAAGTGAAAGGTATGGGCAAACACATTTTATAATGAAAATATTAATTTATTCAGACTACACAAATACATATCTTCACTTTTTCCCTCCCTACTTTTACATTTAAAAAGTAGGTTTTCAAACTTGTGATCCATTTATTTACAATTTGTTGAAAATCTTGCTGGGTTTGATTACCTCCACATTCCAATTTACAAAATGGAGCACCTTCATGAATAAACTGCCAGTATTTATTTTAAGCTTTTTGAATTCTACACACTAGTATCTGCTGCCTGTTTGTAATGAATTAATTTTTTCTTTTTCAATGTCTTTAAATACAAGTTTAGATTTAGCACTGTATTGAAATTTGATTTTGAAAAAAACCTAAAGGCTAGATTCTCCAGTTCCCAGTTGCGTGTTTCTCGGTTGTGCGCCATTTGCTGTGGCGGGATTCTCTATTCCCATCGCTTGTCATGCAATTTTCCATTGAAGTTACCACATACCATCAGGAAAACCGTGGGTGTGGGTACACTGCTGGCGGCAACAGAGAACCCCAATGGCTGGAGAATTCCAGCCTAAATGTGATGTAACTTAATGGTTTAAACGTTGAATTGAAATGGCTACTTTTTAGGTGAAAAATTGGTTCTCAAGGCCCTACATGGAATGTGTATACATATGCATATTCCTCGGTGAAATTAACTATGTGCCTGAAACTGACTTCAGTCCCATTGCTTATTCACATTGGCTTTAATGCCTGTTTCAGGCTCCTTTGCAAAAGTTGTCTACAACTAACCACAGCATAGTTTTTCTCAGGTTCGTAGCAGCCAAACAACAGTCCCTCAAAAGGGGCCACTGGAGGCTGCCACCCATCAAATAAATTAAAGGATTATATTACTTAAGGAGGTAGAAGGATTAAGGGTGCTGTTCGTGAGGGCCACAAACAATCCAGCACGAGTTTGTACAGTCAAACATAAAGCAACTTTATTAACAATAATATATACACAGGGCCAGTAGTTCACTACTGGTTCCCTCTCTAGCCGGTACCACAATGGCCAGCTCTATTTTTACAGATGCACTGCTAATGATTGCCCAACCCCCCCCTTTCATTGGGGGAGCTCATATTCTCCAAGTAAACATGGGAAACCAATTGTCCCCAGCCAATAGGATCTGGGCAGGTTATAACAGTGCTCTTCCCAGATTCACATTAAAACTGTGTACCGCTGCCAACCATCACTAACTCACTGGCTGATTTGTCTCCATTCACCTGGGATTAGCTAACTTGTTCACAAGTCATCCAATTGCTCAGTGACATACAATGGTTCATGGAATGGGAGAAAACTCAATTTGAAGTTCTTATTCTTGTGTTCAAATTTCGCCGTGATGTCTCCTCTCTCTACCCCTTTGTCTCACCAATGCCCTGTACAGTTGTATTCAAATGTTCCTACTTCTGTACTCCTTCCTAATTGCGGATAGCGATGAGGACTGTCAGAGGATACAGCAGGATTTAGATTGTTTGGAGACTTGGGCGGAGAGATGGCAGATGGAGTTTAATCCGGACAAATGTGAGGTAATGCATTTTGAGAAGGTCTAATGCAGGTAGGGAATATACAGTGAATGGTAGAACCCTCAAGAGTATTGAAAGTCAAAGAGATCTAGGAGTACAGGTCCACAGGTCATTGAAAGGGGCAACACAGGTGGAGAAGGTAGTCAAGAAGGCATACGGCATGCTTGCCTTCATTGGCCGGGGCATTGAGTATAAGAATTGGCAAATCATGTTGCAGCTGTATAGAACCTTAGTTAGGCCACACTTGGAGTATAGTGTTCAATTCTGGTCACCACACTACCAGAAGGATGTGGAGGCTTAGAGAGGGTGCAGAAGAGATTTACCAGAATGTTGCCTGGCATGGAGGGCATTAGCTATGAGGAGCAGTTGAATAAACTCGGTTTGTTCTCACTGGAACGAAGGAGGTTGAGGGGAGACCTGATAGAGGTCTACAAAATTATGAGGGGCATAGACAGAGTGGATAGTCAGAGGCTTTTCCCCAGGGTAGGGGGGTCAATTACTAGGGGCCATAGGTTTAAGGAGTGAGAGGGGCAAGGTTTAGAGTAGATGTACGAGGCAAGTTTTTTACGCAGAGGGTAGTGGGTGCCTGGAACTCGCTACCGGAGGAGGTGGTGGAAGCAGGGACGATAGTGACATTTAAGGGGCATCTTGACAAATACATGAATAGGATGGGAATAGAGGGATACGGACCCAGGAAGTGTAGAAGATTGTAGTTTAGTCGGGCAGCATGGTCGGCACGGGCTTGGAGGGCTGAAGGGCCTGTTCCTGTGCTGTACATTTCTTTGTTCTTTGTTCTTTGTTGTACTTGCTGTATCTGGGGGCTAGCTTTTAGTGATTCATGTGCAAGGACACCCTGGTCTTTGTGTATTGCAACATTTTGCAATCTCTTTCCAGTATGTTTTAATGTCTAATTAAGATATGAATGACAGGGGAGCTCAGACCTATGGAGTACACATCTGTTATCTGTGGGAATTCTAGGGCACTTCCCTGCCCTGGATAACCATACGTGCAGGAAATATCGTCAGCTGCCGCAGCTCATTTCAGAACTTGAGCAAAAGCTGGTGGCATTGCAGCATATCCTCAAGGTGGAGGGCTTTGTGGATAGCCACAGTTATAGGCGTGGTCACTCCATACCTTAAGGGAATGCAGAAAGAGAGGGAACGGGTGACCGCCAGGCAGGCACAAAGACCTGGTTGGTACCACAGGAGATCCCTGAGTTCATTCTGAGAGTGGAGAGGTGAACAGCCAGCAGTCATGGTCCACATCAGTACCACCGGCATGAGTAGAAATAGGGATGAGGTCCTGCAGTCAAAATTCAAATTAGCATGCAGGACCTCAAAGAAACAATCGCCAGACTATACCCAGTACCCATGCACAATTGAGTGTAAAAATAGGAGAACAGAGCATATGAATGCATGCCTGAAGAGATGGTGCAGAAAGGAGGACTTTAAATTCCTGGCACCTTGAGACCAGTTTTGAGGAGATTGGACCTGGACAGGCTGGATGGGTTGCACCTAAACAGAGCCTCGATCAATTTCCTTGCACGATAATTTGTAAGTGCTATTTGGGGGGGTTTTAAATAACCTGGTAGGGGTGTGGGAATCAGGAAGTAATAATAGAGAGGAACTCCAAGGTGCACAGAGAATTGGGAGAGTCAGGTAGCATTTGAATCGGAAATAGTAAGTTACTCGGTGAGAAAATACTAAAGTCTAAGTTAGGGTTACTGTGCATGTCCAGAGAAAGATTCAAGCTGCAGAGCCTGTCAAAATAGCTGTTACACTAACATAGGTGTTTACACAGTAACAGCTTCAGTTGGCCTAATGCATGAGCATGTTTTGTCTGCTCATGGCGTCATATGTCCCTCGTAAATGTAAACAAGCAGACAGGCAAGACATTAGCAAAGTGCAAAATGTAATTAAAACAGCTCTGGCTTATCAGCTACAGTAACTTCATTTCTATGCACATATAAAAAACAATAGCAGATGTGTAGGTCAGGATTTGTGTTGGAGAAAATACAGTGGGAGAAGCAGCTTTCATGAACATAACTTGATTTTATAACTCATTTTAATTGTATTTACGCTTTATTTCCCACATCACCAAGGAAGAAGATTCTGCCTATATCATGGTAATAAAAGATAAGTGCAGACACTTGATTGGTTTGCAATTGATAAGGAGTAGGTATTGGATAGGCTGACTATAACTTAAATTTGATAAGACCACTGGGACCAGATGATATACATAGAAACATAAAATTAGGAAAAGGAGTAGATCATTCAGCCCTTTGAGCTTGCTCCGCCATTCATTATGATGATGGTTGATCAACCAACTCAGTTACCTGTTCCCACATTCTCCCTATATCTTTTGACCCCTTTAACAACAAGATCTATATCTAACCTCTTGAAAACATACAGGGTAGGATTATCTGTTGGCTGACGCAAAATCAGGAAATGTGATTGGGTGGATAATAGGTTCCGACGCCAAATTCGCGGCGGGCCACTGATTTGATGCCAAATCGCAATTCTCCAACACCTAGACAGCGGCGTCAATGCAGTCCGAAACGCACGTACAGTAAATCACTGTTTGCATTCATTAGCGGGCCCCGACTCGGTATTCTCCGGGGCCTCCACGATTCTCCCTGCCTCTGATGAGCGGAGTTCCCGACGACGCGGTTCTCTTGTGATTTTAAAAATCGTGAAACGGGGCATCATGGCTGATGAAGGAGCGAGAGGAGGTAGGACTCAGAGAGGCACGATCGTGGGCTGCCGGGGGCCTGAACACTGGCTGAGGTGGGGTTCCTGCCTGGACAGGGGGGGGGAAGGGAACGGGGCCGTGTAGCCGGGATGACCACCCACGGGTCTGGGGTGGTGTCCACTCATGGACCCCCATTGCTGCGGCCTGCAAGGCAACCATCTTGCGCACCCCACTGACCACCCATCTTGGCCACTAGTTCTGCAGATTGACACCGGCCTTATGGATCCCTGCACTCCACCCTCCGTCATACCCCAACGCTCCCAACACGACCGCCACCCACCGACGGGGCATCAGGTGGCCCACCCAGGACAATGCCCACTGTAGCCCGAAAGGGGTGCCGGGCAGGGGTGGGGGAGCATACCGCAGGCAATGGTCAGCGGCAGCCAACAGTACTCCTGGCAGCATGGACGACCGCCAGGGCCGGAGACCCCACAGCGCCAGGCAACAACGGGGTCAGGTGTGCAGAGATGGGCATGCGGGGCGAGCCCACATTGCCAACCGGGGCACCATGTAGGCCTTGGACCTGGTTCGGTGCATGGGGAACAGACCATGCCGGCATTTCACCCCCTGCAGACAATGGATATTGGAATTCAACCAGCAATGGTGGCTTTCCTGTTAGTCGCCGCAGCCCTGGGGAGTGCCCCGGTGGCCGTACGAGGAAGAGGAAGCTGCAGCAGTGGAGCGTGCAGCAGCAGAGCGTGCCGCAGAGGAACAGGAGGACAGCCGCCCAGGATGGAGAGTGTGGTAGTACCAGGTATTGCGGTACCTAAGAGGCTGATGACCATTGGTTAGACCCAGGAGTCTACCATTGGCTGTTGTTACGTAGCTCCGCCCTGACAGGCGGAGTATAAGAAACGGTGCCGTCCCAGCAGCCTTCACTTTCTGTACTGAAGCTGCTGGGGAACAAGTTCTAGTTGATTAAAGCCTTCAGTTATGAATCACTTTGCCTTGAGTGTAATTGATCGCACATCAATTTAATCTACTAGACTTAAGCTGGAAGGATGGATCTCCGAATCAAATCGGAGTGCCTCAACTCAGCCCCCACGTGGAGAACTCGGCTGCAATATTTAAACACTGGCTGGCGTGCTTTAAAGGCTACCTCGAGACGGCCGGAGGCACCCCCCTCAGAAGGACTGAAAATCCATCTCCTGCGCTCAAGGGTCAGCCCTGGGTTCTACACCCTTTTCGAGGAGGCGGAGAACTATGATGCCGCGATCAAACTGTTAGAAGGACATAACATCCGCTCTGTAAATCAGGTCTACGCATGTCACCTGCTTGCAACTAGACGGCAAAGGCCCGGGGAAGTCGTTGGGAGATTTCTACCGGACGCTACTGGTGCTGGGCTGAAACTGTGGCTCCCGCAAGTTTCGGGGAGCGAGCACACGGAACTTTTAATCAGGGATGCTTTCGTAGCAGGTATGAGCTCCTCAGATATCCGCTGAAGACTCCTAGAAAAGGACACCCTGGGATTTAGAGAGGCACGGGCCCTGGCAGGGTCCATGGACGTTGCCTACAAAAACGCGCAGTCCTATGCGCCTGACCGCGCAGCGGCCCCCTGGGCTGCGTGGCACCCCGCAGCGGCAGCCCTACAGACCTTCCCCCTGACCCCGCAGGCCTGCGCTACGAGACGGCCCGCTAACGCCGCCTGGCCCCCGCTGTTTCTTCTGCGGGCAGGCGAATCATCCCCGGCCCGCGCTGCCCGGCCAGCACCGCCGCCTGCAAAAGGTTGCGGCAAGAAGGGCCGCTTTGTGGGGGTCTGCCAGGCCCGCGCCATGGCCGTGGTCTCCAGCGACTCTGGACCACTGCGGCAACCCCCCCTCAGGCCCCGACCGGCGAGCGCTCACCACCACCCCCCTATCCTAGGGCCCCGTGCAACCCACGGGTTGCGGCCATCTTGCCCCCCCCGGACACCACGCTGGACGGGTTGGCGCTGCCATCTTGCCCCTCGCCGCTGCCATCTTGTTCATCCCCGGACACCATGTATGACCCATGGGTGACGCCATCTTGGATGGGGCCCCAGGCCCCCAGCAAGTGCCGACTACACGCTCCCCGATCAGAACTCGTAAACTGCTTCATCTGGCCTCGGTGACACTGGACCAAAGAAGACACCGGACACTCGCAACAGCTACAACGATGGTCTTCATCAACGGCTGTGAGACGTCTTGCCTGATTGACTCTGGGAGCACGGAAAGCTTTGTTCACCCCCAACACGGTAAGGCGTTGTTCACTTGTAACCCACCCTGTAAACCAAAGGATCTCACCTGGCCTCCGGGTCACACTCAGTGGAGATAAAGGGGTTCTGCCTAGCGAACCTCACTGTCCAAGGCAGGAAATTCGACAATTTCCGCCTGTATGTCCTGGCCCACCTCAGCGCGGCTACCCTCCTGGGGCTGGACTTCCAATGCCATTTGCATAGCCTGACCTTTAAATTCGGCGGCCCTATACCTCCCCTTACTGTCTGTGGCCTCGCGACCATTAAGGTCGACCCGCCTTCCCTGTTTGCGAACCTCACCCCGGATTGCAAAGCCATCGCCACCAGGAGCAGGCGGTACAGTGCCCAGGATCGGACAGTCATCAGGTCAGAGGTCCAAAGGCTGCTGGGGCAAGGGGTCATCGAAGCGAGCAACAGTCCCTGGACAGCTCAAGTAGTGGTGGTAAAGACCAGGGAGAAGCATAGGATTGTCATTGACTACAGCCAAACCATCAACAGGTTTACGCAGCTGGACGTGTACCCTCTACCCCGTATAGCCGACCTGGTAAACAGGATCGCACAATACAAGGTTTTCTCCACGGTGGATCTCAAGTCCGCCTACCACCAGCTACCCCTCCGTAATAGTGACCGCAAGTACACTGCCTTCGAAGCAGATGGGCGGCTCTATCAATTTTTAAGAGTTCCCTTTGGTGCCACTAATGGGGCTCGGTCTTCCAGCGAGAGTTGGACCAAATGATTGACCGCTACGGCTTACGCGCAACGTTCCCATATCTGGATAACGTCACCATCTGCGGCCATGACCAGCAGGACCACGACATCAACCTCCGCAAATTTCTCCAGACCGCGAAAATCCTTAACCTGACATACAAGAAGGATAAATGCGTGTTTAGCACCGACCGTCTAGCCATTCTAGGCTACGTAGTGCGAAATGGAGTTATAGGCTCGACCCTAAGCGCATGCGCCCCCTTATGGAGTTCCCCCTCCCTCACTGCCCCAAGGCCCTGAAGCGCTGCCTCGGGTTTTTCACCTATTACCCACAACAGCAGACAAAGCCCGACCCCAAATCCAGTCCACAATCTTCCCCCTGTTGACGGAGGCCTGCCAGGCCTTCAGCCGCATCAAAGCAGGCATTGCAAAGGCCACGATGCGCGCCATCGACGACTCCCTCCCCTTCCAGTTCGAGAGCGATGCGTCCGACGTAGCTCTGGCGGCCACCCTCAACCAAGCGGGCAGGCCCGTGGCCTTCTTCTCCCGTACCCTCCATGCTTCCGAAATTCGCCATTCCTCGGTCGAAAAAGAGGCACAAGCCATAGTAGAAGCTGTGAGACATTGGAGGCATTACCTGGCCGGCAGGAGATTCACTCTCCTCATGGACCAACGGTCGATTGCCTTCATGTTCGATAATGCACAGCGGGGCAAGATTAAAAACGACAAGATCTTGCGGTGGAGGATAGAACTCTCCACCTTCAACTACGAGATCTTGTACCGTCCGGGGAAGCTAAACGAGCCTCCTGATGCCCTGTCCCACGGCACTTGTGCCACCGCACAAGTGGACCGCCTCCGAACCCTCCACGAGGACCTCTGCCACCCGGGGTCACTCGTTTCTTCCACTTCATCAAGACCCGCAACCTGCCCTGCTCCATCGAGGAGGTCAGGACAGTCACCAGGGACTGCCAAATCTGCGCAGAGTGCAAACCGCACTTCTACCAGCCAGAGAGGGCGCACCTGATAAAGGCTTCCCGTTCCTTTGAACGCCTCAGCATGGATTTCCACCGACCGCAACACGTATTTCCTGAACGTGATTGACGAGTAGTCCCGGTTCCCATTCGCCATCCAATGCCCAGACATGACCACAACCACCGTCATCAAGGCCCTCCAGGGTATCTTTACACTGTTCGGTTTCCCCGCATACATTCACAGTGATCGGGGGGTCCTCCTTTATGAGCGACGAACTGCGTCAATTCCTGCTCAGCAAGGGCATCGCCTCGAGCAGGACGACCAGTTACAACCCCCGGGGAAATGGACAGGTGGAGAGGGAGAACGGGACGGTCTGGAAGACCGTTCTACTGGCCCTACGATCCAGGAAACTCCCAATCTCCCGCTGGCAAGAAGTCCTCCCGATGGCCCTCCACGCCATCCGGTTGCTGCTCTGTACAACCACAAATCAGACACCTCATGAACGTCTCCCTGTTTTTCCCAGGAAGTCCTCCTCCGGGACCTCGCTCCCAACCTGGCTAGCAACACCTGGACCCATCCTGCTCCGGAAGCACGTGCGGGCGCACAAGTCAGACACATTGGTCGAGAGGGTCCACCTGCTGCACGCTAACCCTCAGTATGCCTACGTGGCGTTTCCTGACGGCCGGCAAGATACAGTCTCCCTTCGGGACCTGGCGCCCGCCGGAACCCCACACCCACCCGAACCATTACTCCCCCCCCCCCCCCCCCCCCACGGCACCTCACTGGAGGGTCACTACTCCCGCCTCTCCTGCCTAGCCCCGCCCACCCACTGACGCCCCCTACAGGCCCCCCCCCCCCCCGTGTCAACCTTTTGCCCCAACAGCGTCGCCTAGGGGTGACGAAGCTGCCAGGGAGGCCGAAACCACGCTCCCGGAGTCGCAACCACCGGGACCCCCACCAGAATCACCACCGAAGCCCAGATGCTCCAGAAGGACGACCAGGCCACCCAATCGACTGATTGCTTCACTGTGACTTTAACTGTGAACGAACACTTTGTAAATATCCTCGACAGCACGGTACCTCCATACCTGATCATACCATGTTAAAGGCGACTGTTACCACTGGCCACCACCCCCGCCGGACTCTTTTTTAACAGGGGGTGAATGTGGTAGTACCAGGTATTGCAGTACCTAAGAGGCTGATGACCATTGGTTAGACCCAGGAGTCTACCATTGGCTGTTGTTATGTAGCTCCGCCCTAACAGGCGGCGTATAAGAGATGGTGCTGTCCCAGCAGCCTTCACTTTCTGTAGCGAAGCTGCTGGGGAACAAGTTCTAGTAGACTAAAGCCTTCAGTTATGAATCACTTTGTCTTGAGTGTAATCGATCGCGCATCAGAGAGCAGGCCGCCCAACAGGCTGAGGAGGAGGAGGTGCCAAGGAGGCACCGCATGAGGCCTTGTGTGTACCGGCAGCGTCTGTCATTCGAGGACCTGCCGGACTGGGCATGCTGTCTAAGACTCCGGCTGAGCAGAGAGACAGTGCGACATATCTTCCAGATCATGGCACACCTTGTACCGCAGGGTTATGGGGCAGGACACTTGCTCCTGGTGGCCGTCAAGGTGAATGTCGCCCTGAACCTCTTAAGGGGCTGGTTTAGCACAGTGGGCTAGACAGCCGGGTTGTAATGCAGAACAAGGCCAGCAGCGCGGGTTCAATTCCCGCACCGGCCTCCCCAAACAGGCGCCGGAATGGGGCTTTTCACAGTAACGTCATTGAAGCTGACTTGTGACAGCAAGTGATTATTATTATTATGCCACAGGGTCCCTCCAGGCGGTAAGTGGGGATCTGTCTGGGATCTCACAGACCTCGGTGCGCAGGTGCATCCGCGCCATCACGGTGGCTCTGTATGTCCAGGCGGCTGAATACATCCATTTCAATGTGGACTGAGCCCACCAGGATGCCATCGTGATATGTCCCGGGTCCAGGGGGTGATCGACAGGATGCATGTCCTCCTATGAGCGCCTGCAGATGGCAGACCGCTCTCCAGAAACCGAAAAGGGTTCCACTTGATGAACATAGCAGCTGATACGTGACCATCAGCTGCGCATCATGCACGTCTGTGCTAGATGCCCGTGCAACGTGCACAATGCCTTCGTCCTGGCAAACTCGATGATTCCTGACATGTTCGAGACACCCCCCCACCGGTTGTTCGGGGGATGGATCGGTAGGTACTCTTGATGCTTGTGCAGCAGTGGTTAAGGATGTTGGGGCTCCCGCTGGGACAGGAGATGTGTTGGTAGAATTTTGGCATGGTTGAAGTCCTTGGCCATGATGAACAAGGTTTCCGGGTATTCTAATTCATTGTAATTTATAGCGGGAAACAATTCAGCAAATGCCTACTTCGCTTCCCCCTGAGGTGGGATGTAGACAGCTGTGATTATAGCAGAAGTGAACTCCCGTGCAAGGTAGTATGGACAGCACTTCACAGTAAGGTATTCCAGGTCAGGAAAGCAGTAGGTCTGGATTCCCCCACCATCAGGAACATCCTTCCTGCATCTACCCTGTCTCGGGAATTTTATTGTTTTTTGTAAGATCCCCCCCTCATTCATCTAAACTCCAGCGAATATAATCCTAACCAACTTAATCTCTCCTCAAACGCCAGTCTTGCAATCCCAGGAATCGGTCTGGTAAACATTTGCTGCACTCCCTCCATAGTAAGAACATCCTTCTTCAGATAAGGAGACCAAAACTGCACACAATATTCCAGGTGTGGTCTCACCAATGCCCTATACAACTGCAGCAAGACATCCCTCCTCCTGTTCTCGAATCCTCTCACCTGCTGCACCTGCATGCTTACCTTCAGCGACTGGTGTACAAGGATACCCAGGTCTCGTTGCACATTCCTGTTTCTCAATCTGCGCATCTGATTACTACCAAAGTAAATAACCTCACATTTATCCACATTATACTGCATCTGCCCGCTCACTGAGCTTGTCCAAATCACACTGAAGCATCCGTGCATCCTTCTCACAGCTCGACCTCCCACCCAGCTTTGCGTCATCTGCAAATTTGGAGGTATTACGGGCGGGATTCTCTGAACCTGAGGGTAAGTGCTGACGCCGTCGTAAACGCCGTCGCGTTTCCCGAAGGCATCAACATGGCCTCAGGATCAGCAATTCTGATCCCTACAGGGGGCCAGCATAGCACTGGAGTGACCCACGCCACTCCAGCTACCAGTCCCGGTGTCAGGTGGGCGCCGCGGGTCTGCGCATGTGCAGTGGGGCCGGCGCCAACGCACGCATGTGCAGTGGGACTGGCGCGATTTCCGCACATGTACGATGGCTCCCTTATCCGCGCCAGCCCCGACGCAACATGGCGTAGGGCTACAGGGGCCGGTGTGGAACAAAGAAGGCCCCAGCCCAAGAGGCCGGCCCGCCGATCGGTAGGCCCCGATCGCGGGCCAGGCCACAGCGAGGCCCCCCCCCCCCACTAGGCTGCCCCGGAATCCATCCACGCCGAGGTCCCGCCGGGTAAGACCAGGTTAGAATGGCGCCGGCGGGACTCGGGTTTTTTTGTACGCCTGCTCGACCCATCCTGAGCGGCCCCCGACCGGCGCCACGCTGGTGCCAATGGTGCCAATTTTCCACTCTCTGGAGAATCGCGTCGGGGAGGCGTGGCGCAATTCGCACCGGTCACGGCGATTCTCCGGCCCGGCCCCGGGGTGAGAGAATCCCGCTCGACATTTTGTTCCCTCACCCAAATCATTAATATGTAAATTGTGAATAGCTGTGGTCTCAGCACCAATCCCTGCGGTACCTCACTGCCTGCCATTTGGAAATTAATTCCTACTCCTTGTTTCCTGTCTGCCAACCAGATTTCTATGCATCTCAAGACACGACCCTCAATCCCATGTGCTTTAATTTTACATGCTAATTTTTTAGGTGGGGCTTTGTCGAAAGCCTTCTGAAAATCTAAATAAAGCACATCCACTAGCTTCCCCTCATCCACTCTACTCGTTACATCCTCGAAGAATTCCAGAAGATATGTCAAGCATGATTTCCCTTTCATAAATTCATGCTGACTCTGTCTGATCCTGTCACTGTCTTCCAATTGCTATTAAGAATGGGCTCTAGAATGTTCCCCACTACTAACATCAGGCTGACTCATCTGTAATTTCCTGTTTTCTTTCTACCTCCCTTTTTAAATAGCGAGGTTACATTAGCTGCCCTCCAATCAGTAGGAACTGTTCCAGAGTCTATAGAATCATGGAAGGTGGCCACCAATGCAGCCACTATTTCCAGGGTCCCTTCCGTAAGTGCTCTGGGATGTAGATTATCAGGTCATGGGGATTTATCGGCCATCATCCTATCAATTTCCCCAATACCATTTCCCCACTAATACTGGTTTCCTTAATTCCTCCCACTCACTAAACCATGTGTCCCCCAACATTTCTGGTAGGCTACTTGTGTCTTCCTATGTGAAGACAGAACCAAAATATGTATTTAGTTGGTCAGCCATTTCTTTGTTCCCATTTTAAATTCTCCTGTTTATGTCCGGCGCGGCGCCGGTCAAGGGGCACTGATTCTCCGGCCTTGATGGGCCGAGCGGCTGCGCGGAAACGGCAGAGTCCCGCCGGCGGCGTTCACACCTGGTCGCTGCCGGTGGGAACTCTGCGCGAAGGGTCGGGGGACAGTCTGTGGGGCGGGGCAAAGCGCTCCTTAACCGGGGTGGCGGGGCCTCCGATGGGGTCTGGCCCACGATCGGGACCCACTGATCGGTGGGCCGGCCTCTCCAGCTCCGTCCCTTATTTATTACACGGCCGACCCCTGAACCCCCATGCCATGTTGCATCGGTGCCGGCGCGCTGAGGAAGATCCCCACGCATTCGCGGGTTGGCCCCTGTGGGGGCCAGAATCGGTTGTGCCCGTGCCCGTTTTGCGCCATCGTGAAATGCAATGGTGTTCACGACGATGCGAACACTCTGTCTCCATTTCAGAGAATTGCACCCCCTGTCTCAGAATCAACTATGCCAGTCTCTATCTTGATGAAAAATTCCATCATATTATGGTCACTCATCCCCAAGGGGCCTCAAACAACTAAATCGCCAAATTTCCTTTCCCATTGCACAATTCCCAGTCTAAGATAGCCCATTCCCTAGTTGGTTCCTCAATGTACTGGTCCAGTAAACCATCCCGTATACACTCCAAGAAACCCTCCTTTATGGTATTGTTACTAAGTTGATTTTCCCAATCTATATATTGAGATTAATGGCACCCTTAATTACAGATATACCTTTTATCGCATGCATCTCTAATTCCCTGTTTAATACCATCCCCAACATCACCAATATAGTTTTGGGGTCTGTGTACAACCCCCACTGATGATTTTTTTGCCCCTTGATGTTTCTCAGCTCTATCCACACAGATTTCACTTCATCTGAGCTAATATCCTTCCTCACTATTGAATTAATTTCCTCTTTAATCAGCAATGCAGCCCCACCGTCTTTTCCTTTTAGTCTGTCCTTCCTAAATACTGAATATCCCTGGATATTCAGTTCCCATCGCTGGTCACTCTGTAGCCATGACTCCATAATCCCATAATTACAAAAATTGGCACAATTAATTCAGCCACTTTATTGCGACTCCTGCGGTTATTTTTTTAAAAATTCATTTACGGGGATGTGGATGTCGCTGGTTAGGCCAGCATTTATTGCCCATCCCTAGTTGCCCTTCAGAAGATGGTGATGAGTTGCCTTCTTGAACTGCTGCAGTCCTTCAGGTCTAGGTACACCCACTCTGCTGTTAGGGAGGGAGTTTTAGGATTTTGCCCCAGCGACAGCGAAAGACCGGCGATATATTTCCAAGTCAGGATGGTGAGTGACTTGGAGGGGAACCTCCAGGTGGTGGGGTTCCCAGGTGGGGTTCCCAGGATTTTCATTTTCATGTGTTGCTCTTGTCCTTCTAGATGGTAGTGGTTGTGGGTTTGGAAGGTGCAGTCTAAAGAACCTTGGTGAATTACTGCAGTGCCTCTCGTAGGTGGTACACATGGCTGCCACTGTTTGTCGGTGGTGGAGGGTTTGAATGTTTGTGGAAGGAGGACCAATCAAGCGGGCTGCTTTGTCCTCAATGGTGTTGAGCTTCTTGAGTGTTGTTGGAGCTGCACTCATCTAGGCAAGTGGAGAGTATTCCATTACACTCCTGACTTGTGCCTTGTAGATGGTGGACAGGCTTGGGGCGGTCAGGAGGTGAGTTACTCGCCGTAGGATTCCTAGTCTTTGATGTGCCTTGGTAGCCACAGTATTCATGTGGCTAAAAGAGAAAATGCTGGAAAATCTCAGCAGGTCTGGCAGCATCTGTAGGGAGAGAAAAGAGCTAATGTTTTGAGTCCAGATGCCCCTTTTTTTTTTTGACACTAAGGGGCAATTTAGCATAGCCAATCTACCTAACCTGCCCATCTTTCGACTGTGGGAGGAAACCAGAGCACCTGGAGGAAACCCACACAGACAAGGGGGCGTAAGTGCAAATTTCACACAGATAGTCACCCAATGCCGAAATTGAACCTGGGATCCAGGAGCTGTGAGGCAGCAGTGCTAACCACTGTGCCACCGTGCCACCCAGAAAGTTGAGATGATTGACCTCCAACCACCACAACCACCTTCCTTTGTGCCAGGTATGACTCCAACCAGCGGAGTGTTTTCCCCTGATTCCCATTGACTCCAGTTTAACTTGGGCTCCTTGATGCCATACTCGGTCAAATGCTGTCTAGATATCAAGGGCAGTCACTCTCACCTCACCTCTGGCATTCAGCTCTTTTGTCCATGTTTGAACCAAGGCTGTAATGAGGTCAGGAGCTGAGTGAGCCTGGCGGAATCCAAACTGAGCGTCCGTGAGCAGATTATTGCTGTGTAAGTGCCGCTTGATAGCACTGTTGGTGACTCCTTCCATCACTTTGCTGATGATGGAAAGTAAGCTGATAAGGCAGTAATTGGCTGGGTTGCATTTGTCCTATTTCTTGCGTACAGGACACACCTGGGCAATTTTTCACATTGCTGGGTAGATGCCAGTGTTGTAGATGCACTGGAACAGCTTGGCTAGGGATGCGGCCAGTTCTGGAGCCAAATCTTCAGTACAATTGCTGGAATATTATCAGGACCCATAGCCTTTGCAGTATCCAATGCCTTCAGCCGTTTCTTGGTATCACGTGGAGTGAATCGTATTGGCTGAAGACTGACATTTGTGATCCTGGAGGAGACCGAGATGGATCATCCACTCAGCACTTCTGGCTGAAGATTGTTGCGAATTCCTCAGCTTTGTCTTTTGCACATATGTTTTGGGCTCCTCCATCATTGAGGATGGGGATATTTGTGGAGCCTCCTCCTCCAGTGAGTTGTTTACTAGTCCACCACCATTCATGGCTGGATGTGGCAGGACTGCAGAGCTTAGATCTGATGGGTTGGTTGTGGAATCGGTTAGCTCTGCCTATTACATGCTGCTTATGCTGTTTGGCACACAAGTAGTCCTGTGTTGTAGCTTCACCAGGTTGACACCTCATTTCTCGGTATGCCTGATGTTGCTTCTGGCACTCTTCATTGAACCAGCGTTGATCCCTTGGCTTGGTGGTAATGGTGGGGGATGTGCAAGGCCATAAGGTTGCAGATTGCGGTTGAATACAATTCTGCTGATGGTGCACAGCGCCTCATGAATGCCCAGTCTTGAGTTGCTCGATCTGTTCAAAGTCTATCCCATTTAAAACGGTGGTAGTGCCACACAACACGGTGGAGGATATCCTCAATGTGAAGACAGGATTTTGTCTCCACAAGGACTGTGCAGTGGTCACTTCTTCCGATACTGTCATGGACAGATGTATCTGCAGCAGGCAGATTGGTGAAGATGAGGTCAGGTATGTTTTTCCCTCTTGTTGGTTCCTTCACCACCTGCTGCAGTCCCCGTCTAGCAGCTATGTCCTTTAGGACCCGGCCAGCTCGGTCTGTGGTGGTACTACTGAGCCACTCTTGGTGATGGACATTGAAGTCCCTCACCCAGAGCATATTCTACGCCCTTGCCACCCTCAGTGCTTTAGGGGTTGGTTTAGCACAGTGGGCTAAATAGCTGGCTTGCAAAGCAGAGCAATGCCAGCAGCGCGGGTTCAATTCTCGTACCGGCCTCCCCGAACTGGCGCCAGAATGTGGTGACTAGGGGTTTTTCACAGTAACTTCATTGAAGTCTACTTGTGACAATAAGCGATTATTATTATTATTATTCCTCCAAGTGCTGTTCAACATGGAGGAGTACTGATTCAAAGGCACAAAGCCTTGCGGCTTCCATTTTTAACATTCCTTGTCCTGTTTCCATTATTTTCCACTGTGGCCCTGTTTTTTGCTGACCCTTAATTTCTCTGCCTGTCACTTTTCTTTTTTTAAAAAAAATATGTTTTATTGAAATTTTTTTCCCAAATAACAATTTTTCCCCTCTTACAAAGCAAACACACCAATAACAATACAGAAATTTTTAACAATACACAAGTAACAAAACCCCATTATCTTTGACCTAAACTAAACTAAAACACCCACCCCCCCCCCCTCCCCCCTCCCCCCCCTTCCCCCTGGGTTGCTGCTGCTGGTCATCTGTCTTCCCTCTAACGTTCCCCTAGGTAGTCGAGAAATGGCTGCCACCGCTTGGTGAACCCTTGACCCGATCCTCTCAGGGCAAACTTTATCTGCTCCAGTTTAATGAACCCTGCCATATCATTTACCCAGGCCTACAGTCCGGGGGGTTTCGCCTCCTTCCACATGAGTAGGATCCTGCGCCGGGCTACTAGGGACGCAAAGGCCACAACGTCGGCCTCTTTCGCCTCCTGCATTCCCGGCTCTTCTGCAACTCCAAATAGAGCTAACCCCCAGCCTGGTTTGACATGGGCCTTCACCACCCGCGAAATCACTCCCGTCACTCCCTTCCAATACCCTTCCAGTGCCGGGCACGCCCAAAACATATGTGCGTGGTTTGCCGGGCTCCCGCCACACCTCCCACATTTGTCCTCCACTCCAAAGAACCTGTTCAATCTTGCTCCCGTTATGTGTGCTCTATGTAGCACCTTAAATTGAATCAGGCTAAGCCTGGCGCATGAGGAAGAGGAATTTACCCTGCTTAGGGCATCAGCCCACATACCCTCCTCTATCTCCTCCGCTAGTTCTTCTTCCCACTTTCCTTTTAGTTCGCCCACCGACTCCTCCCCCTCTTCCCTCATCTCTCGGTAAATCTCTGACACCTTGCCCTCTCCGACCCACACCCCTGAAAGCACCCTGTGTCGGGAGCAACGGAAATTCCCTCACCTGTTGTCTAGTAAACGCCCTCACCTGCATATATCTCAAGAAATTTCCCCGGGGCAACTTATACTTTTCCTCCAATGCTCCCAAGCTCGCAAAAGTCCCATCTATAAATAAATCTCCCACCCTCCTAATTCCCAACTGGTACCAGCTCTGAAATCCTCCATCCATTCTTCCTGGGGCGAACCTATGGTTGTTCCTGATTGGGGACCCCACCAGGGCTCCCCGCACCCCTCTCTGTCGCCTCCACTGTCCCCAGATATTCAATGTTGCCACCACCACCGGGTTCGTGGTAAACTTTTTAGGTGAGATCGGTAGCGGCGCCGTCACCAGCGCCTCTAAACTCGTCCCTTTACAGGACTTTCTCTCCAGTCTTTTCCACGCCGCTCCCTCACCCTCCATCATCCATTTACGTATCATTGCCACATTGGCGGCCCAATAGTAATCGCCCAAGTTCGGTAGTGCCAATCCTCCTCTGTCCCTACTACGCTGAAGGAACCCCCTCCTTACTCTCGGAACTTTCCCTGCCCACACGAAGCTCGTGATGCTCTTGTCTATTTTATTAAAAAAGGTCTTGGTGATTAGTATAGGGAGACATTGAAATACAAATAAGAACCTCGGGAGGACCATCATCTTAATTGCTTGCACCCTGCCCACCAGCGATAGAGGCTGCATGTCCCACCTCTTGAAGTCCTCCTCCATTTGTTCTACCAACCGTGTCAGATTAAGTCTGTGCAAGGTTCCCCAGCTCCTAGCGATCTGAATCCCCAGGTATCGGAAGTTTCTTTCCACTTTCCTTAGAGGCAAGCCTTCTATCTCTCTACTCTGGTCCCCTGGATGTATCACAAATAATTCACTCTTCCCCATGTTTAGCCTATACCCCGAGAAATCCCCGAACCCCCTCAAAATTCGCATAACCTCTATCATCCCCCCCGCTGGGTCCGACACGTATAACAATAGGTCATCCGCGTATAACGAGACTCGGTGTTCTTCTCCCCCTCTAATCACCCCTCTCCATTTCCTGGAGTCTCTCAACGCCATGGCCAGAGGTTCAATTGCCAACGCGAACAACAATGGAGACAGCGGGCATCCCTGTCTTGTTCCCCTATATAGTCGGAAATACTCCGATCTATGTCGACCTGTAACTACGCTTGCCGTTGGAGCCCCATAAAGAAGTCTAACCCAGCTAATAAACCCGTTCCCAAACCCAAACCTCCTTAACACTTCCCATAAATACTCCCACTCCACCCTATCAAATGCCTTCTCTGCGTCCATTGCCGCCACTATCTCTGCCTCCGCCTCCACTGGGGGCATCATTATCACCCCTAATAGTCGTCGCACGTTAACATTCAGTTGTCTCCCTTTTACGAACCCTGTCAAAGAACAAAGAACAAAGAAATGTACAGCACAGGAACAGGCCCTTCGGCCCTCCAAGCCCGTGCCGACCATACTGCCCGACTAAACTACAATCTTCTACACTTCCTGGGTCCGTATCCTTCTATTCCCATCCTATTCATATATTTGTCAAGATGCCCCTTAAATGTCCCTATCGTCCCTGCTTCCACTACCTCCTCCGGTAGTGAGTTCCAGGCACCCACTACCCTCTGCGTAAAAAACTTGCCTCGTACATCTACTCTAAACCTTGCCCCTCTCACCTTAAACCTATGCCCCCTAGTAATTGACCCCTCTACCCTGGGGAAAAGCCTCTGACTATCCACTCTGTCTATGCCCCTCATAATTTTGTATACCTCTATCAGGTCGCCCCTCAACCTCCTTCGTTCCAGTGAGAACAAACCGAGTTTATTCAATCGCTCCTCATAGCTTATGCCCTCCATACCAGGCAACATTCTGGTAAATCTCTTCTGCACCCTCTCTAAAGCCTCCACATCCTTCTGGTAGTGTGGCGACCAGAATTGAACACTATACTCCAAGTGTGGCCTAACTAAGGTTCTATACAGCTGCAACATGACTTGCCAATTCTTATACTCAATGCCCCGGCCAATGAAGGCAAGCATGCCGTATGCCTTCTTGACTACCTTCTCCACCTGTGTAGCCCCTTTCAGTGATCTGTGGACCTGTACTCCTAGATCTCTTTGACTTTCAATACTCTTGAGGGTTCTACCATTCACTGTATATTCCCTACCTGCATTAGCCCTTCCAAAATGCATTACCTCACATTTGTCCAGGTTAAACTCCATCTGCCATCTCTCTGCCCAAGTCTCCAGACAATCTAAATCCTGCTGTATCCTCAGACAGTCCTCATCGCTATCCGCAATTCCACCAACCTTTGTGTCGTCTGCAAACTTACTAATCAGACCAGTTACATTTTCCTCCAAATCATTTATATATACTACAAAGAGCAAAGGTCCCAGCACTGATCCCTGTGGAACACCACTGGTCACAGCCCTCCAATTAGAAAAGCATCCCTCCATTGCTACCCTCTGCCTTCTATGGCCTAGCCAGTTCTGTATCCACCTTGCCAGTTCACCCCTGATCCCGTGTGACTTCACCTTTTGTACTAGTCTACCATGAGGGACCTTGTCAAAGGCCTTACTGAAGTCCATATAGACAACATCTACTGCCCTACCTGCATCAATCATCTTAGTGACCTCCTCGAAAAACTCTATCAAGTTAGTGAGACACGACTGGTCTTCGTGCACCACCCCCGGGACACAGTCCTCTATCCTCGATGCCAGTACCTTTGCCAACAATTTGGCGTCCACGTTCAATAATGAAATGGGTCTATAGGACCCGCACTGCAACGGATCTTTATCCCTCTTCAAAATTAACGATATCGTCGCCTCCGACATCGTCGGGGGTAGAGTCCCCCCTTCCCTGGCCTCATTGAACGTCCTCACCATCAACGGGGCCAACAAGTCCACATATTTTCTGTAATATTCCACCGGGAACCCGTCTGGTCCCGGGGCCTTCCCTGCTTGCATGCTTCCCAGTCCCTTAATAACCTCGTCCACCCCAATCGGTGCCGCCAGGCCTACCACCCCCCGCTCCTCCACTTTCGGGAACCTTAATTGGTCCAGGAACTGCCGCATCCCCTCCTCTCCCTCTGGGGGTTGAGACCTATACAGTTCCTCATAGAAGGTCTTGAACACCTCATTTGTCTTTCCTGCCCTTCGCACCGTGTCTCCCCTTTCGTCTCTAATTCCTCCTATCTCCCTCGCTGCTGCCCTCTTTCGCAATTGATGAGCCAACAGGCGACTAGCCTTTTCCCCATATTCATACCTCCTCCCCTGTGCCTTCCTCCACAGTACCTCCGCCTTTCTGGTGGTCAGAAGGTCAAATTCCGTCTGGAGTCGTCTCCTCTCCCTGTACAATTCCTCCTCCGGGGTCTCTGCAAATTCCCTATCCACCCTTAAAATCTCCCCCAGTAATCTTTCCCTTTCCTTGGCCTCTGTTTTCCTTTTGTGGGCCCCAATGGAGATCAGCTCTCCTCTGACCACCGCTTTTAGTGCTTCCCATACCACTCCCACAGGGACCTCGCCGTCGTCATTGACCTCCAGGTATCTCTCAATACACCCCCGCACTCTTGCACACACTCCCTCATCCGCCATCAGTCCCACATCTAATCGCCAGAGTGTTCTCTGCTCCCTTTCCTCTCCTAATTCCAGGTCCACCCAATGTGGGGCATGATCCGAAACCGCTATGGCTCAGTACTCAGCTTCTTCCACCCTAGAGATCAACGACCTTCCCAAAACAAAAAAATCTATCCGGGAGTACACTTTATGGACATGGGAGAAGAAGGAAAACTCCCTAGCCCTAGGTCTAAGAAATCGCCATGGATCCACTCCCCCCATTTGGTCCATAAACCCCTTAAGTACCTTGGCCGCTGCCGGCCTTCTTCCGGTCCTTGAGCTGGATCTATCTAGCCCCGGGTCCAGCACCGTATTAAAGTCCCCTCCTAAAATCAAGTTTCCTACCTCCAGGTCCGGTATACGACCCAGCATCCGTCTCATAAATCCCGCATCGTCCCAATTCGGGGCATATACATTAACCAACACGACCTCCATTCCCTCCAGCCTGCCACTCACCATTACATATCTACCTCCGCTATCTGCTACGATGTTCTTTGCTACAAATGCTACCCGTTTCCCCACCAATATGGCCACCCCTCTGTTCTTTGCGTCTAGTCCTGAGTGGAACACCTGTCCCACCCATCCTTTCCTTAACCTAACTTGGTCCACCACCTTTAGGTGCGTCTCTTGGAGCATAACCACGTCTGCCCTTAGTCCTTTCAAATGCGCGAGCACTCGGGCCCTTTTTATCGGTCCGTTCAGGCCTCTCACGTTCCACGTGATCAGCCTCACTAGGGGGCTACCTGCCCCCCTCCCGTGTCGACTAGCCATTACCTTCTCTAGGCCAGTCCCATATCCCGCCTCCGCGCTCCCGCTCGCTCCCCCAGCGTCGCACACCATCCCCGCCCACCCACTCTTTAGCCATTTCCTTTTGGATTTCCGCAGCAGCAACCCAGTTGTCCCCCCCCCCCCCCCCCCCGCTAGATCTCTTTCTAGCATGATTGCTCCCCCCATATTACTTCCGTAAGTCAGCTGACTTCAACTGACCCCGGCTACTCCTGCTCACTCCTCGACCCCCCCGTGTGGGGAACTCCCATCCGCCTTGCGCCTGTCTTCCCCCCTTATTCTTTCTGGCGCGGGAACATCCCTTTACCTGACCCGCCTCTTATGGCGCAGCTCCCTTTCCCCTTCCCCTCCCCTTCCCCATTCTCCAACTATGTCCCGTCTTTCCCCCCTCACCATTTCCCCAATGTCTCCCCCTTCCCAATTTACTTCTCAATTAACTTCAACCATAACATTAACAATAACATTTCCTGCAGCATCAGTCCCTCAGTTCCGATCCAATTTCTCTTCTTTGATGAAGGTCCATGCTTCCTCCGCCGTCTCGAAATAATGGTGTCTCTCCTGATACGTGACCCATAGTCTTGCCGGCTGCAGCATCCCGAACTTCACCTTCCTTTTATGCAACACCTCTTTGGCTCGGTTGAAGCTCGCCCTCCTTCTCGCCACCTCCGCACTCCAATCCTGGTATACCCGTACCACTGCATTCTCCCATCTGCTACTCCGCACCTTTTTAGCCCATCTCAGGACCTCTTCTCTATCCTTAAGGCGGTAAAATCGCACGATTATCGCCCTGGGTGGTTCTCCCGCTTTTGGTCTTCTCGCCGGAATCCGCTTTGCCCACTCCACCTCCAAGGGGCCCGTAGGGGCCTCAGCACCCATCAGCGAGCTCAGCATCGTACTTGCGTACGCTCCACAGTCCACTCCTTCCACACCCTCAGGGAGACCCAGTATCCGAAGGTTCTTCCTTCGCGCTCCGTTTTCTAGGGCCTCGATCCTTTCAGTACACTTTTTATGAAGTGCCTCGTGCGTCTGTGTCTTAACCGACAGGCCCAGGATCTCGTCCTCAATATCTGTCACCTTCTGCTCCACCACGCGGAGCTCTGTCTCCTGGGTCTTTAGTGTCTCCTTGAGCCCCTCAATTGCCTGTAGCATCGGGGTCAGCACCTCCCTCTTCAGCAGCTCCACGCACCGTCTCACAATTTCATCCTGCTCAGGCCCCCATGTCGCCTGCGCTTTCTCCGTCGCCATCTTGTACTTCTCTCTTTCTGACCCTTTGGTCGACGATTCCTCACGCTGCAGCCGCCGCCGCCGGTTTTTTCCTCCTTCGTTTGGGGGGGACTCCCTTCTCACACCCCACACCGGGTTGCGTCGTCAAAAAATTCCCCGTTGGGGCTCTTAAAAGAGCCCGAAGGTCTGTCGGAGCTGGAGCCGCCGAAACGTGCGGCTAGCTAGGCATCACCGCAACTGGAAGTCGCCTGTCACTTTTCTTATTCCCCTTTCTGTGTTTTGTTCTTATCATTGGTTCCCCCTCCTCTGACTCCTTGCACATGTTCCCATCCGCCTGCCATTTAGTTGAAACCCTCCCCAACCACTCTAACGAATACTCTCCCTAAGACATCAGTCTCTGTCCTGCCCAGCTGTAACCCGTCCAGTTTGTACTTGTTCCCACCTCCTCAGAACTGGTCCAAATGTCCCAGAATTCTGAAACCATTCCCCTAGCACCGTCTCTTCAATCACATAATCATCTTATATATCCTGCTATTTCTGCCCTGACTAACATGCGAAACTGGTAGTAATCCTGAGTTCACTACTGTTGTGGTCTTAATTTTCAATTTGCTTCCTAGCTCCCTTTATTCTTTTCGGACCTCATCACTTTTTTACCTATGTCATCTGTACCAATATGTACCATGACCACTGGATGTTCACCCTCCCCCTCCAAAATGTCCTGTTGCATCTCTGAGACATCCTTAACCTTAGCACCAGGGATGCAAAATATCTGGAATCTAGTTTGTGGACTGTGGTAGTATGCATTAGGGGTCATGTGGGACTGTGAAGCCGTGATGTCATTGGCTGACAGATCCCGGGTCCTGGTTGGCCGTTGATCTCTAGCTCCGCCCTGAAGGCGGAGTATAAGAACCAGGAGTCCTCCCCCGCAGGCCAGTCTACTACTGAACTGCGGGGGAACAGTCACGCTTAATAAAGCCTCATCGACTTCACTCTATTCGTCTCTCGGAGTCTTTGTGCGCTACAATTTATTAAGCGTGACTAAAGGACTATGGAGCTCAGGATCATCCCGGAATGCCTGAGGATCAGCCCCCACGCAGTGAACGCAGCAGCAGCTTTCAAGCACTGGCAGACTTGTTTCGATGCCTAGCTCAGAACGGCCCCCGGCCGGGTCACAGAAGACCAAAAACTACAGGTCCTGCACTCGAGGTTAAGCACGGAGATTTTCTCTCTCATCGAAGATGCAGAGGATTTCCACACGGCGTTCGCAGCACTAAAACGTCTCTATGTTCGCCCAGTAAACCAGATCTACGCTCGCTATCAACTCGCAACGAGACGGCAAAGTCCCGGAGAATCGATAGATGAATTCTACGCCGCGCTACTAATTTTGGGACGGGCCTGCAGCTGCCCGCCGGTGAACGCAAATGAACACATGGACATGTTAATGCGCGATGCTTTTGTGGCAGGTATGAACTCCTCCCAAATCCGCCAAAGACTTTTAGAAAAAGAGTCGCTAGGACTCTCAGAGGCACGGGCCCTAGCAGCCTCCCTGGACGTGGCCGCGCGAAACGCCCGCGCCTACGGCCCCGACCGCGCGGCAGCCCATTGGGCTCCGTACGCACCCGTCGCGACAAACCCACCCCCCCCCCCCCGGACACCCCACAGGCTTGCGCGGTTCAAACGCCAAGTCGCACCGGGGGAGCCCGCTGCTATTTCTGCGGCCAGGCGAAACACCCCCGGCAGCGCTGCCCGGCCCGCGCAGCGATCTGTAAGAGCTGTGGGAAAAAGGGCCATTTCGCGGCTGTGTACCGGTCCCGGGAGGTCGCCGCTGTCCCAGGAGAACATGGAGCCCTGCACGCCTTTTACGCTCCACAACCCCCCCCAGCGCCCCATGTACGACCCGCAGGCGCAACCACTTTGGGTCCCGACCACCGCTCTCCACGGAGAAGATGGAGTTCTGTGCGTCTCTAACGCTCCCCAACCCCCCCCCCCGCGCCCCATGTATGACCCGCCGGCGCTACCACTTTGGGTCCCAGCCACCGCTGTCCCCAGAGAAGAGGGAGTCCTGCGTGTTCCTAACGCTCCCCAACCCCCCCAGCGCCCCATGTGCGACCCGCAGGCGCCGCCATTTTGGGTCCCGGCCACCACGAGGGGAGGAGGGGTGCCGCCATCTTGGACCACCCCAGACCTGTGCGACGCATGGGGGCGGCCATTTTGTCCACCCCCGCCGCCATCTTGTGACCCCCCAGCCATGTGCGATGCATGGGGGCAGCCATCTTGTTCATCCCCGACGCCATCTTGGACGGCAACAACGGACCCCAGTGTCGACGGCTCCACGGGGTTCGAAGAAGACGCTCAACCATTACGACCACGTCTGGCTTCAATGACGCTGGACCAAGCACGGCCCCGGACGCTCCAGACGACGACGACAACGGTGCTGATAAACGGGCACGAGACACCATGCCTGGTCGACTCCGGGAGCACGGAGAGCTTTATCCACCCCGACACGGTAAGACGCTGTTCTTTGACCATCCGTCCCAGCGCACAAAAGATTTCCCTAGCTGCAGGATCCCACTCCGTACAGATCAAAGGCTTCTGCATAGTGACCCTAACAGTGCAAGGGAGGGAGTTCAAAAACTACAGGCTCTACGTCCTTCCCCAACTCTGCGCCCCCACATTACTGGGATTAGACTTCCAGTGCAATCTACAGAGCCTAACCTTCAAATTCGGCGGCCCAATACCCCCACTCACTATCTGTGGCCTCGCAACCCTCAAGGTTCAACCCCCATCCTTGTTTGCAAACCTCACCCCGGATTGCAAACCCGTCGCCACTAGGAGCAGACGGTACAGCGCCCAGGACCGGACCTTCATTCGGTCCGAAGTCCAGCGGCTACTGAAGGAAGGCCGCTGGAATTAGGGTTGCAACCACCTCACCGGTCGTGGGGATCGACTTGGGGCCGGTCGATAAAGGCAATCGGCTCAGTGCATCGGCATTCGCTATCTGCGTTCCTGGTTTGTGCTCCAGAGAATACTCGTATGCAGCAAGCAACAAAGCCCAGCGCTTGATCCGTGCGGAAGCAATGGGCGGTATTGGCTTATTCTCGCTGTAAAGTCCCAGCAGAGGCTTATGATCAGTCACGATAGTGAAGTGGCGGCCATACACGTACTGGTGGAAACGTTTCACCGCAATGACTACTGCCAGGCCCCCCTTCTCGATCTGCGCGTACTTTTTTTCCGCTGCAGTCAATGTGCGGGAGGCGAAAGCTATCGGCCGCTCGGCCCCATTCTCCATCGTGCGGGACAGGACGGCCCCAATACCATACGGGGATGCATCACATGTGACGAGCAAAGGCTTTCCAGGATCATAGTGGGTTAGTAACCCAGACGACGACAATTGTTGTTTTACCCGCCGGAAAGCGGTTTCTTGCGGCTGACCCCAAACCAAGGTGTGATCTTTCTTTAGCAGAAGATGCAACGGGGCCAGCGTAGTCGCCAGATTGGGGAGGAACTTCCCGTAATAGTTTACGAGACCGAGAAAAGAACGAAGATGCGAAGTGTCAGTCGGGGCGGGGGCCTGTTGAATCGCGCGCACCTTCTCTGCGACGGGGTGCAAACCTTCGCGGTCCACCCGACAACCCAGGTAGACTACTTCCTTCGCCTGAAAGACGCACTTTGTGCGACGTAAACGGACTCCAGCCTCCGAAAAGTGTCTAAGGACAGCCTCCAGATTTTCCAAATGTTCCTGCTCCGACATCCCTGTGATCAAAACGTCATCTAAGTAGACAGCTACACGCGGTAAACCTCTCAACATGCCCTCCATAACGCTTTGAAAAATAGCGCAGGCAGAGGATACTCCAAAGGGCAACCGTGTATATTCATACAGGCCCCGGTGTGTATTAATCGTTACATATGGTCGTGAGGCAGGGTCCAGCTCCAACTGTAGGTAGGCGTGACTCATATCTAATTTTGTGAACGAGAGTCCACCTGCAAGCTTTCCGTAGAGATCCTCTATGCGAGGCATTGGATATCCGTCGAGTCGGGAAACCGTATTCACTGTAAGTTTGTAGTCGTCGCACAAGCGAACTGTGGCATCTGGCTTCATTACAGGTACAATTGGTGGTGCCCAGTCAGCGAAACGGACGGGCCTGATAATACCCAAAGTTTCCAAACGAGTGAGCTCCCCTTCTACCTTCTCGAGCAAGTCGTAAGGCACCGGGCGCGCCTGGAAATAGCGCGGCGTGGCCCCTGGTTCGACTTGGATACGGGCTACGGCCCCTTTTATTTTCCCCAAACTGGGCTGGAATACATCTGTGTATCGTCCTAGCACCTCAGTCAACCCTCCAGAACCTGTTTGGAGGATGTGCTGCCACTGCAAGCGCAAATGCGCAAGCAGTCCCGACCCAACAGGCTGGGCCCATGGCCGCGCACCACGATAAGTGGGAAACGCCCCTCCTGGCGTCCATAAACAACAGGGGTCATCGTAGTTCCTGCAATGTCCAATGGTTCCCCCAACCTAGCCTGTGTGTCGGTTAATGTAAGGGTCTGTATACCCTGCTTGATGCGGTCGAATGTCCTCTGGGCGATCACGGAGACCGCTGCGCCAGTGTCCAACTCCATCTCAAGCGGGTGACCATTGACCCGTACTGTCATCTTAATGGTGGCCACACGGGGAGCTGCCACACAATGCAGCTGCAGGCAGTCGTCCTCCATCTCCACGTCCTCAGGAGTAGTCGTCGCAGGTTCATCCACATGGAAGGTACGGCCCCTGGGCTGGTCCCAGTTTCGGTCGGAACGACGGCGCCTCTGGCGCCCCCAGGACCGGCGTCTGCGATGGGGCCGGCGCCTACAAGTCTGACACGGACACGGCGCCTCATCCATTGGTTCTGGAGAAGGCTCTCTTCGGGGAGGAATGTCCGACGGCCACTGGCGTTGATCTGGATGTCGTCTCGCCCAAGGTACCGCAGGAGTGCGGGAGGATGTTTTCGGACGGAAGGGGTTGCACCCCAAGGCATGCACTTCCATTCCCTGTATGTCCTGCACTCCTCGTTCTGCGCTCTCTTGGGACAATACTATTTGAATGGCCTGTTGAAAAGTCAATGGTGGCTTAGCTAACAACTTTCTCTGGGGGCCGCATTGTTAATACCGCAAACCAAACGGTCGCGTAGCATTTCTGACAAGGTCTCACCATAGTCACAGTACTCCGCAATCCTGCATAGCCTGGATAGAAAGTCAGCAAGGGAGTGTCCTGGTGTCCTCTCAGCGGTATTAAACCGGTAACGTTGGACTATTGTGGACGGGGTTGGGTTAAAATGCTGCCCCACTAAATTCACAAGTTCATCAAACGTTTTGGTGTCCGGCGCAGCTGGGTACGTAAGGCTCCGAATCACACCAAACGTATGCGGGCCGCAGGCGGTGTGCAATATGACCACCTGGCGCTCGTTTTCGGTGATATTGTTTGCCCGGAAATAGTAACCCATCCGTTGTGCATACTGGTTCCAGCTTTCCAGCGCAGCATCAAAACATCCAAACGTCCGTACAGAGGCATGGTGTAATAGAAAACAACTTCCAACCTGTATCCAACAAAAATCCAGGGAAGTGGCGTCAGCAGTTTAGACAGTTATTCACTTTAACCCTCGTCGCCAGTTTTGTGAGGGCCACGAAGAATCCAGCATGAGTTTCAAGGATACAAAGAAATAACATTTATTTACAATAACATATATGTACACAACAGCAGCAAGCTCCTTCCTGCTGGTTCCAAACTTGCCAGCTTTATTTATACAGGGAGTCTGCTAATGATTTCTCTTCCCCCCTCATTGGGGAAGCTCATACTCCCACAGGATTGTGGGATTGTCATTAGTCCCCAGCCAGTGGTAAGCAGGCAGGTTATAACACCAAGGAAGATGATTGTGGTGGTTGGAGGTCAACCATCTCAGTTCTAGGACGTCACTGCAGAAGTTCCTCAGGGTAGTGTCCTAGGCCCAATCATCTTCAGCTGCTTCATCAGTGGCCTCTTCCATCATAAGGTTGGAAGCGGAGATGTTTCCTGACAATTACACAATGTTCACGACTTGTCAGATACTGAAGCAGTCCAAGTCTAAATGCCGTAAGACCTGGACAATATCCAGGCCTGAGCTGGCAAGTGGCAAGTAATATTTGCATCACACAAGTGACAGGTAATGTCCATCTCCTACAAGAGAGGATCTATGCATTGCCCCATGACATTCAACGGCATTACCATCGCTCAGTCTCCGAGTATCAATGTCCTGGGGGGTACCATTGTCCAGAAATTGAACTGGACTTGCCATGTAAATACTGTGGCTGCAAGAGCAGGTCAAAGGCTAGGAATCCTTGGCGAGTAACTCACCTCCTGACTCCCCAATACCTGTTGATCATTTGCGAGGCACAAGTCAGAAGTGTGATGGAATACTTGCCACTTGTTTTCTTCAGTTTCGTGACAGGAATAACATTAATGAAAATAATTGCTTTTTTAGTAGAAACAGTAATATTTCTCCTGTTTCATTTGTTGCTCAAATATGGAACACTGTTTTATTTATTCTTTATTTTATGTGTGACAAAGCATATATGAGGATGTCTTATTGTAATGCTTATAATGTTAAAATAAAAAGCCTTACATTTATATAGCACCTTTCACATCCACCAGAATCCCACAGCACTTTACAGTCTTGTACGTTTTGAAGTGTTGTCACTGTTGTAATGTAGGAAATGCTGAAGCCAATTTGTGCTCAGCAAAATCCTGCAAGCGACAATGTGATAATAACCAGACCTTTGCGATCAATATTGACCAAGACACCAGGGATAACTATTTTTTATGCTTTAACAGGACTAGGCCAGCATATTTATTGCCCACCCCAAATACCCTTGACACGGTGGTAGTGAGCCGCCTTCTTGAACTGCTGCAGTGCATATTGTATAGGTACACCCACTGTGCTTTTAGGGAGTGCCAGGATTTTGACACTGCGACATTGAAGGAACAGCGATGTCGTTCCAAGTCAGGGTGGCATGTGGCTTGGAGGGGAACTTGCTAGTGGTGGTGTTCCTATGCATCTGCTGCTCTCGCCCTTTGACATAGTGCCATGATATCTTTCACATCATTAGTGAGGGAAGATGGTGCTTTAGTTTAACCGAAAATTGGTACTCCATCAATCCTGCACAGAAGGGTTAGCATAGATTTTGTACTTAAGACCTGTAGTGGAACTTGAACTAAATCTTCTGAATCAGGTGAGAGTGCTATCAACTGATAAAACAACTGGCACAATTGTATTGTTGTGCTCATGCATTTGCTAATTGGTAAAACGTAGCTACGAAGGTGTTCTTTTCTGGCACTTATTCAAGAAGGTACTTCATTTTACTTTTCCAGCGCTTCCAGTGCTTTTCAAGAAGAAGCTTCAGAATAAACAGCATAAAGAAGGAAGTGTGGCTACATTGCAGTGTGAGCTGTCAAAATCTGATGCCCCTGTAAAATGGAAAAAAGGATCCACACTTATCATCACTAATGACAAATACGAAATGAAGCAGAAAGGTTCTAACGTTGAGCTGATTATTCATGACCTAAGACTTGAAGATGCTGGAGAATACACCTGTGACTCTGGGGACGAACAGACAACTGCCTCTTTAAAAGTAAAAGGTAAGGCAGCGTCATAAATGATTATTAGGAATTATTAGTAGGCCATTCAGCCTGTCAAGCCTGTTCTGCCATTCATTTGATCTTCCCTGATCATCTGCCTCAATGCCACTTTCCCACACTACGGCCGGGATTCATTGCTATCCGGTGGGGCAGGCCGCACCGGCGCCGAGGAGTGACGTGAACCACTCTGGCTTTGGGCCGCCCGGATCCTCCGCACCTTCAGGGGATAGGCCGGCGCCGGCAGGGTTAGCGCATGCGCGGGAGCGCCGGCGGGGTTAGCACATGCGCTGGAGCGTCAGCGTGTTCTGTCGTGATCCCAGCGCATGCGCAGTGGGGTTCTTCTCTGCGCTGGCCATGGCGGACCGTTACAGCCGCCGGCGTGGAGGGAAAGAGTGCCCCCACGCCACAGGCCCGCCCGCAGATCGGTGGGCCTCGATCGCGGGCCAGGCCACCGTGGGATCCCCCCCGGGGACAGATCCCCCCACGCCCCTCCGAGGACTCCGCAGACCGCCCACAGAGCCAAGTTCTGCCTGTAAGGACTTTGTTTGATTTACGCCGGCGGGACCGGCCGAAAACGGGCGGCCACTCGGCCCATCGCGGAGCGGAGAATCGCCGGCGGGGCCACTACCAATGGCCCCCGACCGGCGCGACGCAATTCCCCCGTCGAAAATCCGACGCCGGAGAATCCGGCAGACGGCGGCGGTGCGGGATTCACGCCGCCCTCCGGCGATTCTCCGACCCTGTGGGGGGTCGGAGTATCCTGCCCTATATCCATATCCCTTCATGTCAATAGTCTCCCGAAAGCTATTGATTTATTTCTCAATTAAGCTTCCACAGCCGTTTGAGGTACAGAATTCCAAAGATTCACAATGCTGAATGAAGAAATTACTCCTCATCTGAGGCTTAAATAGCCTACCTCATATCCTGAGATTATTTCCCCTGTTTTTAGACAGGCAGGGGAACCATCTGATCTACAGCCACCCTTTAAGCTCTGTAAGTATTTTGTAAGTTTCAATGCGATCACCCCTCATTCTTCAAAATTCTAGGGAATACGGACCCAGTCTTCTCAATCTCTCCTCATACGACAATTCTACCATCTCCGGGATTAGTCCAGTGAACTGGCTGGCGGGGTGAGTCGGGAGACTCGCAATGGCATCAGTCTAGTTTTTCGCCTCACACCTTATTCACCGGGCTAATGCGATTCCTGTCACTGGCTAGCGGCCCTGTAGAATCCCCCCAATGCTTCTTTTCAAATTATATTTCATTTCATTTCATTTCATATCTTTTATCTTAAGAATGACTGGGTCTCGGCCAGTAATTGGTTGACCATAGCTATCTGTCATTTGGAGTGGAGGTCTCTTAGACAAGGGCCTATGCAGTCCTCCTAGTTACGGTTAACATTCATGTTATCTCTTTATCCTGTGGCCTGAGGAATACAAAACAATCTTATTCCCACAGCACTTTAGAGTCTGTATTTTAAGAATATTTTCTTATTAGAAAGGGTATAAACATTTGTGTTCCAAATTACATTTCTAGTCTTTCTAACATATCTATTAATGAATTACTTATTCTTTAGTTGTCTCGCAATTAAGGCTGTTTGCATAACTAATCTGGCTGGTTTACAATAATACTGGTTTAGTATTTTATTAAAATGCCTTCCATCAAATTTAGCAGAAGTGCTGAAGAACATATTAATCCAAACTACAAAATGGTCATCATACTAGAACTAGTGAATTTCAAACTGCTAACAGCCCACTGCAGAAAAATCAAGCCAATACCTTTAAAAAAGCCAAGCTTACCATTTGCTCGCGGGCCACTCACCCTGATCACTCCCACTCTGACCCACTTACCCAAGTCACACCAAGTTCGCATATCTATTTATGTAACTCAATATCACAGTATCTCAGAATGGCTACAGCACAGAAGGAGGCTGTTTGGCCCATCATATCTGCACTGGCTTACTGTTGGAGTACTTTATTGGAAATTAGCAAACGTGACACCACTGTTTAAAAAAGGAGGTAGGCAGAAAGCGGATAATTATAGGCCAGTAAGCTTAACTTCGGTAGTAGGGAAGATGCTGGAATCTATTATCAAGGAAGAAATAGCGAGGCATCGGGATGGAAATTGTCCCATTGGGCAGACACAGCATGGGTTCATAAAGGCCATAGTTGTGCCTAACTAATTTAGTGGAATTTTTTGAGGACATTACCAGTGCGGTAGATAACGGGGAGCCAATGGATGTGGTATATCTGGATTTCCAGAAAGCCTTTTACAAGGTGCCGCACAAAAGGTTGCTGCATAAGATAAAGATGCATGGCATTAAGGGGAAAGTAGTAGCATGGATAGAGGATTGGTTAATTAATAGAAAGCAAAGAGTGGGGATTAATGGGTGTTTCTCTGGTTGGCATTCAGTAGCTAGTGGTGTCCCTCAGGGATCAGTGTTGGGCCCACAACTGTTCACAATTTACATAGATGATTTGGAGTTGGGGACCAAGGGCAATGTGTCCAGGTTTGCAGACGACACGAAGATAAGTGGTAAAGCAAAAGGTGTAGAGGATACTGGAAGTCTGCAGAGGGATTTGGATAGGCTAAGTGAATGGGCTAGGGTCTGGCAGGTGGAATACAATGTTGACAAATGTGTGGTTATCCATTTTGGTAGGAATAACAGCAAAAGGTATGATTATTTAAATGATAAAATATTAAAACATGCTGCTGTGCAGAGAGACCTGGGTGTGCTAGTGCATGAGTCGCCAAAAGTTGGTTCACAGGTGCAACAGGTGATTAAGAAGGCAAATGGAATTTTGTCCTTCATTGCTAGAGGGATGGAGTTTAAGACTAGGGAGGTTATGCTGCAATTGTACAAGGTGTTAGTGAGGCCACACCTGGAGTATTGTGTTCAGTTTTGGTCTCCCTACTTGAGAAAGGACGTACTGGCACTGGAGGGTGTGCAGAGGAGATTCACTAGGTTAATCCCAGAGCTCAAGGGGTTGGATTACGGGGAGATGTTGAGTAGACTGGGACTGTACTCGTTGGAATTTAGAAGGATGTGCGGGGATCTTATAGAAACATATAAAATTATGAAGGGAATAGATAGGATAGATGTGGGCAGGTTGTTTCCACTGGCGGGTGAAAGCAGAACTAGGGGGCATAGCCTCAAAATAAGGGGAAGTAGATTTAGGACTGAGTTTAGGAGGAACTTCTTCACCCAAAGGGTTGTGAATCTATGGAATTCCTTGCCTAGTGAAGCAGTTGAGGCTCCTTCATGAAATGTTTTTAAGATAAAGATAGATAGTTTTTTGAAGAATAAAGGGATTAAGGGTTATGGTGTTCGGGCCGGAAAGTGGAGCTGAGTCCACAAAAGATCAGCCATGATCTCATTGAATGGTGGAGCAGGCTCGAAGGGCCAGATGGCCTACTCCTGCTTCTAGTTCTTATGTTCTTATGTTTACTAAGTACTACTACCCTGCCTTCTCGCCACAGTCCTGCATATTCCTACTCCTCAGATAACAGTCCGATTCCTTCTTGAATACTTCAATTGAGCCTGCCACCACCACACTGTTGGGCAGTGCATTCCAAATCCTAATGAGTCACTGTGAAAAAATTTCTCCTCATGTTCCTATTGCTTCTTTTGCCAATTACCTTAAATCAGTGCTCTCTGGCTCTTGATCCATCGTCCATTGGGAAGAGTTTTTCAATATAGAACATAGAACATAGAAAATACAGCACAGAACAGGCCCTCCGGCCCACGATATTGTGCCGAACCTTCGCCCTAGATTAATCATAGATTATCATTGAATTTACAGTGCAGAAGGAGGCCATTCGGCCCTTTGAGTCTGCACCGGCTCTTGGAAAGAGCACCCTACCCAAACTCAACACCTCCACCCAACACCAAGGGCAATTTTGGACACTAAGGGCAATTTATCATGGCCAATCCACCTAACCTGCACATCTTTGGATTGTGGGAGGAAACCGGAGCACCCGGAGGAAACCCTCGCAGACAGGGGAGGATGTGCAGACTCCGCACAGACAGTGATCCAAGCCGGGATCGAACCTGGGACCCTGGAGCTGTGAAGCAATTGTGCTATCCACAATGCTACCGTGCTGCCCTTAAGAACAAATAAATCTACACTATATCATTTTCCCGTAATCCATGCACCTATCCAATAGCTGCTTGAAGGTCCCCAATGTTTCCGACTCAACTACTTCCACAGGCAGTGCATTCCATGCCCCCACTACTCTCTGGGTAAAGAACCAACCTCTGATATCCCTCCTATATCTTCCACCTTTCATCTTAAATTTATGTCCCCTTGTAATGGTTTGTTCCACCCGGGGAAAAAGTCTCTGACTGTCTACTCTATCTATTCCCCTGATCATCTTATAAACCTCTATCAAGTCACCCCTCATCCTTCTCCGTTCTAATGAGAAAAGGCCTAGCACCCTCGACCTTTCCTCGTAAGACCTACTCTCCATTCCAGGCAACATCCTGGTAAATCGCCTTTGCACCTTTTCCAATGCTTCCACAACCTTCCTAAAATGAGGCGACCAGAACTGTACACAGTACTCCAAATGTGGCCTTACCAAAGTTTTGTACAGCTGCATCATCACCTCACGGCTCATAAATTCAATCCCTCTGTTAATGAACGTGAGCACACCATAGGCCTTCTTCACAGCTCTATCCACTTGAGTGGCAACTTTCAAAGATGTATGAACATAGACCCCAAGATCTCTCTGCTCCTCCACATTGCCAAGAACTCTACCGTTAACCCTGTATTCCGCATTCATATTTGTCCTTCCAAAATGGACAGCCTCACACTTTTCAGGGTTAAACTCCATCTGCCACTTCTCAGCCCAGCTCTGCATCCTATCTATGTCTCTTTGCAGCCGACAACAGCCCTCCTTACTATCCACAACTCCACCAATCTTCGTATCGCCTGCAAATTTACTGACCCACCCTTCAACTCCCTCATCCAAGTCATTAATGAAAATCACAAACAGCAGATGACCCAGAACTGATCCCTGCGGTACGCCACTGGTAACTGGGATCCAGGCTGAATATTTGCCATCCATCACCACTCTCTGACTTCTATCGGTTAGCCAGTTTGTTATCCAACTGGCCAAATTTCCCACTATCCCATGCCTCCTTACTTTCTGCAGAAGCCTACCATGGGGAACCTTATCAAATGCCTTACTAAAATCCATGTACACTACATCCACTGCTTTACCTTCATCCACATGCTTGGTCACCTCCTCAAAGAATTCAATAAGACTTGTAAAGCAAGACCTACCCCTCACAAATCCGTGCTGACTATCCCTAATCAAGCAGTGTCTTTCCAGATGCTCAGAAATCCTATCCTTCAGTACCCTTTCCATTACTTTGCCTACCACCGAAGTAAGACTAACTGGCCTGTAATTCCCAGGGTTATCCCTAGTCCCTTTTTTGAACAGTGGCACGACATTCGCCACTCTCCAATCCCCTGGTACCACCCCTGTTGACAGTGAGGACGAAAAGATCATTGCCAACGGCTCTACAATTTCATCTCTTGCTCCCCATAGAATCCTTGGATATATCCCGTCAGGCCCGGGGGACTTGTCTATCCTCAAGTTTTTCAAAATGTCCAACACATCTTCCTTCCTAACAAGTATTTCCTCGAGCTTACCAATCTGTTTCACACTGTCCTCTCCAACAATATCGCCCCTCTCATTTGTAAATACAGAAGAAAAGTACTCGTTCAAGACCCCTCCTATCTCTTCAGACTCAATACACAATCTCCTGCTACTGTCCTTGATCGGACCTACCCTCGCTCTAGTCATTCTCATATTTCTCACATATGTGTAAAAGGCCTTGGGGTTTTCCTTGATCCTACCCGCCAAAGATTGTTCATGCCCTCTCTTAGCTCTCCTAATCTCTTCAGTTCCCTCCTGGCTATCTTGTATCCCTCCAATGCCCTGTCTGAACCTTGTTTCCTCAACCTTACATAAGTCTCCTTTTTCCTCTTAACAAGACATTCAACTTCTCTTGTCAACCATGGTTCCCTCACTCGACCATCTCTTCCCTGCCTGACAGGGACATACATATCAAGGACACGTAGTACCTGTTCCTTGAACAAGTTCCACATTTCACTTGTGTCCTTCCCTGACAGCCTATGTTCCCAACTTATGCACTTCAATTCTCGTCTGACAACATCGTATTTACCCTTCCCCAAATTGTAAACCTTGCCCTGTTGCACGCACCTATCCCTCTCCATTACTAAAGTAAAAGTCACAGAATTGTGGTCACTATCTCCAAAATGCTCCCCCACTAACAAATCTATCACTTGCCCTGGTTCATTTCCAAGTACTAAATCCAATATTACCCCTCCTCTGGTCGGACAATCTACATACTGTGTTAGAAAAGCTTCCTGGACACACTGCACAAACACCACCCCATCCAAGCTATTTGATCTAAAGAGTTTCCACTCAATATTTGGGAAGTTAAAGTCACCCATGACTACTACCCTGTGACTTCTGCACCTTTCCAAAATCTGTTTCCCAATCTGTTCCTCCACATCTCTGCTACTATTGGGGGGCCTATAGAAAACTCCTAACAAGGTGACTGCTCCTTTCCTATTTCTGACTTCAACCCATACTACCTCATTAGGGTGATACTCCTCGAACTGCCTTTCTGCAGCTGTTATACTATCTCTAATTAACAATGCCACCACCCCCCCCCCCCACCTCTTTTACCACCCTCCCTAATCTTATTTAAACATCTATAACCAGGGACCTCCAACAACCATTTCTGCCCCTCTTCTATCCAAGTTTCCGTGATGGCCACCACATCGTAGTCCCAAGTACCGATCCATGCCTTAAGCTCACCCACCTTATTCCTGATGCTTCTTGTGTTGAAGTATACACACTTCAACCCATCTCCGTGCCTGCAAGTACTCTCCTTTGTCAGTGTTCCCTTCCCCACTGCCTCATTACACGCTTTGGCGTCCTGAATATCGGCTACCTTAGTTGCTGGACTACAAATCCGGTTCCCATTCCCCTGCCAAATTAGTTTAAACCCTCCCGAAGAGTACTAGAAAACCTCCCTCCCAGGATATTTGTGCCCCTCTGGTTCAGATGCAACCCGTCCTGCTTGTACAGGTCCCACCTTCCCCAGAATGCGCTCCAATTATCCAAATACCTGAAGCCCTCCCTCCTACACCATTCCTGCAGCCACGTGTTCAGCTGCACTCTCTCCATACTCCTAGCCTCGCTATCACGTGGCACCGGCAACAAACCAGAGATGACAACTCTGTCTGTCCTGGCTTTTAACTTCCAGCCTAAGTCCCTAAACTTGTTTATTACCTCCACACCCCTTTTCCTACCTATGTCGTTGGTACCTATGTGCACCACAACTTCTGGCTGCTCCCCCTCCCCCTTAAGGATCCTGAAGACACGATCCGAGACATCCCTAGCCCTGGCACCCGGGAGGCAACATACCTTCCGAGAGTCTCGCTCGCGACCACAGAATCTCCTATCTATTCCCCTAACCATTGAATCTCCTACAACTATTGCTTTTCTATTCTCCCCCCTTCCCTTCTGAGCCCCAGAGCCAGACTCAGTGCCAGAGACCTGGCCGCTAGGGCCTTCCCCCGGTAGGTCATTCCCCCCCAACAGCATCCAAAACGGTATACTTGTTTTGAAGGGGAACGGCCACAAGGGATCCCTGCACTGTCTGCCTGTTTGTTTTTTTCCCCCTGACTAACCCAGCTATTCTTGTCCTGTACCTTGGGTGTGGTTACCTCCCTGTAACTCTTCTCAATCACCCCCTCTGCCTCCCGGATGATCCGAAGTTCATCCAGCTTCAGCTCCAGTTCCCTAACACGGTCTTTGAGGAGCTGAAGTTGGGTGCACTTCCCGCAGGTATAGTCAGCGGGGACACCGGTGGTATCCCTCACCACCCACATCCTACAGGAGGAGCATGCAACTGGCCTAGCCTCCATCCCCTCTTACCTGACAGAATATAGCTGCCCTGTGGACTAACTAGAACATAGAACATAGAACGTACAGTGCAGAAGGAGGCCATTTGGCCCATCGAGTCTGCACCGACTCACTTAAGCCCTCACTTCCATCCTGTCCCCATAACCCAATAACTCCTACAACCTTTATTGGACACTAAGGGCATTTATCACGGCCAGTCCACCTAACCTGCACGTCTTTGGACTGTGGGAGGAAACCGGAGCACCCGAAGGAAACCCACGCACACACGGGGAGAACGTGCAGACTCCGCACAGACAGTGACCCAGCATGGAATCGAACCTGGGACCCTGGCGCTGTGAAGCCACAGTGCTAGCCACGTGTGCTACCGTGCTGCCCTCCGCCCTCCGACTCTGCTCCCAGTCAGCTACACTTTCTGTAAACTCCTGGCTCTCTTCTCACTCTTTGCGGAAATGTGGGAAACAAAATGAAAGGAGCACCTTACTCCCTCCTCACCTAACTCCCTCGGTCACCAAACTCTTACTATAGCACTCAAATGCACCAAATTCAGCACTCCCTCAGTCACCAAACTCTCACTATAGCACTCAAATGCACCAAATTCAGCACTCCCTCAGTCACCAAACTCTCACTATAGCACTCAAATGCACCAAATTCAGCACTCAGTGCAAACAAAGTCTGCACTGTAGGGGATCACTTTTATACACTCTACTCTATCCAAACCCCTCATGGTTTTGAAAACCTCTATTAAATCTTCTCTCAACCCTATCTTATGCCCAGAACCCTATCACCCCCAGAACCATTCTCATGAATCTTTTCTGAACTCTCTCCAATGTATTCACGGCCGGGGGCGCGAGCGACGCTGCCGTCAACGGCCTCCAGGCCCAGTCATTCTCCCCTTCATCGATGGCTAGAACAACGCCGGCGTGCTGTACGGTGCTCCAGCGCCGGAAGCCGGCCCTACACAGCTGGCATGGGTCCGCGCATGCCCGCCACAGCCGTCTCCGCGCCGGTCCCGGGGAACATGGCGGAGCCGTACAGGGGCCCGGCGAGGAGCAACATAGCCCCCCTCCCCCCCCCCCCCGGAATGAGCATACCCGCCAATTGGTAGCCCCCGTGGAGCCCCCACCCCCCGAGTCGGCTCCCCTCGCCTCCCCACCAAGAATGTCCCCGCAGCCAGAACGCCGAGGTCCCGCCGGGTAGGACCATACGCGAATGAACTCGGCGGGCTCTCGGCCCGTCAATCGCAGGAATCGCCACGGCGTCTTCGCCGGCGCGATTCTCCGGTCGCCGGAGAATCGGTGGCCCGGCGTCGGAGCAGTGAGGTGGAATTCGCACCCCCCCCCCCCCGGCGATTCTCCGACCCGGCGCGGACTCGGAGAATCCCCCCCCCACATCGATCAAATTTTCTGATGTCTGCATGAAACACCTTGGTATATTTATCTAGACAGGTTGTTATTTGTAAAAAAAAAACTCAAATAAAAATCTTTCTTAACAGATTGACCTTGTATTATCCCTCGGAGGGTTAGCTCTCTCAGCCAAATGCAAGGTGCAAAAGGGAGGGAGGAAATTAAAACAATCATGATTAGTAGATGAAGAGTACTAAGAAAACTAATGTGGCTAAAGGCTGACAGATGTGATAGCCTGCATCCGAGGATGTCAAAAGTAGTGGATGCAGAGATAGGGAATGCATTAGTTGGAACCCTTCAAAATTCCATAGATCCTAAATGGTCGCAATGGATTGGAAAACTGCAAATGTAACATCCTTGATTCGAGAAAGGTGGGAGAGAGAAAGCAGGGAACTATATAGCAGTTGGCCTGACATCTAGCATGAGGAAAATGCTGGAACTAATTATTAACAAGGTAGTTGTAGGACATTTCGAAGATCATAATATCAGGGTGGAGTCAACATGTTTTTGTGAAAGGGCAATTGTGTTTGACAAATTTAATGATGTAACAAGCAGGATGGATAAAGGGATACAAGCAAAAGAAGTATATTTGGATTTCCAAGAAACAAAAAGTTTTACTGCACAAGAAAAGAGCATAGTATCGGGAATAATTTATTACCATCGATCGAGGACTCGTTAACTAATTCAGGTTTCCTCAGATTCAGATTGGCAAACCAATAAGTGGAGTGCCACAGGGATCCATGCTGGGGCCTCAACTATTTATGAATGACTTGGATGAAGTGACCAACTATATTGTATCAAATGTGCTGATGATACAAAGATAGGTAGGAAAGCAAGTTGTGAGGAGGAAACAAAGAGTCTGCCAAGGGTTAGATACATTAAGTGAGTGGCCAAAATATTATAGATGGAATATAATGTGGGGAAATGCGAGATTGTTCACTTTGGCATGAAGAATGGAAAAGCAAAATATTATTCAAATGTAGCTAGACTGTAGACTGCTGCAGTACAGAGGAATCTGGGTGTCCTTGGATGTGAATCACAAAAGGTCATGTCCAGTACAGCAAGTAATTAGGAAGGCAAATGGAATGTTGGCCTTTAGTGCAGGGTGGAAGGGGGGAGGGGGGCAGGTAGTTTAAATGGGGGGAGGGGGGGCGGGTAGTTTAAATGTAAAAAGATCCTTCCACAATTGTACAGGGCAAGACCTCATCTAGAGTAGTGTGTGCAGTTTTGGCCTCCTTACTTAAGTATGGATATATTTGCATTGCCACAGTTCAGAGAAGGATGGACAGGTTGTCTTATGAGGAATGGTTGAGGAAGTTGGACCCGTACACATTAGTGTTTAGAAGAATGTGAGGTCATCTTATTGGAAGATGTAAGATTCTGAGGGAGCTTTGACAGGGTGCATGCTGAGAGGATATTTCCCCTCCTTGGAGATTCTAGAACTGGGAGGAGCAGTTTGATAAAATAAGTGGTCTCCCATTTAATACGGAGATGAGAAGGAATTGCTTCTCCTATAGGGTTGTTAGTCTTTGGAATTCTCTTCCACAGAGAGCAGTGGAAGCTGGGTTATTGAATATATTCAAGGATGAATTAGACAGATTTTTGATCTCCAAGGGATCACAGGTAGACAAGAAAGTGGAGTTAAGCCCACAATCAGATCAGCCATAATCCTATTTAGTGGCAGAGCAGGCTCAATAGGCCAAATGGCCTTCTCATTTTCCTTTCTTTTGATCCTATAAGCCAAGGTTAGAGATAGCTCCTTGAAGCCTTCAATGTTCAAACGATGGAATAATGAGACAAGTGAATTCTCCTGATTCCTTTTTAGAAACAAGAAATTGGCAATCTTGCACAGTAATTGTATGTTTTTTTTCCTACAGTAGTGCTTAACAGAATCCTTGACCATGAGCTTCCTTGGAGTTCCTCCTTCAATAACTGCCTTCTGAAGTTATGAGATTGGGAGAAATTCCTGGCCTAGAAATTTTACAGCATAAATTTGGCACTGCATCTTGCTGGCATAAAGTTCTCTTTAACCTCTTTACCTCCTTTTATTGTATATCCATTTTTGTACGCTCTCTTCAATAATGTGTTGTTCCTATGTGTGAAGTACCTTGTGAAATATTTATAACATCCATTGCATTCTCTTTGTGAGTACAATAATATCAGGCTGTTCTGAGTTCAGAGGTTTGAGGATGGAAAATTCTGAAAATAGTGTTTGTGTCATTTATGATCTCATCTCATCTTCTTGAGCTAAGTAGATGCAATTATTTTCTCCCCTAGCCTTGCCTGTGTACTTCAAAAAAGAGCTTCAGAATATGGAAGCTCACGAGGGAGATACTGCCACATTTTGTTGTGAGCTTACTAAAGCAGATGCCCCAGTGAATTGGACAAAGGAATCACTTTCACTTCATCCAAGTGACAAACATGAAATGAAGCAAAATGGTTCTACTGTTGAATTGCTCATTCACAATCTAAAGCTAGAAGACTCTGGAGAATATACCTGTGATTCTGGTGACAAGAAGACAAAGAGTTGTTTGAAAGTTAAAGGTAGGACAATCAACTTTACTCCTGGGAGATAAATCGCCTGCGGGATTTTCCATCGACGGGATCCTCCACTTTGCTGGCAAAGCACCCATGCCCATGGGTTTCCCGACGGCCTTGGTTGGGCACAATGAGAATCTCCCTTGGCCGACTGCCAAGGATCCCGCTGCCGGTGGGGGGGGGGGGCACCGCACTGGAAAGTGGGGCTGGCGGGAAAGAGAATCCCACCCCTTGTGTTTTTGTAAGCATTTATAAACAGTCCCATGGAGCATCAAGCCTAACTATTTAATTAAAAGCAGAAAACATTAGATAAACTCAACAGGCCTGTCAGCATCTGTGGAGAGAAACAGTTAATTAATGTTTTGTATCGAAATGATCCTTCTACAGAATTGACCAAAAGTAGAAATATAGTGGAAATGGGGGCGGAGCAGGTGGGGTAAAGAAACTCCTTCTTGGCCAGTCCCTCTGGGTCGAGGATGACTTGCTCCCACTCCGAGGAGATGGGTCCTGCTGTGGCTGAATAGTCTAATCCTGTATCTGCAGCCTCTGCCACACATTTGGCAGGTGGTGTTAGATGGAGTCCATTCGGCCCATCGGGTCTTCCCCGACCCTCTGAAAGAGCACCCCATCTAGGCCCACTCCCCCACCCTATCCCCATAACCCCACCCAACCTTCACATCTTTGGACTGTTGGAGGAAACGGGAGCACGCAGAAGAAACCTCCGCAGATACGAGGAGAAAGTGCATACTCCACACAGACAGTCATCCAAGGCCGGAATTGAACATGGGTCCCTGGCGCTGTGAGGCAGCCGTGCCACCGTGGTGCCCGAAATTCACAAATTATTCTGAACCGGATTGAAATTTGTGCTGAGAAATCTGGAATTACATAGAAATGGAGTGTCAATGTATGATACACTTGATAGGAACTAAATTAAGAATGGGTAGATGACTTGTCTTATTAGATTTCGGTAAGATATATAATATTATGATATTAGTGCAAACCGTAACATTCCTCAATTCAGCCTGAAAATTCTGACATCAGAAAGTAGTATTTTGTAACAACCAATAGTTATCAGATCCAACAGTTCTCAAGGCAGCAACAACTCTCAAAGCAAGTGTAACTGCTCAGATGTAGAATCCTGATATTGAATAGTTTCCTCAAGCACTTTTTTTTAAACTGAGTTTATTTTTATTTTGTTGTTGCCCAGAAATAAAATGTGAATCTTAGCTGAAGTTCATCATCATGAACTCAATTACTGTCTTTCTTAGCCCTTCCCGTGGTTTTCAAACAAGAGCTTCAGAACAAAGAGGCTGAAGAGGACAGCACTGCCATTCTGCATTGTGAGATTTCAAAACCGGGTGTCCCAGTGGAATGGAGGAAAGGATCTGTGGTGCTTCATCCCAGTGAGAAACATGAAATGAAGCAAACGGGTCCCTGTGTTGAGTTGTTTATTCATAGTCTAAAAGTTGAAGATGCTGGAAAATATACGTGCGATTCAGGGGATCAAAAGACAACTGCATCTCTAAAAGTAAAGGGTAGGTCAATAGTCATTACTCAGGGTGTAACCGTTTCTAATTTTCATCACTTTGGATATCTTATTGAGCTAAATATCTTTATTGTGCGTCAACTCAACATGTTGCTTTCAAAATTCAGAATTTTACTGTATGTTTTGACAATAAATTATACCTGAGGGGGAGTCAGGCAGGTGCAATTAATTATTGTCCTAAGACCGACGGGAAATCTGCCGAGTGGGCGTTAAGACCATAAGACATAGGAGCAGAATTAGGTCACTCGACCCATCGAGTCTGCTCCGCCATTCAATCCTGGCAGATATTGTGTCCTGTATTGTGTCCTGTGTTGTGTCCACCCAAAGCCTCTCTCGTCGAGACCTGAATAATATTGACTTTTGGCCTCATTTGAACAACACTGTCAGCTGTGGTGCCCCTTTGCAGCAGCTTTCTCGGTTGTCAGAAGATGGAGAATTGGTTGTGTTTTGTGCCGAGCTGTATGTTCATCAAGCAGCAATTGAATAGACAGTTTTGCTGTTTTTAACACAAGTAGGGTAAACATTATGAGGGTGCATATTGACAAACGTTAAAGTAAAGATGAAAGCTAATGGAGATTATGGGCGGGATTCTCCGACCCCCCCACCGGCCAGTAGGGACTAACCTTGATTTACACCGGCGGGACCCTCGTTAAACGGGCGGGACTTCGGCCCATCGTGGCCCAGAGAATTCGGGCGGTCCCGGGGCCCATTGCGTCGCGCCGGTAGGGACTAACCTTGATTTACACCGGCGGGACCCAGCTCCGTGGGCGGCCTCCGGGGACCTCGGGGCGGTGCGGGGCCATCTGGCCCCAGGGGGTGCCCCCATGGTGGCCTGGCCCACGATCGGGGCCCACTATTCCTCCGCTTCAGCCTTGTACCAATCCGCGATGACCAACGTGGACGTGACCCCCCCCCCTGCGCATGCGTGGTGATGTTGCCAGCAGACGCTGGCGCTCCCGCGCATGCGCCAACTCACGCCGGCCGGCAGAGGCCCTTCGGCGCCGGATGGCGTGGTGCCAAGCCCCTTCCCGCCAGCCGGTGCGGCGCAAATCACTCCGCCGCCGTCCTAACCCCCAAAGGTGTGGAGGATTCCGCACCTTTGGGGTGGCTCGACACCGGAGTGGTACCACCAGGGTTTGCACTTTTTTTCCCCGCCCCGACGGTTTGCGCAGAATCCCGCCCAAGGGTGCGATTATCTGAGCCCAGTGCCAGGCCGGACAATCGCCGTGACCGCGCCACGATGCCCCGACACCAGCGCCCAATTCTCCGAGGTGCGGAGAATCGCCGCCATTTGCGCCAGCGCGTTTGGCGCGGGGCTGGCCGCGGGCTGCTGGAATCGGCGGGGTCGCCGATTCTCCAGCCCTGATGGGCCAAGCAGCCGCGTGGATACAACAGTGTCCCGCCGGCGCCATTCACCCCTGGTCGCTGCCGGCGGTAACTCTGCGCGAAGGTTGGGGGGCAGCCTGTGGTGCAGGGAAAAGCGCTCATTCACCAGGGGGGGCCTCCGATGGGGTCTGGCCGGCAGGGCCCTCGGGGGGGGGGGGCACGGGGCAATCTGGCCTTGGGGAGTGCCTCCACGGTGGCGTGAACCTCTCCAGCGCCGTGCTGGCCCCCTATGGGCGTCAGAATCGGTCGTCCCCATGCCCGTTCCACGCCATTGTGAAACGCGATGGCGTTCACGACAGTGCGAACACTTCGTCTCCATTTTGGAGAATCATCCCCTATAGCTTTGCAGGTTGAGCAGCTTTTACCTCAAATGACGCAGTCCATGCGATTCTGAAATTCATTATTTTCTTTGCTCCCGAAGATGATACCCGAAGTGGAAGCTTCACAAGTGCAGTCTTCAGTACAGTATACTATGTTTGTCCTTAGCAGATGGTGTAGATGAATGACTGCAACTTTAGCACAGGGCCATCATGAAAAAAATACACTTGGATTCCCCACCTCCTTTGTGAGAAGCCTTTAAAGAGAGCTGGGGAGGTGGAGGACATTAGCTCTTTTATGCCATGATCATCCCAGATACTGACTTTACGAGGTGTTAAGTCAAAATGCTTAAGGCTTGTTAAGTCAAAATGCTGCATCGACCTGATTGCACAGTAACCTCATTGAAGCCTACTTGTGATAATACGTGATTATTATTATTATTCACGTGCCAGTAAATGTAATTATTCACTGGGATTTATGGGCTTGTTCCAATTTGGCACAAAGTGCACTGGGGCCATGGGATGTCAGAGTGACGCCAAATATATCAGGTGAGCAAAGTTGTGGCCGGTCATCTCTCAAATTTGGTGGATGTTCAGAAATCGGACTTGAATCTTGGGCGTCATTCTCCGACCCCCCGCCGGGTCGGAGAATGGCCATTGGCCGCCGTGAATCCCGCCCCCGCCGAAGTCTCCGGTACCGGAGATTGGGCGAGGGCGGGAATCGGGCCGCGCCGGTTGGCGGGACCCCCCGCTCAATTCTCCGCAACGTTTTTAGCTCATGTTCTATATTTTTAACCATTGGAGTGCCATTTGTTTGAATTATGGCAGCATTTAAGTTCACAAAATATATTATGAACTGTACGGAAATTAATGCTAAGCAATCTGGAATTACACAGTTATGGATATGATACACTTAATAGGGAGTAACTTAAGAATGGTTGGAGAGACTAGTTGCCTGGTTAAGATATCTATAGAATCCCTACAGTGCAGAAGGGGGCTATTCAGCCCATCAGGTCTCAACCGACTCTAAAAGAACACACTTCATAGGCTCCCACACCCCCGCCCCTTCCGCATAACCCCATCCAACTAACCTGCACAACTTTGGGCTAGGAGGAAACTGGAGCACGAGGAGGAAACACGCATACACGAGGGGAATGTGCAAACTGCATACAGATATCCAAGGCTGGAAGTGCACCCAGGTCCCTGGCACTGTGAGGCAGCAGCGCTAACCACTGTGCCATACAGAATATGATTTTGTGATATTAGTGCAAACTGTAACATTCCTCGGTTCAAGCAGGTAAACGTTATGACTCAAGAAAGTAGCAATTTGTACGTTAACAGCCAAAAGGTATTTGATCCAATAGTTCTCGAGACAACAACAACTCTAAGAGTGTGGCTGTTGAGGAATGGCAGTGGGATCCTGATATTGAATAGCTTCCTCAAGCATTGTTTTTTTTTAACTGAGTTTATTTGAAATGTTGTTGTTGTCCAGAAATAAATTGTGAATTTTAGCTGAAGTTCGTCATCGTGAACTCAATTACTGTCTTTCTTAGCCCTTCCTGTGGTTTTCAAACAAGAGCTTCGGAATAAAGAGGCTGAAGAGGACAGCACTGCCATTCTGCATTGTGAGATTTCAAAACCGGGTGTCCCAGTGGAATGGAGGAAAGGATCTGTGGTGCTTCATCCCAGTGAGAAACATGAAATGAAGCAAACGGGTTCCTGTGTTGAGTTGTTTATTCATAGTCTGAAAGTTGAAGATGCTGGAAAATATACGTGCGATTCAGGGGATCAAAAGACAACTGCATCTCTAAAAGTGAAGGGTAGGTCAACAATCATATAAACTATGAGCAGGAGTAGTCTGTTCAGCCCTTGGAGCATACTCCACCATTCAATATGATCATGCCTGATCCTCTGTCTTAATGTCATATTCCCGCTTTCTTCGCATACCCCTTGATGCCAATAAAATCTAAAAAAATATCTCTTTCTTCCTTGAATATATTCAGTGACTTGGCCACCCCAGCATTCAGTGGTAGGGAATTCCGCAGGTTCACTACCCTTTGAAGAAATCTTCCCTCATCTCAGTCTTAAATGGTCTACCCGTATCCTGTACCCCCTGGTTCTAGACTCCCCAACAAGGGAACCATCCACCCTGCATCTAGTCTGTCCAGCCCTGTTAGAATTTTAGACTCCAGTGAATGCAGGCCGAGCCAACCCAATTTGTCTTCATAGGACAGTCCTGCCAACCCAGAAATCAGCCTAGTGGATCGCCACTGTACTTTCTCTTGGCCAGTATATCCTTTCTTAGACAGGGAGACCAAAACTGCACTCAGTACTTCAGGTATGGTCTAACACGGAAGCACAGTGGTTAACACTGTTGCTTCACAGCGCCAAGGTCCCAGGTTCGATTCCCGCTTGGGTCACTGTGGGGAATCTGCATGTTCTCCCTGTGTCTGCATGAGTTTCCTCTGGGTGTTCCGGTTTCCTCCCACAAGTCCCGAAAGACATGCTGTTGGGTAGTTTGGACCTTCTGAATACACCCTCTGTGTACCCGAACATGCTCCGGAATGTGGCGACTAGTGGCTTTTCACAGTAACTTTATTGCAGTGTTAATGTAAGCCTACTTGTGACAATAAAGATCATCATTATTATTATTTTTATTATTATTAACCAAGGCCCTGTATAACTGCAGTAAGACATCCATATCTATGAACTCAAATACATTTGCAATGAAGGCTAAGATACAATTTGCCTTCCTGTCTGCTTGTTGTACCTGCCTGCACTTTCATTGCCAGGTGTACAAGGACACCCAACTTCCTTTGTACATCCACACTCCCCAATATTTAAATAATACGTTGCTATCTGTTTTTCATACTGAAGTGTATAACTTCACATTTATCCACAATCATCAGTGATCAAACATTTCAGAATTGTAATCACTTGGGATGACTTATTGAGCTAGATATCATACCAGTCTTCTTTAGCTGAAGTTCATCATCATGAACTCAATTACTGTCTTTCTTAGCCCTTCCTGTGGTTTTCAAACAAGAGCTTCAGAACAAAGAGGCTGAAGAGGACAGCACTGCCATTCTGCATTGTGAGATTTCAAAACCGGGTGTCCCAGTGGAATGGAGGAAAGGATCTGTGGTGCTTCATCCCAGTGCGAAACATGAAATGAAGCAAACGGGTTCCTGTGTTGAGTTGTTTATTCATAGTCTGAAAGTTGAAGATGCTGGAAAATATACGTGCGATTCAGGGGATCAGAAAACAATGGCAATCCTAGAAGTAAAGGGTAGGCCAATATTCATTACTCTTTATTGTCACCTTATTACATTTAATCCACCATTTTATCCATAATACTGTGAATCCATGGTAATACGAATTATTGTTGCAAATATTATCTTTCTTTCCAAAATATCTCCACGTATTAAGTCAGCACTTTTTGGGAGGTGGAAACTGCAACATGTTTTAGAATTCATGTTCTATATTTGTAACCGTTGGAGTGACATTTGTTTGAAATATGTCAGCATTTAAGTTCACAAAATATATTCTGAACTGTCCTGAAATTTATGCGAAGCAATCTGGAATTACATAGAAATGGAATGTCTATATATGATACACTTGATATGGAGTAGCTTAAGAATTGTTGGGGAGACTAGGGGTGGGATTCTTCGGAAACCGGCAGGGCGGGCAACTCCGGCGGGAAGGAGTGGCGTGAACCACTCTGGCGTCGGGCCACCCCGAAGGTGTGGAATCCTCCGCACCTTCAGGGGCTAGGCTGGCGCTGGAGTGGTTTGCACTGCGCCGACGGCGCGGAAGGGGCTTGGCGCCACGCCAACCGGCGCCGAAGGGCCTCCGCCAGCCGTCGCGAGTTGGCATCATCCCAGCGCATGCGCAGTGGGGTTCATCTCCGCGCCGGCCATCGCGGACTGTTTCAGCGGCTGGAGCGGATGAACAGAATGCCCCCACGGCACAGGCCCGCGGATCGGCGGGCTCCGATCGCGGGCCAGGCCACAATGGGGGCACCCACCGGGGCCAGATACCCCCGAGGACCCCGGAGGCCGCCCGCGGAGCCAGGCCCCGCTGGTAAGTATGTGTTGTAACATAAGCCGGTGGGACCCGCCGAAAACAGGTGGCCACTCGGCCCATATCGGGCTGGTGAATCGTCGGGGGGGGCCGCTGCTAGCGGCCGCCGACTGGTGCGGCGCGATCCCCCCCCCCCCCCCCCCCAAGCAATTCTCCGACCCGTCGGGTGGCTGGAGAATCCCGCCCTAGATGTCCTGTTAGATATCCATAGAATCCCTACAGTGCAGAAGGAGGCCATTCCACCCATCGGGTCTCAATACAACTCTATGAAAGAACTCACTGCCCCTTCCCCGTAACCTCACGCATTGATCATGGCCAATCCAACTAACCTGCACAACTTTGGACATGGGAAGAAACTGGAGTACAAGGAGGAAACCCACGCAGACACAAGGAGAAGTTGCAAACTACACACAAAAACGCAAGGCCGGAAGCGAACCCGGGTCTCTGGCACTGTGAGGCAGCAATGCTAATCACTGCTAACCACTGTGCCATAAAGTATATGATTTTGTGATATTAGTGTAAACTGTAACATTCCTCGGTTCAGGCTGATAAAAGTTATGACAGAATAAAGTAGCTATTTGTACTTCAACAACCAAAAGATGCAACAGTTCTCGAGACCACAACAACTCTAAGGGTGAGTGTAGCTGTTGAGGAATGGCAGTGGGATACTGATATTGAATAGCTTCCTCAAGCATTGTTTTTTTTCCGTTGAGTTTATTTGAAATTTTGTTGTCGTGCAGAAATAAAATGTGAATCTTAGCTGAAGTTCATCTTCATGAACTCTCTTACTGTCTTTCTTAGCACTTCCTGTGGTTTTCAAGCAAGAGCTTCAGAACAAAGAGGCTGAAGAGGACAGCACTGCCATTCTGCATTGTGAGATTTCAAAACCGGGTGTCCCAGTGGAATGGAGGAAAGGATCTGTGGTGCTTCATCCCAGTGAGAAGCATGAAATGAAGCAAACGGGTTCCTGTGTTGAGTTATTTATTCATAGTCTAAAAGTTGAAGATGCTGGAAACTATACGTGCGATTCAGGGGATCAAAAGACAACTGCATCTTTAAAAGTGAAGGGTAGGTCAATAATCATAAAAACTATGAGCAGGAGTAGTCTATTGGGCCCTTTGAGTATCCTCCACCATTCAATATGATCATGACTGATCCTCTGTCTTAATGCCATATTCCCTCTTTCTTCGCACACCCCTTGATGCCATTAAAATCTATTTCTTTCTTGAATATATTCAGTGACTTGCCCTTCCCAGCATTCAGTGGTAGGGAATTCCGCAGGTTCATTACTCTTTGAAGAAATCTTTCCTCATCTCAGTCTTAAATGGTCTACCCGTATCCTGTACCCGCTGGTTCTAGACTCCCCAACAAGGGAACCATCTTCCCTGCATCTAGTCTGTCCAGCCCTGTTAGAATTTTAAATTCCAGTGAATGCAGGCCCAGTCGATCTAATCTGTCTTCATAGGACAGTCCCGCCAACCAAGGAACCAGCCTAGTGATTCGCCACTGCACTCTCTCTTGGCAAGTATATTTGCTTAGGCTCGATGTCACATCAGTCATTTTTATTGTTTGCAAAGGTTGAATAGATCATGTTGCTTTCAAAATTCTGAGGTTTTATAATAATTTGTACCTGGTGGGGAATCAGAGCAGGCACAATTAATCATCCTCCTAAAACAGGCAGGAAATCAGCAGAGTGGGTGATGTGTGCACCCAAAACCGCTTTAATGGGAGGCCTGAACAATTTTGGCTTTTGCCCTCTGTCAGCTGTGTGAGCCATTGCAGCAGTTTTATGCGTTGTCAGAAGATGAAAAATTGGGTTTAGTGCTGATCTGTATGTCAGTCAGGCAGCAATTGAATAGACAGTTTTGCTGCTTTGTACAAGTAGGTAAGCATTATGAGGGTGCATATTGACAAAAGACAAGGAAAGATGACAGCTACATGGGGACAAAATTCTTATAAAGTTGCAGGTTTGGAAACCATTGCCTCTCAACTTATGTAGCCCATGCTATTCTGAAGAACTTTTTTTTCCCTCCATTCCCAATGATGCCTGGAATGGAAGCTACAAAAGTACAACTTTCAGTACAGTATAGTAAGTTTGTCCATAACAGACAACAAGGCAGATGATGTAGCTGAATTGCTGCAACTTTAGCACAGGGCCACCATGGGAAAACTAGAACTGGATTTCCCACCCCCTTTGCGAGAAGGCTGGGGAGGTGGACATTAACTCCTTTCTGCCATGATCATCCCAGATACTGACTGTACATGGTGTAGATAGCTTGTTAAGTCAAAATGCTGCACAGATCTGATAATGAGGGACAGAAAGTGCCAAATGAATTTAATTATTGCCTGGGATTTACGGCCTTGGTCCAATTTTGCCCAAAGTGCACTGGGGCCATGGCATGTCAGAGTCACGCCAAATGTGTCAGGTGAGAAATGTGGTGGCAGGTCATGACTGAAATTTGGTGGATGTTCAGAAATCGGACTTCGATCTTATGTTCATCATCATGAATTATGTCTCTTATAGCCCTTGCTGTGCTTTTCAAACAAGAGCTTCAGAACAAAGAGGCTGAAGAGGACAGCACTGCCATTCTGCATTGTGAGATTTCAAAACCAGGTGTCCCAGTGGAATGGAGGAAAGGATCTGTGGTGCTTAATCCCAGTGAGAAACATGAAATGAAGCAAACGGGTCCCTGTGTTGAGTTGTTCATTCATAGTCTAAAAGCCGAAGATGCTGGAAAATATACGTGCGATTCAGGGGATCAGAAAACAATGGCAATCCTAAAAGTAAAGGGTAGGCCAATATTCATTACTCTTTTTTTAAATTTGTTTTTATTCAAAATTTTTCAATAATTTTTACAAACCACTACAAAAAGAAAAACAACAAAAAAAAACCATAGCAATAAAACAGAAAACAACTTAACCATTTAACAATTTAACAAAACAAGGTGGGGTATCTGCCCATTACAAATGAAATCCATCCACTGCCCAAACCACTCCCCCTCTCCCCTCCCCTCGCCCCTCTGGTTAGCTGCTGACCTCCACCTAACATTCCGAGAGAAGGTCAAAGAACGGTTGCAACCGCCTGGAGAACCCCTGCAAGGACCCTCGCAAGGCAAACTTTATCCTCTCCAACCTGAGAAATCCTGCCATGTCACTGACCCAAACCTCTACACTTGGGGGCTTCGCGTCCCTCCACATTAACAAGAGCCATCTCCGGGCTACCAAGGAGGCAAAGGTCAGAACTGCGGCCCCTTTCGACTCCTGCACTCCCGGATCGTCTGATACCCCAAATATCGCTATCCCCCAACTCGGTTTTACCCGAGTATCCAAGACCTTGGCCATAGCTTTTGCAAAGCCTTTCCAAAATCCTGTAAGCGCCGGGCATGCCCATAACATACGGACATGATTTGCTGGGCTCTCTGAGCACCTCACACACCTGTCCTCCACCCCAAAGAATTTACTCATTCTCGCCACTGTCATATGTGCCCGGTGCACCACCTTAAACTGAATCAGGCTAAGCTTGGCGCAAGATGAGGAGGAATTGACCCTGCCCAGGGCGTCAGCCCACAGGCCCTCATCCAGCTCCTCACCCAGCTCCTCCTCCCACTTGCCCTTCAGCTCCTCCACCGAGGCCTCCTCTGCCTCCTGCAGCTCCTGATATATTTCCGATATCTTGCCATCCCCTACCCACATGCCCGAGACCACCCTGTCCTGTATCCTCGGGGCAGGCAGCAGCGGGAATTCCCCCACCTGCTTTTTCACGAACGCCTGAACCTGCATGTACCTAAAGATATTCCCCAGGAGTAGCCCAAATTTCTCCTCCAGCGCACTCAGACTAGCCAAAGTCCCATCAATGAACAAGTCCCCCATCCTTTTGATACCCGCCCTGTGCCAACATAGGAACCCCCCCCCCCCCCGTCTATTCTACCCGGTACGAACCGGTGATTGTTCTGTATCGGTGCTCAGACTGAAGCTCCTGCCTCCCCGCTGTGGCATCTCCATTGCCCCCAGATCCTCAATGTCGCTGCCACCACCGGGCTCGTGGTATACCGCGTTGGCGGAAGTGGCAACGGTGCCGTTATCAGTGCCCCCAAGCTAGTATCTTTACAAGACGCCGCTTCCAACCGTTTCCACGCCGCCCCCTCTCCCTCCATTACCCATTTCCGAATCATGGATATACTCGCTGCCCAGTAATAGCTGCAAAGGTTCGGCAGCGCCAACCCAACCTCCCCCCCCGACTGCGCTCCAAGAACAGTCTCTTAACACGTGGGGTCCTGTTTGCCCTCACAAATCCTGTAATAATCCTATTTACCCGCTTGAAAAAGGACTTGGGGATGAGAACGGGAAGGCACTGGAAGACGAACAAGAACCTGGGGAGGACCGTCATCTTCACGGACTGCACACTGCCCACCAGAGAAAGCGGCAGCATGTCCCACCTTTTAAAGTTCTCCTCCATCCGATCCACCAGCCGTGCTAAATTGAGCTTGTGCAAGACACCCCAGCTCTTAGCCACCTGAATGCCCAAGGAGCGAAAGCTCCTCTCCACCATCTTAAGCCAGTTTCTGGACTACCTCAACGCCATAGCCAGCGGCTCAATCGCTAGGGCAAACAGCCGGGGGGACAGGGGGCACCCCTGCCTCGTCCCTCGATGTAATCTAAAGTGCCCCGACTGCAGCCGGTTCGTCGACACACTCGCTACCGGGGCCTGATACAACAATTTGACCCACACTATAAGTTCCTCTCCAAACCCAAATCTGCCGACCACTTCCCACAGGTACTCCCACTCCACCCGATCGAAGGCTTTCTCCTTGTCCATTGCCGCTACCATTTCTGCATCCCCCCTTCCGAGGGCATCATGATCACATTCAGGAGCCTCCGCACATTTGTATTCAACTGCCTGCCCTTCACAAACTCCATCTGATCTTCATTGATCACTCCCGGGACACAGTCCTCAATCCTAGTGGCCAAAATCTTGGCCAACAGCTTGGCATCCACATTAAGGAGCGAAATTGGCCTATCGGAGCCACATTGCAACGTGTCCTTATCTCACTTGAGGATAAGCGAGATCAGAGCCTGCGACATCGACGGGGGAAGGGTTCCCTTTTCCTCAGCCTCTTTGAAAGTCCTCAACAACAGCGGACCCAGCAGCTCCGAGAATTTCCTATAAAACTCTATGGTATACCCATCCGGTCCCGGGGCCTTGCCCGCCTGCATACCCCCTAACCCCTTAACCAGTTCCTCCATCTCAATCGGCGCCCCCAATCCCTCTACTCGCCCCTCCTCCATCTGTGGAAACCTCAGTTGGTCCAGGAACTGCCTCATCCCCTCCCCTCCCTCTGGGGCTTCTGATCCATACAATTTGCCATAAAAGTCCTTGAAGACCTCGTTAATCCTTGCCGAGCTCAGCACCGTGTTATCCCCCTTATCTCTAATTCCCCCAATCTCCCTGGCCGCCTCTCTCTTCCGCAGCTGATGCGCCAGCATCCTACTTGCCTTCTCCCCATACTCGTACACTGCTCCCTGTACCTTCCTCAACTGAGCCTCAGCCTTATCCATGGTAAGCAAGTCAAACTCCACCTGCAGGCTCCGGCGCTCCTTCAACAACCCCTCCTCGGGGGATTCCGCATACCTCCTGTCCACCCTAAATATCTCCCCCACCAATCTCTCCTTCTCCATCCTATCCCTCTTCTCTCTGTGGGCCCTGACTGAAATTAGCTCCCCTCTGACAACTGCCTTCAGCGCCTCCCAGACCACACTCACCGAAATCTCCCCATTATCATTGGTCTCCACATAATTTTGGATACACCTCCGAACCCGCCCACAGACCTCCTCGTCCGCCAGTAGTCCCGCGTTCATTCTCCACAGAGGGCATTGGCCTCTCTCCTCCTCCAGCCCCAACTCCACCCAGTGCGGGGCATGGTCCGAGATCGCAATGGCCGAATACTCCACCCCCTCCACTCTCGGGATTAGCGTCCTACTTACCACGAAAAAATCAATCCGCGAGTACGCCTTGAACACATGGGTGAAGAAGGAAAACTCCTTTGCCCTTTGTCTGGCAAATCTCCACAGATTCACTCCCCCATCTGGTCCATGAACCCCCTCAGGACCTTGGCCGCTGCCGGTCTCTTACCCGATCTCGACCTAGAACGATCCAGTGCCGGGTTCAGGACCGTGTTAAAGTCCCCCGCCCCCCATTACCAAACTGCATGACTCCAGATCGGAATCCTACTCAACATCCACTTCATGAACCCTGCATCGTCCCAGTTCGGAGCATACACATTCACTAGCACCACCCGGGCCACCTGCAGCCTGCCACTCACCATAACATATCGACACCCTTTATCCACCACAATACCCGCCGCCTCAAATGCCACCTGCTTGCTCACCAGAATTGCGACCCCCCTGTTCTTCGCATCCAACCCTGAGTGGAAAACCTGCCCCATCCATCCTTTCCTCGGCCTGGTTTGATCCGCGATCTTCAGGTGCGTTTCTTGTAGCATGGCTACGTCTGCCTTTAGCCCCTTTTAAGGGCGAAAACACACGGGCCCTCTTGACCGGCCCATTCAGGCCTCTCACATTCCACGTGATCAGCCATCTCCTTTTTTAGGCCAGCCACGTGCTCGCGCCTCCCGCACCCTCCAGCCCCCCAGGCGGAGGCTCCCCCCCCCCCCCCCCCCCCCCCCCCCAGTCAAGCATCTGGTTAACCCCCTATCCCCACAATTGCACTCCCGTAAGTCAGCTGACTCATGCTGACCCTGGCCGCTCCCGCCTCCACCTCCAATCCCTCTGTGGGTTCCCCATACAAATCTCCAACCCCCCCCCCAACCTAAGTGGGGTAGAGTCCCCCCCCTACACCCCGTGTGAACAGAGAAAGAAAAACAAAACAAAGTACCATACACTCAAACCCCCAGCTTCAGGTGCCACCCCCAGCATTTCGCGGGTAAACCGTGCTCCCTGTCTGGGCCAACCCCACCCCCTGTGACGCAGCATTTCCCAACTGCGACCTCGCCCAAAGCCTCGAGGGCCCAGGGCAAAGGGGCCACAAAAACACAGGAAAACACAGGGAAAACCCCAACATAACACCGCCCTCTCCCCCCCACCAACAACCCCCACAACATACTGCAGTCCATTAACTCAAGCCCAGCTTCTCATTCTTGATGAAAGTAAACGCCTCGTCCGGCGTGTCAAAATAGTGGTGCCGGTCCTGATATGTAACCCACAGCCTTGCTGGTTGTAACAGCCCGAACTTCACCCCCTTTCCATGGAGGACCGCCTTGGCCCGGTTGAATCCCGCACGCTTCTTGGCCAGCTCTGCACTCCAGTCCTGATAAATACGGATCTCGGTGTTCTCCCACCTGCTGCTCCGCTCCTTCTTCGCCCATCGCAGGACACGTTCCTTGTCGGTGAAGCGGTAGAACCTTACCACCATAGCTCTCGGCGGCTCGTTCGCCCTCGGCCTCCTTGCCAGGACTCTGTGCGCCCCATCCAGCTCCAGGGGCCATGGGAAAGCCCCCGCGCCCATTAACGTACCCAGCATCGTGGTCACATACACCCCAGCATCCAACCCTTCCACACCTTCAGGGAGACCCAGAATCCGCAGGTTCTGCCTCCTTGACCTATTCTCCAGGTCCTCCAGCTTCTCCTGCCATTTTTGTTGCAGTGCCTCGTGCGCCTCCTCTCTAACCGCCAGGCCCAGAATCTCATCCTCATTATCAGAGGCCTTCTGCTGCACCTCTTTGATCGCCGACCCCTGCATCTTGAAATGAAAATCGCTTATTGTCACAAGTAGGCTTCAAATGAAGTTACTGTGAAAAGTCCCAAGTCGCCACATTCCGGCGCCTGTTCGGGGAGGCTGGTACGGGTCTTCTGGGTCTCCACCAACCTTTTAATCGACACCTTCATAGGGGCCAGCATCTCCGCCTATAAATCCGCAAAGCAGCTTCTCAAAAACTCCTGCTGCTCCCGTGACCACTGGGCCCAGGCTGCCTGATCCCCGCCAGCCGCCATCTTGGTTTTTCGCGCCCGTTCTCCTTTCTTCTCCAAAGCCGCTTTTTTGACCGCCCCACTCCTGGTCCACTGCATACAGCGCTGGGGGACCCTCGCTGTTTCCTTCCCACACTGGGAATCGTCGTCAAAGTGCCCCTGGAGCTCCTTAAAAGGGCCCAAAAGTATGTTATCGGCGGGAGCTGTCGATCGTGCGCCCTACCTAGGCATAGCCACAACCGGAAGTCTATTCATTACTCTTAATAAAGAGTTTATTGTGACCTTATGAAACTTGGTCCACCATTTTATCCATAATATTGAGACTCCATGATGATATGAATTATTGTTGGAAATGTCCTTTGTCCAAAATATCTCCACATATTAATTCAGCACTTTTTGGGAGTTGGAAACTGCAACATGTTTTAGAATTCATGGGCGACATTCTCCGACCCCCCGCCGGGTCGGAGAATCGCCGGGGGCTGGCGTGAATCCCGCACCTGCCGGTTGCCGAAGTCTCCGGCACCGCAGATTCGGCGGGGGCGGGAATCGCGCCGCGCCGGTTGGCGGGCCCCCCCGCTCGATTGTCCAGTCCGGATGGGCCGAAGTCCCGCCGATAAATTGCCTGTCCCGCCGGCGTAAATTAAATCACCTACCTTACCGGCGGGACAAGACGCGTGGGCGGGCTCCGGGGTCCTGGGGGGGGCGCGGGGCAATCTGACCCTGGGGGGTGCCCCCACGGTGGCCTGGCCCGCGATCGGGGCCCACCGATCCGCGGGCGGGCCTGTGCCGTGGGGGCACTCTTTCCCTTCCGCCTCCGCCACGGTCTCCAGCATGGCGGAGGTGGAAGAGACTCCCTCCACTGCGCATGCACGGGAAACTGTCAGCGGCCGCTGACGCTCCCGCGCATGCGCCGCCCGGAGATGTCATTTCCGCGCCAGCTGGCGGGGCACCAAAGGCCGTTTCCGCCAGCTGGCGGGGCGGAAATTCCTCCGACGTCGGACTAGCCCCTCAATGTTGGGGCTCGGCCCCCAAAGATGCACCTTTGGGGCGGCACGATGCCCGTCTGATTGGCGCCGTTTTGGGCGCCAGTCGGCGGACGTCGCGCCGTTTCCGGAGAATTTCGCCCCATGTTCTGTATTTTTAACCATTGGAGTGACATTTGCTTGAAATATGTCAGCATTTAAATTCACAAAATATATTCTGTACAGTACTGAAATTTATGCTGAGCAATCTGGAATTACTGGAATTTCTATATATTCCAGGGGCTGGTTTAGCACAGTGGGCTAACCAGGGTTTGGTTTAGCACAGTGGGCTAAACAGCTGGCTTTTAATGCTGAACAAGCCCAGCAAAGCTGGTTCAATTCCCTTACTGGCCTCCCTGAACAGGCGCCGGTATGTGGCGACTATGGGCTTTTCACAGTAACTTCATTGAAGCCTACTTGTGACAATAAGCGATTATTATTATTATATATGATACACATGATAGGGAGTAAATTAAGAATGGTTGGGGAGACTAGTTGTCCTGTTAGATATCTATAGAATCCCTACAGAGTAGAAGGAGGCCATTCGGCCCATTGGGTCTAACCGACCATCCAAAAGAACACACTACATAGGCCACCTCTCCCCTGCCCCTCCCCATAACCCCGCGCGCATTGATCATGGCCATTCACCTATCCTGCACAACTCTTAAGAGTGTGGCTGTTGAGGAATGGCAGTGGGATCCTGATATTGAATAGCTTCCTCAAGCATTGTTTTTTTTAACTGAGTTTATTTGAAATGCTGTTGTTGTCCAGAAATAAATTGTGAATCTTAGCTGAAGTTCATCATCATGAACTGTCTTCCTTAGCCCTTCCTGTGGTTTTCAAACAAGAGCTTCAGAACAAAGAGGCTGAAGAGGACAGCACTGCCATTCTGCATTGTGAGATTTCAAAACCGGGTGTCCCAGTGGAATGGAGGAAAGGATCTGTGGTGCTTCATCCCAGTGAGAAACATGAAATGAAGCAAATGGGTTCCTGTGTTGAGTTGTTTATTCATAGTCTAAAAGTTGAAGATGCTGGAAACTATACGTGCGATTCAGGGGATCAGAAAACAATGGCAATCCTAAAAGTAAAGGGTAGGACAGTATTCATTCCTCTTAATAAATAGTTTATTGTGACCGTATTAAATTTCATCCACCATTTTATCCATAATATTTTGAATACACGGTAATATGAATTATTGTTGCAAATCTTGGGCTGGATTCCCCGTTTCTGAGACTAAGTGTTGACGCCGACGCAGAATTTGGGGACTTTATGACAGAAAAACTGCCGCCACACCTGGACCGATTCCAGGGGCTAGCACCGGCGCTACGTGGAACACAATCGATTCTAATGAGAAACGGTGCCGGATTCACCAATTTCGCAATTCACACTCATGAGGCTGACAACTGCAGCTGCACATACACACTTCACTCTCCACACACACCATCCCAGCCAACAAGATGGAAGCGAGGTGCAGCCACCTGAGTTGGCCACTTCCAGACTTAAAATGGAGAACCGCAAAGGCTGAAGGGAAATTCAGCCAACACAGGCAAAGACTAGCAAATACAAAAATCATGTATATTGGAACCTGCAAAACAACCAGACAGCACTGAAACCAGCAGCCATCTGCATAGTAATGTAGCAGCCATCTACATATTAATGAACGATCCCCGGGAACAATCAAAACATTTTAAGGTAAACAAGGCCAAGCCAGACTCCTCGGCGCCAGCAGGAGCCAACACAAAAGAGGTTAACGGACACTTAAAGACTGCCCAATGATCAGGGAACCGCCCCAGCATTGGAGAAATCGAGCCAAGTGATTGGAACAAAGTCCAATCACTTGAAACCAGGTACGGGGTCTGCCCCGAAGGGCGGGAAGCCCCTGGGGACTATAAAGCAAAGCCCCCCAAGTTCAAATTGTCCTCCTTGACAGGGTCACTTAGCAACGCGAAGCAACCCCTGAGAGTGAACTGTCCAGCGGCCTCCAAACAAGTAAGTCTCAAGTCAACGCTTGCTACGAGGTAGGCGCTCTTAGCTACCAGTCCATACCAGCTTTTGAATCCTGCAGACTCAGGACCTGAACAAAAGGCCATTTGTTCCCCTGACCTGGTGGGCCAGTCCGAAGCTAAGTATAGGCCTGTTAGTGATAGAAATAGCCTAGAAAGTAGAGTTTATGCATGAATAGCGATTTACTGTGTATAATAAATGTGTATTGATTTGAATCTTACTAATTGGTGTGTTGAGTTATTGATCATTACTTGAACTTGAACCTCGTGGCGGTATCATAAAGATACCTGGCGACTCTAGAGCAAAGGTTATAAAACAGAGCCAATTGAACCAACCAAAAGTTAGCAACATATTACTGGCGACATCCTGACGGGACCTGATCTAGAAGTGGCTTAACCATTCCAGGAGAACCCAAAATTTGAATTAGAAATCCAATTGGGAACAGAAAAACCACAAGTATTCAAGCAGTTCTGATCAATCCTCATAATTCGGAAGTGTGTTAATGCATGCGTAACTAACAGGGCGATAAGGTAAACTGATAGATTTTTGTTGCGACAAAACTGTCGGGAGTTTGTATTCTGGAAAATAGCGAAAGCCGTACTCGTAATTACAGCACCGCCTTAATACCCCTTGTTCCAAATTTCAAGAGAAGTATTCAGAGAGGAAAGATGGCAATGCAGGCAATGCAATGCCTCATGAACCCTGAAAAATTTGTGGTCGCAGCGACCAGCAATGTCCCGTTTGGGAAGAGGAAATCAGAAAGTACCTCAAAGGGAAGGGATGGCCCCTTTGGAGCGAATTCTGTGACAATGAGGAAACAGGACCCGGGAGTATAGGACATACTTGGTGGGAGAACCTGTCAGAAATTCATAATAAAAGCTTGGGAAAAGCTCGCAAGCCGATGGCAATCGTGTCCTGTTTGGCACAATTGCGAGGCACAGAGGAGTTCGTTAGGACGCTCCGTAGAGAGATAGAGGAGGCACATCGAATGAGTAAGGTCGATGTGAGCGAGACAGAGAAAGAAAACGTAGAATTAAGAAGGAAGTTTGCAGCAAAGGACGGAGAGGTGGATGATGCCAAGTGGGCACACCAGTCTTGTCTGGCGCACCTAAGCAGCTTCCAATCCCAGTACAAAAAGGCCTATCAGGAGACGCAATGTGCAGTCCTGGTACGAGAGGAAACCGAGAAGCAGGTAGAGGCATTGCAGAGGCAGTGTAGTGACCTGAAGGCAGCGTTAAGAGTACTCCATTCTGCCACCACGGAGCAAAGACAAAGCTCATTAGACCACGCAAAGTGCCGGAAGCAGATTGCAGAACTGCAATCTCTGCTTTCAGTTCAAAAAGGATTCCAGGAAACCTTTGGATCACAGTTAGATGAGGAAGACGGTCCTGATTGGGAAGAATTGAGTGAGACAGCGCAGAGATATGTTCAGGGAACATGTGCGCAGGGAAAGCCCCAGAAGAGAAAAGTGCCCCAACCCCCCACAGAGCAGGTAGTTCAGGCTCCAATTAACCCAGTCACCACCCACCGCACAGCCACATCGGATGACACAGAATTTCTGTACACCACCCCCTTAACAGAGACCCAATTACGGGACGCGTGCGATAAAATCAAACCGTTCCTCCCCACCTCAGACCCCCACCACTTCTTTGCCAGAGTAAAACAGCAGGCTACCATGTACGGCCTGGATGAGCGAGAGCAAGTAAAGCTCACAGTTTTGAGTTTAGACCCTTCGGTCGTAGCAGCCCTTCCCGAACCACAGAATGTAGGAGGAGGCACCCTTGCAGAAATGCATACCGTGATCCTAGACGCGATCGGGTATAACAGGGGTGACCCCGTAGAAGGCCTCAATAAGTGCAGGCAAAAGAAAACTGAGCTGCCCACAGCGTTTGCTGGACACTTGTGAATCCATTTCGCAGCAGTTTTCGGAGACTTAGACCGCGCCCATTTGTCCCCAGACAACATGGCCAAATGGACCCGCACCCTTATCTCCCATGCCACAGAAACAGGACAAAAAGCTTGTGCCAATTATGACCCCTCAGAGGAAGCCCACAATGAGAAATGGGTTTTAAAAAGATTGTCCCGCGCCTGGGAGCAATCTGTTCAAAACAAACCCACGAACAAAAATCCCGAAGAACAGCAGGCAGAAGCAGACATACACACAGTTGAGGCACACCAGAACCCCGCATGGGTAAATGAAGGAAGGAACAGCCCCCCACAAAAGCCACAGGAGTGTTACAACTGTGGACAGTTAGGACACTTTGCAAGAGAATGCAGTGTCCCACGAAAGCCACAGAGAGCCCAGCAGGCAGGCACTCTGAATAAGAATAGGACAGAGCCCATTCATTGTGAATTCCCACAATCTGTCCTTCGATCCAGTCAATCAATGTGTCTGGAAAATGGCAAAATCCGCAAGAGCCCCGGCAACGCTCACCATAGGAGAATATGCAAACAAGATTAGCGCAGTAGGCGAATTTTGGTTTGATCCGACCACGATTAGCACAGGTTAAGGTTAGCAGGTTAGGGCAGTTCTGCGGAAGCGCAGGACAGCATTCGCGACCCACAAACACGACTGTGGCCGGATGACTGGTTCCGTTCAAATCACAGGACCTGACCCTAGACCCCAAAAGCAATACGGATTTCCCCAAGAGGCAGAGGGAGAAATCGCAGATCGGTAGCCTCCACTAATAATGCCCCGATTTGGCCAGTGAGAAAGCCCGATGGATCATGGCGGCTGACCATCGATTACCGGGAACTCAACAAAGTCACCCCCGCAGCACCCCCACGGTAGCCACAAGTCCCTTGACCATGCTCAAACAGGGACTCAACTCACAATACTTTACGGTTTTGGACGTCAGTAATGGATTCTGGTCCATTCATTTGGCAAAAGCGTGCCAATACAAATTTGCCATCACTTTTAAAAATCAGCAGTACACGTGGACATGCTTTCCACAAGGATTCCACAACTCCCCCTCCATTTTCCACTGACAGCTGGCAAATGGATTATCAACATTTTCTCGCCCCGAATGCCTGGTCCAGTATGTGGACAATCTATTACTGCAGACACCAAGGCAGAGCACATCGAACTTCCGGCTGAACTCCTGGAACTCTTACAGAAAATTGGTTGTAAAGTCAACCCCAAAAAGGCCCAGATTTTGGAAAACAAGGTGATATATTTGGGTACAATTATCACACATGGTAAACATGAGACCGAGCATAAAAGGATTGACTTGATTGCCAAATTGCCCCTTCCCCAGACCGTTTCAGCCCTCCGGTCGTTTTTAGGACTGGTTGGCTATTGCCGAAACCACATTGATGGTTTCGCTAGCAAGGCAGCACCCCTCTCAGACCTCCTAAAGAAAGGAGCCCCATGGGAATGGCTTCCGCAGCATACGGATGCTGTGGACTCTCTGAAAAGAGTACTCATAGCAGCCCCCGCACTGCAAGTTCCAGACCCACTCTCCCCCTATGCGATAGAGATAGCAAGCACAGACCGCACCCTTTCGGCTGTGCTCCTCCAGGAACGGCACAAACAGTTAAGGCCCGTGGCTTACGCCTCCAGAGTTTTAGATGCTGTGGAGCAGGGATTTCCGGCCTGTGAAAGGCACTTGCTCGCAGTTTTCTGGGCAGTCCAGTATTTTTCTTACATAACCGGACTAAACCCCATCACAATCTTGATGGAACACACCCCACCCAACTTTTACTGGACGGACGACTTAAGGACGGTACAGTCAGTCAAATAAGAGCAGCCAGATGGACCCTTTTTTTGCAGGGACGGGACATCACTGTTAAAAGGACCAAGACCCACACTTTCTTAGCAGATAACCTACAGTACCCAGGCACCCCCCACGGATGTTAAATCATCTCACCACACCACAACACAGGCCCTTTTATTGCGAAAACACCCCCCAGAAAGATAGATAGTTCACCCCAGAGCCCCCAGCACACAGACACGTGCGAACCCATAAGAATATATGTGGATGGATCTTCCACAATATTAGAAGGGAAGCGCATTACAGGATGCGGCATTTATGTCGAGGATGCGCAGGGACGCGCCCTAGAAGAAATCGCAATAGAACTTAGGACACTTAGGCGCACAGGCGGCAGAACTAGCAGCCGTGGCGTACATTGTAGAACACCCAGACTCCTTCCCCAGCCCAGCAGACACATACTCGGACAGCCTCTATGTCTGCAACAGCCTTACGGAATTCCTGCCCCTGTGGAAAGCAAGAGGATTTGTTTCCGCAGAAGGAAAACCCCTCCCCTCAGCCCCATTGCTCCGTCACATTTTAGAAAAAGCACAGGGCAGGACTTTTGGAATAGTTAAAGTTCGTAGTCACCACCGTTCCTCCCCCCCTGGAAATGTAAAAGCCGACGCACTGGCAAAAGCAGGTTCCAGGCACGGATATTTTTGGACACCCCACGAGAGCGCACCAGTGAATGCAGTTCAGGTCTCGCCAACTAATATCGAGGATTTAGTACAGGCCCAGAAGCAGGACAGCAATCTCAGGGAGATTTTAAAAGGAAGATTCCCAGCACCCTATGATATATTTTTAAATGTTCTGACCACACATGACGGTGTGGTGTTAAAAGACACGCTTTATGTGGTTCCTGAACAGGACAGGAATCAGTTTATTTGTTTGTTCCATGACGGTCATGGACATCAGGGAATTGATCCCACTACAGCCCACGTCAGGCAGCTCTGTTCTTGGCCCAGTTTAAAAGAAGACGTAACGCACTACGTTGAGAATTGCCTTATCTGTGCCCAGAACAATCCGGACAGATAAGCAAAGAAAGCTCAGCTTAGCCACACCCGCCCCATTAACGGCCCCTGGACTAACCTCCAGATTGATTTTATAGGACCATTGCCCCCTTGCAGGAATGGTTATAAGTATGTACTCGTTGTGATAGACACGTTTACAAAATAGGTAGAGGCATTCCCATCCAGAACGAACACGGCAAAGACCACAGCCAAGATCTTAACCCACCACATCTTTACGAGATGGGGACTCCCCCGCAGCATTGAATCCGACGAAGGTTCCCATTTTACGGGACGTGTCATGAAGAATGTCCTCACGATATTTGGCATTACCCAAAAATTCCACATCGCATACCACCCCCAGTCGAGTGGTATAGTGGAGCGCATGAATCGGACCGTAAAATCCACCCTCAGAAAAATGGTCCAGTAAAACAACACCACTTGGGATTCAGTCCACCCTTTTGCGCTGATGTTTTTGCGAAATACGGTTTCAACATGAAAATGAAATGAAAATCGCTTATTGTCACAAGTAGGCTTCAAATGAAGTTACTGTGAAAAGCCCCTAGTCGCCACATTCCAGCACCTGTTTGGGGAGGTAGGTACGGGAATTGAACCGTACTGCTGGCCTGCTTTCAAAGCCAGCGATTTAGCCGTGTGCTAAACCAACTCCTACCATCTACAGGTTACACCCCACACATCCTCATGACCGGACGCCCCATGAAAGGCACAGAATTTTTATTGGGATTAGATTTGACCAGCCTTCGAAGTGACGGCCCTCACACACGAGAAAGCAGTAGAACAACTGGTAGAGAATGTTAAAACGGCTCAGCTAGCAGCCGCTGTATGATTAGCCACACAAAAGAAACAGAGCAAGGCCTGTTTCGATAAGACAGTACATGCGACTGAGTTCAGTGTAGGACAGCAAGTCATGCTCTCCATATACAACTCCAGCACATTCCTGTCACCTAAGTATTCGGGTCCGTACTCCATTGCGGACAAAGTAAGCCACTCCGTCTACAAAATTAAGTACCCCAACGGAAAGACGGCGTGGTTCCATATTAACCAGCTTAAGGCATATGGACCACAGTGGAACCACGCCCACCACATCATGCTCGACGCAGCAGACCACACCCCGCCCACAGCCAACGTAACCCTACCCTCCCCCAACACGTCCAGCCCAGCCACGGACTCAACCTCGACTTCACCCCCGACCTCTAGACTCCGCCCCGGAACGCCCACAGACAGCAGCAGCAGAGACAGCGACTGTGACTCAGACAACAGCCACAGCACGCCTCCCTACTATCCCCATGCAACAGGACCCACACCCAGCGAAAAAGGAACCGCTTGGGAGAAAACGGTGTCCTTTCTGATGGAACCTGCAGCATGTTTAATGTTGTTTGTAGTGGTATTGTTAAATGTTGTTTGTAAGATCGGAAATTTTTTCCACGGCCCCACGCCTTATTTTTCAGCCGATACCTCTGAGAACTTGTCAGCACGCTCATCAGCAGAAACCTCTGTGAGCTTGCCAAACCCCCCGTTCATAACTGCCCTTCTGGTTCGAAGGAAGAACCTTTACGGCAACCCCCCACGATGACTACATTTTTGCCCGTTCTTGTCGGTTGCTCAGGCAGTGGAGTAACGGCATTGGGACCCGCCCTGCCTGAGGAACCCCCCTCTGGTCAGCTACGCTCGGGTAGAGAACACACAGCATTGGTCGCCGTCCTACCCGGGGATTCCATCCAAATCTTACCCGTCGCGGCCCATAAGCACCTCATTTTGGCAATTTTCGTTCAAAAAGTTTTGTTTTGTTTTCAGGCGACCCTTAGGTTGCCAACCCTACGCTATTGACATCCTCAAACATTTGGATGGTAAATCGCACAGCCTGCGAGACGGATCGCACTGTTTCAGTATTTTTACGTGTGTCGTGTCCTGAATATTTGGTTAAAAAAATTTTTTTCAAATGAGGGAGTCACACATGGGGCGTCATTCTCCGCCGGCGGGAGTCTCCGTTTTACCGGCGCCCGGGGGTTTCCCGACGGCATGGGGCTGCCCCACAATGGGAAACCCCATTGACCGGCCGGTGTAACGGAGACTCCCGCTGGCCGGTCGGGGCAGAAATGTGGCGGGGCGGGTAGGAGAATTTCACCCATGGTGACAAATTGTAAAGGGAGAATTGGCACTGAAGGACAGCCATACTAATAGACGAGATATTAAACCAAGATAGTAACAGACACTATGCTTGATCCCACAGAACTCCAGAAGCTCCAGGAAAAGAGATGAAACGAAGAGAAGAGAAGAGAAAGAAGAAGAACCATGAGGACATCCTCCGAGTTGCTCATCACCATAATGAACATTTGGTTGCGCGCGAACGAGAACCCCCTGACCCCAACCCCCCCCCCCCCCCCACCCCCCCCCCCCCCCCCCCGCAGCCGTTAATGATTCACTTCCCCATAGCACCCAGAGCCCAGTCACAAGCGACACCACACCATCTTGGTGTGACAGGTTTATAACCTGGTACTCCCTGTCCTACTTAATAGAATCCCTATTAGTGTTGGCGATACTCTGCACAATCGTGCAGACTATCCGCATGAGGAAATGGCGAAGGAGAGCCTACCGCGCTCGCACCCCGGTATATAGGATAAGATCCCCTATTTTCGGTTATGACCAGACCCCCGACCCCCGTGATCTATAATAAAAGACATTCGTTTGTGTTCTTTTTGTGAATAAAGAAATGTGTTTCATGAGCGATTGTCAAGCCAGGAAAAATGTGAATAATGCTGCTATGATTTTGTTTGTATCATTAAGGAAGTTAGTATGATTGAATGTTTGAGTGAGTGTAGTTTATTGAGGACATTTAGAGGTACCATTTTGGGATGCAATGTCCCTGTTTTGACATAGCGTCACTTAGAATGTTACTAAAAAATTTTCTTGCATAGTTATGGTCAGTGTAGAGGCCATAGAAGAGTGCTCGCCAGGTCAGGGAATGAAGACAACGCAGTTATGTGATCCTTCACGCTTTGCGTTAGGATCACAAGGAGGGTGTGTAGCCCCCTGAGTTGGCCACTTCCCGACTTAAAACCGCAAAGGCTGAAAGGAAATTCAGCCAACACAGGCAAAGACTAGCAAATACAAAAATCATGTATATTGGAACCTGCAAAACAACCAGACAGCACCAAAACCAGCAGCCATCTGCATAGTAATGTAGCAGCCATCTACATATTAATGAGCGATCCCCGGGAACAATCAAAACATTTTAAGGTAAACAAGGCCAAGCCAGACTCCTCGGCGCCAGCAGGAGCCAACACAAAAGAGGTTAACGGACACTTAAAGACCGCCCAACGATCAGGGAACCGCTCCAACAGTGGAGAAATCGAACCAAGTGATTGGAACAAAGTCCAATCACTTGAAACCAGGTACGGGGTCCGCCCCGAAGGGCGCAAGCCCCTGGGGACTATAAAGCAAAGCCCCCAAGTTCAAATCGTCTTTCTTGACAGGGTCACTCAGCAACGTGAAGCAACCCCTGAGAGTGAACTGTCCAGCGGCCTCCAAACAAGTAAGTCTCAAGTCAACGCTCGCTACGAGATAGGTGCTCTTAGCTACCAGTCCACACCAGCTTTTGAGTCCTGCAGACTCAGGACCTGAACGAAAGGCCATTTGCTCCCCTGACCTGGTGGGCCAGTTCGAAGCTAAGTATAGACCTGTTAGTGATAGAAATAGCCTAGAAAGTAGAGTTTATGCATGAGTAGCGATTTACTGTGTATAATGTGTATTGATTTGAATCTTACTAATTGGTGTGTTGAGTTATTGATCATTACTTGAACCTCGTGCTGGTATCATAAAGATACCTGGCGACTCTAGAGCAAAGGTTATAAAACAGAGCCAATTGAACCAACCAAAAGTTAGCAACAGAGGAGAGCAGCCTGAGGTTTACAGATGCCAAGCTGGAGACCATCTTAGATGCGGTGGAGGATGACCCTGTACCCCGGCCTAATTAGAAGTCTGCCAGTTACAGCCATTCATCGTGCCTGGGCACAGGTGGCAGAGGCAATGAGTGCCGTGGGCAAAACAGTCCGGACAGGCCAGTAGTGCCGCAAAAAACTCCACAACCTCCTCAGGGTGAGTAGGCAGCATTGTGCTCATGGCAGTAACCAAGGCCCCACACATCAGTTACCTTTCCCCCCCAAAGTGGCTGCATGCGTCAGACTGTCAACACTGTCGTCTTCTGGTTCCGCGCCCTCCCACCCCAGAACAGAAGGCCCTGGACGAGGTTGGCGGCCCAGGGGAGCGTGGGTTCGCCAAGGTGGACCTCGACAGCAGGCGAGGAAGTGAGACTAGGCTTAGTTGCGTTTCCTTGCGACACGTGCCTCACCCCCAAACCGCCCTCACACAACTGCACCACCACCCACCCACACGGCCACCCCCACTTCCCCCTAGCCCGTCTAATCATGCATCTTGTCTTTTGGCTTGCAGGGCCTGCTGGTGATGGGGTGGATCCATCTGGCGTATCCCGCCCCCAGCCAGTGCCACAGCCGGACCCCCCCAATGAGCTGAGCACTGACGAGGAGAGCAGCTCAGTCACCAGCCCTCTGCCCAAGACTCAGGAGATCCTGGAGCTCGGATCGGAGGATGACAGTGATTTTCCGTCACAGCTATCTCCAACACCCTCCATCATCTGGCAGATATGTCGCACTATCTCTCTGCTCAGCCGGAGTCTCCGACGGCATGCCCGACCGGCAGGTCCACGAAAGACAGGCGGTGCCGGTACACACAAGGCTTCATGCGGCGCCTCCTTGGCACTACTCCTCCTCGGCCTGTTGGGCAGCTGACTCTCCAACTTGGGCAGCTGCCACCTGCCCCTTTGCTGCCTGCTCCGCTGCTGCCTGGTCCGCTGCTGCAGTAACTTCCTCCTTCTCCTTGAGCAGCTCCAGCTCATACAACCGCAGGGCATCCCCCAGCGCTGCGGCAACTCGCAGGAAGTCCACCATTGCTGGTTGAATTCCAATATCCATTTTCTGCAGGGGGTGAAAGGCCGACATGCTAGAACGGTGTGTACCCACGTGCCCAACCAGGTCCACTGGACCCCGGTTGGCACTGCGAGCTCCGCCCCCTCATGTCCCTCCCCCCCCCATCCCCACTCCCCTGGCCCCATCTGTAGCCGGCACCCTGGGGGCCTTGGCCCTTACGCCCGTCCCTGATGCTAAGAGTACCGTTGAGTGGCACTGCCCCCGCCAGGGGTAGGCACCGCGGCCCCCATAGGGGCTACTGTGGTTGCTGCCCTGGCTCGGCCGCCGGGGGGGGGCGGGGGTGTGGCCGAGCGTGAGATGCGGGGTTGGGACGCATGTATGGTCGGTGTCACCGTGCAGAACCAGAGGCTAGGGTGGGTGGTCAATGGGGTGCGCAGCCAGATGGCTGCCTTGCAGGCTGCGGTAATGGCAGTCCGGGACTGGACACTGCGGGGGGTCACCCCGGCCACTCAGTCTGTTCCTCCCATTCCCCCCCCCCCCACCCCAGCCAGCGCTTGCCAGTGTCCAGGCCGGCAGCCTGCAGTTGCTCCTCTCTGGGTCCAACCTCTCCTCTCTCTCTCCCCTTCATCAGCCACGAAGCCGGTTTCACGATTTTTAAAAGCACAAGTGAACTCGGCCCATCGGAAGAAGAGAATCGCGAAAGCTCCGGACAATATTGGTCAGGCCCGCTAATGATATGCAAAGTGTTTTTACTGTACGTGCGTTCCGGAACGCATTGACCCTGCTGTTGAGGTGACGGAGAATTGTGATATGGCGTCAAATCGGCGCCTGCCGCAATTTTGCAGCTGGAACCGATTCTCTGCCCAATCGTCTTTCCCGATTTCGGCGTCGGCTAACGGAGAATCCTGCCCATTATCGTTTGTGCCAAAATATCTCCACGTATTTAGTCAGCATTTTTTGGGAGGTGGAAACTGTAACATGTTTTAGAATTCATGTTCTATATTCTTCACAATTGGAGTGACATTTGTATGAAATATGTCAGCATTTAAGTTCACAAAATATATTCTGAACCGTACTGAAATGTTTGATGAGCAATCTGGAATTACATGGATATGGAATGTCTATATATGATACACTTCATAGGGAGTAAATTAAGAATGGTTGTGGAGACTAGTTGTCTTGTTAGATATCTATAGCATCCCTACAGCGCAGAAGGAGGCTATTAGGCCCATTGGGTCTGAACAGACCATCCGAATGAACACACTAACCTGCACAACTTTGGACTGGGATGACCGGAGCACCAGGGGGAAACCCACACCGACACGGGTTGAATGTGCAAACTACACACAGACAGTCACCCAAGGCCGGGAGCGAACCTGGGACCCTGGCGCAGTGAGGCAGCAGTGCTAAGCACTGTGCCATAAAGTATAACATTTTGTGATATTAGTGTAAACTGTAACATTCCTTGGTTCAGGCTGATAAGAGTTATGACAGAAGAAAGTAGCTATTTGTACATTAACAACCAAAGGTTATCTGATCCAATAGTTCTCGAGACAACAACAACTCTAAGAGTGAGTGTGGCTGTTGAGGAATGGCAGTGGGATCCTGATATTGAATAGCTTCCTCAAGCATTGTTTACTTTTAACTGAGTTTATTTGAAATGCTGTTGTTGTCCAGAAATAAAATGTGAATCTTAGCTGAAGTTCATCATCATGAACTCAATTACTGTCTTTCTTAGCCCTTCCTGTGGTTTTCAAACAAGAGCTTCAGAACAAAGAGGCTGAAGAGGACAGCACTGCCATTCTGCATTGTGAGATTTCAAAACCGGGTGTCCCAGTGGAATGGAGGAAAGGATCTGTGGTGCTTCATCCCAGTGAGAAACATGAAATGAAGCAAACGGGTTCCTGTGTTGAATTACTTATTCATAACCTAAAAGATGATGATGCTGGAAAATATACGTGCGATTCAGGGGATCAAAAGACAACTGCATCTTTAAAAGTGAAGGGTAGGTCAATAATCATATAAACTATGAGCAGGAGTAGTCTATTGGGCGCTTTGAGCGTTCTCCGCCTCTATCTCAATGTCATAGACAGTTTTGCTGCTATTAGCATTGGTAGGGTAAGCATTATGAGGGTGCATATTGATGAAAGGCAAGTAAAGATGACAGCTACATGGGGACAAAAATCTTATGTAAATGCAGTTTGAGAAACTATTGTCTCAAATTATGGAGCCCATGCAATTCTTAAGTACTTTTTTTGCTCCGTTCCCGATGATGGTGCCTTGAATGGAAGCTTCAAAAGTACATCTTCAGTACTGTATAGTATGTTTGTCCACAGAAGACAACAAAGCAAATTGTGTAGATGAATCATTGCAACTTTAGCACTGGGCCACCAAGGAAAAACTAGACCTGGATTTCCCACCCTCTTGCGAGAAGGCTTGAAAGAGACCTGATGAGGTGGAGGACATTAATTCCTTTCTGCCTTGATCATCCCAGATACTGACTTTACGAGGTGTGGATGGTTTGTTAAGTCAAAATGCTGCATAGATCTGTTAACGAGGGACTTAAAGTGCCAAATAAATTTAAATATTGACTGGGATTTATGGGCTTGTTCCAATTTTGCACAAAATGCACTGGGGCCATGGGATGTCAGAGTCCCGCCAAATATATCAGGTGAGCAAAGTTGTGGCCGGTCATGTCTGAAATTTGATGGATGTTCAGAAATTGGACTGGAATCTTATGTTCATTATCATGAACTTAATTACTGTCTTTCTTAGCCCTTCCTGTGGTTTTCAAACAAGAGCTTCAGAACAAAGAGGCTGAAGAGGACAGCACTGCCATTCTGCATTGTGAGATTTCAAAACCGGGTGTCCCAGTGGAATGGAGGAAAGGATCGGTGGTGCTTCATCCCAGTGAGAAACATGAAATGAAGCAAACGGGTTCCTGTGTTGAATTACTTATTCATAACCTAAAAGGTGATGATGCTGGAAAATATACGTGCGATTCAGGGGATCAAAAAACAACTGCATCTTTAAAAGTGAAGGGTAGGTCAATATTCATTATTCAGTAATTAAACTTTTCTAATTTTACAACTTAGGATGTCTTATTAAGCAAGATGTCACATTAGTCATTTTTATTGTCCGTTAAGGTTGAACTGAACATGTTCCTTTCAAAATTCTGAATCTTACTGTGGGGGAATTACCTTGTTACCCAGCCGCTTGTCAATGGGCTTTCCCATGGAAGCCACAACTTTCCACCTGGAGACATCCAAGCGGAGGTGCTCTGCAAGTGGGAAAATAGAATCCCAATGCCAGAGAATTCCAGCCTGTATGTTTTGGGAATAATTTCTACCTGGTGGGGAGTCAGGGCAGTCGCAATTAATTATCCTCCTAAAACATGCAGGAAATCTGCAGAGTGGGTGTTAAGACCATAAGACATAGGAGCCACTCGGCCCATCGAGTCTTCTCCTCCATTATATCCTGGCTGATATTGTGTCCTGTGTTGTGTCCACCCAAAGCCTCTGTCATCGAGACCTGAACAATATTGACTTTTGGCCTCATTTGAACAACACTGTCAGCTGTGGTGCCCCTTTGCAGCAGCTTTCTCGGTTGTCAGAAGATGGAGAATTGGTTATGTTTTGTGCTGAGCTGTATGTCAGTCAGGCAGCAATTGAATAGACAGTTTGGCTGCTTTTAGCACAAGTAGGGTAACCATTATGAGGGTGCATATTGAGAAATGACAAGTAAAGATGACAGCCACATGGAGATAAAAAATCTTATAGCTTTGCAGGTTGGGCTTTTATTTTTCAAATTACATAGCCCATGTGATTCTGAAGTACAGTTTTTAGCTCTGCTCCCCAAGCTCATCCCTGGATTGGGAGGTTCACAAGTCCAAGCTTTCAGTACACTATAGCATGTTTATCCTTAGCAGACAACACAACAGATCATGTAGATGAATCACTGCCACTTTAGCACAAGGCTACCATGGAAAAAATAAGCATTGATTTTCTGCCATCTTTGCAGGAAGCCTAGAAAGAGGGCGAGGGAGGTAGAGGACATCAATTCCTTTCTTTTCTAATACCAATAATCTTTATTAGTGTCACAAGTAGGCTTACATTAACACTGCAATGAAGTTGCTGTGAAAATCCCCTAGTCGCCACACTACAGCCCCTGTCAGGTACAACTGAGGGAGAATTGAGAATGTCCAATTCACCGAACAAGCACGTCTTTCGGGACTTGTGGGACAAAACAGGATCACCCAGAGGAAACCCACGCAGACACGGGGAGACGTGTAGACTCCGCACAGACACTGACCCAAGCCGTGAATCGAACCTGGGACCCTGGTGTTGTGACGCCACAGTGCTAACCACAGTGCGACCGTGCCGTCCACGATCATCCCAGATTCTAACTTTGTGAGGTGTCGATGGCTGGTTAAGTCAAAACGCTGCCTAGATCTGAGAACGAGGGACTTAAAACACAAAATATATTTAAATATCTACTGGGATTTATGGGCATGTTCCTATGTTGCACAAAGAACACAGGGGGCATGGGATGTCAGAGCACCCAACTTGATCACCCCATCCACCACCTTAAACGTTCACTCCAACACTTCAGTTGCCCACCCCAGCATTCCCAGTCCCCTTTCAATGGACCCATGTTCCACCAGCCAGCTGGCAGCATGGAGACTCGTCCCAAATCCCTGCTACCTGTATGACTCCTCCTCCTTGCAGTATAGTCATGCCGGCCTGATCTCAATTTGGCAGCCATCAGGTGAGGTAGCCACAGGAAGTCTAGAGCAGCACAGCTGTTTCATGTTGAGGGAGCAGGGGGAGTTCACTATCTAGGTCTTTGGGCACAGTACGAAGTCTTACAACACCAGGTTAAAGCCCAACAGGTTTGTTTCGATGTCACTAGCTTTCGGAGCGCTGCTCCTTCCTCAGGTGAATCTCAGATTAACTAACTGCAAAGATCAGGGATTGAACTTGATGTTTTAGTGGGCGGCACGGTAGAACAGCGGTTAGCACTGTTACTTCACAGCTCCAGGGTCCCAGGCTTGGGCCAATGTCTGTGCGGAGTCTGCACGTTCTCCCGTGTTTGGGTGGTCCAAGCTGAATTGCCCTTAGTGTCCAAAAATGGTTAGGTGGGATTACTGGGTTACGGGGATAGGGTGGAAATGTGGGCTTAGGAAGGGTGCTCTTTCCAAGGGCCGATGCAGACTCAATGGGCCGAATGACCTCCTTCTGCACTGTAAATTCTGTGATTCTTAGCTGGTCTATTTACTGTCTTACAAAGTTAAATCATTGATGATTGTTCATGTATTATTTTGAATGGAACAAATTGAAATTATGAATCGGCATCCTTAGATTCAGTGGAATCATTTTCTTTGGAGGTTGATTGAGCTACATCATTATGAATTGAATTACCTTCTCTCGTAGTTCTACCTGTGCTTTTCAAAGAGGAGCTTCAGAGTGTGGAGGCTGAAGAGGATAGTACTGCTACTCTTCACTGTCTGATCAGTAAACCCAATGCTCCAGTGAAATGGAGGAAAGGATCTCTGCTACTTCACCCAAGTGAAAAACATAAAATGAAGCAAAAAGGCATATATGTTGATCTGCTAATTCACAGTCTAAAAGTAGAAGATACTGGAGAATATACATGTGATTCAGGGGATCAGCAGACCACAGCTTCCTTAAAAGTGAAGGGTAGGACAAGAATCATTGCATATCATTGAATCATATTGCTTTTTGCCATGGAATGCTTCTCATGAGCTGATAATCTCCAAAATAATTTTGGAAAAATATGGTCCACCATTTGTTTGATCAATAATCTGAGGTATTGTGAATTTTGTGTCTGAGCTGAAGCTAGGGGCTTTTCACAGTAACTTCATTGAAGCCTACTTGTAACAATAAGCGATTATTATTATCAAGTTCCCTTCTTGTTCTCCTGTTACAGTTAGTGCACATTCACAGTCCCAACTTGAGAATTGCCATGTTTCAGATGGGTATTGATGTTCCGTTGAGATGTCATTTTATCCTTTGCTAATTTCATGCATGACCATATAACTTCGTAATGGGGTTTGAATAAAATTAAAACTGGATTGTTGGCCTTGAGAAACAGTCAAATTTAATAAATATGAAAGTGCATAACATTGATGAAAAGGAAATAACAATGTTGGCAACATTATCTGGGATATTACTAAAACAGTGAAGATATCTTAGCTACCAGATGAGGAGCTTAAAATAATATACAAACTCCTAAAATGCATTGGGCAGGATTCTCTGTCCCCGGGACGCCTAGAATGCGCTCCCTCATGGGGCGGAGAATCAGGCCTCGGCACAAAATCGGGATCGGTGCTGGGCGCCGGCCCAAATGATCCTCGCTGGCATCGGGATCGAGTTCCACCCCATATGCCGGTAGGAACATGAGAATAAATGAATGGGACGTCATGATCCATTTGCCTCTATTTAGAGAGCCCAGCGCCATATGCTCCACCCTATCTTGATTCTCTGGTCTTCGTGGCCAGAAATCATGGTTGGTGAGGTTCACTGGTGAACTCGGCAATCGTGAACCTGACATGGTGGATCTTGCAGTGGGTCAAGGGGGCAACGGGTCCACCACGCCAGGGCCACAATTGTAGAGAACCCCCCCCATCGCAAATCAGGCCCGATCCCCCTCCCCCAACACCGCACTGCATCTCCCAATACCCAGATTGCCTTGGCGCCCAACCCGTCCCCACTGGGCATCCTGTAATAGGGGAACCCCCCACCCGTGGGATCCCTGTAATAGGGGGACCCCCACAAGGATCCCCTGCCTACAGGAACCCCCACACACAGAACCCTCCAACCCACACGCAGACCCTACCCCCAAGGATGCCCCAGAAAAAAGACCCCTGTCTGGATGCTCGAGAGCAGTCCAGACAGGGGCTGGTGGAAACATCATAGCTGTACTACTTACCTTGCTGCTCCATGTGCCCATTCCTTGAAGGAGAGCAGCTGTGCCTGCGTCTGGTTCCCACAGGTTCACCATCTGCATTCCATTTATGCCTCTCCAGTAGTGGTTTGTGATTCACAGCTGGTAAAAACCATTTGCCACTTTGATCCATTCATCTCCCTTCACTCTTCAGTGGCTGAAGTGGTGGAATCCCAATGTCTGTAAACATTGCCCACATCACAGAGATGTAAGTTGCATTAAGCATTCCAATCACTCCAGTGTGTGATTTCACTGCAAGCGGCACAGCTATAATGCTTCCCACTGTCCCTGTCAGGACCGCTATGTAGCTTACAGTCAGGGGTCTTTTTTCTGGGGTGGGGAGGTGGTCTATTACAGGGGTCCCTGTTGGGGGTCCCCTTATTACAAGGGTCCCCCTATTACATGTCTTTTGTGGGGGGGGTGGTCAGGTCACCCTCGTACTTGGGGGTAGGAGGGGGCACCCGGGGAATCTAGAAGTGGGGGAGGGGCATGGCCGATTTGTGGTGCGATGGGCTGGGGGGGGGATCATGGTCGATTTGCGCTGGGGGTGCTGGACGCAAGACTCAGCCTTTGGCCCGCCTGCTCAAGATGACGGCCCGATATTTGGATTCCCCTGGAATCACCTCATGTTCCTCACCATGCATTAATTTGCACTTTGCATGGCAAGAAATTGGGAATTGCATCCTGCTTTACGACCACAAATGGATCGTAAACCTAGTGCAATTCACCTCCAGTGGGAGAATATGGGCAAGATTCTCCGTTCCCCGACGCCGATTTTGTAATCGCTGATCGGCGGAGAATCCCTTTTGACACCAAAATCAGGGGTGATGCCTGTTTGACGCAGGTTTCGTATGCTCCGCCCCCTCCAAAACAACATCATCGCGGCGCGCACCGCCCGCCGTTGGGACAGCCTCAGTGCGTCACCTAAAAGCTCTCCCCCGTTGCTCTGCCCCCGATGGGCTGAGTTCCCGACGGCGCGGTTCACTTGTGATCTCAGCCGTGTGGGAACCCAGCGTGATGGCTGTGGATTGTGTCCAGCCCCACCACAATCGGGCGAGAGCACTGCTGCTGGTCGGTGGGGGGGGGCTTCCGTGAGGGCTGGGGGGATTGGTGAGGGGGTGGCCAGGGGGGCACTATCTGGCAGGTCGGGGCCGGGCACTGCCGGCGCCATGTTTTATGGCACGACCGCTGCAGGTCGTCGCAGTGCGCACGCACGCCCACGGACCCAGCTATTCTCCGGCCGTTTATTTTGTGGAGGTGGGAGTTTTACGTGACGCAGCTGCTAGCCCCTCACCGGTCTTGCAACCGGTGAGGGGGTGCCACAAATTGTTTCTATGTAAAACGCCCCAGATCCTCCGCACTTAGCCTCAGAAACAGAGAATCTGGTCCAAAATCTCCCATCGTAGAATCCTGCCCATTATTTTCAGTGTACTCAAATGGGCATATATTTGAGTACCTGGAAACTCATTGAAGTACCTTATTAGTCTTCAGCCTTAACCACACTAACAGGAATTATTTATAAAGGCAAATTACTGCAGATGCTGGAATCTGAAACAAAAACAGAAAATGCTGGACAATCTTAGCAGGTCTGACAGCATGTGTGGAGTTGGAACAGAGCTAACGTTTTGAGTCTGGATGACTCTTTGTCAAAGCTAGAGAAAACTGGAAATAGGATGAGATTTATACTGTGTGGGGCAGGGTTGGTGTGGAGCAGTGGGACTGGATAGAGGGCCAGCGAGAGGTGAAGATTGTCTCATCGGGAACGTTGGTGATAATAACTAAGAACGGTGCGGATAGTGGATTAAGAGATCGCAATATGTTCATGGCAGAACGGACGTAAGCAGTGTGTCAAAGGGGAACTTGTATCAAGGAACAGATGCCCCTAGTAGGGTGGGGGAAGGGGAGACAATGGTAAGGAAAAACGGATCGATAGAAGAAATGAAAATAAATTGATAGAAGTAAAAATGGTGTGAAGGTGGAGAAGAGAGTTCACAGTCTGAAGTTGTTGAACTCAATGTTAAGTCTGGAACATGCCTAATCGGAAGATGAGGTGCTGTTCCTCCAGTTTGTGCTGGGCTTCATTGGAACATTGCAGCAGCCAAGGACGGACAAGTGGACATGAGAGCAGGACTGTGAGTTGAAATGGTGAGCAACAGGAAGGTCTAGGGCTGCTTGCGGATGGACCGAAGGTGTTCTGCAAGTGGTCACCCAGTCTGTCTTTAGTCTCTCCAATGTAGAGTAGACTGCATTGGGAGCAGAGAATACGATAGACCAGGTTGAAGGAGGTGCATGTGGAGATGTGCCTGTTTAGGCCCTTGGATGGTAAGCAGGGAGGAGGTAAAGGGGCAGGTGATGCACCTTTTTCGATTGTATGGGAAGGTGCCCTGGAAAGAGTGTGAAGTGTTGGGGGTGATGGAGGAATGGGCCAGAGAAACCCGGATGGTGCAGCAGGCCAAGGACGGACTTTAGAGCAGGTGTGTTGATGTAGTTGGCCAAGGACAGAGTTGTGGATTTTTTGATGTTTCCTTTAACCTTAACTTTTTGTTAATTTAAATGTTGACAAAATGATTTCATTACAAACAAAATTGCTGTCTCCCTTAGCTCTTCCCGTACTTTTCAAACAAGAACTTCAAAATGAAGAGGCTGAAGAGGATAGTACGGTCAAACTATACTGTGCGGTTACTAAACCTAATGCCTTGGTGGAATGGAGGAAGGGATCCATTATACTTCATCAAAGTGAGAAGTATGAAATTAAACAAAAAGGCAGGAACCATGAGTTGCTCGTTCATAGCCTAAAACTAGAAGATGCTGGTGAATATACCTGTGATTCTGGGGATCAACTGACCACAGCCTCTTTAAAAATAACTGGTAGGACAACAACCATAAATTGCTAAAATACTCGATAATCATTGTTCATTTTCATTGTTTCTCATGGAGCTGATAATTTTCTTTGAATTTCTTATGGTAAGATTACCAACTTTTTTTGTTCAGTAACAGTTTGCCATGTGCATTTCTCTTCAGAGCTTTGATTTAATTATTGTTTTCTCACAACTAGCATGTTTTGAGGGATATATATCACAACCCAGTCAGTACTTTGGATTTCTTTCTTAAGAGTTGATGTAATATTAATTTGAGATATTAGTAAAAAATTGCAAAGCTTCTTGAAATGCAGCCCCCCACCCCGCCCTACCAGCCTTTTGGAGGAAGCACTGCGGATAGCGAAGGCACAGAATGTACTCTGGGTCCATCACCAATAATGGCTCAGTAGCATGACTACCGATTGAGCTGGCTGAGTCCTAAAAGACATAGCTGCCAGACTGGATCTTCGGCACGTAGTGAGCGAACCAACAAGAGGAAAGAATTTACTTGATCTCATCCTCACCAATCCACCTGTGGTAAATGCATCTGTCCATTACAGTATTGGTAGGAGTGGCCTTTGTGGAGACGAGGCCCTGTCTTTATATTGAGGGTACCCTCCATCGTATTGTGTGGCACTACACCATGTTGAATGGGATATATTTCGAAAGGATCTAACAACTCAAAATTGGGCATCTACGAAGTGCTGTGAACATTTAGCAGCAGCAGAATTGTATACGATCACAATCTGTAACCTCATGGTCCTGCATATTCCCACTATATCATTATCATCAAGCCGGCAGATATCCAACCTGGTTTCAAAGAAGAATGCAGGAGGGAATCAGGGGCGTCATTCTCCGACCCCCAGCCGGGTCGGAGAATCGCCGGGGGCTGCCGTGAATCCCGCCCCCGCCGGTTGCCGAAGTCTCCGGCACCGGAGATTCGGCGGGGGCGGGAATCGCACCGCACCGGTTGGCGGCCCCCCCCCCCCCGCTCGATTCTCCGGCCCGGATGGGCCGAAGTCCTGCTGATAAATTGCCTGTCCCGCCGGCGTAAATTAAAGTACCTATTTACCGGCGAGATAAGGCGGCGCGGGCAGGCTCCGGGGTTCTGGGGGGGGCGCGGGGCGATCTGACCCTGGGGGGTGCCCCCACGGTGGCCTGGCCCGCGATCGGGGCCCACCGATCCGCGGGCGGGCCTGTGCCGTGGGGGCACTCTTTCCCTTCCGCCTCCGCTACGGCCTCCACCATGGCGGACGCGGAAGAGACTCTCCCCACTGCGCATGCGCGGGAAACTGACAGCGGCCGCTGACGCTCCCGCGCATGCGCTGGGAAACTGTCAGCAGCCGCTGACCATCACGCGCATGCGCCGCATTTCCGCGCCAGCTGGCGGGGCAACAAACGCAATTTCCGCCAGCTGGCGGGGCGGAAATCCCTCCACGCCGGCCTAGCCCCTCAATGTTGGGGCTAGGCTGCCAAAGATGCGGAGCATTCCGCACCTTTGGGCCGGCGCGATGCCCGTGTGTTTGGCGCCAGTCGGCGGACATCGCGCCGTTGGGGGAGAATTTCGCCCCTGGATTGGCGTAGGCTGGGAGTGCCGAGGGGCCTGTTCCTGAGCTGTAATTTTCCTGTAATTTGGAGAATCCAGCGGGGGGTCCCGCCAACCGGCGCGGCCCGATTCCCGCCCCCGCCTAATCTCCGGTACCGGAGACTTCGGCGGGGGCGGGATTCACGGCGGCCTACGGCCATTCTCCGACCCGACGGGGGGTCGGAGAATGACGCCCAGATCTTTTATCTAAATCTGTCACCTATTTTCCAAGGATCTACTTCCCTCTGTTCCCCGCCCGTTCATATATCTGTCCAGATGCATCTTAAATGATGCTATTGTGCTCGTCTCTACCACCTCCACTGGCAAATATTCCAGGCACCCACCACCCTCTGCATAAAAAACTTTCCATGCACATCTCCCTTAAACTTTCCCCCCCTCACCTTGAAATCGTGACCCCTTGTAATTGACACCCCCACTCTTGGAAAAAGCTTGTTGCTATCCACCTTGTCCAAACCTCTCATAATTTTGTAGACCTCAATCAGGTCCCCCCTCAACCTCCGTCTTTCCAATGAAAACAATCCTAATCTACTCAACCTTTCTTCATAGCTAGCACCCTCCATACCAGGCAACATCCTGCTGAACCTTCTCTGCACCCTCTCTAAAGCATCCACATCCTTCTGGTAATGTGGCGACCAGAACTGCACGCAGTATTCCAATTGTGGCCTAACCAAAGTCCTACACAACTGTAAGATGACCTGCCGACTCTTGTACTCAATACCCCGTCCGACGAAGGCAAGCATGCTGTATACCTTCTTGACCATTCTGTCGACCTGCGTTGCCACCTTCAGGGTACAATGGACCTGAACTCCCAGATCTCTCTGTACATCAATTTTCCCCAGGACTCTTCCATTGACCGTATAGTCCGCTCTTGAATTAGATCTTCCAAAATGCATCACCTTGCATTTGCCTGGATTGAACTCCATCTGCCATTTCTCTGCCTAACTCTCCAATCTATTTATATTTTGCTGTATTCTCTGACAGTCCTCCTCGCTATCTGCAACTCCACCAATCTTAGTATCATCTGCAAACTTGCTAATCAGACCACCTATACCTTCGTCCAGATCATTTATGTATATCACAAACAACAGTGGACCGAGCACGGATCCCTGTGGAACACCACTAGTCACCTTTCTCCATTTTGAGACACTCCCTTCCACCACTACTCTCTGTCTCCTGTTGCCCAGCCAGTTCTTTATCCATCTAGCTAGTACACCCTGAACCCCATACGACTTCGCTTTTTCCATCAACCTGCCATGGGAAACTTTAGCAAACGCCTTACTAAAGTCCATGTATATGACATCTACAGTCCTTCCCTCATCAATTAACGTTGTCACTTCCTCAAAGAATTCTAATAGGTTTGTAAGACATGACCTTTCCTGCACAAAATCATGCTGCCTATCACTGATAAGTCTATTTTCTTCCAAATGTGAATAGATCCTATCCCTCAGTATCTTCTCCAACAGTTTGCCGACCACTGACGTCAAGCTCACAAGTCTATAATTTCCTGGATTATCCCTGCTACCCTTCTTAAACAAAGGGACAACATTAGCAATTCTCCAGTCCCCCGGGATCTCACCCGTGCTCAAGGATGCTGCAAAGATATCTGTTAAGGCCCCAGCTATTTCTTCCCTCGCTTTCCTCAGTAACCTGGGATAGATCCCATCCAGACCTGGGGACTTGTCCACCTTAATGTCTTTTAGAATACCCAAAACTTCCCACTTCCTTATGCCGACTTGACTAAGAATATTTAAACATCCATCCTTGGCCTCAGCATCCATCATGTCTCTCTCCTTGGTGAATACCGATGCAAAGTACTCATTACGAATCTCACCCATTTCCTCTGACTCCACGCATAAATTCCCTCTTTTGTCTTTGAGTGGGCCAATCCTTTCTCTAGTTACCCTCTTGCTCCTTATATACGAATAAAAGGCTTTGGGATTTTCCTTAACCCTGTTAGCCAAAGATATTTCATGACCCCTTTTAGCCCTCTTTATTGCGCGTTTGAGATTTGTCCTACTTTCCCGATATTCCTCCAATCAGATTTAAGTCGCCTAGATCTTACGTATGCTTTCTTTTTCATTTTAGCTAGTCTCACAATTCCACCCGTCATCCATGGTTCCCTAATCTTGCCATTTCTATCCCTCATTTTCACAGGGACATGTCTGTCCTGCACTCAAATCAACCTTTCCTTAAAAGACTCCCACATTTCAAATGTGGATTTACCCTTAAACAGCTGCTCCCAATCCACATTCCCTAGCTCCTGCCGAATTTTGTTATCCTTGGCTTTTCCCCAATTTAGCACTCTTTCTTTAGGACCACTCTCGTCTTTGTCCATGAGTATTCTAAAACTTACGGAATTGTGATCGTTTTCCCAAAGTAATCACCGTCTGAAACTTTAACCACCTGGCCGGGATTATTCCCCAATACCAGGTACAGTATGGCCCCTTCCCGAGTTGGACTATTTACATACTGCTCTAAAAAAGTCTCCTGGATGCTCCTTACAAATTCTGCTCCATCGACGCCTCCAACACTACATGAGTCCCATTCAATGTTGGGGAAGTTAAAATCTCCCATCATGACCACCCTATTGCTCCTACATTTTTCTATAATCTGTCTACATATTTGTACCTCTACTTCACGCTCGCTTTTGGGAGGCCTGTAGTGAAATCCCAACAATGTTAGTGCACCCTTCCTATTTCTTAGCTCTACCCATATTGCCTCAGTGCTCGAATCCTCAATCGTGCCCTCCTTAATCATAGCTGTGATATCATCTCTGACCAGTAATGCAACTCCTCCACCCCTATTACCTCCCTCTCTATCCCTCCTGAAGCATCTGTACCCTGGGATATTTAGTTGCCAATCTTGCCCTTCCCTCAAACAAATCTCCGTAATATCAATAACATCATATTCCCAGGTACTAATCCAAGCCCTAAATTCATTTGCCTTACCTGCTACACTTCTCGCATTGCAACAGATGCACCTCAGACCACCTGTCCCTTTGCGTTCATCATCTCTTCCCTGTCTACTCTTCCCCTTAGTCACATTGAGTTTATTATCTAGTGCCTTACTGGCTTTAGTTGCTGCCTCTTTACTGACCTCTGACTTTCTAATCTGGTTCCCATCCCCCTGCCACATTAGTTTAAAACCTCCCCAACAATGTTAGCAAAAGCACCTAGGACATTGGTTCCAGTCCTGCCCAGGTGCAGACCATCCGATTTGTAATGGTCCCACCGGCCCCAGAACCAGTTCCAATGTCCCAAAAATCTGAACCCCTCCCTCTTGCACCATCTCTCAAGCCACGTATTCATTCTGACTATTCTTGAATTCCTACTCTGACTGTCTTGTGGCACTGGTAACAATCCCGAGATTACTACCTTTGAGGTCCTACTTTTTAATTTATCTCCTAACTCCCTGAATTCTGATTGTCGGACCTCATCCCGTTTTTTACCTATATCGTTGGTGCCTATACGCACCACGACAACTGGCTGTTCACCCTCCCCCTTCAGTATGTCCTGCAGCCGATCTTAGACATCCCTGACCCCTGTGACCCGGGAGGCAACATACCATTCGGGAGTCTCGTTTTCGACCACAGAAACGCCTGTCTACTCCCCTTACGATTGAATCCCCTATGACTATAGCCCTGCCAGTCTTTTTCCCACCCTTCTGTGCACAGAGACAGCCACGGTGCCATGAGCCTGGCTACTGCTGCCTTCCCTGGTGAGTCATTGCCCCCAACAGTATCCAAAACGGTCTACCTGTTTTGAAGGGAGATGACCGCAGGGGACACCTGCACTGCCTTCCTGCTCTGTCTCTGCCTTTTGGTCACCCATTCCCTGTCTCCCTCACCAACCTTAATCTGCGGTGTGACCAACTCATTGAACATGCTATCCACGTCCTCCTCAGCATCGCGGATGCTCCAAAGTGAGTCCATCCGCAGCTCCAGAGCCGTCATGCGGTCTAACAGGAGCTGCAGCTGGACACACTTCCCACACATGAAGGAGTCAGGGGCATCGGCCGCGTCCCTGAACTCCCACATTGAGCATGAGGAACATAACACGGGTCTGGGATCTCCTGCCATTTTTACACTTTACCTTAACTGATTACAAATATAATATCAAATAATGAATAAGTGAAAACAATAAGGATTTTACTTACCAATCACAATACTTACCAACCCATGAAGAGTTAAATTTCTCCCAGCTACTTACCTTCTCGACAGACCCCTGGCCACTGCTCCTGCCGAAAATCTGAAGCTATAACTTGCGGATAAAAGAAAAAGAAAAGAGAGAGCTTACCTGATATTCACTCACCCCCTTAGGTTCGAGGAGGTGGAAAGGTGGGAGACACTACAAGTGTAGTGTCTCGGGTTTATCAACCGCCCAACTTAAATAGAGTTAAAAATCAAACACTTGAGCACCTACCTGATTCCCAAGCTGCACTCCGGCTCCCTCTCTCTCTCCTGCTCCCAGAAATGAAGGCCGCTGGAACCTGGGGGCAAGTTTAAACACCTACCTGAATCCCAAGCTGCACTCGCTGCACTCCGGCTCCCTCTCTCTCTCCCGCTCCCAGAAATGAAGGTCGCTGGAACCTGGGGGCAAGTTTAAACGCCTACCTGAATCCCAAGCTGCCCTCGCTGCGCTCCGGCTTCCACTCTCTCTTCTGCTCTCGGAAATGAAGGCTGCTGGAACCTGGGGGCAAGTTTAGACACGTACCTGAATCCCAAGCTGCACTCACTGCGCTCCAGCTCCCACTCTCTCTCCCGCTCCCTGAAATGAAGGCCGCTGGAATCTGGGGGGCAAGTTTAAACACCTACCTGAATCCCAAGCTGCATTCGCTGCGTCCGGCTCCCTCTCACGCTCCCGAAAATGAAGGCCGTTGGAACCTGGGGGCAAGTTTAAACACCTACCTGAATCCCAAGCTGCACTCGCTGCGCTCCGGCTCCCTCTCACGCTCCCGAAAATGAAGGCCGCTGGAACCTGGGGGCAAGTTTAAACACCTACCTGATTCCCAAGCTGCACTCGCTGCTCTCCGGCTCCCTCTCTCTCTCCCGCTCCCGGAAATGAAGGCCGCTGGAACCTGGGGACAAGTTTAAACACCTACCTGAATCCCAAGCTGCACTCGCTGCGTTCCGGCTCCCTCTCCTGCTCCCGGAAATGAAGGCCGCTGGATCCTGGGGGCAAGTTTAAACACGTACATGAATCCCAAGCTGCACTCGCTGCGCTCCGGGAGCTCCCACTGTCTCTTCCGCTCCCGGAAAGGTGGGGGACAATTAAATAACTACTCAATGATGGGGGAACCCAGCACATCTGCGCAAAAGACATTTGCAGTCATCTTCAGTCAGAACTACCCAATGGAGGATCCATCTGTGGCTTCTCTTGAAGACTCCAGCATCATCCCATGTGATATTAAGAAACAGCATAAGGCACTGGACACTGCAAAGTCTATGGGACCTGGCAACATCCCGACAATAATGCGCTCCAGAACTCACTGCACCTTTTAGTCAAGCTGTTCCAGTACAGCTACAACACGGAAAAATTAGTCAGAATCTGGAAATTTGCCCAGGTATGTCCTGTACACAAAAGACAGGACAAATCCAACACATCCAATTATCAACGCATCAGTACAGCAAAGTGATGGATGTTGACATCGACTGTGCTATGATGCGGCTCTTACACTGCAACAACCTGCTCAGTTTCAGTTCCACCAGGGTCACTCGGCGCTTGACCTTGACCTAAACGTGGAAATAAAAACTGAACTCGAGTCAAGGTGAGAATGACTGCCTGTCACATCATGGCAGCATTTGACCGAAATAGGGCTCCAAGGAGCCAGAGCAAAATTGAATTCAATGGGAATCAGGAAAGATTTTCCACTGGTTAGAGTCATACATAGCACAAAAGAAATTGGTTGTGGTTGTTGGAGGTCAATAAAATCAGGAGTTCTTCAGGGTAGTGTCCCAGGCCCAACCATTCTCAGCTGTTTCATCAAAGACCTTCCCTCTATCATAAGGTCAGATGTGGGGATATTGTGGATGATTGCACAGTGTACAGCAACATTCACGACTCTTAAGATACTGAAGTACTCCATGTCCAAATGCAGAAAGACCTGGATAATATTCAGGCCTGGGCTGACAAGTGGCGAGTAACATTTGCCCCAGGCAAGTGCTAGGCAATGACCATCTCCATCAGGAGAGAATTTAACCATCTCTCCTTGATGTTCGCTGAATTCTCTATTATCTCTACCTCCTTGTGGTTACCAATGACCAGAAACTGAATTGGACTCGCTATATAAATACTGTGGCTAGAAGAGCTGGTCAGAGGCTGGGAATTCTGTAGAGAGCAACTGACCTCCTGACTCCCCAAAGCCTGTCCACCATCTACAAGACATACGCCAGGAGTGTGATGGCTTGCAGTTTGGCTCACTTCCACATGCTAGAAGCCACATATATTCACACAGGACCCTTTCCTTTGCAGAAAGAAGGAACATGTTTTCTTTTCAAGCAAAACAAAAGCTTGGGAGAGAGCCATCCACGGGTTCATTCCCATGGCGAGTGCGTGGCCCATCAGAGTCGACCTGCCTGGTTCGAACTTGAACAAAAGCTTGGCAGTTAACTGTCCCTTGATACTTTCTCCATGGCAATGCCTCTACCAATCAGAGTCCACTTGCCAATCAATAAGCACTCTCTTCTCATGCAGTATAAATTGCTGTTCCCATTACAGGTGGTAATCTTGTGATTTGTCCTGATGAGCACAAGACAAACATCTTAGACAGCATGTCTCACTTTTCAGGAATTCTCAAGTTCTTTACCACCAAATGACTGTTTTTTTAAGCTATTGTTTATTGAATTATTCCTATTTACTTACTCTAATTTATTGTCACTAATTATGGGTGCAGTTGAACGGCCATGATGCACACGAAAAGTAGCTCGCCGGCACAGCATGGTCGGTAGAAGCCGGGAGTCCCAGCTCCCAGGATCTACCTGGCTCGTAACGCCTCGCAAGATGTTGCAATGTAAATCCCGCCCAGTGTGGGCAGGATCACTTTTAGGTATTCTGCATATTAAAGTGAGACAGCTAGTGCTACGTTAATGTGCAGTCTCCCGAGGTACCCGAGCCGTTGGCATTTATCCCTTTCATTGCGGAGACCTCGCGTGAACGCCGTTCAGTACTCGTCTCCACAATTGGGGACCAGATGGAACGGCACTCATGGGGTTCTCCCAGGGGATTTGAGGCCCGCCCAGGTGCATGCCTTTTACTCTGACACTGCTGGTGCCACCCAGAAAAGCTGGCAGTGCCACCTGGGTGCCAGCCTAGCTGGGAGCACCAGAGATCAGGGCGCTATTTCCCCTCATTTGTCGGTTTTTGAATTTTTTGGGAATGACACTGTCTGAAAGAATAATTTGGGGCTTGTACGCTGAAAACTATTTTCAGCAGGTCAGATCAGATTTGTGTGAAAACTGAGAGATAAGATTTGGATGTTGACTCATCGGTATCATTCTAAACCAAATTTAATGTGTCCATAGCATTGCCTGTGTTTTTCAAGCAAGAACTTCAGAATGAGGAAGCTGAAGAGGGTGGCACTGCTACTTTACGTTGTGAGATTACGAAACCTGATGCCCCTGTAAAATGGAGGAAGGGATCGCTGGTACTTTGTCCAAATGACAAGTATGAAATGAAGCAAGAAGGTTCCATGTGTGATTTACTCATTCACAGCCTAAAACCTGAAGATGGTGGAGACTATACCTGTTATTCTGGAGAGCAACAAACTACTGCCTCTTTAAGAGTGAAGGGTAGGATAAAAAAATCACATTACTCATTTTTCAACATGACTCCATCCTTTCACATTTTCATGCGTAATTGTCTAGCCTTTTAAAAAATAAATTTTTAGAGTACCCAATTCAAGGGGCAATTTAGCGTGGCCAGTCCACCTACCCTGCACATCTTTGGGTTGTGGGGGCGAAACCCGGGGAGATTGTGCAAACTCCACACAGACATTGACCCAGGATCGGGATCGAACCTGGGACTTCGGTGCCGTGAAGCTGCAGTGCTAACCACTGCACCACCGTGCTGCCCTTAGCCTCCTATTAATAACAGCATGCCACTCAATTCGTATTGTATACAGTTCTACTGATTGTTTAATTAAACGATTATCTTCCTCACAATTTACATATAGCTCACTGAACATAAATTATTTCTAATCGTAACCCACTAAAAACTTTACGAGCGGAATCTAACTGAAATGAAACAGAGTCTCATGTTGAGTACTTTTAGCTGGGTGTTTCCTGGCACTTGCAGCGCAGAGAAAGACCATGCTCTAATGGGACTCTTTTATTTTGGTGCCTCAGCGGGGAACGCCCTGCCGAGGCCAAGCTCTGCTCCTCAGAGCAGGATCGCCCCGATACCGAGACCCCCCAACTTGACCCCCGGACGCCCCAACGTGACCCCTGGACCCTTCCCCCCCCACCCCAATTCACCTATAAGGGGGTCATCAAGCCCCTCCCATACCCTCAGGTCTGATCCCCGCTGCAGGCATACTGTCACCCGGGCACCGTGGCACGGCCAATCTGGCACTGCCCTTCCAGGTGGGCAGGGCCAGCTGGGCACCCTAGCAGTGCCAAGGTGGAAACCAGGTGGCATTGCCTGGGTGCCCAGGTGGCACTGCCAGACTGGGCCTCAGGGGTGCCAGGGTACCACCCTGCCAATGTCCAGCCACCCAGAGGCCCCCAATCCCCTGTGAGACTCCCCAAGTGCCGTTCCGGCTGGTCCTCTTTGTGGGCAAAGGGTTTAGATCCCAACGCCTTGGTTAGATCTGGCAAGTGCATATTAAAGTGAGACTAGCCGCACACTTTGATGTGCAATTTTGTCAATGGCCAGGATTCGGATCGCAACGCCTCGCGATATCCCGTTAGATCTCGCAAGATGTGGCGAGCCCGGCCTCTCGTGATATTTACTGGCTTCCTCCCTCAGTCCAAAGATGTGCAGGTTAGGTGGATTGGCCATGATAAATTGCCTTTAGTGTCCAAAAAAGGTTAGGTGGGGTTACTGGGTTACAGGAGTAGGGTGGAGGCGTGGGCTTAAGTAGGGCGCTCTTTCCAAGAGCCGGTGCAGACTCCTTCGGCCGAACGGCCTCCTTCTGCACTGTAAATTCTGTGAATCTATGTCCTGTTCACTTCGCATCCCTGTGCTTTATGACATAATAATAATAATAATTGCTAATTGTCGTAAGTAGACTTCAATGAAGTTATTGTGAAAAGCCCCTCCATCGACATACATCGGCTCCTGGTCAAGCAATGTCTTGATTTTAAAATTCTCGTACTTGTTTTATCTCCCTCCCTATCCCTGTATTCTCCTCCAGCCCCACAACCCTCTGAGATAGCTTCCGTCCTCTCATTCTGGCCTGTTGAGCATCTCCAGTTTTAATCATTCCCTCATTCGTGGTCATACTTTAAGTTGCCCAGACCCAAAGCTATAAAATACCCATCATACACCTCACTGCCTCGCTATCTAATTTTCCTTTAACACGCCCCTTAAAAACTAGTTCTTTGACCAAGCTTTTGGTCTTCTAACCTAATATTACCCTATGTAGCTCGGTGTCATATTTTGTCTGGTCATGCTCCAGAGAAGCACCTTGGAACATTTTATTACTTTAAAGGTACCATCTGAATAAAGGTTGTTGGTTGATTGCTGGTGTTTACAAATTTTGAAAATGCATTTACAGGATGTGGGTGTCGCTGGCTGGGCCAGCATTTATTGCCCATCCCTAATTGCCCATGAAAAGGTAGCCCCTATGGCATGGATACACACAGAGTGCTGTTAGGGAGGAAATTCCAGGATTTTGACCCAGTAACAATGAAGGAAAGAAAATATACAGCAGACATCCAGTGGTGGTGTTCCCATGTATCTGCTGGCCTTGGCTTTCTGGATGGTAGCAGTTATGGGTTTGGGAGGTGCTCCCTTGGGTGCCTAGAGTGCATTTTGTTGATGGTACTCACTGCTGTATTGAAGGGGTGCTAGTCAAGCAGGCTTCTTTGTCCTGGATAATCGAGCTTCTTGATTGTTGTTGGAACTGCTCTAATCCAAGCATGTGGAGAGGATTCCATCACACTCCTGACTTGTGTCTTGTGGATGGTGGACAGGCCTTAGGGAGTCAGGAAGTGATTTACACGCCACAGGATTCCGAGCCTCTGATCTGCTCTTGTAGCCACAGTATTTATATGGCTGGTCTAGTTCAGTTTCTGATTAATGGTAACTCCCAGAATGTTGGTAGTAGAGGATTAAGCAATGGTAAAGTCGGTGGTGTTGTCGATAGTGTGGAAGGATGTAGCAGGTTACAGAGGGATATAGATAAGCTGCAGAGCTGGGCTGAGAGGTGGCAAATGGAGTTTAATGTAGAGAAGTGTGAGGTGATTCACTTTGGAAGGAATAACAGGAATGCGGAATATTTGGCTAATGGTAAAGTTCTTGAAAGTGTGGATGAGCAGAGGGATCTAGGTGTCCATGTACATAGATCCCTGAAAGTTGCCACCCAGGTTGATAGGGTTGTGAAGAAGGCCTATGGAGTGTTGGCCTTTATTGGTAGAGGGATTGAGTTCCGGAGTCGGGAGGTCATGTTGCAGCTGTACAGAACTCTGGTACGGCCGCATTTGGAGTATTGCGTACAGTTCTGGTCACCGCATTATAGGAAGGACGTGGAGGCTTTGGAGCGGGTGCAGAGGAGATTTACCAGGATGTTGCCTGGTATGGAGGGAAAATCTTATGAGGAAAGGCTGATGGACTTGAGGTTGTTTTCGTTGGAGAGAAGAAGGTTAAGAGGAGACTTAATAGAGGCATACAAAATGATCAGGGGGTTGGATAGGGTGGACAGTGAGAGCCTTCTCCCGCGGATGGAAATGGCTGGCACGAGGGGACATAGCTTTAAACTGAGGGGTAATAGATATAGGACAGAGTTCAGAGGTAGGTTCTTTACGCAAAGAGTAGTGAGGCCGTGGAATGCCCTACCTGCAACAGTCGTGAACTCGCCAACATTGAGGGCATTTAAAAGTTTATTGGATAAACATATGGATGATAATGGCATAGTGTAGGTTAGATGGCTTTTGTTTCGGTGCAACATCGTGGGCCGAAGGGCCTGTACTGCGCTGTATTGTTCTATGTTCTATGTTCTATTGAATGTCAAAGGTTATCTAACCTTCTATTTCTTTATGTAGCTCAATGTTACATTTTGTTTGATAATGCTCCTGGGAAGCACTTTAGGAAGGTTATTACATTAAATAAACTATCTAAATAAAGGGTGTTGTTTGAACTGGTGTTTATAATTTTTTAATACTATTTGTACAGTATGTGATACTATTTGTATTAAAATATTTGTGTTACATAAGATTCTGCCACTTTGATTGATAAAACATTTGAAGACAATTTTTAACTAGTGTCCAAAACTGATGTGAAGTCAGTGGAGTGCCTTTACTACTCTGCTATTTGTGCTGCCCTGACTTTCAAGCCAATATTTAGCCTGAACTTCACTGAACTGCCACCAGCAACAAGTAGCAATGGTGTTGCGCAAAGCTTCATGTGGGGCAGCAGCAGGCCAGAGATTTTTGGAGGGAACAGGAGAAGGACTCCTTCTTCTAGACCCACAAAATAATTAACACTTCATGGAGTGATATTTCAGCATCCAAAGATGGACCTGGTCAGTGCCTGGATAGAGCATACACAGAACACGCCCCATCTATTTGTACGGTAGAAGGAAGAGAATGACAAATGAAGAGAACTTGAAGAGAAGAGAAAGGGAGAGAGAGCTGGAAGAGTAGATAGAAAAAGACAGACAAGCAGAAAAGTAGACAAAGAAATAGCAGCACTAAGGGAGTGTAAGAGAGTATCCTCTGACTTACGTGAACGGACACAACGACAACTTGCATTTTTCAAAAAGACCTTAAACTTAGACAAATGTCCTATGAGTATAAATATTGTCATTCTATCCATTATCTATATTGCTGAGAAAAGAAACGTCTTTTCAACTTTCACTTATTGGGACAGATGCAAGAATGTCAAATTTTAAAATGAACCACAATTCATACTGCATGAGAAAGGAGGTGTTGGTTGGTTGGCAGGTTGGCTCTGATTGGTCACGACGTTGCCATGTAAATGTAGCTGGAAGCTATTGTTCCCTATGCTTTTGTTTATTCAAAAAGGTGCAATGTCGAGACATACTCCTTTTGCCTGGGTAGAATTGGATGTAATTCCTTTTGCCTGGATGTAAAATTGGGCAATTGAAAAATTCCAAGTGTGCTCAGAATTACAATAACAGCGAATTTAAGATTAGCAGTTGAGCTCGCAATGTAACTCACTTACGTTTGCGAGAAGCAAATGTATTCATTTTCAGAGACATGTCCTCTGCAAGCAAATGTTTGCGTTCCCCAGTGGTGGATGGTGCGAACAATGGGGGAACCCATAGCTATCCCATGGCGGGCCACCTCCGCCAACCCAAAACACGCCACAGGTGAAGAAAATCCAGTCCTATGTGTGAACAGGATGAGCGTAATTAAAACTACACATGTTTGGTTTAGTATTAACAAGGATTTTGTGTGGCTAATATGGGTAATGTAATATTATCAACAGAATGCCTTTTTCTAGGGAACATAAATTTCATTTCATTATTGAGAATTTCAATGATCATAATTTGACGAAGCTGTGTTATCAGAAATTAATGTGCTATCTTCTTATAGCGATGCCTGTACTTTTCAAACAAGGGCTTCAGAGTGTTGAGGCTGAAGAGGATAGTACTGCTGCTCTACAATGCGAAGTTACTAAACTTAATGCATCAGTGGAATGGAGGAAGGGATCAATTGTACTTCACTCCAGTGACAAGTACAAACTGAAGCAAGAAGGTTACAGCATTAAGTTGCTCATTCACAAACTGAAACTTGAAGATGCTGATGAATATACCTGTGATTCTGGTGATCAACAGACCACTGCATCGTTAAAAGTAAAGGGTATGGAAAGAAATTTTTTATCACAGAGTTGATCATCATTTCCATCTCCTGACCACATTCACAATTTCCTTTATTCTGTGTACATCTGTTTTGTTAAAAAAAAAGGTGAGAATGTGTGTCTGTGTGATATTGTTGCAGAGTCCCTTCAACTAATTACTTTTGTCAATCCAGATACCACTGTCTCTTCTGTCAACTATTTAACCATAACTTGCTGGACACAACATGGCAACAAATAGCTGTTTCTTCCAGTAGCTTCCTGGAGTAGAAGGATAACAGCCACTGTGGCATTCTGTTTTTATGTTGTGCATCTCCACTTCAATGCAATTCAGCATGTGTTTAACCTCTAATCTGAAACACCCCTCAGGGTGCAGTGATACCGCAACCTAGATTATATGAATAATTCTTAGAACGGATCTTGAACTTTTAACTTTCAGACTCAGAGGCAAAACCTAATCAATGTTCTCTGCTTTTTTCCCTTATCTCTACCAGAAACATATAAGTGTACATTGTTGAAAGAGTAACAAAGATGATAGTACTGCAGTACTCACATGATTGTTGCATTGGATTAGAAATTGGCTTGTTTGTGGTCATTCATGCATCACAATTTCCCTTGATAAATTATATATTCACAAATTGAATTACTGTTGTTCCCTGAGCTTTGCCCGTGCTTTTCAAACAAGAGCTTCAGAACACAGAAGCTGAAAAGAATGGTTCTGTCATTTTGCGCTGTGAGGTTACTAAACCTGATGTTCCAGTGGAATGGAGGAAGGGATCTATAGTACTTTACCCAAGTAACAAGTATGACATGATACAAAAAGGTTGCTCCATTGAACTGCTTATTCGTAATTTAGGACCTGAAGATGGAAGGGAATATACCTGTGATTCTGGAGATCAGAAGACCACTGCCTCATTGAAAGTGAAGGGTAGGGCAGCTATCCTTATTGATCATAATCGAATCCATGTGAATTTTCAGCATACAAGATGTCTTATGAATCAATCTCAATTCGTGACATTCACTATTTTATTAATCCTCTAGATTGCTATAAGCTTACAAGTGGATTGCTCCTTCAATATTGAATGTTAGATTGTCACTTCCATCTCGCTGCTGAAAAATACAGTACTTCTTGATTTATTGTGAATTATAACCTTTATATGAAATATCATATATCCCAGGATTAACTTTAACATCAGTATATACTTCTCTTTAGTAAAGATCGATACAAGATACTTATTGAATACCTGTGTCATACTTAAGTCACCGCCAATAAATTGATAATCCTTTTACTGATATCGGGCAAAATTGGCACTGGAGCGGGTCCAGCGGAGATTCACACGGATGACCCCAGGAATGGTAGGCCTAACATACGATGAACGTCTGAGGATCCTGGGATTATATTCATTGGAGTTTAGGAGGTTGAGGGGAGATCTAATAGAAACTTACAAGATAATGAATGGCTTAGATAGGGTGGATGTAGGGAAGTTGTTTTCATTAGCAGGGGAGACTAGGACCCGGGGGCACAGCCTTAGAATAAAAGGGAGTCACTTTAGAACAGAAATGAGGAGAAATTTCTTCAGCCAGAGAGTTGTGGGTCTGTGGAATTCATTGCCACAGAGGGCGGTGGAGGCCGGGACGTTGAGTGTCTTTAAGACAGAAGTTGATAAATTCTTGATTTCTCGAGGAATTAAGGGCTATGGAGAGAGAGAGGGTAAATGGAGTTGAAATCAGCCATGATTGAATGGTGGAGTGGACTCGATGGGTCGAATGGCCTTACTTCCGCTCCTATGTCTTATGGTCTAAAATTCACTGCTTGAGATTCTCCATCCTGGCAGCCGGCCAATGGGATTTTCCATTGTGGGCACCCCCACACTTCCGGGAAATCCGCGGACGTGAGTGCGCTGCTGGCGAAGCGGAGGATCCCGCCGACGGAGAATCCAGCCCTTGTTCTCCCGCCGGAGCTGAATTGCACCTGATTAAGCGCAAATGAGGAAGCGATTCCCAATCTTTTGTGAGGATTGCGTGTGATTCCTGAGGGAATCCCGACAGTATCCTGTGCCCCCCACCCCCGCTGCTCGCATCCTAATTCAGCCCCCCCACCCCTGATTTATTTTCTGGGTCCCCCAATATGGGGTGACCCAACCCCCCAGCGACCACCTAAATAAAGGGATCCCCCTCAGAGAACCCCTAAATAAAGGGATCCACACAGAGAACCCCTAAATAAAGGGATCCACACAGAGAACCCCTAAATAAAGGGATCTACACAGAGAACCCCTGAATAAAGGGATCCACACAGAGACCCCCTAAATAAAGAGATCCCCAGAGCCCCCTTAAATAAAGGGACCCCCAGAGCCCCCCTAAATAAAGAGAGCCCGTGAACTCCCCTAAATAAAGAGACCCCAGAGCACCCCTAAATAAAGAGGACCCCCCAGAAGAGAGATCCCTGTCAGGAAGTGCCAGAAAAGAAACCCTTATCAGGATGCCCCCAGAAGAGATACCCCTATCTGGGAGCTAGAGTGCAGTCCAGACATAGGTAGTGAAAATAATTACTACTTTAACACTCACCTGGGGAATACATCTGCTGGCTCATACACAGGAAGCAGCACCTGTCAATTCCTGGAAAGAGAAAACCCAGTCTGTATTTAAATCCCCTCAGATATCTGGGCTGCAAGCCATTCATTATTTCTTTTGATATTGGCTGTGATTGACAACTTCCACATACACACAGCTGTCCGGATTGCTCCATTCATCTTCCTTCACAGTTGAGTAACTCTGAAGTGCTCGAAAGGCAATGTTTATAAACATCAATCTTTGATTGACACATCCTAGACCATAACAAACAGAATTAAGTGCTTTCCAATCACCTCCCTTCACATTTGAGTGATTTTAAAGTGATTGAAGTGGTCAGCTGGAAATTGACACCACTTAATTCTCTCCCATGTCCTTGTGGATTTGGCACTGTGGAGGAGGAGGATACCCACTCCTGGAGGCTGTCAAGGTCACGGTAGCCCTGAACCTTTACGCTTCAGGTACATTCCAGGGCTCAAGTGGGACTTGTGCGGCATATCCCATCCTTCAGCCCACAACTGCACCCATAAAGTCACGGATGCCGTGTTTTTCCCGGGCAGCTGACTATATCAACTTTGAGCTGGACCAAGCCCATCAAGATGCCCAAACAGCAGGATTCTCTGCCATGCCGGGATGCCCCAGGTCCAGGAGTAATAGATGGCATGCATGTTGTGTTGCGCACACCATGTGGTCAGGGAGTCCCCTTCATTAACAGAAAGGGGTTCCCCACTCCCTGAAATTTCAAAGTGTGTGCGACCACCTCAAGATCATGGAATCGGAGCGCACTTCCCAGTGTGTGTGCACAACAGCTACATTCTGGGGCAGTCGGAGATCCCCAGTGTCTTTGAGAGAAACCCCAGGATGTCGGGTTGGCTCTTGGGAATAAGGGGCACGCACCCATTGAGGTCCTGGCTAATGATGCCAGTATGGAGCCCGGAGACCGATGCGGTGACCAATGTAACGAGGCCCATGTGGCCAACCGGGCTATCATTGAGCGGTGCATTGGAGTGCTGTAAATGCAATTCCGATGGCTCAAGCGCTCTGATGGTGCAGTGCACCTCCCGGAGGATCGCCTGCTTTGTGGTAGTCTGCTGTGCCCTTCACAACATGGCACAACAGCAGGGCGAAGTGCTGGAGGAGGAGGAACATGGGGCGTCGTCTGAGGAGGAGGGACTGGACCAGTAGGGGCTGGAAGATGAGCCTGAGAGGACCCGCAGGAGCAGCCTGGAATTTGAAACAGAGTGGGAATTCGAAACAGAGTGGGAATTCGGTACAGAGCAGGAAGAGCTGCTCTTTGCTTCTTGTCCTTGCTTTGTAACATGTAAACCTTCAGAGAGGTCATGTTCTGTTGCAGCTGAGGCTACAAGGAGAGAGCTGATTGGTAATTAGCGGATAAGGTCGGTGTGTCTTTACAACTTCTATCACTTAAAGTTTGAAAATAGTTTTTGAGGTTTATAATCTGTAAGGGCTATATTTGGCAGTGACAAGGACAAGGAAAGAAGGACAATAGAGAATTGGATTTAATCTAATATCAAGCAACTTCCACAGCTTTAATTTAAAAGGGTAACTCATGGCAGGAGAGCTCAAAGCCTTGGCTTGCTCTTCTTGTGCCATGTTGGAGGCCGGGAACATTTCCGGTGCCCGAGGCCAGCAAATGTGTAGGAAGTGTCCCCAGCTACAGCTCCTGGAAATCCGGATTTCGGAGCTGGAGCGGCGACTGGGGACACTGTGGAGCATCAGCGAGGTGGAGAATATTGTGGATAGTACATATAGAGAGGTGGTCACACCACAGGCTCAGACTCCGCAGGAAGGAAAGGAATGGGTGACCACCAGGCAGAGCAAGAGAGCAGTGCAGGAATCTCCTGTGGACATTACCCTTGTCATGTGAGAGTACCTTTAAGAAATGAGTGATTATAAAATAGCTGTAGTGGGTGTACTTTAAGAAATGGGTGTTTATCGGATGGCTGCAGTGATGTCAGAGAGTGGGTGGAGCTGGGCTGTCTGTCTACTTTTACTTTCGCTTTGGGCTGTCTGCTACAGGGTGTGTTTTAGTTTTGTTTTGAGAGCTAGAAAGCTGCAGTCACAGCAAGAAGGTATATTAGTGTCATTCCCTGCAATCTAAAGGATGTCTCCAGATCCTTTGGTGATTTAAAAAATAATACCTGTTTCTGTAGAGAAGTTAAACCTGATGTCTTTCTGTAAAAAGGTTTTTTTGTCTTATGGATGTTGCAAGGAAAGATTAAGAGTTACATATAGAGTACTGTATTCTTTGGGGGATTTATTCGTGTTGATAATTGTTAAGATGTTTACTGTGGGTTTATAAAGTGTTAAATCGTTTCATAAATAAACATTGTTTTAATTTAAAAGTACTTTAACTCTCTGTTGCACTACACCTGTAAGGTAGGCCTGTGTGCTCCCCATAACCACAATCTATTAAAAGTTGTGGGTCGGGTGAACTCCTGATACACTTAGGGGTTCTCTAAACCCTGGCCCACAACACCCTGCAAATCAGACATACCGCTTTGAATACGTTGAAGGGAATGACCTCTCAGACGAAAGTAGCAACAGCCAAATTTGTTACACTACGGTTGGTTCTGCTGCAGAGGAGTGGAGTAGAAACTGTGGGAATGCAATAGTTATCGGGGATTTAATTGTAAGTGGAATAGATAGGCGTTTCTTTGGCTGCAAATAAGACTCCAGGATGATATGTTGCCTCCCTGATGATAGGGTCAAGGATATTTTGGAGCGGTTGTAGGACATTCTGGAGCAGGAGGATGAAAAGCCAGTGATTGTGGTACATGTTGGTACCAACAACATAGGTAAAAAAAGGGATAAGGTCCTAAAAGCAGAATATCGGGAGTTTGGAAGAAAGCGGAGAATTCGGATGTCAAAGTAAGTGATCTCAGAATTACTACCAATGCCACGTGCTAGTCAGAGTAGAAAAGCAGGATCTATTGGATGAATTTGTAGCTGAAGAGATGGTGTGAGGCGGTGGGTTTCAGATTCCTGGGCATTGGGACCAGTTCTGGGTGAGGTGGGACCAGTACAAACTGGACGCGTTACACCTGGGCAGGACCGGAACTGATTTCATGGGGGAGTATTTGCTCGAGTGGGTAGTGGGGTTTTAAACTAAAATGGCAAGAGAGTGGGATTGCCATCAGGCAGTGGTTTACCAAATTACATGTAATACAGTAACAGTTTACCACAATACATATAATATACTAACAGTGGTTTACCACATTCACCCCCTGTTTAAAAAAAAAAGAGTCCAGCGGGGGTGAAGTGGACTTAAAGGTCGAGTCTTTTGGGGGCTTTGACCTTCCGCCGTGATCGCCTCAGTCCCGGCTGTGGTGTGTGCACTGGTGTCGAGACCTGCGCGTCCGGGAGCGTGTTGTCCTCTTCTTCACCCAGTAGGTGAGTGAGTGGGAGGGGGGGGTGCGGTGTAGTGGTGGGGGGGTGGGGGGGGTTGATGGTCGCTGGTGGGCCTGCGGGTGCCAAATTCTGAAGTAACCGGGTAATGGTGGAGGGATACGGTGTAGGGTCGGGGATGGTAGTGATGGTCGCTGGGGAACCTGCATGTGCCACATCCCGGAGAGAGACTGTTTCCTGCCACCCATCATGATGTGCCACGTAGGCATATTGTGGGTCGGCATTGAGGAGCAGGACCTTCTCGACGAGGGGATCCGATTTATGACTCCTCGCATGCTTCCGGAGGAGGACGGGCCCTGGGACTGTCAGCCAGGATGGGAGCGAGACCCCTGAGGTGGACTTCCTAGGGAAGGCAAACATACGTTCGTGAGGGGTCTCATTGGTGGCAATGCACAGGAGCGACCGGATGGAGTGGAGCGCATCGGGAAGGACCTCCTGCCATCGCGAGACTTCTAGACCGTCGGGCCAGAAGGACGGCCTTCCAGACCGTCATGTTCTCCCTCTCTACCTGTCCGTTTCCCCGGGGGTTGTAGCTGGTCGTCCTGCTTGAGGCGATGCCCTTGCTAAGCAGGAACTGACACAACTCATCGCTCATGAAGCAGGAACCCCGATCACTATGGATGTAGGTGGAGAAACCGAACAAAGTGAAGAGACTGTGCAGGGCCTTGATGATGATGGCAGAGATCATGTCAGGGCACGGGATGGCAAAGGGGAATTGTGAGTACTCATCAACAATGTTGAGGAAGTACACGTTGCGGTCAGTGGAGGGGAGGGGCCCTTTGAAGTCGATGCTGAGGCGCTCAAAGGGGCGGGAGGCCTTTACCAGGTGCGCTCTGCCTGGCCGATAGAAGTGCGGTTTGCACTCTGCGCAGACCTGGCAGTCCCTGGTCATGGTCCTGACCTCCTCGATGGAGTAAGTCAGGTTACGAGCCTTGTTAAAATGAAAAAAGCGGGTGACCCGGTCTACTTGTGCGCTGGCACATGTACTGCGGGATAGGGCATCTGGGGGCTAATTGAGCTTCCCAGGTCAGTACAAGATCTCATAGTTGTAGGTGGAGAGTTTGATCCTCCACCTCAGAATCTTGTCGTTCTTTATTTTGCCTCGCTGTGTATTATTAAACATGAAGGCAATCCACCGTTGGTCAGTGAGGAGAGTGAGTTGCCTGCCGGCCAGGTAATGTCTCCAATGTCGCAGAGCTTCTACAATGGCTTGGGCTTCTTTTTCGACGGAGGAGTGTCGAATTTCGGAGGCATGAAGGGTACGGGAGAAGAAAGCCTGCCCGCCTGGTTGAGGATAGCGGCCAGGGCAAGGTCGGCCGCATCGCTCTCCACCTGGAACGGAATGGACTCGTCCACAGTGTGCATCGCGGCTTTGGCAATATCTGCCTTGATGCGGTTGAAGGCCAGACGGGTCTTGTCCACATAATTGGGGACCCACCGTGCATAATAAGAGAAGAACCCCAGGCATCTCTTCAGGGCCTTGGGGCAGTGAGGGAGGGGAAGTTCCAGGAGGGGGCGCATGCGGTCGGGGTCGGGCCCTAGGACTCCGTTTTCCACAACGTAGCCAAGGATGGCTAGGCGGGTTGTGCGGAAAATGCATTTCTCCTTATTGTATGAGGTTAAGGAGCTTAGCGGTGTGGAGGAATGTTTGGAGGTTGACGTCATGGTTCAGCTGGTCATGGCCGCAGATGGTGACATTGTCTAGGTACGGGAACGTGGCCCGCAGTCCGTACTGGTCAACCATTCGGTCCATTTCTCGCTGGAAGACCGAGACCCCATTGGTGACACCGAAAGGGACCCTGAGGAAGTGATAGAGGCGGCCATCTGCCTCGAAGACAGTGTATTGGCGATCCTCCGGGCGGATAGGGAGCTGGTGGTACACGGACTTCAAGTCGACTGTGGAGAAGACTCGATACTGCCCAATCTGATTGACCATGTCAGATATGCGGGGGAGGGGGTACGCATCGAGCTGCGTGTACCAGTTGATCATCTGACTGTAAGTCGATGGCCATCTGGTGCTTCTCCCCAGTCTTGACGACCACTACTTGGACGCTCCAGGGGCTGGTACTAGCCTCAATGATCCCCTCCGACCTGATAAAGGCCCTGCCCCGGGCACTGTATTGTCTGCTCCTAGTGGCAATGGTCTGACAGTCCGGGGTGAGGTTAGCGAAGAGCGAGGGTGGGGCGACCTTAAGGGTCGCGAGGCTACAGACGGTGAGGGGGGGCAGGAGTACACCGAACTTTGAGGCAAGGCTTTGGAGATGGCACTGGAAGTCGAGGCCCAGTAATAGGGCAGCGCAGAGATGGGGGAGGACGTAGAGCTTAAAGTTAGTGTACTCTACACCTTGTACCGAAAAGGTCACGACACAGTACCCCCGGATTGCTACGGAATGCGATACGGAAGCCAGGGAGATTTTCTGGGTCGCGGGTAAAATTGGGAGGGAGCAGCGCCTTACCGTATCTGGGTGGATAAAGCTGTCTGTGCTCCCGGAGTCGAAGAGACAGGCCGTCTCGTGCCCGTTGATCTGGACGGTCATTGTGGATCTCGTGAGTTGATGGGGTCGCGACTGGTCGAGTGTGATGGAGGTGAGCTTCGGAAGGTGGTGGGTGGGCTGGTCAGAGGTAGCGGTGACCAGCGTACAACGGGGTGAGCATGGGTCCTGGGAGGTGGCGGAGCAGTTCCAAGATGGCGGCCTGCATGGGTCGCGCGTGGCGGGTGGCATCGGAGGTGGTGTCAGAGATGGCGGCCCCCATGGGTCGCGCGTGGCGTGTGGAGTACAAGATGGCGGCCCCCACGGGTCGCACATGGCGGGTGGCAGCGAAGATGGCGGTACCCATGAGTCGCACATGGCGGGTGGCGCGGCAGATGGGGGAGGCCCCGACAGGCAGCGCTGCTAGGCCTAGGAGCTTTCGGGACCGGTTGGGCCTGGCAGACTTTGGCGAAGTGGCCCTTCCTCCCACACCCGTTGCAAGTCACGTTCCGTGCAGGGCAGCGTTGTCTGGGGTGTTTACCATGGCTGCAAAAGTAGCATTTGGGGCTTCTGGCGTTGGCGGGTTGCTGCGCGGCGCAGGCATGCGCTGCACTCGAGTTGGGTGATGGCGGTGCCCACGACGTCCACAAGGGTGCCGCTTGGTCGGAGGTGTAGGCCTCCATGTTCTGGAAAGCCACTTCCAGGGAATTTGAGAGCTGCACTGTCTCTGGTAGGCCGAGCGTACCCCCTTCTAGCAAGCGCTGGCGGATGTAATTTGATTTAATACCCGCGACATAGGTGTCCCTGATCAGCAGCTCCGTGTGTTGTGCAGCCGATACCGCCTGGCAAGCACAGTTCCGGCCGAGTACCCGCAAGGCACGCGGAAATCCGGCTTGTGATTCTCCGGGGCGTTGTCGCCTCGTGGCAAGGAGGTGCCTAGCATACACCTCGTTTACTGTCTTCACGTACTGTCCCTTCAGCAGCATTATCGCCTCCAAATACGCGGGGGCGTCTCTGATAAGAAGGAAAACTTCTGGGCTCACCCGTGCGTTGAGTATTTTCTGCTTTTGGAAGTCGGTGATGTCTTCAGTGCAGGATCCGAGGTAAGCTTCGAAGCAGCTTAGCCAGTGCTCGAATGTTGCAGTGACATTGGCTGCTTGTGGGTCCAGCTCCAGGCGATCAGGCTTGAGCGATGAATTCATCTTAAAAGTTTAGCTTATTAAATTGATGTGCCGTCAATCAACACAAGATGAGTAGTGAACGAAACTGAGGCTTTAATAAGCTAAACAGAAAGTCTCCTGGCGTCTGATCCCGAACAGAGACAGGGTCGGAGGTCGGCCACCTTTATACTGAGCCCGAGGGGAGGCGGAGCCATCAGGCAGTGGTTTACCACATTACATATAATATACTAACAGTGGATTACCACAGGGGTAGACCATTTAGGACCAAGGTGAGCAGAAATTTCTTCACCCAGACAGTGGTCAGCAAGTTGAATTTGTCACCACAGGATGTAGTTGAGACCAAAACATTGCATGTTTTCAAGAAGCAGTTAAATATAGCACTTAGGGCGAAGGGGATCAAAAGAAATAAGGGGAGGCGGGATTAGGCTTTTGAGTTGTATGATCTGCCATGATCATAATGAATGCCAGAGTAGGCTCGAATGGCCTCTTCCTATTTTCTATGTTTCTATGTGGTAAGGTGTAGCTTGTTTAGCTCAGTGGGCTAGACAGCTGGTTTGTGATGCAGAACAAGGCCAGCAGCGCGGTTCAATTCCCGTACCAACTGAGAATTCTGAATTCACCCTCTGTGTACCCGAACAGATGCCGGAATGTGGCGACTAGGGGCTTTTCACAGTAACTTCATTGCAGTGTTAATGTAAGCCTACTTACGACAATAAAAAAAAGATTATTATATAAAAGCAAGTTACTGCAGGTGCTGGAATCTGAAACGAAAGAGAAAATGCTGGAAAATCTCAGCAAGTCTGGCAGATCTGTAGGGAGAGAAAAGAGCTGACATTTCAAGTCCGATGACTCTTTGTCAAAGCTAACAGACAGAGAAAGTGGGAAATATTTATACTGTGGAGTGAGAATGAAAGATGAGTCATAGCCACAGAAACCCAGAGAGTGCTAATGGCAGTTCCCAGAGAGGACAAAAGATGTGAAAGGGATATAAATATTATATCATGGTTGTGTTGTAATTCACTGACTGACCACTAGGTGTCTCACAAGTATATAAGTGATGATGTGGAGATGCCAGCGTTGGACTGGGGTGAGCACAGTAAGAAGTCTTACAGCACCAGGGGCGAAATTCTCCCAAAACGGCGCGATGTCCGCCGACTGGCGCCCAAAACGGCGCCAATCAGATGGGCATCGCGCCGCCCCAAAGGTGCGGAATGCTCCCCATCTTTGGGGGCCGAGCCCCAACATTGAGGGGCTAGGCCGGCGCCGGAGGAATTTCCGCCCCGCCAGCTGGCGGAAACGGCCTTTGTTGCCCCACCAGCTGGCGCGGAAATGACATCCCCGGGCGGCGCATGCGCGGGAGCGTCAGCGGCCGCTGACAGTTTCCCACGCATGCGCAGTGGAGGGAGTCTCTTCCGCCTCCGCCATGGTGGAGACCGTGGCAGAGGCGGAAGGGAAAGAGTGCCCCCACGGCACAGGCCCGCCCGCGGATCGTTATGGGAATGAGGGGTTCCTTTTCATGGGACACTGGCATCAGTTTTGGGACAGGGGGGACCTATACCGTTGGGATGGTCTCCACCTGAACCGAGCTGGGACCAGTGTTCTGGCGAAAAGAGTAAATAGGGTGGTCAATAGGACTTTAAACTAAAGATTGGGGGGGAAGGGAAAGTCAGGGAGCCAAGAGGTGAAGTGATCAGTGGGAAGCGTAGCTGCTTGGGAATACAAAAAAGCACAAAAAGACAGAACTCAGGAGAGGTTACAATAGTCCCCATCCCACAAAATATGACACAGTGTATGGAAAGGCTCAGTGAACCAAGGTCCACCACACTAAGAAAACAAAAAGGGACGGTCAATAGAGAATTAAAGGTGCTATATTTAAATGCGCGCAGTGTACGGAACAAGGTAGATGAGCTTGTGGCCCAGATTGTGACTGGCATGTATGATGTGGTAGGCATCACAGAGACATGGTTGCAGGGGGTTCAGGACTGGCATTTAAACATCCAGGGATTCACAACCTATCGTAAAGACAGAGAGGTGGGCAGAGGGGGCGGGGTTGCCTTGTTAATTAGGAATGAAATTAAATCAATAGCACTAAACGACATGGGGTCGGATGATGTGGAGTCTGTGTGGGTAGAGTTGAGGAACCACAAAGGCAAAAAAAACATAATGGGAGTTATGTACAGGCCTCCTAACAGTGGTCAGGACCAGGGGCACAAGATGCACCACGAAATAGAAAGTGCATGTCAGAAAGGCAAGGTCACAGTGATCATGGGGGACTTTAATATGCAGATGGACTGGGTAAATAATACTGCCAGTGGACCCAAGGAAAGGGAATTCATTGAATGTTTACAGGAGGGCTTTTTGGAACAGCTTGTGATGGAGCCCACGAGGGGACAGGCCATTCTGGACTTAGTGTTACGTAATGAGCCAGACTTGATTAAAGATCTTAAAGTAAGGGAGCACTTAGGAGGCAGTGATCATAATATGGTTGAATTCAATCTCCAATTTGAAAGAAAGAAGGTAGAATCAGATGTAAAGGTGTTACAGTTAAATAATGATAACTACAGGGGCATGAGGGAGGAACTGACGAAAATCGACTGGGAGCAGAGCCTAGTGGGAAAGACAGTAGAACAGCAATGGCAGGAGTTTCTGGGTGTAATTGAGGACACAGTACAGAGGTTCATCCCAAAGAAAAGAAAGGTTATCAGAGGGGGGATTAGGCAGCCATGGCTGACAAAGGAAGTTAGGGAATGCATCAAAGCAAAAGAGAAAGCCTATAATGTGGCAAAGAGTAGTGGGAAGTCAGAAGATTGGGAAGGCTACAAAAACAAACAGAGGATAACAAAGAGAGAGATAAGGAAAGAGAGGATCAAATTTGAAGGTAGGCTAGCCAGTAACATTAGGAATGATAGTAAAAGTTTCTTTAAATAAATTAAAAACAAACGGGAGGCAAAAGTTGACATTGGGCCGCTCCAAAATGACGCTGGTAATTTTGTGATGGGAGACAAGGAAATAGCCGAGGAACTGAATAAGTACTTTGTGTCAGTCTTCACAGTAGAAGACATGAGTAATATCCCAACAATTCAGGAGAGTCAGGGGGCAGAGTTGAATATGGTAGCCATCACAAAGGAGAAAGTGCTAGAGAAACTAAGAGGTCTAAAAATTGATAAATCTCCGGGCCCAGATGGGCTACATCCTAGAGTTCTAAAGGAGATAGCTGAAGAAATAGTGGAGGCGTTGGTGATGATGTTTCAAAAGTCACTGGAGTCAGGGAAAGTACCAGAGGATTGGAAAATCGCTGTTGTAACCCCCCTGTTCAAGAAGGGAACAAGGAAAAAGATGGAAAATTATAGGCCAATTAGCCTAACCTCGGTTGTTGGCAAGATTCTAGAATCCATTGTTAAGGATGAGATTTCTAAATTCTTGGAAGTGCAGGGTCGGATTAGGACAAGTCAGCATGGATTTAGTAAGGGGAGGTCTTGCCTGACAAACCTGTTAGAGTTCTTTGAAGAGATAACAAATAGGTTAGACCAAGGAAAGCCAATGGATGTTATCTATCTTGACTTCCAAAATGCCTTTGATAAGGTGCCTCACGGGAGACTGCTGAGTAAAATAAGGGCCCATGGTATTCGAGGCAAGGTACTAACATGGATTGACGACTGGCTGTCAGGCAGAAGGCAGAGAGTTGGGATAAAAGGTTATTTTTCGGAATGGCAACCGGTGACGAGTGGTGTCCTGCAGGGTTCAGTGTTGGGGCCACAGCTGTTCTCTTTATATATTAACGATCTAGATGACGGGACTGAGGGCATTCTGGCTAAGTTTGCCGATGATACAAAGATAGGTGGAGGGGCAGGTAGTATGGAGGAGGTGGGGAGGCTGCAGAAAGATTTAGACAGTTTAGGAGAGTGGTCCAGGAAATGGCTGATGAAATTCAACGTGGGCAAGTGCGAGGTCTTGCACTTTGGAAAAAAGAATAGAGGTGTGGACTATTTTCTAAACGGTGACAAAATTCATAATGCTGAAGTGCAAAGGGACTTGGGAGTCCTAGTCCAGGATTCTCTAAAGGTAAACTTGCAGGTTGAGTCCGTAATTAAGAAAGCAAATGCAATGTTGTCATTCATCTCAAGAGGCTTGGAATATAAAAGCAGGGATGTACTTCTGAAGCTTTATAAAGCATTAGTTAGACCCCATTTAGAATGCTGTGAGCAATTTTGGGCCCCACACCTCAGGAAGGACATACTGGCACTGGAGCGGGTCCAGCGGAGATTCACACGGATGATCCCAGGAATGGTAGGCCTAACATACGATGAACGTCTGAGGATCCTGGGATTATATTCATTGGAGTTTCGGAGGTTGAGGGGAGATCTAATAGAAACTTACAAGATAATGAATGGCTTAGATAGGGTGGATGTAGGGAAGTTGTTTCCATTAACAGGGGAGACTAGGACCCGGGGGCACAGCCTTAGAATAAAAGGGAGTCACTTTAGAACAGAGATGAGGAGAAATTTCTTCAGCCAGAGAGTGGTGGGTCTGTGGAATTCATTGCCACAGAGGGTGGTGGAGGCCGGGACGTTGAGTGCCTTTAAGACAGAAGTTGATAAATTCTTGATTTCTCGAGGAATTAAGGGCTATGGAGAGAGAGCGGGTAAATGGAGTTGAAATCAGCCATGATTGAATGGTGGAGTGGACTCGATGGGCCGAATGGCCTTACTTCCACTCCTATGTCTTATGGTCTTATGGGATCGGTCTCCGGCGCTTGTTGCTCCTGGTGATGTCCGTGGGGCCCTGGGGATCACGATGGGATGGAGGGGCGGCTGGAGTGAGCTCCAGTGGTCCCTGCGTCATCTGGCCCTTCCAGCCCTGGCAGCTCTCCATTGTTTGAACAATGGTTTTGACGCCCTCAGCGATGCCTCTCTGAGCCTCAGCAATGTTCACCTGTGCTGGGATACGTACCTCAACGACTGGGGCATGCTCTGGAGTACCTCTGCAATGCCCACCTGAGATTGGGACAGCCATTTCCGATGTGAAGCCCCTGGGGCATCATTACCGACTCTGATTGGTGTGAGATACCGGTTGCAGTCAGCAGTTGGGAAGCACCCGGAAATTCACGTTCACTACTGCACTTCGTGCTTCTCCACTTTGATCGCGCCCTAACTCTATCACTCACATTATCCTTTGCACCTTGGTAATCCTCTTTGATATTTCCTTCTGCTTCCATACCCCACCCAAGTTATTTTTAACCTTCTCCAATAGTATTAGTAAATAGCTCCATAATGAACTCAATCTTGGCTCTATTTAGGTGCAACCTGTCCGCCTGTACAAGTCCCATCTCTACCAGAGCCGTTCACAATATCTAAAGAGCCTAGGATGGGATTCTCCAATTCTAAGATTCGTGGACTTTCACGACAGCAAAACTGGTGCCGAACCTGGGTCTATTCAGCAACTGTGGGGGGACTAGCACTGGCGCCATTTGGAACACAATCGATTCCAATGAAAAACGGTGCCTGATTCACCGATCCATGGTTGACGCTCAGGAGACCGACAAGCTGCAGCCGCATATACACACTTCACTCCCCACACACACTCTACCAGCCAACAAAATGGCACTGGTTGCGCTGGAGTGTGCCCATACAGCTGATGGGTTGGCAGGGGCCAGAGGGCACATAGGAGGGTGGCCTAGGGGGACACCTATACGCCCCGCGGCCCATCGGCGGAGGAGAATCACGGCGCCCTGGAGAATACTGGGTTGGGCCCACTAATGATGTGCAAAGGGTGTTTACTGTACGTGCGTTTCGGAATGCATTGACGCCACTGTCAGGGTGATGGAGAATTGTGATTTGGCGTCAAATCGGCGCCTGATGCGATTTCGGCTTCGGAACCTATTCTCCGCATCATGATCGGTGCAGGCTTGGAGGGACGAAGGGTATGTTCCTGTGCTAATTTGTTGTTCTTTGTTCCTCCCAATCGCGTTTCCTGATTTCGGCATCGGCCAACGGAGAATTCCACCTCTAAAGTCCTTCCTCCTGCGCCAACCTTCCAGCCACGCATTATCTGATCTATCTTCCTCACTTGCTCCTGGTACTGGGATAATTGGGAGATTACTACTTCTGGGGTTGTGCTTGCTAGTTTCCTTCCTAGATTCTGACTGCAAGACCAGACCCCTTTTGAAGCGTGAGCTTCCTCTGGGTACTCCGGTTTCCTCCCACATTCCAAAGATGTATAGGTTAGGTGGATTGACCATGCTAAATTGCCCCATAGTGTTCAAAAGGTTAGTGGGGTGATTGAGTTAGAGGGATTGGGTGGGCCGTGGGCCTAGGTAGGGTGTTATTTGAGATGGTCAGTGCAGCCTCGATGGGCTGAATGGCCTCCTTCTGCACTGTAGTTATTCCATGATTCTAACTCCCTGCTCTTTCCCCTTGTCTCTGCAACTCTTATTATTAAAGTACTTATCCAATTTTCAATTGAAAGCTACTTTTGAATTTGTATCCACAACTCTAATAGGAAAGCATTGGAAATACTAACCACTCAAGGAAGGTAGTTTTCTGTATTTCACCTTTGGTTCTTTTTCATGTCATCTTAAACCTGTTCCCTATGGCAATCAACCCTTCAGCCATTGAAAACAGCTTCACTTTTTAAACTTTTTTTTAAACCCTTCAGTATTTTAACCATGTCAATCAAATTTAATCTTGGCCTTTTTATTCTGAGAACAATCCCGGCTTCTCCAGTGTGGTAAACCACTGTTGCACCTGTATTAGGTGATGTACGGTAGGACCTGTACTACAGGTTCGCCGGTAGTCCCTGCCTGCTGGCTCCGCCCAGGAGGCGGGGTATAAATATGCGTGTCCTCCAGCCAGCAGCCATTTCACCAGCTGCTGTGGGAGGCCACACATCTGATAGCAATAAAGCCTCAGTTGGATTCAGCTATCGTCTTTGTCCAATTGATCATGACTCAATTTATTGCTATCAGTTTCTAAGAATGGACCTCCATATTGTTGCTAACTTTTGGTTGGTTCAATTGGCTCTGTTTTATAACCTTTGCTCCAGAGTCACCAGGTATCTTTATGATACCGCCACGAGATTCAAGTGCAAGTAATGATCAATAACTCAATACACAAATCAGTAAGATTCAAATCAAAGCACATTTATTATACACAGTAAATCACTACTCATGCATAAATTCTACTTTCTAAGCTATTTCTACAACTAACAGGCCTATACTTAGCTTCGGACTGGCCCACCAGGTCAGGGGAACAAATGGCCTTTCGTTCGGATTCTGAAACTGCGGGATTCAAAGCTGGTATGGACTGGTAGCGAGGAGCGCCTATCTCGTAGCGAGCGTTGACTTAAGACTTACGTTCTTGGAGGCAGCTGGACAGGTCACTCTCAGGGGTTGCTTCGCGTTGCTGAGTGACCCTGTCAAGAAGAACGATTTGAACTTGGGGCTTAACTTTTATAGTCCCCAGGGGCTTCCCGCCTTTCGGGGCGGACCCTGTACCTGGTTCTAGGTGATTGGACTTCGTTCCAATCGCTTGGTTCGATTTCTCCAATACTGGAGCAGTTCCCTGATCGATGGGTGGTCTTGAGGTGTTCGTTAACCTCTTTTGTGTTGGCTCCTGCTGGCGCCGGGGAGTCTGGCTTAGCTTTGTTTGTCCTAAATGTTGCGATTGTTCCCGGGGATTGCTCATTAGTATGTAGATGGCTGCTACATTATTCTGCTGATGGTCGCTGGTATCGATGCTGTCTGGGCTTTTGTACAGTTTAATACACAGTAAACCAGCACCTGCTGGTTTCTGCCTGTGTTGGCTGAATTTCCCTTCAGCCTTTGCTGTTCTCCAATTTAAATCGGGAGTTAGCCAACTTAGGTGGCTACAATATCAAACCGGATCGTCTGCAGCTGGATCCGCACTCAAGCGACGCCAGAAAGGACTTCCAGCACTGGCTAGCTTGTTTCGAGGCGTATATCAATGCGGCACCAACCCCTGTTCCGGAGGCTCAGAAGATTCAAATTTTATATTCCAGGTTGAACTAAAAAATCTTTCCATTAATCTAGGACGCGCCGAAACACGCCAAAGCCATGATTCTATTCAAGGACAACTACGCACAGAAAACAAACGCGCTATTCGCCAGGCATGCACTTATCACTCGCTCTCAATTCCCTGGTGAGTCCACAGAAGACTTCTGGCGGGCTCTAATCCCACTAGTCCGGAACTACGACTGTCAGGCCGTTACGGCCATGGAACACTCAGACCTCCTTATGCGGAACGCTTTTGTGACTGGAATTGGGTCAGGTCTCATACTCCAGCGACTCCTAGAAGGAGCCACGCGTGACCTCGCAGAGACTAAAACGCTTGCGCTCTCCATGACGGTCGCCCTGCGCAGCGTTCAGTCCTACACCCACAGCCGCGCGGCCCACCCCTCCTACGCTTCGTGGGCCCCACAGACAGCCACACCAGCGGGGGCGCTGCCCACCCAATACGCCTGCGCTGCATGCCAGCCAGCGAACCCCAGGGGCCCCCGATGCTATTTATGCGGCCAACAGAATCACCCCCGCCAACGCTGCCCGGCCCGCGCTGCCCATTGTAAAGCCTGCGGGAAGAAGGGCCACTTCGCCGTGGTGTGCCAAGCCTGCTCAGTAGCCGCTATCACCCCCAACCCCCTCGGTCACGGACAATGGGCGCCGCCATCCCCCCCCCAGACCTCGTGCGGCCAGTGGGCGCCGCCATCTTCCCCTCCACGCAACACGTGTGTTCCATGGGCGCCGCCATCTTGTTCCACCCCCGCAACGTGCATTCCATTGGCGCCGCCATTTTGTAACCCTCAAGATCTTCGTGCGCCGCCATCTTGTCTACCCCTCAACACATGGGCACCACCAGCGTTCCAGGACCCGGGCTCACCAGCCGCCCCATTATCCGATACCAGCGACGACACCCAAGACTCGCCTCCATGTCAATCGACCAGTCTCGTCCGCATAACCTGACCAATGCATCCACCAGCGTGAAAGTCGACCAACACGTAACCTCCTGCCTGCTGGACTCCGGGAGCACCGAAAGCTTCATACACCCGGATACGGTAAGGCGCTGCTCCCTCACGATACACCCCGCCAACCAAAAAATCTCCCTAGCCTCCGGATCCCATTGCGTAGCGATCCGGCGGTACTGTACGGTCACGCTCACGGTCCAGGGCGTAGAATTCAGCGGCTTCCGCCTCTACGTCCTCCCTAACCTCTGCATTGCACTAATCCTCGGCCTGGACTTCCAGTGCAACCTCCAGAGCCTCGCCACCCTAAAGGTCGACCCACCTTCCCTCTTTGCCAATCTAACTGAAGATTGCAAACCTGTTGCCACCAGGAGCAGACGGTACAGCACCCAGGACAAGACCTTCATCAGGTCCAAAGTCCAGCGGCTGCTTCGGGAAGGCATCATCGAGGCCAGCAACAGCCCCTGGAGAGCTCAAGTGGTAGTAGCTAAAACTGGGGAGAAACACCGAATGGTCGTGGACTACAGCCAGACCATGAACCGGTACACACACCTCGACGCATACCCCCTCCCACACATATCTGACATGGTTAACCAGATTGCGCAGTACCGGGTCTTCTCAACGGTAGACCTGAAATCCGCCTACCACCAGCTCCCCATCCGTAAATCGAATCGTCTATACACCGCCTTCGAGGCAGACCGCCGCCTATACCACTTCCTTAGGGTCCCCTTCGGCGCCACAAACGGGGTCTAGGTCTTCCAAAGGGAGATGGACCGAATGGTCGGCCGGTACGGGTTGAAATGAAAATGAAAATCGCTTATTGTCACAAGTAGGCTTCTACAGATACATAAAGGGAAAAAGAGTAACTAGGGACAGAGTAGGGCCTCTTAAGGATCAACAAGGACATCTATGTGCAGAGCCACAAGAGTTGGGTGAGATCCTGAATGAATATTTCTCATCAGTATTCACGGTGGAGAAAGGCATGGATGTTAGGAAACTAAGGGAAATAAATAGTGATGTCTTGAGAAGTGTGCATATTACAGAGGAGGAGGTGCTGGAAGTCTTAAAGCGCATCAAGGTAGATAAATCCCCGGGACCTGATGAAATGTATCCCAGGATGTTGTGGGAGGCTAGGGAGGAAATTGCGGGTCCCCTAACAGAGATATTTGAATCATCGGCAGCCACAGGTGAGGTGCCTGAAGATTGGAGAGTGGCAAATGTTGTGCCCTTGTTTAAGAAGGGCAGCAGGGAAAAGCCTGGGAACTACAGACCGGTGAGCCTAACGTCTGTAGTAGGTAAGTTGCTAGAAGGTATTCTGAGAGACAGGATCTACAAGCATTTAGAGAGGCAAGGACTGATTCGGGGCAGTCAGCATGGCTTTGTGCGTGGAAAATCATGTCTCACAAATTTGATTGAGTTTTTTGAGGGGGTGACCAAGAAGGTAGATGAGGGCAGTGCAGTAGACATTGTCTACATGGACTTTAGCAAAGCCTTTGACAAGGTACCGCATGGTAGGTTGTTGCAGAAGGTTAAAGCTCACGGGATCCAGGGTGAGGTTGCCAATTGGATTCAAAATTGGCTGGACGACAGAAGACAAGAGGGTGGTTGTAGAGGGTTGTTTTTCAAACTGGAGGCCTGTGACCAGTGGTGTGCCTCAGGGATCGGTGCTGGGTCCACTGTTATTTGTGATTTATATTAATGATTTGGATGAGAATTTAGGAGGCATGGTTAGTAAGTTTGCAGATGACACCAAGATTGGTGGCACAGTGGATAGTGAAGAAGGTTATCTAGGATTGCAACGGGATCTTGATCAATTAGGCCAGTGGGCCGACGAATGGCAGATGGAGTTTAATTTAGATAAATGTGAGGTGATGCATTTTGGCAGATCGAATCAGGCCAGGACCTACTCAGTTAATGGTATGGCGTTGGGGAGAGTTATAGAACAAAGAGATCTAGGAGTACAGGTTCTTAGCTCCTTGAAGGTGGAGTCGCAGGTGGACAGGGTGGTGAAGAAGGCATTCGGCATGCTTGGTTTCATTGGTCAGAACATTGAATACAGGAGTTGGGACGTCTTGTTGAAGTTGTACAAGACATTGGTACGGCCACACTTGGAATACTGTGTGCAGTTCTGGTCACCCTATTATAGAAAGGATATTATTAAACTAGAAAGAGTGCAGAAAAGATTTACTAGGATGTTACCGGGACTTGATGATTTGAGTTTTCAGGAGAGGCTGGATAGACTGGGACTTTTTTCCCTGGAGCGTAGGAGGCTTAGGGGTGATCTGATAGAGGTCTATAAAATAATGAGGGGCATAGATAAGGTAGATAGTCAACATCTTTTCCCAAAGGTAGGGGAGTCTAAAACTAGAGGGCATAGGTTTAAGGTGAGAGGGGAGAGATTCAGAAGGGCCCAGAGGGGCAATTTCTTCACTCGGAGGGTAGTGAGTGTCTGGAATGTGCTGCCAGAGGTAGTAGTAGAGGCGGGTACAATTGTGTCTTTTAAAAAGCATTTAGATAGTTACATGGGTAAGATGGGTATAGAGGGTTATGGGCCAAGTGCGGGCAACTGGGACTAGCTTAATGGTAAAAACTGGGCGGCATGGACTGGTTGGGCCGAAGGGCCTGTTTCCATGCTGTAAACTTCTATGATTCTATGATTCTAGGCTTCAAATGAAGTTACTGTGAAAAGCCCCTAGTCGCCACATTCCGGCGCCTGTTCGGGGAGGCTGGCACGGGCCACCTTTCCGTACCTAGGCAGCGTCACCATCAGCGGCCATGATCAGCAGGACCACGATGTCAACCTTGCTAAATTTCTCCACACAGCTACTCTCCGAAACCTCACTTACAACAAGGAGAAGTGCATGTTCCGCACAAATCGCTTAGCCATCCTCGGCTATGTGGTCCAGAACAGAGTTCTGGGGCCCGATCCCGACAGCATGCACCCCCCTCATGGAGCTCCCCCTCCCCCACTGCCCCAAGGCCCTCAAACGCTGCCTGGATTCTTTTCGTACTACGTTCAGTGGGTCCCAAACTATCCGGACAAGGCCCGCCCTCTCATACAGTCCACCCAGTTTCCACATCCGGGGTGTCGCTCCCGACTTGGCTCGCAGCTCTGGGAACCGTGCTTCTCCGTAAGCACGTCCGACTCCACAAGGCGGACCCGTTGGTGGAGAGTGTGCACTTGCTCCATGCAAACCCCCAGTACGCGTACGTGGCGTTCCCCGACGGCCGCCAGGATACTGTCTCCCTCGGACCTGGCACCAGCAGGTTCCACCCCCTCCGCCCCCGGCACCACGCTCCCCTCCCCCGTCGCTCCCAACAGCACTCTCCCCCCCCCCCCCCAGGACCGTCCGTCCTCCCCCTGCCCACGCCTGACGATGAAGAGGATTTTGGCACGCTACCGGAGTCACCATCGACCGGATCAGTGCCAACATCACTGCGTCGTTTCCAGAGGAACATCAAGGCCCCGGACCGGCTAAACCTCTGACCGGTCCACCGGACATCAAAGGACATTTGTTTGCACAAATCTTGTAAATATTAACTCATTGTTGTATATAGTTATCCACCCCCCCTCCGGACTCAGTTTTTAACAGGGGGTGAATGTGGTAAACCACTGTTGCACCTGTATTCGGTGATGTACGGTAGGACGTGTACTACAGGTTCGCCAGTAGTCCCTGCCTGCTGGCTCTGCCCAGCAGGCGGGGTATAAATATGCGTGTCCTCCAGCCAGCAGCCATTTCACCAGCTGCTGTGGGAGGCCACACATCTGATAGCAATAAAGCCTCAGTAGGATTCAACTATTGCCTTTGTCCTATTGATCGTGCCTCATCCAGTCTATCCATAATCTCTAATTGCTGGAAGTATTCTATGTAGCTCTCCAAAGCCTCCATGTCCCTTTCTGAAGCATGTAGTTTGTAATCCCTGTTTAATGTACATTCTAATAGTGTGTTTTTGTTTTAGCGTGTTTGTAAATTAGGAAACTTAACTGAATTGCATCGCTGGCCTTGACTTCCATTTTCATTGTAACTGCATGGTCAGTCTGTTTTTTAAACACTTCCTGCCACTTTGCTCACTTCCTCTCCCAACTCCCTTCCTGCCATTCACTGCCTTTTCAATGCTGTTGCTCTATCTCTATTACTTTCTACTTACCTCCCACTCGCTGATTCCCACCTCCTACATGCCACCTCCCACTTGCCGACACTCGCACCCTTCCGCTTACCTCTTCCCTCCCCCAATCTCCCCGCTCATTCCCACTCACCATTCTCTCACTGCTTCTCTCATTGCCTTTTGTTCTGATCCACTCACTGCCCTTCTCCTGACACTCTGCCTGTTTCCCACTTGCCAATTTACCGCTGCTCTTCGCCCGAGCCCTTTTTTACAGTGAGGGCTCGGGAGAGGAGTGGCAAGAGGGAAACAGTGAGGGGGCTGGGAGAGGGGCAGTGAGCGGAAGGGAACAAAAGGCCTCAACAGAGGCAATGAGAAGGGTGGTGAGTGAGAGTGAGCGAGGGGGTTGGGAGAGTGAAGCGGTAAGAGGGAGGAGGGTATAAGAAGTGGGAAGCGGGAGGTGGAATGAGGTGAGTGGAAGTTAAGTAGGAAGAGTAGTAATTAAGTAGTAAGAGTAATAGTAAATAGTAAACAGAAAAATAATCTTTGAGCCAGTTATGTTCAAGACAGCCAGTAGATTTTTCATGTAAAGATTACAGTTCAGAAATGTACCCCACCCTTATTACATGCTTCCTTACGGGATTGCGTTTGGAATAATTTATGGAGTTTACCAATAGCTATTTGAGGTTTTGTTAAAATATACAGCAGGTTTTTGAACTGTGCTGAACTTGTAAGCAGTATGTTGAGTAAGTTATTGTTTTCATGATATAGACACTATGGTCTATCACCACACAATTGAATTTATATATTGATCACACTATCAGTTACTTATTGGCATCCTTATAGTTGGATTAGAAACTAATTACTTTTTATAGTTCAATATTTTTGTATAAGTATTAAACTTCTCCAGTCCAGATTGATGTAATCATTGATGGTCCACCAAATATTATGCTCAATAGAAATGAATGGAAGTGCATTTTGTTATTCAGTGATTCCTCGAGGTCTTTGGCAAGCTTGGATCTTGACCGAAAAACATTGTCAGCTGATTAAATTAATTTCTCTCTTAGTCTTGCCTGTATCTTTCAAACAAGAACTTGAGAACACAGAAGCTGAAGAGGATGGTATGGCCATGTTGTGCTGTGAGATTACCAAACCTGATGCTCCAGTGGAATGGAGGAAAGGCGTTGTCGTCCTTCAGTCAAGTGATAAGTATGAAATGAAGCATGAAGGGTCCTGCATTCAATTGTTTATACATGACCTAAAGCCTGAAGACCAAGGAGAATATACCTGTGATTCTGGGGACCAGAAGACGACTGCATTTCTAAAAGTGAATGGTAGGAACCACTCTTGTATTGTATTATTTAAATCTAGGAGAAAATATATGTTTCAGTCCTCTGTCTTGAAGAATTAAACTTTATGTGGACTATTTTGAGATATGTTCAATGTGAGTCTTATTTATATTTGTAGTGAGTCATGTCACACTTTGTGTTGTCATTTCATCTGTTGTCTTTATTCATTATGTTCACTATGGTGATTCAACAACCCAAAACACATTGCAGATGAGTTTCTAGTTTGCTAATTGTTAGTAATATGTCTGGAAGTCATTGCAGTGCATGGTTCAAACTAATGTTTGTTGTAGATGGAGGTTATCAGCTCATGACAGGTTAGTGAACCTGTTGGGAAATACAAAATCAGGTAAAGGATCCAGTAAATGACACTGGAATTTCGAAGTGCCTTAAGGGTCTGAAAATCTGCTGGAACAACATTTCAGAATTGGTCCTGATGGGATGAAGTTATTGCCAAATGCAACAATTGTACATCAACCAAGCATTTTGCAGTGTTACTAACTGTCATCACCCTTTCCAACAAAAAATGAGAAGTTATTCTCATGTCAAGACAGTGGACAGGATTCCCCCTTCTGACGGCAGAGTGTTGACGCCGTCATAAAAACCGGAGGGTTTAACGACGGCGTCATCGGACCGCTAAGTGTAGTGATCCTCTGCCCTACAGGAGGCGAACACGGCACTGGAGTGATCCACGCCACTCCAGCTGCCGATATGGGCGCCGCGGGTCAGGTCATGCGCACTGCCACCGGCGCGAACTCGCGCATGTGCGGTAGCTTCATTCTCCGCGCTGTCACCGACGCAACATGGGGTAGGGCTACAGGGGCCGGTGCGGGATTAAAAAGGCCTCCACCAGGAGAGGCAGGCCTGCCAAGCGATAGGCCCCGATAGGTCGGACCCCCTCACCATGCCGCCCCCAACAGGATGGACGCCGAGGTCTCGCCGGGTAAGACCACATGTGAACAGCGCCAGCGGGACTTGGGCTTTCTTGCCGGCCACTCGGCCCATCCCGGGCGGAGAATCGCCGGGCGGGCCGCATAGTGTGGCCCCCGACTGACGCCGCGCCACCCGCGATGAGAATCGCGCCCGGCCTGCCGATTCTCCAAGCCGGCGCGGGCTGAGAGAATCCCGCCCGCTAGCATTTCAGATAGAATTACTAACTTTGCCAAATTAAGAATCTCGGGCGGGATTCTCCGACCCCCCGCCGGGTGGGAGAATCGCCGGGGGTCGCCGTGAATCCCGCCCCCGCCGTCCTCCCAATTCTCCGGCCCCCCCCCCCCCAAAACCGGCCCAGCGTGAGTCACGCCGCCCGCCTCGGAGAATGGCGGGGTCTGGCGCGACTCAATGGGCGCCGGGGCCGCCCGAATTCTCCGGCCCGCGATGGGCCAAAGTCCCGCCCGCCTGTAGCGGGTCCCGCCGGCGTAAATCAGAGTAGGACCCTTACCGGCTGGACCCGGTGGTGCGGGCAGGTGGGGTTCCTGGTGGGTCGCGGGGGGATCTGGCCCCGGGAGGTGCCCCCACGGCGGCCTGACCCGTGGTCGGGGCCCACTGATCCGCAGCCGGGCCTGTGCCATGGGGGCACTCTGTTCCTCCACATCGGCCGCTGTGATCCTCTGCGATGGCTGATGCGGAGACGACCCCTCCAGCGCATGCGCGGGGATGAAGCCAGCACGCGCTGGCACTCCCGCGCATGCGCCGGCCGGCGGAGGCCCTTCGGCGGCGGTTGGCGTGGCACCAAGCCCCTATCCCGCCGGCTGGCGGGGCACCAACCACTCCGGGGTGGGCCTAGCCCCTGAAAGTGCGACGGATTCCGCACCTTTGGGGCGGCCCGACGCCGGAGTGGTTCACACCACTCCGTCCCGCCGAGACCCTCCGCCCCGCCCGATACGGGAGAATCCGGCCCCTCCTTTATCATCAGAAAAACCCTGCCGACGACTGTAAATGCCACAGCTGCTTTGCGTTTCTTATTTTGCAATCAATTTATTTGAATTGCATTGGGGCAATATATCTGCAGTATCAACTGGTGAACTTTAACTAGTGAACACAAAACATGAGAGGTGCAGACTCATCTGTTTCCGAAGGGATAAGCCTGAATTCTATATTTGGGAGGTGCCCAAAGTTGGCTTGGGGGTGGGGGGGGAGTGGATGTGAAACCCGCTACTGCCCAAGATCTTAATTAACGGCCATCCAGCGTGAAATGTGAACAACCATAAAGGCAGACGGGCGAATGTAAATTCCCAGTCAATTGCTGTTTAATTTAAATTGGCTTCTTGATTATCGGCGGGCGCACTTCCGACATGCAATTTTACGCGCTTCCAGGTTGGACTCACCCTCTCCCAAGTAACGTAAAACTCTGGGCATAGATGCACAGGTAACTGGTACACGGGAGAAATTTACAATCAAGAAGGAGGGGGTGCTGTAAAAGCTATCTTTACTTAAAAAAATTGATGAAGTACCAGGACCGGAGGCAGTGGCTTAATGGTATTGTCGCTGGACTAGCAAACCAGAGACCAAGAGTAAGGCTCTGATCCGAATCCTACCATGGCAGATTAAGTTCAATTCAATAAAAATCTGAAATTAAAAGTCTAGTGATGACTATGGAACCATTGTTGATTGTCGTAAAAACCCATCTGGTTCACTAATGTCCGTGCTTACCTGTTCTCACCTACATTAACTCCAGATAAATGTGGTTGACACTTACAATCCTCAGTTCAAGGACAATTCGGAATGTGCAATAAATGGGCAAGACTAGAAAAGAGAACCTGTTTGGGGAATATCAGGAACTAGGAACAAAATTAAAGAACAGGGGCAAAATTCTCCCGAAACAGCGCGATGTCCGCCAACTGGCGCCCAAAACGGCGCCAATCAGACGGGCATCGCACCGCCCCAAAGGTGTGGAATGCTCCGCATCTTGGGGGGCCGAGCCCCAACATTGAGGGGCTAGGCCGACGCCGGAGGGATTCCCGCCCCACTAGCTGGCGGAAACGGCCTTTGTTGCCCCATCCGGGCCGGAGAATCGAGCGGAGGGGCCCGCCAATCGGCGCGGCGCCATTCCCGCCCCCGCCGAATCTCCGGTGCCGGAGACTTCGGCAACCGGCGGGGGCGGGATTCACGCCAGCCCCCGGCGATTCTCCGACCCGGCGGGGGGTCGGAGAATGTCGCCCCTGGTCCTCATGGGTTAGAGGGTGGGACTCTCCGCCGGCGGGATTCTCCATTTTTCCAGCGCCTGTGGGTTTCCCGACGGCGTGGAGCTGTCCCACAATGGGAAACTCCATTGACCGGCCGGCGTAACGGAGCATCCCGCCGGCGTAGTACGGTATAAATGTGGCGCGGCGGAGCATCCCGCCCTTAATCTCTGGATTAATACCTGAACCACGTGCAAATTGGCATAGAGATGAGAAAATTAGGGAAGTAAACATGTGGCTAAAGGAGTGGTACGAGTAGGAGGGGTTCCATTTCATGGGGCACTGACACCCGTTGGGACAGGTGGGATCTGTACCGTTGGGATGGTCTCCACCTCAAGGGATCTGGGGCGAGGGTCTTTGCGGAAAGGATATATAGGGTGATCACAAGAATGTTAAACTTGAAAAATGGGGGGAAGAAGAGGCCTCTGGGGAATTGGGGGGAAGGGGAGGCCTCATGGGAATTGGGGGGAACGGGAGGCCTCAGGGGAATTGGGGGGAAGGGGAGGCCTCAGGGGAATTGGGGGGGAGGGGATGCCTCAGGGGAATTGGGGGGGGAGGGGAGGCCTCAGGGGAATGGGGGGGAACGGGAGGCCTCGGGGGAATTGGGGTGGGAGGGGAGGCCTCAGGGGAATTGGGGTGGGGTGGGGAGGGCTCAGGGGAATTGGGGGGTAAGGGGAGGGCTCAGGGGAATTGGGGGGGAGGGGATGCCTCAGGGGAATTGGGGGGAAGGGGAGGCCTCAGGGGAATTGGGGGGAGGTGAGGCCTCAGGGGAACTGGGGGGAAGGGGAGGCCTCAGGGGAATTGGGGGGGGGATACCTCAGGAGAATTGGGGGGGAAAGGGAGGGCTCAGGGGAATTGGGGGGGAAGGGGAGGCCTCAGGGGAATTGGGGGAACGGGAGTTCTCAGGGGAATTGGGGGGGAGGGGAGGCCTCAGGGGAATTGGGGGGAAGGGGAGACCTCTGGGGAATTGGGGGGGAGGGGAGGCCTCAGGGGAATTGGGGGGAACGGGAGGCCACAGGGGAACTGGGGGGAAGGGGAGGCCTCAGGGGAATGGGAGGAGGGGAGGGGATGCCTCAGGGGAACTGGGGGGAAGGGGAGGCCTCAGGGGAATGGGGGGGGAGGGGATGCCTCAGGGGAATTGGGGGGGAAGGCCTCAGGGGAATTGGGGGGGAGGGGAGGCCTCAGGGGAATGGGGGGGAGGGGATGCCTCAGGGGAATTGTGGGGGGGAGGGGATGCCTCAGGGGAATTGTGGGGGGGAGGGGATGCCTCAGGGGAATTGGGGGGGAGGGGATGCCTCAGGGGAATTGGGGGGAAGGGGTGGCCTCAGGGGAATTGTGGGGGGAGGGGATGCCTCAGGGGAATTGGGGGGAACGGGAGGCCTCAGGGGAATTGGGGGGGAGGGGAGGCATCAGGGGAATTCGGGGGAACGGGAGGTGTCGGGCGAAGTCCGTACTGTTCCAAAAACAAGTAGCAGGACAGAGAGTAAAGAAATAGGCAAAACCACAAGTATACTGGTTAAATCAAAAGAGAAAAATAATAAGCAAAGCAAATAAAACATCAGTGCTGAGGGCCAGGTCGGGGGTGTAAAGCACAATTAAGAATGTAAGGAATAAACTTGATGAGCTGCAGGCGCAAAGCAAGTTGAGGATTATGATGTAGTAGCTATTCCGGAGACATGGCTGCAGAATGGTCGGGACTGGGAACTAAATATACCTGGTTATGAAGATCACAGGAGGGACAGTGAAGATGGCAGGGAGGGTGAAGCAGCCTCACTGATTATAAATACTAACTCCTCATTGGTGAGGGAGGATGTAATGAGGGGAAAGCATCCAGTGGAGACCATATGGGTGGAACTGAGGAATAAAGAAACTTTAATGGGTGTTGTATATCGATCCCCTGGTAACAGTTCTCAGATGTTATATTGTATAAATGCAGAAATTAGGCAAGTGTGTAGCAAAGGCAGAGTAGTATAAATGGAGGATTTCAACTTACATATAGATTCACCTGAGGAAGGAGCAGCGCTCCGAAAGCTAGTGACATCGAAACAAACCTGTTGGACTTTAATCTGGTGTTGTAAAACTTCTTACTGTGCTCACCCCAGTCCAACGCCGGCATCTCCACATCATACATATAGATTGGAAGGAAACACCTGCCAGAAAAGTAGTGAATTTCTGGAATATGTCTGGCATAGTTCCCTGCAGCAATATGTTCTAAATGCAACAAGGGGACAGGCAATATTTGATTTAGTTTTGAGTAAGGAGCCCAATTTAATTAACAGCCTAACTGTGCATGAACATTTATCAAATAGTGATCACAACATGATTGAATTCAGTGTAGCATTTGAAAGTGAAAGACACGATTCAGATACTAAAATTACCAGAGTGCCCTGGGCGAGCACTCAGAGCCTGCACAGACCAGCTGGCGAGTGTATTCACAGACATTTTCAACACCTCACTCCCCGCTCCTAGGTCCTCACCTCCTTCAAGAAGACTACCATAATACCAAAGAGGAACAAGGTAGCATGCTTCACGACTACCGACCGGTGGCCCTGACGTCTGTTATCATGAAATGGTTTGAGCGGCTAGTCATGAGATGGATCAACGCCAGCCTGCGGTCGGTCGAAGACTGACCACTGGTCTTACATTGTTTTGCCCGCAGTGTTTGTTGAGAAAGGTTGGAGTTGGCCGAACACGATGTGTCTTCACCACACTCCAGGGGTAGATTTCTCTTTATTGGGGCTTCGGGATGATGACATGGCAGAGGTGCAGTGTCTTCAGTTAAATTCTGGATGGATCCTGGATGTTGTTCAATGTTCCTGTTATGCCCTTGGTCTTTCCAAGCTCCATGGATTGTTTTATTATCCTGTAGTTCATCATTAATTCTGAACTTTGTTCCCTTGTGATTATACTCCTCATTTTGTGTTATTGTGAAAAAATGAAGGTGGTGTGATAGAACATAGAACAGTACAGCACAGTACAGGTCCTTGGATTGGATTTGTTTATTGTCACGTGTACCGAGGTACAGTGAAAAGTATTTTTCTGCGAGCAGCTCAACAGAGCATTAAATACATGGGAAGAAAAGGGAATAAAAGAAAATACATAATAGGGCAACACAACATATACAATGTAACTACATAAGCACTGGCATCGGATGAAGCATACAGGGTGTAGTGTTAATAAGGTCAGTCCATAAGAGGGTCATTTAGGAGTCTGGTGACAGTGGGGAAGAAGCTGTTTTAGAGTCTGTGTGTGCGTGTTCTCAGACTTCTGTATCTCCTGCCCGATGGAAGAAGTTGGAAGAGTGAGTAAGCCGGGTGGGAGGGATCTTTGATTATGCTGCCCGCTTTCCCCAGGCAGCGGGAGGTGCAGATGGAGTCAATGGATGACCCACGATGTTGTGCTGACCATTTATCCTAATCTAAGATCAACCTAACCTACACCCCTTCAACTTACTGCTGTCCATGTACCTGTCTTAAGAGTCACTTAAATGTCCCTAATGACTCTGACTCCACCACCTCTGCTGGCAGTGCACTCACCACTCTCTGCGTAAAGAACCGACCTCTGACATCTCCCCTGTACCTTCTTCCAGTCACCTTAAAATTATGTCCCCTCTTGACAGCCATTTCCGCCCTGGGGAAAAGTCTCTGGCTATCCACTCTATCCATGCCTCTCATCATCTTGTACACCTCTATCAAGTCACCTCTCTTCATTCTTCACTCCAGTGAGAAAAGCCCTAGCTCCCTCAACCGTTCTTTATAAGACATGCCCTCCAGTCCAGGCAGCATCCTGGTAAATCTCCACTGCACCCTCTCCAAAGCATCCACATCCTTCCTAATAATGAGGCGACCAGAACTGGACACAATATTCCAAACGTGGTCTAATCAGGGTTTTATAAAGGATATTTACCTGATCTTTTATTATGTGCCTAAATCCTAGCTTTACACTGAGGGAGTACATTTTTTGGTACCCTTCACTTTATTTATAGATAAAATGAATAGCGCCATGGCAAGGTGGTGGGTAGTTTGGTATAGAGGTGGTTGATAGAGCCTTATAAGTTCTCATTGTGGGTAGGGAAACCCTGGTCAGAACTATGGGTGTCGCACTTTTCTTTTGTACTTTGGTTATTTTGGGATTTAGGAAATCTTGCTTGTCTCTATGAAGGAAATGACAGATCATGTATCCTGAGCTTTTTTTTCTGTTGTTGGGCTTCTGGTATTTTTTTCTGTCGTTGGTGCCTCTGGTGTAGTTGGAGTTGGAGGAAATTTGTACTGGTGCATGCCAAGGTGTCTCTGTTTCTGGTGATAAAAAACCGCCAATATTCATTACACATCCATCGACTCCCACAGCTACCTTAACTACAGCTACTCACAATTCCTGTAAGGACTTCATCTCATTCTCCCAGTTCCTCCACCTTCGTCGCATCAGTTCACAATGATGCCAACTTCCAAAACAGTGCTTCTGACATGTCATCCTTTTTCCTGAATTGTTAAATTTGAATCCTAGATTGATAGATTTTCGTTCACCAAAGACATTTAAATGGTATGTGAAAAACAGTATGAAAGTACATTACTGGGGAACATAACAACTGACTGTAAAAGTGTTTTTATAGGTATGTAAAGATAAAAAGATTGATAAAAATGAATGTAGGCTCCTTGCAGTCAGAAATGGGGGAATTCATAACCGGGAACAACAAAATAACTGAGGAACTAAATTCATACTTTGCTTCTGCCTTCACATAGGAAGACATGAATAATGTACCGGAAGTTTCTGGAAACATAAGTTTTAGTGAGGAGCTGAAGTATTAGTAGAGAAATGGTTTTGGGGACATTAATGGGATTGAAGCGGATAAATCTCCAGAGCCTGATAACCTTCATTCTAGAGTGGCCCTAGAAATAGTAGCTCCATTGGTGGTCATTTTCCAAAATGCTTTGGACTCTGAAATAGTTCCTACAAATTGGAGGGTAGTTAATATATATTCAAAAAGGGTGGTAGAGAGAAAACAGGGAACTATAGACCCTAACCTGAACCTAACGTCAGTAGTAGGGGAGTTGCTAGAGTCCATTATCAAGGATTTCATAGCATATTTCATTGTAATCTGACAAAGTCAGCATGGATTTACAAAAGGGAAATCTTACTTGACAAATCTACTGGAATTCTTTGAAGATGTAACTAGTCGAGTTGACCGGGAGAACCGGTGGATGTGGTTTAGTTAGACTTTCAGAAGACTTTTGACAAGGTCTCACATAGCAAATTACTATGTAAAGTTAAAGCGCATGGGATTGCGACTTGTGTCTTGAGATGGATAGAAAGTTGGTTAGCAAAAAGTTTGAATAAATGGGTCTTTTTCTGATTGTCAGGCAGTGACTAGTGGAGAAGCACAGGGATCTGTGCTAGGACCCCAGCTGTTCACATTATATATTAATGGACGAGGGAACTAAATGTATTATCTCCAAATTTAGAAAATACAAAGTTGGATGGGAGGGTGAACTGTGAAGAGGAAGCAGAAATGTTTCAGTGGGATTTGGACAGGCAGATGCAGCACAATGTGAATAAATGTGAGGTTATCTGATTTGGTAACAAAAATAGAAAGGCAGATTATTATTTGAATGGGTGTAAATTGAGAGAGGTGGATACTCGTTTATCAGTCACTGAAATTAAGCGCGGAGGTACAGCAGGCTGCAAAGAAGGAAAATGGTACGTTGGCTTTCATAGCGAGAGGATTTGAGTATGGGAATAGGGATGTTTTACTGCAGTTGTATAGGGCATTGGTGAGGCCACACCTGGAGCATTGTGTGATGTTTCGGTGTCCTTATCTGAGGAAGGATGTTCTTGCTATGGAGGGAGTGCATCAAAGGTTTACCTGGCTGATTCCTGGGAAAGCACGACTGTCATATGAGGAGAGACTAAGGTCGGTTAGGATTAAATTCATTGGAGTTCAGAAGAGTGAGGAGAAATCTCATAGAAACTTATAAGATTCTAACAGGATTAGACAGGTTGATTGAGAAAGAATATTCCCGATGGTGCGGAAGTCCTGAACTAGAGGTCATAGTTAGAGGATAAGGGGTAAACATTTTAAGACTGAGATGAGAAATTTCTTCATGTGGAGAGTGATGAATGTATGGAATTCACTACCACAAAATTACACGTGTAATTTCAAGAAAGAATTAGATATAGCTCTTGGGGCTAAGGGGATCACAGTACATGGACAGGAGGCTGAATTGAACTTGATGACCAGCCATAATCATAATGAATAGCAGAGCAGGCTTGAAGGGCTGAATGGCAACCTCCTGCTTCTATTTTCTTTGTATGTTTCGATGTAGGTGTATGGAGTTATGCTGTTCAGATATAGGGGCGATCCAATGACCACGCTGCACCAGAAAAGCAGTTCGGCAGCTGGTATGATCATTGCCAGGGTGTCCGACTGGCACTGCGAAGGTGCCAAGCTGGCATTTTTTGTGCTTGCGCAATTGGGCCGGAGGTGCCCTGCGTAGGTGTTGAGGGGATGCGCGAGGAAGGTAGGGAACACTCCCATTGTGCGTTCAAGCTGCAAGGAACGTTGGGGATTGCTTTGATGGCCTCGGGGATCGCTTCGGTTGGAGCTCCCCACTGGACAAAATGCGGCTATGTGCGGGCTTGGTCGTGCATTCCTGTTAAGGCCCCTTATACAACGCGAGTCGTGTTAATAACCATGTGTTTCTCGGCACTGCGAGCACCGGGAAACACGCGGCTAAATGCACTCTCTATGGGACTTTGTTCCCATTTGGGTGTATTGCCCCCATAATCTAATTGCATATGGCTGTTCAGATATGATCTAATTGAATGACAGACACATTTGAGCAGTTAAATGACCACTCTTGTTTCAATGTTCTTATGAATAGAAGAGTATATTTCCATGGTAATCAATGAAATAATGCTACCAGAATGTATTTTATGACAAAATGACAAGTAAATTACTTGTAAATAGGAGTATCATGAAGATGAGGGTCATCAATGTTCTGATAGATTTGTAATTTATTTCTTAGCCCTGCCAGTGCTTTTCAAACAAGAACTTCAGAATGTGGAGGCAGAAGAGAGTGGCACAGCCAAATTATGCTGCAAGCTAACGAAACCTGATACTGCAGTAGAATGGCGAAAAGGATCAGTGGTACTCCTGCCATGTGGAAAATATGAAATGAAGAAAGAGGGTCCCATTGTAGAATTGTTCATCTGTGATGTAGAACCAGAAGACGCTGGCGAATACACGTGTGACTCTGGAGATAAAGAAAGCACTGCTTCTCTAATCGTGAAAGGTAAATTGGTCAAATTTGTTTTGGAATTAGACTTCTGCTTTTGGAAGCCATCATCATCCAGGCTTTACACTTACAGTTTTGTTCTTCGCAACATCCATTTGTGACTATTTCAATCCCAGTTGACTATCTTTTAGATTATTTGTTCACTGTTACATTGGTTAGAATTGATTGTATATTTTTATTTGGTGAAGGAATGTGAGAGCAGTTGCGGGGTTCAGAGTTAACCATCTGGAGTTTAGGCAGGTAATTGGACCTAGTAGAACCAAAAGAAATGCATTGAATTAGGAGCAGTGATGAAGCATTCAATAAATATATAGTTAGGTTTATGAGAAACTTACCGCACAAAATGGGACTGATTTTAATATGCCGCAAACAAGATTTGTTGATCAAGTAGAAATGGAGTTGGTAACGGTTTACATACTCAAGGTTACTTGAAAGTCAAAACATTTGAAGTGGTATCACAAGCGTGTAAATCAGAACAGTCTGGGCGTGATTCTCAGGCCTCTTTGCGCTCTCGCTCGAGCAAAACGAGGCCAGTGAATAGCGGGAGAGGCTGAAAACGAGAACCGCGCCGGGCACCAAACAGTTTGCAATGTAACCGGCCCGCTCCCATAGGTGAAATCCAGATCTCGCAGTAACGCGGCGAGAAACTAATTATCACCACTTAAGCCCTATTGCCATACAATTAACGAGAGCCACCCCATATCCAGCGACCTCTTGTCATTCAGCAGCCTCTCCAGCAAGTGGTCAGGCTGGAGCCGATTAGTACTCCTTTTGAAAAACGTGAACCTGGCAAAAGGGCATCTGGGGGCAACTCCTGTTCCTGCCCGTCTGCCCCATCGACCACCCATAAACCCACCGACTGCCGAGGCCTCTGACTGTGCAGCTGATGGCTATTGTTAATAGGGAATTGGCAATCGTGGTTAAATGAGCACTTCACATAACCCAAGTAGATTCCCGTGGGTGGGCGGGCCATGTAGCACGTGGGAGTCTTTGCCTAGCATGCCAATCACGCCTTGATGCATGAACACTGTGCTTGAACCCTGCGGGAGGCAATACTACACAGCCAGCAGCCAACATCCGAACACCCAGGGGATGGGACACAGCTCCGGGGACATGTCCGCGGCTGGAGGGTGGATGAATCTACGGTGGGGTGGGGTGGTGGTGCCTGGAGAGATGGGCCAAGTGTTCGGAGGTTGGGCCGCATTGCGGACGAAAGTGACAGAAACAGCATGCTGGTTGTGCACAAAAATGGTTATTGTGTTTTACAATTCCCCATCCTCCCAATGGTGCTGCTCCCTCCCCCAGCCCCATCAATCCCTATCCACCCCACCCTCTCCCGGTGCCCTCAGTGATCCTCAATGTGCGTGGCCCTCCTAGCTCTACCACTACGTCTAGGTGTGTCTTCAGGGTGCACATCAGAGGTGGATGCACCAGCTGCTTATCTAGTCCTGTAGCCTTCGATGTCCCTGGCGGGGGTCCTCAGAGCTCTCCTCTGAGGTGGTCTCCTGGGAGGCTGGAGAGGGGGGCCACACTGGATGGGCTGGCACTGTCAGCTGGAGGACCTGCGGGAGAATAGACACGTGGTCAGTGGGAGGGATAGGTGAGTCAATAAGGCAATAACAACTCACGTTTGACAAGTCCTCCGGGTGGAGCCCGGTGGTTCCTCACCTCTGTGGCATCCACCAGCCGTGTTGGTGACCGTCGTGTCCTCGGCCACACCAGTCACGTTCAGGGCACGCTTCTCGAAGCTCGTGAGGATCATGTTCGTCACACCACCGCCGGTCCAGGCCCTCTCCTGGCGATTGGAGGAGAGCTTTTCCTGAGGAGAGACAGGGAGTGCATCGTTAGTCACACGTGATGTTCATAGTGTTGGGACGGGGAGGGGCTGTGAAGGAAGAGTTGGGGTTGCATGGAGAGTTGGGGGTGGATGCTCCTGTAGAAGCAGAAAGGTCTCGGGTAGGGTGGGGGAATGGGATTGGTGTCAACTCACTCATGCTGCCCAGTGTAGGTCATTGACCTTTTTCCTGCGCTGGAGGCCCATCCTCCTGGTCACACTCCCGGCTCTCTCAGCCACCGCCACCTCATGCCAGACAGCACTGGCTGCCCTATGGCTGACCCTCCAGACCCTCGGAGGAAAAGGACAACCCTCCTGGCCTCCACAGCATCTAGCAGCCTCCCCAGGTCTGCATCCGTGAATCTTGGGTCCGGTCTCCTGGGTACCACCTTTGTGAGCTGACTGGGGTTGGCTCAGCAAGTGCTGTTTATGTGCTGCTCGACCTTGTTAGCGGGGGGCTGGCGAACGCTGTGCCGGCGAATTGGCTGGTGGGCCTTCATTTGCGGTGAGAAGCCCATGGGGCCTCGTTAAGCGAACGAAATAGCGTTGAATAGCGTTGCCGGCCGAGCGCCGGGAAGCTCGCAGCAGTTCCCGCTCGCTGCCACACTTCAAAATCTTTCCGGAGAATCGCGCCCTCTGACAGAGATTTTTAATTAATTCAAAGAATGTGAGCTTCGCTGGCTAAGCCAGCATTATTGCTCATCCCTAATTGCCCTTCAGACGGTGGTGTTGAGCCCCTTCTTGCACTGTTGCAGTCACAGCGAGAGACTTCCGGGATTTCGACCCAGCGACAGAGCAGGTGATATATTTCCAAGTCAGGATTGTGTGGCTTGGAGGGGAATTTCAAGATGGTGGTGTTCCCATTTGCTGCCTTTGTCCTTCTAGATGGTAGTAGTTTGGGTTTGGAACGTTCTAGGAGCTGTCTAAGGAGCCTTGGTGAATTCCTACTGTGCATTTGAAGCTACACACGTTTGCTACTGTTCGCCAGTGGCGGAGGGATTGGATGTTTGTGGAAGATTGATCAAACGGGCAGCTTTGTTCTCAATGGTGTCAAGCTTCTTTAGTCCTGTTGGAACTGAATCTATCCAGGCAAGGAGAGAGTATTCCATCATGATCCTGACTGTCGCTTGTAGATTGTGAACAGGTTTTGGGAAATCAGGAGGTGAGTTGTTCAAGATTCCTCACCTCTGACCTACTCTTGTCGCCACAGTATTTATATGGCTAGGCCCGTTCAATTTTTGGTGACTATCATCCCCCAGAATGTTGATAGTGCGAGATTCAGTGATATAATGCCATTGAATGTCAAGCGGCAATGGTTAGATTCTCTCTTGTTGGAGATGATCGTCACTTAGTATATGTGTGTCATGGATGTTAATTGTCAGCCCAAGCCTGGATATTGTTCATGTCTTGTGGCATTTGGACATAGACTGCTTCAGTGTCTGAGGAGTCGCAAATGGTGCTGAACATTAAGCAATGGAAAGAAGGTGGTTGATAAAACAGCTGAAGGTGAATGGGCCAAGGACACTACCTTGATGAACTTGTGCAGTGATTTCCTGGAACTGGGATGATTGACCTGCAAACACCACAACCATCTTCTTTTGTGCCAGATATGACTACTCCTGAGTTAACAAGCTAGTAGAGGATATGTGAACAAAAATTTGTTACGGCCCCAAGACAGATGTAAGATAGCAACATTTAAACAATAATAATAACAATCACTTATTGTCACAAGTAGGCTTCAATGAAGTTACTGTGAAAAGCCCCTAGTCGCCACATTCCATCGCCTGTTCGGGGAGGCCGGTACAGGAATTGAACCCGCGCTGCTGGCATTGTTCTGCATTACAAGCCAGCTGTTTAGCCCACTGTGCTAAACCAGCCCCTACAGCTAGTCCTTGTGAAAAATGTACAATTAGTGGCTCAAAGCTTATTTGTAATATTTTCGCAGTTAGTCAAAGTTACAATTTTTTATTTAGGTAAAACCATTCAGTTATTACTAACTTGACAAATTGGTTAGGTGTTGCCCATATTTGTTGTGGTACATAAAATTAGTGTGTTGCATTATTTAGAATTGATATTCTGACAATTGCTATAAATGGTTTTTCTCTGTAGCCTTACCTGTGCTGTTCAAAAAAGAGCTACAAAATCAAGAAGCCGAAGAGAACAATGTGGTCACACTGCTTTGTGAACTTACTAAGCCTGGTGCTCCAGTCAAATGGAGAAAGGGATCTCGAATACTTCATGCCAGTGACAAATACGAAATGAAACAGGCTGGTACAATTGTTCAGTTATTAATCTACAATGTGAATGTGGAAGATACCGGTGAATATACCTGTGATTCTGGGGACCAACAGACTGATGCCTACTTGAAAGTTAATGGTAGGAGAAAAGTTATTATTAAGTACAGATCTATTATAAATTAAGATCCTTGCTGATCGTCTACTGTTGCTCTTTTCGTGCTTCAAACCCTGCGTTCTTTTCATCATGTATTTCATCTGTTCTTGATAATTTAATGTATTTAGTGATTGTATTGTGGGAAGGTCATTAGATATAGAAAATGAAGCTGTCATTTGAGTGTGATCAAGTGCTGCTTTTCTGTGTAGAAAATTAGGGCGCGGTTTAACAACATGGAAACAAAGTCCTTTAGCGAGCACGTTTAGCCAGGTGTTTCCCGGCGCTGCAACAGAACTCTATCAAATGGCATTAGGGGAACTCAGCGGGGAATGTGTGGCCAAGGCTGCAAGTAGCCCGTTATTTGCACTGAGGAGCTCCGCTCACCGGAACTCCTCAGCATGGCAAGAGATCATCTCTGGAACCGCTGATGCAACCCCTGACCTCTCAAGACCCACTCACAGTGAGGGGGTTCCCAGCCCCCCCCCAACATCCATGCAGGGCTCCACCGCCCAATCACTGCTGCACAAAAGAATGCCAGCTTGGCACTCCAACCTGGTACCCCGGCTGTGCCACCTGGTCACCTTGGCAGTGCCAGGGTTCCCAGGTTCCACCAGCAGTGCCAGGGTGCCACCCTGCCCAATGGGTTTGCACCTGGGGACCTCCAATCCTCTGGGAGACCCCCATGAGTGCCATTCCATCTAGTCCTTGTTTGTGGAGACCAGGAATGAAAGGTTCTCGAGGCGAAAGGGATAGATCCCAAAGCTTCAGGTGCCTCAGGAAACTACATATTACAGTGAGACAAGCTTTCTCGCTCTAATATGCAGATTTGTCAAAAAGTGATCCCACCCACAATGGGGTCTCCCGGTTTCTATTAGTCACGTTGCACTGCGGCGTGCTAGTTTTCGGGCACAGCGTGGCCATTCGATCGTAACATAAGTCTTATTCCTCTGGTGTATCGAAACTTTTAACATTTTTTCACTTAATAATATTTTTTATTGTGCTGCACTAAACTGACTTGCTTACATCATTGCAGTTCATAGTTTCATTGTAAGCTAGAAACAGGTTTTGCATTTATTGCCAATCAAAGTTGGATTTTGTCTCTATGCTGTTGTAGTTTGATGAAATTTGGTATCAGAAAGTAATATTTTAGTACATTTGTATCAAATTTCTATATACTATTTTAGGCACTTTATCTACCGTTGAAAGTAAATTGGTTAAAAATGCTTTAAATTAGCACAGAGAAGAATTTGCTATGAACAGTCTGGCATCACTAAGATTTTAGCTCACTGAGGTGTAACACGTAGCTACAGGAATGGTGCAGGAGGGAGGGGTTCAGATTTCTGGATAATTGAGGCTCATTCTGGGGACGGTGGGACCTCTACAAACAGGATGGTCTACACCTGGACCAGAGGGGTACCAATATCCTGGGGAGGAAATTTGCTAATGCTCTTCGGGAGGGTTTAAACTAGTTCAGCAGGGGATTGGGAACCTGAATTGTAGCTCCAGTATACAGGAGGTTGAGAGTAGTGAGGTCATGAATAAGGTTTCAAAGTTGCAGGAGTGTACCGGCGGGCAGGAAGGTGGTTTAAAGTGTGTCTTCTTCAATGCCAGGAGCATCCGGAATAAGGTGGGTGAACTTGCGGCATGGGTTGGTACCTGGGACTTCGATGTTGTGGCCATTTCGGAGACATGGATAGAGCAGGGACAGGAATGGTTGTCGCAGGTGCCGGGGTTTAGATATTTCAGTAAGCTCAGGGAAAGTGGTAAAAGAGGGGGAGGGGTGGCATTGTTAGTCAAGGACAGTATTACGGTGGCAGAAAGGACGTTTGATGAGGACTCGTCTACTGAGGTAGTGTGGGCTGAGGTTAGAAACAGGAAAGGAGAGGTCAGTCACCCTGTTAGGGGTTTTCTATAGGCCTCCGAAAAGTTCCAGAGATGTAGAGGAAAGGATTGCAAAGATGATTCTGGAGAGGAGCGAAAGCAACAGGGTAGTTGTTATGGGGGACTTCAACTTTCCAAATATTGCCTGGAAACGCTATAGTTCAAGTACTTTAGATGGGTCCGTTTTTGTCCAATGTGTGCAGGAGGGTTTCCTGACACAGTATGTAGATAGGCCAACGAGAGGCGAGGCCATATTGAATTTGGTACTGGGTAATGAACCAGGACAGGTGTTAGATTTGGAGGTAGGTGAGCACTTTGGTGATAGTGACCACAATTCGATTACGTTTACTTTACTGATGGAAAGGGATACTTATCTACCGCAGGGCAAGAGTTATATCTAGGGGAAAGGCAATTATGATGCGATGAGGCAAGACTTAGGATGCATCGGATGGAGAGGAAAACTGCAGGGGATGGGCACAATGGAAATATGGAGCTTGTTCAAGGAACAGCTACTGCGTGTCCTTGATAAGTATGTACCTGTCAGGCAGGGAGGAAGTGGTTGAGCGAGGGAACCGTGGTTTACTAAAGCAGTCAAAACACTTATCAAGAGGAAGAAGGAGGCTTATGTAAAGATAAGACATGAAGGTTCAGTTAGGGGCCTCAGGAGTTACAAGTTAGCTAGGAAGGACTTAAAGAGAGAGCTAAGAAGAGCCAGGAGGGGACATGAGAAGTCTTTGGCAGGTAGGATCAAGGATAACCCTAAAGCTTTCTATAGATATGTCAGGAATAAAAGAATGACTAGGGTAAGAGTAGGGCCAGTCAAGGACAGTAGTGGGAAGTTGTGCGTGGAGTCCAAGGAGATGGGAGAGGTGCTAAATGAATATTTTTCGTCAGTATTCACACAGGAAAAAGACAATGTTGTCGAGGAGAATACTGAGATTCAGGCTACTAGACTAGAAGGGCTTGGGGTTCATAAGGAGGAGGTGTTAGCAATTCTGGAAAGTGTGAAAATAGATAAGTCCCCTGGGTCGGATGGGATTTATCCTAGGATTCTCTGGGAAGCTAGGGAGGAGATTGCTGAGCCTTTGGCTTTGATCCTTAAGTCATCTTTGTCTACAGGAATAGTGCCAGAAGACTGGAGGATAGCAAATGTTGTCCCCTTGTTTAAGAAGGGGAGTAGAGACAACCCCGGTAACTATAGACCAGTGATCCTTACTTCTATTGTGGGCAAAGTCTTGGAAAGGTTTATAAGAGATAGGATGTATAATCATCTGGAAAGGAATAATTTGATTAGAGATAGTCAACACGGTTTTGTGAAGGGTAGGTCGTGCCTCACAAACCTTATTGGGTTCTTTGAGAAGGTGACCAAACAGGTGGATGAGGGTAAAGTAGTTGATGTGGTGTATATGAATTTCAGTAAAGTGTTTGATAAGGTTCCCCACGGTAGGCTACTGCAGAAAATACAGAGGCATGGGATTCAGAGTGATTTAGCAGTTTGGATCAGAAATTGGCTAGCTGGAAGAAGACAAAGGGTGGTGGTTGATGGGAAATGTTCAGACTGGAGTCCAGTTACTAGTGGTGTACCACAAGGATCTGTTTTGGGGCCACTGCTGTTTGTCATTTTTATAAATGACCTGGAGGAGGGCGTGGAAGGATGGGTGAGTAAATTTGCAGATGACACTAAAGTCGGTGGAGTTGTGGACAGTGCGGAAGGATGTTACAAGTTACAGAGGGACATAGATAAGCTGCAGCGTTGGGCTGAGAGGTGGCAAATGGAGTTTAATGCAGAAAAGTGTGAGGTGATTCATTTTGGAAGGAATAACAGGAAGACAGAGTACTGGGCTAATGGTAAGATTCTTGGCAGTGTGGATGTGCAGAGAGATCTCGGTGTCCATGTACATAGATCCCTGAAAGTTGCCACCCAGGTTGAGAGGGTTGTTAAGAAGGCGTACGGTGTGTTAGCTTTTATTGGTAGAGGGATTGAGTTTCGGAGCCATGAGGTCATGTTGCAGCTGTACAAAACTCTGGTGCAGCCGCATTTGGAGTATTGCGTGCAATTCTGGTCGCCGCATTATAGGAAGGATGTGGAAGCATTGGAAAGGGTGCAGAGGAGATTTACCAGAATGTTGCCTGGTATGGAGGGAAGATCTTATGAGGAAAGTCTGAGGGACTTGAGGCTGTTTTTGTTAGAGAGAAGAAGGTTAAGAGGTGACTTAATTGAGGCATACAAGATGATCAGAGGATTGGATAGGGTGGACAGTGAGAGCCTTTTTCCTCAGATGGTGATGTCTAGCACGAGGGGACATAGCTTTAAATTGAGGGGAGATAGATATGGGACAGATGTCAGAGGTAGGTTCTTTACTCAAAGAGTAGTAAGGGCATGGAATGCCCTGCCTGCAACAGTAGTGGACTCGCCAACACTAAGGGCATTCAAATGGTCATTGGATAGACATATGGACGATAAGGGAATAGTGTAGATGGGCTTTAGAGTGGTTTCACAGGTCGGCGCAACATCGAGGGCCGAAGGGCCTGTACTGCGCTGTAATGTTCTATAAAAATGAACTATAAAATCTCCTGGCACCTTTCTGGAATTATTAGAACTAGACATCACCATTGTAGAAGTACAACGAGTGTGATGATGAAGATACTTTAATTGTAAAGTTTCATATGAGCACGTAAAATTTGACATGTCAGTGTAAAGTTTCACAACCAGTGGGAACTGAATTAAGCTATTCTTGAGAACAGCTCATTTAATCAAATTTCAGTTGAACATTTTAAAGATTCATTTGCTCTTTTGAGTAAAGTTGCACAGGAAGAATCTGGGGTGGGCTTCTCTGTTCCCGTAGTTGGCCAATGGGGTTTCCCATTGTGGGCCACCCCACGCCTTCGGGAAACACGCGGGTGTGGCTGCGCTGCTCGCGGGGCAGAGGATCCCGCCGAAGGAGAATCCCACTGCTGGTATTTTGTCCTTCACTACCTAGTGGAACAGTTAAAGAATTTAGAGGGCTAGAAATTGATTGTGGTCCATTTTGGGGTTTATAATTAGTGCACTTCAACTGGCTGGCCAAGGCTGACCTAAAATTGGTCATTGGTCTCATTAACAATTTATTGCGTCTGCTGCTGACACCGGACATGCTTGCAGGCTCGTGAATTTCAAGAGGACAGTATAAGTCCCAGAAACAGGTAAACTAGAGGGGCGAGATTCTCCGACCCCCCGCCGGGTCCGAGAATTGGCGGGGGCTGGCGTGAATCCCGCCCCCGCCGGTTGGCGAATTCTCCGGCACCGGATATTCGGCGGGGGCGGGAACCGCGCCGCGCCAGTTGGCGGGCCCCCCCCCCCCCCGCGATTCTCCAGCCCAGATGGGCCGAAGTCCCGCTGCTAGGATGCCTGTCCCGCCGGCGTGGATTAAACCACCTCTCTTACCGGCGGCGCGGGCGGGCTCCGGGGTCCTGGGGGGTAACGGGGCGATCTGGCCCCGGGGGTTGCCCCCACTGTGGCCTGGCCCGCAATCGGGGCACACCGATCCGCCAGCGGGCCTGTGCCGTTGGGGCACTCTTTTCCTTCCGCCTTCGCCATGGTCTCCACCATGGCGGAGGCGGAAGAGACTCCCTCCACCGCGCATGCGCGGGGTGACGTGAGCGGCCGCTAACGCTCCCGCGCATGCGCCGCCCGGCAATGTCATTTCCGCGCCAGCTGGCGGGGCGGAAATCAGTCCGGCGCGGGCGTAGCCCCTCAACGTTAGGGCTCGGCCCCCCAAGATGCGAAGGATTCCGCACCTTTGGGGCGGTGCGATGCCCGACTGATTTGCGCCGTTTTTGGCGCCGGTCGGCGGACATCGTGCCGATACCGGAGAATTTTGCCCCTGGTGTGTGGGAAGTTTGTAAAGAGTGTGGATCAGGGGTGCACTCCTGTTCCTCCTGGTTCTACAGGAATGATTTCTTAAAATATATTTTTACGATCCTCAAAGAGACCAATAACTTTCAAAAAGAAAGATTAATTTTCCAGTGACCGGTGGAAAGAATTGCAGGATAGGGTTTCGTGTTTTAAGACTTACTAACAAGCTAAAATCAACATAGACTAAATATTACTTAACAGGCAACTAATACATTAACTCCCTTATCCCTGCCACAATGTGAATCCTCCACCGTCCTTTGAAAGCCATTTCCTTCAGTTTCCTGTGTATCCCTGAACCAATGTCCAGCATCCAAACCCATTGCGACAACTACTTGTTCCTTAAATTTCCACAAGTCCCATCTCGTTGAACAGAGAACCAATTTCTCAAGCATCCTGCTTGGTGGTTAACACAAAAACAGTCATTTTTTCTGCATTTTACAACAGGGACAACAGATCACATTGACCTGCTTCTGACGGCAGAATTAGTATGATCACCACCCACCATTCCAGGACATCCTGTTTTACCCTAAGATAAAAGAGACACCTTAGAACAGAAAGCCATGCGTTCATTACAATATTACATGTTGTTGATAGCCTCAACTTATGCTGCAGTGACGACTGAAGAAGGGATTAGGCCCACCACCCATTCTACTTATCAGAAACAAATTTACTACAATGGTTCATAAATAGGGTCCATCAATATCATATGCAAGGTGATTCATGGCTGCTTTAGGTGGTCACCCAGGTTACCTAAAAAATGCACTAAATTCATTTAATAGTTTTTGAAAAGCGCATGCAGATTGAGTTCTGCCTGTGCCACTGTTTGAATTGCATTCTTTGTGACTTGTGTCTACAGTAGTGACATGATTTGAGAGTGAGAATGGTTTTCTTTTTTCCTGTTATTCCTTGTAAATGGAAGATTGTAATTTTGGAAAATCCTATGAAATAAATTTATTTTGCTGTATTTCAGCTGCACCTATAATTTTTCAAAAAGAACTGCAGAGCATAGAAGTGGAGGAGTACGATACAGGGACACTACATTGTGAACTATCAAAGCCTAATGTCACAGTTACCTGGAGGAAAGGATCATTACTGATCTCCCAAAATGAAAAGTACAAAATGAAACAGGATGGTCCTGTACAAATATTGCAGATTCATGACTTGAAATCGGAAGATACAGGAGAGTATAGCTGTTCTTTTGGGGATCAGCAAACGACAGCTTCCGTAACTGTTAAAGGTACTTGTATGCAGACCGTATTCAAAAAATGTCTCTTAATATTATCCTTTATAGGGTTGCCTCTAATAATTAATTAGTAAATAGTGAACAAAATAGATAATAATTGCTGAAGCAATCGGCAGTATGCAAACAGGCATTAAAAGCAGACCACTGACAGTCCAATTGTTGCCAAAACATTTTCTGTACAAGGTTTCACCGAAAGATAACAAAAGTTTCATGAGGTAAAATTTCGAACCCTGGTATTTACAAATTTGTCTTTTATAATTGACCTCTTGCCTGAATTCTTTAATAATGCTATGAAATATCTGTAATTTATTATAGTTAAGACAAAGGTTTTGTAAGAAAAGTCCAAGTTTGTCCTGTACACAAGAGGCAGGAAAATTCTAACCCAGCCAATTAGCACCCATCAGTCTACTTTCAATCATCAGTAAAGTGATGGAAGGGATTATCAACACCGCTATCAAGTGGCACTTGCTCAGCAATAACCTGCTCACTGACGCTCAGTTTGGGTTCCGCTAACGTCACTCAGTTGTTGACCTCATTAAAGCCTTGGTTCAAACATGAACAAAAGAGCAGAATTCCAGAGGCGAGTTGAGAGTGACTGCCCTGACATCAAGGCAGTATGTGACTGACCATGACGTCAAGGAGTCCTAGCAAAACATTGAGTCAATGGGAATCTGGGGGGAAACCCGCCGCTGTTTGGTGTCATACCTGGCACAAAGGCAGATGGTTGTGGTGGTTGGAGGTCAATCGTCTCAGCTCCAGGACATCACTGCAGGAGTTCCTCAGGGTATTTTCCTTGGCCCAATTATCTTCAGCTGCTTCATCAATGCACTTGCCTACATCATAGGTCAGAAGTGGGGATAGTCACTGATAACTCCTCAGATACTGAAGCAGTCCACAAGCAAATTCAGCAAAACCTGGACAATATCTAAATTTGGGCTGGCAAGTGGCAAGTAACATTCATGCCACACAAGTGCCACTCCTTGACCATCTACAGCAAAAGAAACTTTAACCATTGCCCTTGACATTCAATAGCATTACCATTGCTCAATCACTACTATCAGCATCCTGGTGTACCATTGACCAGAAACTGAACTGGAATCGCCATATAAATAATGTGGCTATAAGGACATATCGGGCAGCATGGTAGGATAGTGGTTAGCACCATGGCTTCACTGCGCCAGGGTCCCAGGTTCGATTCCCGACTTGGGTCACTGTGTGGAGTCTGCACATTCTCCCTGTGTCTGCGTTGGTTTCCTCTGGGTGCTCCGGTTTCCTCCCAAAAGTCCCAAAAAGACGTGCTGTTAGGTAATTTGGACATTCTAAATTCTCCCTCAGTGTACCCGAACAGGCGTCGGAATGTGGCGACTAGGGGCTTTTCACAGTAACTTCACTGCAGTGTTAATGTAAGTGTACTTGTGACAATAAAGATTATTATTATAATTATGTCAGAGGCTGGGAATTCTGCAGTGAATAACTCACTTCCTGACTCCCCGAAAACTTTACTACCTACAAGGCACAAGTATGATGGAATACTCTCCCCTTGCCTGGATGAGTGCAGCTCCAAAGCATCATAAGCTTGACACTATCCAGAACAAAGCAGCCCTTCATTGACGCCCCTTCCACAACTGACGAACAGCAGTGGTGGCAGCATATACCATCTACAAAATGTAATGTAGGAACTTACCAACAGTCCTTAGGGAGCACCTTCCAAACAGACACCCTCTACCACCTAGGAAGACAAGGGCAGCAGACACATGGAAACACCACCATCTGGAAATTTCCCTCCAAGTCACTCACCATCCTGATTTTGAAATATTTTGTCGTTCCTTCACTGTCACCGGGTTAAAATCCATGAACTCCCTCCCTAACAGCACTGTGGGTGTAGCGACACCATGTGGACTGCCACGGTTCAAGAAGGCAGCTCACCACCACCTTCTGAAGGGGAATTAGGGGTGGGCAATGAATGCAGGCCAAGCCAGTGACGCTCATATCCCATAAATTAGTTTTTAAAAATTGGTTTTGTTTTCGGAATCACAAAGCCAACGGGAAATTCCTGCCCAAAAAATAATCAAATTAATAGATTAGCAGCAGGCTTTACCGAAACAACTATGTCTGTATATCCACCACTTGTCACCAAAGGTTCAATAGAGAGATATGATCTGATTTATGTTAGGTTGCTGTAACTAGTAACTATGTGGCCTATCAAAAATACCCTCTACTGTAAATACTTCTTACAAGCTACAAAAAGAGCTCAAAATTGTCAACTGTCTCAGGAACAACTGCATTGATACTGCCCTTTGTTTCTAAACATTATGCATCATGCTGCACCCACAGCTCCTATTATATGTCACATACTTGTCCTTCACTGTTGCAGAAAAAGTGGACATTGTGGACAAAAGTGGACAAAGTGGATTTCTAGGTCCCAAAGTTTTACTTCACTGTGGGTCAATTTAACTTTTTCTTTTACCACCCTTGAAATAACTCGAAGAGGAAAGTTCAGGAATTAAGATCTTGGTGGTGGACACCGCTGGTGTACTCTACCTAAATTGCACTATGAATACCTCACCTGCAATTTCAGAATTAAACCCGTAGGGTATTTTTTCATTGTTGAGTATTACTTGCTCCATTTCACCATCTTCAGTTCTTAAGTGAACAAAACAGCGTGGATGGCTGATTATATTCCAGTATTAATTAAACAGATAAAAATATCATGATAAGGCACCAATTGCTGCAGGTAGACTATTCACCACTTGTACTGAAATCTTTATTGGGTTGTTGCATAAAAAATCATCAAGGTTGACCTGGTTGTGGTGAACATGTCAGTATTTTGATGTCTACCTCTTAATTAGATAGAATAACAATACTTGGAACTGGTTTTCAGACAGTCAGATTCTAGAGCATGGGTCCAATCTCACAAATGGAATTATGAGACCTGGGAAGAAACAAGTAAACAAGTAATCTGATTTAAAAAAACAGAAATATATACAAGAATTACAACAGTGCATATTAATTAGAATGATTGTAATCACAATATTTCCTGTCTCATACTGAGGGCCTAAGTTACACTGCGAGAAATAGCACACATTCTGTCACCTGAAAGAGTTTTGGTTCAAAAATAGCTCTATATTGTGGCTGAGAGGCCCAAATGTTAAAATGTTTCACACCAAATATGAAGGCAGCAGTGCAGGACCACCAAGCAGTGTCTTGCAATTTCTGCTAGTGCTATCCGTGGGCAGCACGGTAGCATTGTGGATAGCACAATTGCTTCACAGCTCCAGAGTCCCAGGTTCGATTCCAGCTTGGGCCACTGTCTGTGCGGAGTCTGCACATCCTCCCCATGTGTGCGTGGGTTTCCTCCGGGTGCTCCGGTTTCCTCCCACAGTCCAAAGATATGCAGGTTAGGTAGATTGGCCATGATAAATTGCCCTTAGTGTCCAAAATTGCCCTTAGTGTTGGGTGGGGTTACTGGGTTATGGGGATAGGGTGGAGGTGTTGACCTTGGGTAGGGTGCTCTTTCCAAGAGCCGGTGCAGACTCGATGGGCCGAATGGCCTCCTTCTGCACTGTAAATTCTATGATAATCTATGAATCCTTAGGGGTTCTTTCACCGCTGATTTTGTGTATTTCCAAAATTGTTTGGCTTTGACATGAAAGAATAGAGCATTAACACTGTTAGACACCAACAAATAAATAAAAGAAAAGAGAAAATAATGTTTAGAAAAATGAAGAAACAGATGCGAAATTGGATATCCCTGGAAAATAAATGATTGTAGAATGCACCTGCTGCTAGATATTTGGTTGAGTGACACCTCAGCTCATCAAGTGGCCTAAGTATCTGTGAGGCTAACGTCACTTAATATTAGCTTACATTATGCAAAGTCAACAAGCATCTTTAAAGGGGAGGTGCATTTTGGCTGGAGCAGGTGCTATAAGTGGATGTGGAAGAGAGTTTGATCAACAGGAAGAGCTGCGTAATGCTGAACTGGGGTGAAAGAACACTCCAAAGTTCTTTGACACTGTACTGGAGGAAAGAAGAGATGTATTTTATCTACAGGGGCCAGGGGGCCCTCCAGACAAACATTGCGAAAGCAGTGGGACTACATAACTAGATCAATGCTAATAATCTAACCCCGAGGACTTGGTTGCAGTACCACAAGAGGTTTAGTGGTCATTGTCAGTGAATGCACATCTTGAAATGCCATATCCTACCAACTGTACCACTAGCCTCAGAAACCCTGTAGCTGGAATCCAAGGTAGGGTACCATATTGCTGGAGGGCAGGGTTGCACACAAGTTGTTCTGCAGAGAATGCAGGTGAAGACTTTAATGGAGTAGACTGTAAAAGAAAGCTGAGTATGCAGACTGAAATGCTTGGTGCTTTGACAGGCCTGTAAAGAAGCCTGCGGTAAATGTCAAGTAATATGTTTCTATACATGAGGAAAAGTGGGAGCAGATTACTGAGTTGGATGATCAGCCGTGATCATATTGAATGCAGAGCAGGTTCAAAGGGCTGAAAGGCCTAGTCCTGCTCCTATTTCCTATACTTCTATGTTTCTAAGATGGAGAAGTCCAGCACCAATGTGACAAAGGGTTTGCGCAGAGCATGGAGCCCATGCTCTCCAGCATGAAAGTAGCAGCCTGTTCCATAATACAGCATTTGATGACTAATGTCTCAGCTTCCATTGCAACACAAGAAGAGGTCACCTACCATTTGGGTGCTGCAGTGGAAGTTCATACTGAAGTCAGGCAAGCTCAGCTTGCTTCCATGCAAGCTGAAAGTACACCACCATAGCTACAGATTCCAGGGCTTGCAGGTTGTCACAGCAGTTCAACAATCTGTCCTCCCAAACATTCCCCGGATTGCTGAGGCACACCCCAAACAGTGACACCGTGAAGCACAAACCTGCTGTCCTCTCTCAAGGTGGCTGTATCCATCCTCTCACCTCTGCCACTCCACCAATGCCTTTGCTGCTGCCTGTCAGCCAGTCAGATCAGACTGTTGCTGAGTTGATGCAGTCCAAAGCCAGTCCTTTAGGACCAAAGCTGGTTGAAATCATCCCGCAAAGCCAGCTGCAGTCGACACACTGAAAGTCAGCCTTCCACCTGCCATTCTGCAGCCCCTGTGCTACCGCTGCATAAAGCACTAGTGCAAACAATAACAAACAAGACAGGCACTGAGGGTATGCACACGGGCAACTAATTCGCTTTTGAATGGTTTGATTTATAAATTTAGTTTGAAATTTCTGCGACTGGATTCTCCAAGTGTTGACACCGGCACAGGATTTGTGGAGTTTAGTGGCAGCAAAACTGGCGCTGCACCTGAACCAATTCAGCTACTGTTGAGGGGCTCGCACCAGCACCACGTGGAACACAATTGATTCCAATGAGAAACAGTGGGATTCGCCGGTTTCATGATTGACACTCAGGAGGCTGACAAGCTGCAGCCGCTTATACACACTGCACGTCCCACACAAATCATCCCAGCCAACAAGATGGCAGTAAGAAGAGTGGCCGCAAGATTCACCGACACCGAGCTGGAGACCTTCCTGGATGCGGTGGGGAAAAGGCGTTGGACCCTGTACCCCGGCAAGGAAGGAGGCTGCCAGGCCAGGTCAAAGACTGGGAATCCCACGGTGAGTAACTCACCTCCTGAACCCCCAAAAGCCTGTCCACTGTCTACAACTCAGAAATTAGGAGTGTACTGGAATACTGTCTACTTGCCTGGATGCATGCAGCTTCAACATCACTCAAGAGGCTCGAAACCATCCATGACAAAGCATCCCGCGTGATTGTTCCCCCTTCCACAAACAATCAAACCCTCCACCACCGCCGACCATTGGCAGCCGTGTCTATCAGCTACAAGATCAGCTGCAGTAACTCAACAAGATTCCTTAGCACCTTCCAAACCCACAACCACTACCATCTAGAAGGACAAGAGCAGCAGGAGCCTGGGAGCCCCACCACCTGGAGAGTCCGCTCCAAGTCACTCATCACCCTGACTTGGAAATGTATCGCCATTCCTTTACTGTCACTGGGGAAAAATCCTGGAACTCGCTGCCTAATGGCACTGTGGGTGTACTTGCACCTCGGGGATGGCAGTGGTTCAAGAAGACAGCTGCCCCCTCCCCCCCCTGACCTTCTGAAGGGCAACTAGGGATGGGCAATAAATGCTGGCTTAACCAGTGACATCCACATCCCGTAAATGAATTTTTAAAAAACATACAATATTCCCCAATGGCAGCCCTGAGCTGAGCAGTAGCATGAAACGTGGCTCTCGTCTAAGAACTTCGACTGAGGCCTTTTAGCCTCACCAAAAGTACTCATAATCTCCCAGACTAACCTCCAATCGACCACACTGCCAAGCAGGATGGTAAAGAATCAGCCGTCTAGCCGAAGCGCCAGTAAAGACGAGGGAAGGGAAACCTCAACGTCGGAGCAGGGAAGCGCACATTTAGGCACAGAACCGGTTAGTGTCGATCCTGGAGAGCTCCCAGCACAGACCCAGGCGCTGATGAACAGGTTGAACTGCCTCATCACCTCCGAACTCCAGAGCCATAGGGAGGAGATGAGAAAAGACCTCCTGGCAGCCATCGAGGCAGCAGTGGATGCCACGACGGTCCCCATTAGGGAGGCAATGGACAATATGGAGCATAGACTGGAGGCCTAGGAAAATACAACACGAGATCTCAAAAAAGCTGCCTTGGACCAAAGGGACCAGATCGCGACACTTGAGGCTGAGGTAGGGAGCGTGGTCAAGACTCAGAAGGGGTTGAAGAATAAAGTTGACGACAAGGAGAACAAATTATGAACCACAAAATCTGAGAATCATGGGGCTGCTGGAGGGAACAGAGGGCAGAAACCCCACAGAATACGTATCAGCGATGCTCGGGAAACAGGTCGGTGAGGAAGGCTTCGCCAAGCCCCGGAGGTAGACTGCACCCACAGGTTGCTTTGCCAGCAGGCCGGGGCTGGGGAACCACCGTGGGCGATAAGCGTGAGGCTCCACAGGTACCAGGACAAAGAGCGGATCCTGAGGTGGGTGAAGAGCACGAGAGGGTACAATTGGGAAGGACATTCCATCCACTTGTACCGGGACATTGATCCCGACCTGGCCAAGCACAGGGCAGAACTCAACGGTGCCAAATCCGGACTACAGAAGTGGAGTGTGGTTTGGCATGCTCTACCCTGCCAAGCTATGGGTCACGTACCAGGGTAAAGGGCATTTTTTTGACGTCCCGGAGGAGGCCATGACTGAATTTCTAAAAACACCTTTTCTCAGTTTACTCTGCTTGAAATAAAATAACTTTAAAATGCTAGTATTGAGTACAGAATTGTCTGCAGAATATCTAAAATTATGTAGCATTCCAGACATGGATTTTCCATTCTGAAATACTCCAGTTTTGTTTATTTGACCAATAAACATTTCTTGCTGCCGCAAAATTGTGATAATACTGATAATATTTTTCAGTTTTGCCTGCACTTTTCAAGCGATGGCTTCAGAATGTGGAAGTGGAAGAAGGCCAGACTGCCACACTGCACTGTGAACTTACTAAATCTGATGCCTCAGTGGAATGGAGAAAGGGATCTGTGGTGCTGCAACCAAATGACAAATGTGAAATGAAACAGAAAGGTCACATTGTTGAGTTATCAATTCACAATATGAAGGTAGAAGATGCTGGAGAATATACTTGTGATTCTGGTGATCAACAGACCACTGCCTCCTTAATTGTCACAGGTAAACAAAAAACTATGGGTGGAATTTAACAAAAATTTCTGAGTTCATTTGTGGCGGGTTTTGCAGGGAGTTTCCTGCCGGCGATTTTCCCGCCGCTATTAAACAATGCTTAGGGCGCGATTCTCCGGCCTCGCTGCACTCTCGTTCAAGTGAAACAAGGCCGGTGAATAGTGGGAGAGGCCGAAAACAAGAACCACGGCAGGCGCGTTGCGTGGCGAGAAACCAATTATCACCATTTAAGCCCCATTTCCATACAATTAACGGGAGCGACCTCATATCCAACGGCCTCCTGTCATTCATCGGCTTCCCCAGCAAGTGGTCACACTGGTGCCGATTATGAAATGAAATGAAATGAAAATCGCTTATTGTCACGAGTAGACTTCAATGAAGTTACTGTGAAAAGCCCCTAGTCGCCACATTCCAGCGCCTGTTCGGGGAGGCTGGTACGGGAATTGAACCATACTGCTGGCCTGCCTTGGTCTGCTTTAAAAGCCAGCGATTTAGCCCAGTGTGCTAAACCAGCCCCTTTTTGTATTCCTTTTGTAAAACGTTTAGTATTCCTTTTGTAAAACGTGAACCTTACGGAAGGGCTTCTGTGGAGAGCCTAGGAGGTGAGTAGCCATCCTAGCTCAAGAGCCCGGGTGTGCTGGGCTTGCCACCCTAATGCTCGCCAGGGTGTGGGGCACCCTCAGCTGGATGGGGGGAGCACCCTCCGGGGGATGTTGGCCACCATGGGAAGGAGGGGAAGGTGGAGGCGCTGGGGGGGCAACCGCGCAGGTCACCAACATGCCAATCCCCGGATCGTATGTACCGTTATGGGGCAATCGTGTTTGAATGAGCACTTCATCCAACCCAAGTGGATTCCCATGGGTGGGCGGACAATGTAGCATGTGGGAGTCATTGCCTCGCATCCCAATCACACCTTGAAGCATGGACACTGTGCTTGAACACTGCGGGAGGCAACACCACACACGGAGCAGCCAACATCCGAACACCCAGGAGATGGGACACAGCTCCGGGGACGTGACAGCGGCTGGGGGGGTGGGTAAGTGCTACAAGGAGGGGGAGATGCCTGGATAGATGGGCCAAGGGTTCGGAGGTCGGGTCACATTGTGGAAGAAAGTGACAGAGGCGTCACACTGGTTGTGGTCAAAGATGTTTGTTGCATTTTTCAATTCCTCACTCTGCCAATGGTGACACCTCCTCCGCCCCCCCCCCCCCTCACCCCCTACCTAACCCCCATCCCCCTGTGCGCTCAGTGATCCTCAATGTGCTTTGCCTTCCTAGCTCTAACACTACGTTTAGGTGTGTTCCAAGGATGCACATCAGAGTGGAGGCAGCCAGCTGCTTACTTCATCCCATGGCCTTCGATGCCCCCTGGCGGGCGTCCTCTAGGGCCACAGGGCCTAGCCGTGCTGCCCTGTTCCGGGTGCTGACTGTGATACGCGGCCTCATCAGAGGGGTGGAACTCAGCTGGTGACCACTGTTGCCACTCCATGGAACGTGTCCGGGTTGCCACCCAGCGGCCCCTCCTCCCAGTCGGTGCCCTGGGGTTCCGCTTGGGATGGGAGGGGGGCAGCTGGTTCTAGCCCCGGCTGCCCCTGCATCGTCTGGCTTTGCTAGTCCTGCCGGCTCCCGGATGCCTGCACCATTGTGTCGACTCCCTTGGCAATGCTCCTCAGTGACTGGGCCAAGCTCTGCAGTGCTTCGTCAATGCCCACCTGCGACTGGGACAAGCTCCACAGCACCTCGGCCATTCCCATCTGAGAAGGGGACATGTCTGGGACACCTGGGTGCCATGGTGGCACTGCCAGGGTTCCAGTTTGGCACTGCCAAGGTTCCAAGTTGGCATTTTTTGCCCACATGTGATCTGTCTGGAGTTGCCCGGCTTGGGTGTTCGGGGGTGATGGGGGGGGTTGTTGGAGCTGGGGACTCTCCCATATTGCGTTTGGACTCAGAACACATATGGAGAACCGATATATCACAAATTGGGCGGGCACGGTGGCACAGTGGTTAGCACGGCTGCCTCCCAGCAGCAGGGATCCAGATTCAATTCCCACCTTAGGTCACTGTCTGTGTGGAGTTTGTATGTTTTCCCAGTGTTTGCGTTGGTTTCTTCCAGGTGATCTGGTTTCCTCCCACAGTCCGAAGATGTGCAGGTTAGGTGGATTGACCATGATAAATTACGCCTTAGTGTTCAAAAGTTTAGCTGGAGTTACGGAATAGGGTGGGTTGTGGGCCTAGGTAGGGTGTTCTTCGAGTCTGCACCAACACTCTCTCAAAGGGCCGAATGGCCTCCTTCTGCACTGTAGTGATTCTATGATCTTTTATGATTCTAAATTGTTGAATAACCTGCTAGTTTGAAGAGTGCTTCTGCTCCACAAGAAGAATTTTGACTTGGCCCCTGTGTTTAAGGGGAATACTTTTAAAATGTGCACATTTTCTTTGGGGTATAAGTCACAATCCTAGTCTCAAAATTGGCTGGAGCCCACAATTTGGTAGCCTGATATTCCATTCCAGGTTCCATCCTCTCTGTCCTCCCTCATCCTCTGAATGCTAGGGCCGAAGTATTTATAATAGAAGACATTTAATTTTGTTTTTTTTCAGTGCCAGATGTAACAATTGTTGATGGTTTGAAAAATGTGGAAGTAATCGAAGGTGGAGATGCTTTATTTGAATGCAAAGTCTCCCATGAGAACGCACAAGGTGTTCAGTGGGTTCTGGGTGGAATTGAACTGCAGAATAATGAAATGAATGAAATTTCAGTGAAGAATGGCAATATTCACACCATGATGTTGAGGAAAGTCACACAGGATGACACTGGTGCTGTGATCTTCAAAGTTGGGAAGTACATATCTTCGGCACAACTTAACGTCAAAGGTAATAGTTAATAATTTTACGAATAGCTAAAAATGACTACAATTCAAAGAAAATCGAAGGTATATTTTACAGATTTTTATGAGGAGGTTTTTGGGAAAAACATTCTAAAATTGGATAATTGGCAAACCGACAGGTGCTGTTTCACATTTTAAATCAATATAATGGGTCAAATGGCCTAATTTGATGGACAAAAAACCTTTATTAATGGATTTGGCTTCAGCATACAGCAAGAGATTAATCCCCAGGCCTTCTTTCCAGAATCACAACACAAAAGATGCAGTATTAACTCGCAGGATTAGAACATAGAACAATACAGCGCAGTACAGGCCCTTCGGCCCACGATGTTGCACCGAAACAAAAGCCATCTAACCTACACTATGCCATTATCATCCATATGTTTATCCAATAAACTTTTAAATGCCCTCAATGTTGGCGAGTTCACTACTGTAGCAGGTAGGGCATTCCACGGCCTCACTACTCTTTGCGTAAAGAACCTACCTCTGACCTCTGTCCTATATCTATTACTCCTCAGTTTAAAGCTATGTCCCCTCGTGCCAGCCATTTCCATCCGCGGGAGAAGGCTCTCACTGTCCACCCTATCCAACCCCCTGATCATTTTGTATGCCTCTATTAAGTCTCCTCTTAACCTTCTTCTCTCCAACGAAAACAACCTCAAGTCCATCAGCCTTTCCTCATAAGATTTTCCCTCCATACCAGGCAACATCCTGGTAAATCTCCTCTGCACCCGCTCCAAAGCCTCCACGTCCTTCCTATAATGCGGTGACCAGAACTGTACGCAATACTCCAAATGCGGCCGTACCAGAGTTCTGTACAGCTGCAACATGACCTGACTCCGGAACTCAATCCCTCTACCAATAAAGGCCAACACTCCATAGGCCTTCTTCACAACCCTATCAACCTGGGTGGCAACTTTCAGGGATCTATGTACATGGACACCTAGATCCCTCTGCTCATCCACACTTTCAAGAACTTTACCACTAGCCAAATATTCCGCATTCCTGTTATTCCTTCCAAAGTGCAATTGTGCAGCCTTTCCCGACTTTTTCCATTTCCCATTATTTCCCTGCTTCCCAAAGTGCAGTTTCGTCCTCAGATGGTTTTTGTTTTGCACAGAGAAGGCAGAGATAAATCAGACAAGATGATATGAATTCCACACAGACTCATTCCCCTATAAGACTAAAAGACAGAGGAGTAGAATTAGGCCACTCGGCCCATTGAGTCTGCTCCGCCATTCAATCATAGCTGATATTTTTCTCATCCCCATTCTCCTGCCTTTTCCCCATAACCCCTGATCACCTTATTCATCAAGAACCTAGCTATCTCTGTCTTAAAGACACTCAGTGATTTGTCTCCACAGCCTTCTGCAGCAAAGAGTTCCACAGATTCACCACCCTCTGGCTGAAGAAATTCCTCCTCATCTCTGTTTTAAAGGATCGTTCCTTTAGTCTGATAATTGTGTCCTCTGCTTCTAGTTTTTCCGACAAGTGGAAACATCCCCTCCACATCCACTCTATCCAGGCCTCCTGTAAGTTTTAATAAGATCCCCCCTCGTCCTTCTAAACTCCAGTGAGTACAGACCCAGAGTCCTCAACCGTTCCTCATACAACAAGCTCTTCATTCCAGGGATCATTCTTGTGAACCTCCTCTGGACCCTTTCCAAGGCCAGCACATCCTTCCTTAGATACGGGGCCCACAACTGCTCACAATACTCCAAATGGGGTCTGACCAGAGCCTTATATAGCCTCAGAAGTACATCCCTGGTCTTGTATTTTAGCCCTCTCGACATGAATGCTAACATCGCATTTGCCTTCCTAACTGCCGACTGAACCTGCACATTAACCTTAAGAGAATCGTGAACAAGGACTCCCAAGTCCCTTTGTGCTGCTGGTTTCCTAAGCATCTCCCCATTTAGAAAATAGTCTATGCCTCCATTTCTCCTTTCAAAATGCATACCCTCACACTTTTCCACATTGTATTCCATCTGCCACTTGTTTGCCCACGCTCCTAGTCTGTCCAAGTCCTTCTGCAGCCCGCTTGCTTCCTCAATACTACCTGTCCCTCTACAGATCTTTGTATCATCTGCAGATTAGCAACAGTGCCTTCAGTTCCTTCTTCCAGATAATTAATGTATATTGGAAAATCTAGAACCAGAGGACACCATCTCAGACTAAAGGAACGATTCTTTAAAACAGAGTTGAGGAGGAACATCTTCAGCCAGAGGGTGGTGAATCTGTGGAACTCTTTGCCGCAAAAGGCTGTAGAAGCCAATTCACTGAGTGTCTTTAAGACAGAGATAGTTATGGGGAGAAGGCAGGAGAATGGGGATGAGAAAATATCAGCCATGATTGAATGGCGGAGCAGACTCGATGGGCCGAGTGGCCTAATTCTGCTCCTATGTCTTATGGTCTTATGATCTATATTGTGAAAAGTTTTGGTCCCAGCACCGACCCCTGAGGCACACCACTAGTCACTGGCTGCCATCCTGAAAAAGACCCCTTTATCCCATTCTCTGCCTTCTGCCAGTCAGCCAAACCTCTATCCATGCCAGGATCTTACACTTAGCACCATGGGCTCTTAACTTATTTAACAGTCTCCAGTGCGGCACCTTGTCAAAGGCCTTCTGGAAATCTAAACAAATCACGTCCACCGGTTCTCCTGTGTCTAACATCCGTGTTACTTCCTCAAAGAATTCTAACAGATTTGTCAGACATCACCTCCCCTTGATGAAGCCGTGCTGACTCAGTCCTATTTCATCATGCACTTCCAAGTACTCCGCAATTTCATCTTTAATAATGGACTTTAAAATCTTACCAATGACTGAAGTCAGGCTAACCGGCTTACAATTTCCCATCTTCTGTCTCCCTCCCTTCTTAAACAGCGGTGTTACATTAGCCACTTTCCAGTCCTCTGGGACCCTTTCTGTCTCCAGTAATTCTGAACGATTACCACCCATGTCTCCACAATCTCCTCAGCTATCTCTTTTAGGACCCTGGAGTGTAGTCCATCTGGTCCAGGTGATTTATCCACCTTCAGACCTTTCAGTTTCCCCAGAACCTTCTCCTTAGTGATGGTCACTGAACTCACCTCTGTCCCCTGATTCTCCTGGAGCTCTGGCATCCTACTGGTGTCTTCCACCGTGAAGGCTGATGTAAAGTAACTACTCAGTTCCTCTGCCATTTCTTTGTTTCCTATTATTACTTCTCTAGCCACACACATTTTCCAGTGGTCCAATGTCTATTTTTGCCTCTCTCTTACCTTTTATATACTGAAAAAACTCTTCCTATCCTCCTTTATATTACTAGCTAGCTTGAATTCATATTTCATCGTCTCCCTTTTTTCTTTATTAGTTGTCCTCTGATCGCTTTTAAATGCTTCCCAATCCTCTGGCTTCACACTTATCTCGCCACTTTGTATGCTTTTTCTTCTGCTTTTAGGCTGTCATTGACTTCCCTCATCAGCCATGGATGCCTTGTCCTCCCCTTAGCATGTTTCCTCCTCCTTCGGGTGAATTTCTGTTGTGCCTCCCGAATAACCCTCCAAAACTCCTGCCATTGCTGTTCCACTGTCTTCTGTGCTAGGCTCCTTTTCCGACCAACTCTGGCCAGCTCCTCTCTCATGTCTTATTTAATTGTAATACCGTTACATCTAGGACCTCACCACTGTGTCACCCGCCCCCTCAGAGGGCGAGGGACAGGGCATTCTGGAACATTTCAAAACGCTAGACAAAAATAAGAATCTGGACGAAAGCGGCGACTGATTCAAATTTTGTTTTGTGGCTCTTTATAACTTAGAAACAAAATGAACCAAGGGGGGTCTGCCTGGCTTATCAGTCACATTTTGAAACGTATTCCAAATGTAGTATTTTATTATGAACTTTAATGCAGACTGATGTTTAATTCATGTGATAATCAATGCCAAAGGAAAAGTTTGGAAAATTATTCTCATGATTTTTTTTCAGCCACTCCAGCAACTTTCACTCAGCTCCTTCAAAGCATGGAAGTGGATGAGATTGAAACAGTAACTTTAATGTGTGCACTCTCACAAGCCAATGTTCCGGTTGTATGGAAGAAAGGATTAACTGCAATCTCTCAAAGTGAGAAATATGAAATCAAGCAGGAAGGTTGTGTACATATATTATGCATATGTGACCTGAAGGCAGAGGATTCAGGTGAATATACCTGTGTTTCTGGGGATCAGCAAACCACAGCTTCCTTAACAGTAAAAGGTGAGTTAAAATCACTTTTTTTTAAATCTTAATGTTTTTGAAGGTTCCCTGCAATAACCTTTCAAATGTTCACTGATCTGATATGTGATGGCATATTCTGTTCATGTTTCCATGTTCCAACTTTCATTTTTAATCATGCATTTAGTTACAGGAGAGGTTATGGCTGCAGACCAATTATGCAACTCAAGTTTTTATTGGGCTTTAAATTATTGTGCATAAAATCTAATAGCGAAATTAATATAGATGTTGTGTAAATCTGATTTTCAGTCTTCATGACAACAGAAATGAATAAAACAGTTTGTAAAAAGTCGCATAATGTGAATAACAATATAGAGATTCATTTCCAACATAGCCAAAAAGGTGTTCGTCCAGGAAGACCCATAGACAGTGCTGGTGTTGTGTAAAAGTATCTGTGCCATGCTGTCATCACTAAGAGTTTTATTGTTGTAAAACAATACAACAGTAACTTACTATAATCCAGCACTGTTAATACAAGGAAAGATCCCAACTAACTTTATAAAGAGGAATTGCATACTAAGCAGACAGTTTGAGGAGTATTTATGAGGTTGTCAAAGGGACACCTCATGAGCCAGGTTTTGGCGAGGCTTTAGAATATGTCGAGTGCTATGAGTTTTGGAAGGGAGTTGCAGATATGTGCCGGAACAAGACTAGAGAGAAAATATTATACAAGAAAGCTGAAGTGAATGAGCTGAAAAATGGGAAACCATTTGAGGATAGCAAACATAGAGCAGATGAGCGGGTTAAGATGTGGCTTGTTGTTTTCTCTGGATGAGTGGAAGTTTTTATAGGGGAAAGCTTGGGATGCTGGCATTGAGAGAAGAAAACGAGAGTGAGCACATAGCTACCCAAAGATTGCAAACTTCAAGATCGCGGAGAGTGCCAAAGACTATGCACATTGCTTTGTGGGATCCATGTCAGCTTTGAGATGTACCACAGCCAAAAGGGATTCCGTTCCCTCAACATTCAGTTGGTGTGTGTGCATCTGCAGAGAATTCTGCAGGCCAAATTCTGGTATCCTGGCAGTAGTCATGATGTGTTCATTTTGTGGCAGTCCACTTGCCATCTGCATTTGAGTCACCATGGAAAACCAAAGACTGGCTTTACTGGGCAGCTAGGCTCTTGGCAACATGGCTCTTGACTCCAATGTGCAACCCATTCATAATGGGTAACATGCATACAATGAGAGCCATGCTGCCACACAGTGTGAGCAAGCAGACCATTTGTGTGCGATTTGGACTGCTCTAGATGAGCCCTGGAGTACTTGGCTGTGTGGGATGCCAGTATTCATGGCAGTCGGTGAGGGATCTGTATTTGGAGGAAGGGTTTGCCAGTCTGGAGGAGCTAAGGGAGAGGGTAGAGCCTCCGAGGGGGAGTGAGTTCAGGTATCTGCAGGTTAGGGACTTTGCGCGAAAGGTCTAGAAGGGGTTCCCTGGGTTGCTGGGATACACCCTGCTGGAGCGACTGCTGCTTCCAGATGTGGAAGGGGAGGGAAGATTTGGGGATATATCCAAGTGGGTAGGGGAGCAGGGAGGCGAGCTGTTGGTGAAGATCAAGGAGAAATGGGAAGCGGAGTTGGGAGGGTAGATCAGTTGGGGAGCATGGAGTGAGGCACTGCATAGGGTAAACGGGACCTCCTGTTGTGCAAGGAGAGCCTGATACAGTTTAAGGTGGTGCACAGGATGCATATGACTTGGGCGAGAATGAGTGAGTTCTTTCAAGGGGTAGCAGATGATTGTGAGAGGTGTGGGCGGAGGCCAGCGAATCACGCGCACATGTTTTAGGGTTCCGAAAAATTGGGAAGATTCTGGGTGGGAGTGTTTGCGGTCTTAGCCAGGGTAGTGGAGGAGGAGGTGGACCCGGACCCTTTGGTGGCGATAGTTGGGGTTTCAGAGAAGCTGGAGCTCATAGAGAGGAGGAAGGCCAATGTCTTGGCGTTCACCTCTCTGATTGCACGGCGGCGAATTTTGCTGGAGTGGCGGTCGGTATCGCCACCGGGGGCAGTGGCTTGATTGTGTGGGTGACCTGTATGACTTCCTGCGATTAGAGAAGATAAAGTATGAGTTAAGGGGCTCTTCAGGGGGGTTTGAGGAAAGGTGAGGGATGTTTCTGACCTTCTTTGAGGGGCTGTTCGTCGCGGGGGAGGGGGAGGTGAAAAAGAGGAAAAATCTGTACAGTCTGTATAGTTGATTGTATGGAAGTATGTTTCCCGGGATGTTTATTCGCTGTAACCTGTTTTGATACATGTTTGTAATAAAATACATTTTTTTAAAAAAGTATTCATGACAGTCTGCTGCATGAAACGTTTTGCGACCAGCTATACATTGAGCGGCTGAGGAGGAAGTGGAAGGGACGAGGCAACTTCAACACTCATTCTCTGGCCATGTTGGACATGAACAACGCATCTGACTATGATATCAGTAGATGCAATTGCAATTACCAGCAGTCCCACATCTTATCATCCTTTTGCTGACTATCAGAGTTTCATTTGACCACAATACAAAAATTAAAACCAGCATAAAATAAACATTCCAGACCAAATTATAAATTAATATATACCATATTGGCTTGCGCATTCCCTTAGTGCCTTTTTCCTTAATGCTGTTCTAGTACTTCTATGCACTCCTACCTGAATCTTTCTGCAACATGGTTATTGGAAGGCTACTGACTTTCAGTGGGGAAGAATCTAGATAGATTCACCAACAGACCGTAATCTGTCAGTATAGGTAACAGTACCTCCTCCACTATAGCCCTCAACACCGGGCCTTCGCAAGGATGTGTGCTCAGTCCTCTACTGTACTCCCTATACACACACGACTGTGTGGCAAGATTTGACTCCAATTCAATCTATAAGTTTGCGGATTATACGACTGGTGTGTCGTATCACAAACAACGACGAGTCAGACTACAGCAGGGTGATGGATCACTTCGTTGCATGGTGTACCGAAAAGAACCTCACTCTAAATGTCAGCAAAACCAAGGATCTGATCATCGACTTCAGGAAGAATAGTATGACATACATCTGCATAAATGGCTCCGAAGTGGAGATGGTCGATAGCTTTAAGTTCCTGGGTATCATCATCGCCAACAGTCTGTCCTGGTCCACTCACGTTGATGCAACAGTCAAGAAAGCCCAACATCGTCTCTACTTCCTACAGAAGCTAAAGAAATTCGGCATGTCTGTATCGACTCTCACAAACTTCTACAGATGTGCCATAGAGAGCATCCTATCCGGCTGCATCACAGCCTGGTATGGTAACTGCTCGGCCCAAGATCGCAAGAAACTGCAGAGTGAGGTGAACTCAGCCCAACGCACCACACAAGCTGGCCACCCTCCCATTAATTCTGTCTTCACCTCCCACTGCCTTGGGAAGGCAAACAGCATTGCTGGAGCCCCCTCACACCCAGGCTTTGCCCTCTTACAGACCCTTCCATCAGGCAAAAAATATAGAAGTCTGAAGACCCGCACATCTAGACATAGGAACAGCTTCTTCCCCACAGCTACCAGACTCCTCAACGACTCTCCCTCGGACTGAACTGTTCCCTGTACAACACTATTCATGACGGCCAATATTGCTCTTGCTCATGTATTTGCTCTGTTTGACCCTTGTTCCGCACTGTAACAAATTACTTATTTGTCGATGTACTTTGTCAATTATTCTTTTTTCTAATGTGCACGTACTGTGTACATTCCCTTCGCCACATAAAAATAGTTTTCACTGTACTTCAGTACATGTGACAATAAATCAATCAATCTATTACCTCAAGTGGCTCTAGAAGAATCTAGATGCCTGATTTTGTACAGCACAATCTTGGCATGAGCAGCAGACTGACAGGCACCAGCAAGGCCACAGGAGGAGTAGCAATGATGAGAGCACAAGTCTTGAGTGAGGAAAGCAGTTTTGTTCTTCAACAAGTTCTTCTGAGCTTTCATGAGAAAATGGCACCTGGAATACTGTGCACAGTTTTGGTAACCTTATCTAAGGAAAGATACATTGGCATTAGAGGCATTTCAGAGAAGGTTCACTAGGTTGATCCTGGGAATGGAGGGATTTTCTTACGAGGAGAGGTTGAGTAGGTTGGGCCTGTACTCATTGCAGTAAAGAGCAGGGAGGGATACTTGGGGGAAGTCAATACAGTTTCAAAAACAAGTCACAGGAGAGAGAGTAAAGAAGCAGTCAGGAATCCTACTTCAGGTACGGCAGTTAATGGCAAATACAAAAATAATATTGATTAAACCAGATGAGAGAAATAATAAAAGGGTGAAGAAAAGCTGTGGTACAGGTTAGAGTGTACGGCCCACATAAGAGTTCTATATACAAATGCACGGAGTGTAAGGAATAAATTAAATGAGCTGCAGGCACAAATTCAATTGGGAGATTATGATATAGTAGCCATTACTGAGACATGGCTGTAGGAGTGGAAACTTAATATACCAGGTTATAAGGCTTACAGGACAGATAAGGGAAATGGTTGGGGGTGGATGGAGTAGCCTTACTGATTAGAAACAGAACCAATTCATTGGTGAGAGAGGATATAATGAGGGGAAAGCATCTAATGGAGACCTTGTGGGCAGAACTGAGGAACAATAAAAGATCTAAAACTGAAATAGGTGTTGTGTATAGACCCCCCTGGTAGCAGCTCGCAAGTGCTAGATTGTATAAATCCAGAAATTAGGCAAGTGTGTCACAAAGGCAAAGTAGTATTAATGGGGGATTTTAACTTACACAGAGAGGCAATCGAGCACCTGTCAGAAAGGTAGTGAATTTCTAGAGTTTGTCAGTGATAATTTCCTACAACAATATCTCCTGGATGCAACAAGGGGACAAGCAATATTGGATTTAGTAATGAGTAATGAATCAGATTTAATTTGTGACCTAATTGTGTGTAAACATTTATCAAATAGTAATCATTCTTTTTTTTATTATAAAAATTTAGAGTACCCAATTCATTTTTTCCAATTAAGGACCAATTTAGTGTGGCCAATCCACCTAGCTTGCACATTTTTGGGTTGTGGGGCCGAAACCCACGCAAACATGGGGCGAATGTGCAAACTCCACACGGACAGTGACCCAGAGCCGGGATCGAACCTGGGACCTCAATGCCGTGAGGCCACAGTGCTAACCCACTGTGCCACCGTGCTGCCCTATCAAATTGTAATCATAACCATGATGAGTTCAACGTAATGTTTGAAAGTGAAAAGCACGAATCAGCTACTAAAACTTTTGATGCAGGGAAGGCCGACTTTAATAAGATGTGACAATGACTGTCCACAGTAAACTGGGAAAATCTGCTAATAGGTAGAACACTGAAGAACAATGGAAGATGTTTAAAGAAACATTTAACGCAATACAGAACCAATTTATACCTCTGAGAGGGAAAAGCTCCACTTCAAGCATTCAAGGAAAAGTTGTTTATTCCTATTTGGCGTCAAAGTAGAAAGAGAACTATGGCCAAACCATGGCTTACAAGTGAAATTAGAGATCATGGGCGGGATTCTCCGACCCCCCGCCGGGTCGGAGAATCGCCGGGGGTCTGCGTGAATCCCGCCCCCGCCGTGCTCCAAATTCTCCGGGCCCCCAAAAATCGGCCCGGCGTCAGTCGCACCGCCTGCCTCAAGAGAATGGTGGGGTCCGGCGCGACTCAATGGGCCCCAGGGCTGCCCGAATTCTCAGGCCCGCGATGGGCCAAAGTCCCACCCGTCTTTTGCCAGTCCCGCCAGCGTAAATTGGAGTATGTCCCTTACCGGCGGGACCTGGCGGCGCGTGCGGCCTCCGGGGTTCTTTGGGGGGGGTGGGGATCTGGCCTCAGGAGGTGCCCCCACGGTGGCCTGGCCCGTGATCGCGGCCCACCGATCCGCGGGCGGGCCTGTGCCGTGGGGGCACTCTATCCTTCCGCACAGGTGGCTGTACCGGTCTGCCATTCCCGGTGCAGAAGCGATGCCCTCTGCGCATGCGCGGGGATGCTGCCAGCATGTGCTGGCGCTCCCGCGCATGCGCCAACTCGCGCCGGCCGGCGGAGGCCCTTCAGCGCCGGTTGGCGTGGCGCCAAGCCCCTTTCCTGACGGCCAGCAGGCCTAGCCTCTGAAGGTGCGGAGGATTCCGCACCTTTGGGGCAGCCCGACTCCGGAGTGGTTCACGCCACTCCGTCCCGCCGGGACCCTCTGACCCGCCGGGTAGGGGAGAATCCCGCCCCTTATTAGATTCAAAGAAGCAGCATACAAATTAGCAAGAAAAAGCAATAGACCTGAGCATTGGGAACAGTTTAAAATTTAACAAAGGTGTACCTCGGGATTGATTTGAGAAGGGGAAAATACCAGATGAAAGTAAGCTAGCGGGGAACATAAAAACTGATGTTAAAAGTTTCTGTAGGTTTGTAAAGAGAGAAAGATTGGTAAAAACTAATGTAGGCCCCTTACAGACAGAAAGGGGGGAATTCATAACAGAGAACAAAAAAGTGGCTCAGGAACTAAATTTATACTTTGCTTCTGTTTTCACAAAAAAAGACGTGAATAATGTACCGGAAGTTCTGAGAAACACAAGTTTTAGAGAGTAGCTTAATAAAATTCGGTATAGTAGAGAAATGGTTTGGGGGAAATTAATGGGATTGAAGGCAGATAAATCTCCAAATCGTGATAATCTTCATCTCCCGGTACTTAAGGAAGTGGCCCTAGAAATAGAAGATCCATTGGTGGTCATTTTCCAAACGCTTTGGACTCTGGAATGGTTCCTACAGATTACAGGGTAGCTAATATAAGCCCGCTTTTCAGAAAGGGAGGTATAGAGAAAACAGGGGATTATAGACCAGTGAGTCTAATGTCGGTAGTAGGGAAGTTGCTGGAGTCCATTATCAAGGATTTTAGAGCACAGCATTTGGAAAACAGTGTTATAATCAGACAAAGTCAGCATGGATTTACGAAAGGGAAATCATGCTTGACAAATCGACTGGAATTATTTGAAGATGTAACCAGTAAGTTGACCAGAGAGAACTAGTGGATGTGGTTTATTTAGACTTTCATAAGACTTTCGGCAAGGTCTCATATAGCAGATTACTATGTAAAGTTAAAGCACATGGGATTGTCTTGAGATGGATAGAAAGCTGGTTAGCAGACGGGAAACAAAATGTTGGAATAATGGGTCATTTTCCGATTGGCAGGCAGTGACGAGTGGGGTACCGCAGGGATCTGTGCTAGGACCCCAACTGTTCACATTATATATTAATGATTTGGACAAGGGAACTAAATTTATTATCTCCAAATTTGGGGCTGGTTTAGCACAATGGGCTAAACAGCTGGCTTGTAATGCAGAACAAGGCCAGCAGCGCGGGTTCAATTCCCATACCGGCCTCCCCGAACAGGCGCCGGAATGTGGCGACTTGGGGCTTTTCACAGTAACGTCATTGAAGCCTACATGTAACAATAAGCGATTATTATTATTATTATTAATATTTGCAGATGATACAAAGTTGGCTGGGAGGGTGAGCTGTGAAGAGGATGCAGAAATGCTTCAGTGGGATTTGGACAGTCTGAGTGAGTGGGCACTAGTATGGCAGATACAGTATAATGTGAATAAATGCGAGGTCATCCCCTTCAGTAGCATAAATACAAAAGCAGATTATTATCTGAATGGGTGTAAATTGAGAGAGGCGGGTACGCAACGAGACCCTAGTGTCCTTGTGCATCTGTCCCTGAAAGTAAGCGCTCAGGTACAGCAGGCAGCAAAGAAAACAGATGGTATTCATAACGAGATGATTTGAGTATAGGAATGGAGATGTTTTACTACAATTGTGTAGGGCGTTGGTGTGCGGCCTCACCTGGAGTATTGCCCAGGGTAATGCTCTGGGGATCCAGGTTTGAATCCCACCACAGCAAATAGTGAAATTTGAATTCCGCAAAAATCTGTAATTAAAAATCTAATGGCGACCATGAAACCATTATTGATTGTTATAAAAACCCATCTAGTTCATTAATGTTCTTTAGGGAAGGAAATCTGCCGCTCTTACCTGATCCAGCCTACATGTGACTCCAAATCCACAGCAATGTTGGTGACTCTTAAATTCCCTCCGAAATGCAAGCCCGTCATTTCCAGGGCAATTAGGGGTGGGCAATAAATGCTGACCAGCCAGTGATGCCACATCCCATGAATGAATAAAGAGCAAACAAAATTCCTGATTCCTCAACTCGTCCTGCAATGGAGAGGGATTTCTATGGTGCAATCTGTTTGGATGATGTTGTCTCTTTTCCATGTTAAAGTAATGTATACTTGGATTTAACCCACCGACTTCAGCCGCAATCCTCTTTACTTTCTACAGGATACCCCGTGCTAGCCTGTCAAATTTTGGGTCTCCTGCTGAAATTTACAGCAACTCCTCAATGCTCAACTCAACACTGCCTGCATACTACATTCAGGGTAATGAGCAAACGGCACAAAGCTGCTCTGCTGCCCACATCAGATTGAATGGCCACAGGGCAATCATGCATCGCAAGTCCAATATCTGACACAAAATTAGCTCCAGTCTTTCTACATTGAATGCCTAATCTCAAATCTAACAATAAATAAATAACTGGTGTATTTGCCTGAACTTGCAGAAATAATGATTATGATTTGTACGGTGGTTGTCAGACATAGTTGATAGTTAATGTGAAACTATAATTTTGTGTTTTTGTACAGTATCGGGAGTAAAAATTGTTGAAAGCCTGAAGGATGTAACGGTTTTTGCAAATGAAACTGCTGTGTTTGAGTGCCGAGTACATCCTGAAAATTTTGCCGATGTACAGTGGAATTTGGAAGACATTCCTTTACAGCTCAATGAAATGAATGAAATATCTGTTGAACATGGAACGATTCACACTTTGAAATTAAAGAATGTCACTCAGGATGACTGTGGCACTGTAACAGTTAAAGTTGGAAAACACACTTCCTCTGCGAAACTTCTAGTTGAAGGTAAAAAAAACAAGTAACTTTATTGTGTTAGAAGTCTTGTGCTTTGTTTTTTTCTGCACGATAATTGTGTTGTAGTAGTATGCTGAAATAGCCAGTAGATTTCCAAATTTGGAGGGGTGGAGCATCACACCTCTGATTTCGGCGCCAACATGGATTTTCTGGCCGATCGCCAAATGCGATTTTGGAGTCGGAGACCAGAGAACCCCACCCAAGGAGCGTCATTCTCCGCCGGCGGGAGTCTCCGTTTTGCCGGCGCCTGGGGGTTTCCCGACGGCGTGGGGCTGCCCCACAATGGGAAACCCCATTGACCGGCTGGTGTTACGGAGACTCCCGCCGGCCGGTCGGGGCAGAAATGTGGCGGGGCGGGTAGGAGAATTTCGCCCATGGTCTTCCGTCAGATAGCCTTTGCTGTTGTCTATTGTAGTTTTTGTTCGCTACATTTACTTTATCTGGATTTTGATTGCTTTATTTTCTGTATAATGAAGGAATAATCAACTATCCTTTAAAATCAACCAAGTTTAGTCATGGTCAATTAGTTGTATTAAACTCAGTTCTGTTCATGCTTTTGTGAGTTTTTCCAACTAATTTTTGCAGTTTCAATTTCGGACTCCATCTTGTGTTTGCGCGACCTCCCAGTTGAAGGAGCAGTAGTCAGTGATTATGTTTCTCAGCCAGTGCGTACTTTGTGTGAGCATGATTAGGTAATGCCACAGAATTTACGCTGTTAAGTACATGCTGATTCATGCAGGGAAGTAATGTTGGGCATCAGGCTACCTCCTCAACTCTGAGAGCACAGATTAATGCCCATTTAGGTTGTTTTGGAATTTCTCTGTCATAGTAAACCATTTTCTAAGTGAGTTGAAACTGTCCGTTCCTTCACTGCATGCAAAAGATGAAGAAAGTGTCCAGTCTGATCTTTTGATTCAATCACTTTAGGTGCACCGCCTACTTTTACACAAGAGCTTCAAAATATAGAAGCAGTGGAAAATAGCACAGCAACCCTACTTTGTAAACTGTCACAGCTTAATGTGCCGGTCACATGGAAGATGGGCTCACTGGCCATTTCTCCAAGCGGGAAATATGAAATCAGACAAGAAAATTATGTGAACATATTGCTGATCCATAACCTGAACCTAGAGGACTCTGGAGACTATACATGTGATTCAGGAATCAGACAGACCACTGCAGTACTGCAGGTGAAAGGTAACTGCTTACCTTTGGCAGAATAAATGGCTTACTGTCTTAAAGTATATTGTAATTTAATTTCAGTGGCTCCTTTCAAAAATTCAGGTGTAAACCTAACCTTTGGGAAGGGGATTAAGCTTCTTGTGATATATGGATTATATTTTAAAATCTAACACTGTTGATTGTCTATATTACTTAAATTTCTAAAAATAGCGATGGCTTGCATACTATTTTTAACTAATATTGACCGTTATTTGTGGTTGAACAATTGTTTAGTATGTGTTTTGTTTGATTAATTTAGCATTTTTCTCAAGTTCTGATATTCTTTATGAACTGTAGCTTCACCTGTGCATTTTATAAAGAAATTGCAAAGCCAGGAGGGTGATGAAGATAGTCTGCTAATGCTGCACTGTGAACTCACTAAGGCTGGGGCACCAGTCACATGGAGAAGAGGAGCCCAAACGCTTTGTCATGGTGACAAATATGAGCTAATTCAAAATGACTCCACTGTTGAATTGGTAATCCACAATCTGAAGCAAGAGGATGCTGGAGAATACACTTGTGATTCTGGTGATGACCAAACAACAGCCATCCTGACTGTCAAAGGTTTGCATGCATTTTATCATATTTATGCTACATATTCAGTTAATAGATTTGGCTGACATAATTTCACATATATTTACTGGACCATAAGACTTTTTTTTTGCACTGCATCAAAATCCAAATAACGCAAATGCAGTTAACAACAGGAAAAAAAAATCGATTAGCGAACATGTCTATTCTTGAAGAATGTCAAATTAAAATGCCATCTGATGGAAGGCCATCGACCTAAAATATTAACTCTGCTTGTCTTTCTACAAATGCTGACGGTTGTGCCCAAATATTTCTTAAATATTCCTTTCAATATTCTGGTGCATCCTTTGATTTGACAAATAAGGTATATTTAAATTTTAAAAATGTTGGGCAGGATTCTCCGTCGGCTGACGCCAGCACCAGGAAACGCAATTGGGCGGAGAATCAGTTTTAATGCCAAAGTCGTGTTGGGCGGCGATTTCACACCAAATCGCTATTCTCCGTTGCCTCGGCAGCGGCATCAACACATTCCAGAACACACATACAGTAAACGCCATTGGCATATCATTAATAGGCCTGACCCAGTATTCTCCAGGGCCTCCGCGATTCTCCGCCTCCACTGAGGCGAATGCCTGACGGTGAGGTTCACTTGTGCTTTTAAAAATCATGGGCGTCATTCTCCGACCCCCCGCCGGGTCGGAGAATGGCCGTTGGCCGCCATGAATCCCGCCCCCGCCCCCGCCGAAGTCTCCGGTACCGGAGATTGGGCGGGGGCGGGAATCGGGCCGCGCCGGTTGGCGGGACCCCCCGCTCAATTCTCCGGCCCAGATGGTCCGAAGTCCTGCCCAGAAATTGCCTGTCCCGCCGGCGTAAATCAAAGCTGGTATTTACCGGCAGGACCAGGCGGCGTGGGCAGGCTCCGGGGTCCTGGGGCACGGGGCGATCTGACCCCGGGGGGTGCCCCCACGATGGCCTGGCCCGCAATCGGGGCCCACCAATCCGCGGGCGGGCCTGTGCCGTGGGGGCACTCTTTCCCTTCCGCCTCCGCCACAGTCTCCCCCATGACGGAGGCGGAAGAGACTCTCCCCACTGCGCATGCGTGGGAAACTGTCGGCGGCCGCTGACGCTCCCGCGCATGCGCCGCATTTCCGCGCCAGCTGGCGGGGCACCAAACGCCATTTCCGCCAGCTGGCGGGGCGGAAATCCCTCCGGCGCCGGCCTAGCCCCTCAATGTTGGGGCTCGGCCCCCAAAGATGCGGAGCATTCCGCACCTTTGGGCTGGCGCGATGCCCGTCTGATTGGCGCCATTTTTGGCGCCAGTCGGCGGACATCGCGCCATTGGGGGAGAATTTCGCCCCATGTAACTGGCGCCGTGGCTGATGAGGGAGAGAGGGGGTTACGGAGAGCATCCAACATTGCCATAACTTTCTGACAGCTGAATTTAAATCACCACTTTTATTAGAAATCTCCCTCTAAACCAAAAAGGGTCAAAAAGATTTTCTAAATGATGTACAAGGATTTTCACTCCTTGACTCCTTTGCAGACTTAAGTAGGTGCGATTCAGGTCAAACTAATATTCAAAGTTATTCCTGGTATAACCTATATCTGCAAAGAAGGTTTTATCTACTTACCACTTAGTAGCTTCAATCCTGGGTCCCGCCTTGCTGAGCTTGAGTAAAGCAGACTTTGACAATTTTGCAATAACCACTATTTCAGGTTAGAATAAATTTTTAACTTTTACTTCAAAAGATAACATCACTGTCTTTACAACAAGTAAAAAAGATCTTGCTTCTGGATTTTCCATTCCGGTTCTTCGGACCTTGGTGGGCCCCTTGACAATCTCTTCTTGGGCGCGATTGCATCGCCGGGGGCCGGCGTGTCGCGAATTCTCCGCCCCCGGTGATTCGGCGGGGGCGGGAATCGCGCTGCGTCGGTCGGCGGGAATCCCGTGGCGATTCTCCGGTCCGCGATGGGCCGAAGTCCCGCCGCTGTCAACACACGCCAGCCGGCGTGGATTGAACCACCTTTGGGACGGCGGCGCGGGCGGGCTCCGGGGTCCTGGGGGGGGCGCGGGGCGATCTGGCCCTGGGGGGTGCCCCCAAGGTGGCCTGGCCCGCGATCGGGGCCCACCGATCCGCGGGCGGGCCTGTGCCGTGGGGGCACTCTTTTCCTTCCGCCTTCGCCATTGTCTCCACGATGGCGGAGGTGGAAGAGATTCCCTCCACTGCGCATGCGCGGGGATGCCATGAGCGGCCGCTGATGCTCCCGCGCATGCGCGGCCCCGGCAAAATCATTTCCGCGCCAGCTGGCAGGGCAGCAAAGGCCTTTCCCGCCAGCTGGCGGAAATCAGTCCTCAAGGTCAGGGCTCGGCCCCTCAAGGTGTAGAGAATTCCGCACCTTCGGGGCGGCACGATGCCGGACTGATTTGTGCCGTTTTTGGTGCCGGTCGGCGGACATCGCGCCGATTACGTAGAATCCCGCCCCTTATCTGTGGGTGTTCTCGGTAACTTCGATCCCCTGTTTGGCTACTGCATTCAGTCCTTCCCATCTACCGAAGCAGCTCTGAGAGCTGAAAGTGTTTGGCTGCTAGCGATTCAGGATTTGATCACCCTTCTAACAGGCGTGCTGGTTACATGACATTATCTTCAAGTAATATCTTCTGTCCATTTATGTAATTTTGTTTGTCCATTGTATTCATCTAGTTTCCATCATGCCTAACAAGAGGATGTTTCAATGATAAGCATTGGTAAAAAAAATGCTTTGATGCTTGTCAAATCCTAGAGGAGTGATACATCCGGTTCTCGTCATGTTTAAACTGATTCCTGCTTGGTGTTAATTTATGACTTAGTAGGCTCAACCCTTATCTCCAGACTTCTACTTTTAACAGATGACATGAAGTTTCTATTTTACACAAATGTGCATTATTTCACGTAATTCACTTAAGGGGTGAAATTCTCCCGAAACGGCGTGATGTCCGCCGACTGGCGCCCAAAACGGCGCCAATCAGACGGGCATCGCGCCGCCCCAAAGGTGCGGAATGCTCCGCATCTTTGGGGGCCGAGCCCCAACATTGAGGGGCTAGGCCGACGCCGGAGGAATTTCCGCCCCGCCAGCTGGCGGAAATGGCCTTTGTTGCCCCGCCAGCTGGCGCGGAAGTGACATGTCGGGGCGGCGCATGCGCGGGAGCGTCAGCGGCCGCTGACAGTTTCCCGCGCATGCGCAGTGGAGGGAGTCTCTTCCGCCTCCGCCATGGTGGAGACCGTGGCGAAGGCGGAAGGAAAAGAGTGCCCCCACGGCACAGGCCCGCCCGCGGATCGGTGGGCCCCGATCGCGGGCCAGGCCACCGTGGGGGCACCCCCCGGGGTCAGATCGCCCCGTGCCCCCCCCCAGGACCCCGGAGCCCGCCCACGCCGCCTTGTCCCGCCGGTAAATAGGTGCTTTAATTTTCGCCGGCGGGACAGGCAATTTATCGGCGGGACTTCGGCCCATTCGGGCCGGAGAATCGAGCGGGGGGGCCCGCCAACCGGCGCGGCGCGATTCCCGCCCCCGCCGAATCTCCGGTGCCGGAGACTTCGGCAACCGGCGGGGGCGGGATTCACGGCAGCCCCCGGCGGGGGGTCAGAGAAAGACGCCCAAGGTTCTGGCAATTCTAATCAATTGTTTGCTAAACTAATTAACTTCTATAAAAGGGTGGAACACTGTTCCCTTTATGTAACTAAAAACTTAATTTGCTAGAATTTCTCTAATTTGAAAGAAAGGTATCAGATTACAGCATAAGCTGTTTTAGAGGTGTTCTCTTAACACCTGTGTGATAAAGGCTGTCTGCATTTCAAACTCTCTTTTCTGAATGCTGTTAACCCTTTGTGGGATTTTTGCTTGCTTTTTCACATAATCCTTCGGGTTTTATCAGACCTTCATGTTTCAAATGACATCTTTCCCATTTTACTTTATACTTTTGTGCCGCTGGCCGGGGGGCTACTGCCAGGGCCAGGGGGAATGGCGGGAGGTGGCCAGGATATGGGCTGTGTAATCCACGTGGACAGGAACGGAATACCATTACTACAGCCTGCAAGGCAGCCATGCGGCTGTGCAGGCCGCTGACTGACCACTGTAAACCCAGGGCCACAGGTTGTATCAGTCTCCACCCAGGGCACCCCCCCAGGTGCACTCTGGCCTCAGCTGACCCATCAGTGGGATGGGCGAGCTCCAGTGCCATCTTGTTGGCTGAGATGGATGTGTCTGGGGAGTGAAGTGTGTTTATGTGGCTGCAGCTTATCAGCCTCCTGAGTGTCAATCACGGACCGAGAAAATCCCAGACGTTTGTCATTGGAATCGATTGTGTTCCACGTGGCGCTGGTGCTAGCCTCTCCACAATCGCTGAATCGCTCCCGATGAGGTGCCAGTTTTGCTGCCATGGAAGTCCACGAATCGACTCGGCGTCAACGCTTGGTCTCAGGGACGGAGAATCCAGTCGCTTATTTATTTGTTCTTTCACTGCAATTCACCCTTTGATAGCTGCAGGTTTCTATAAAAAAATATTGACTGACTCACTTAATTTCATTAGATCAGAGGACAGAATCATTTACAGTGCAGAAGGAGTCTCACCCGGCCTTGGAAAGAGCACCCTACTTAAGCCCATGCCTTCACCCTATCCCTGTAACCCAGTAACCTTTAGATACTAAGGGGCAATTTGGCATAGCCAATCCACCGGATCTGCACATCCTTGGGGTGTGGGACGAAACCGGAGCACCTGGAGGAAACCCACGCAGACACAGGGAGAACATGCAGACCCCGCACAGACAGTGACCCAAACCGGGGCTCGAACCTGGGACCCTGGAGCTGTGAAGCAACAATGCTAACCACTGTGCTACCCTGCCGCCCAAAGTTACTGTGTAAATCCCCTAGTCACCACATTCTAGTGCCTGTTTGGGTAGACTGAGGGAGAATTCAGAATGTCCATTCCACCTAACAAGCACGTCTTTCAGGACTGGTGGGAGGCAACCGAAGTACCCAGAGGAAACCCACACAGCCACGGGAGAACGTGCAGACTCCGCACAGTCAGTGACCCAAGCGGGAATCGAACCTGGGTCTCTGGAGCAGTGAAGCAACAGTGCTAACCACTGTGCTACCATGCCACCCAGGATGTGGAGTTAAATTCCCACCTTAAGCTTCCATTTATAACTAGTATCTTGTGCATGACCCAGGCCATACTTTCAAGCACTTGGGCCACTTGCTCTGGAAATTCATCTCTAAATTTTCCAGCCACCAACCTCTCTCTCCTCTTTTGTCCCTCCTCAAACTTATTACTTTGATCAAGCTCTTGTCCAACCCTATGATATCTCCTTCTTTGGCTTAATGACCATTTTATGGCTGCTCTTTCTTTTCTGAAGCACCAAAGAACAAACAAAGAACAAAGAAATGTACAGCACAGGAACAGGCCCTTCGGCCCTCCAAGCCCGTGCCGACCATACTGCCCGACTAAACTACAATCTTCTACACTTCCTGGGTCCGTATCCTTCTATTCCCATCCTATTCATATATTTGTCAAGATGCCCCTTAAATGTCCCTATCGTCCCTGCCTCCACTACCTCCTCCGGTAGCGAGTTCCAGGCACCCACTACCCTCTGCGTAAAAAACTTGCCTCGTACATCTACTCTAAACTTTGCCCCTCTCACCTTAAACCTATGCCCCCTAGTAATTGACCCCTCTACCCTGGGGAAAACACCGTTGGGTGTTTTGCTGCATTAAAGATATGAGATAGATACAATTTGTTATTTTATCTATTTGTGATATAGCAAAACACGATAGTCAATTTGTGAACAGGCAAGTCCCATAAGCAATGAGATAAATGTCCAGATGATCTATTTTAGTGATGTTGTGGTTTAACTGTTAGCTGTTAACTGTTAACTGTTAGCAAGAACACTGAGAACTACCCTCCATCTTCTTTGAAAGTGCAGCCCTATCAATATCAGTGCCTTAAGGTATTGTTTAAAAATGCAAGAGATTTTAGTACTAACAATCGTTACTTCTCCTGCTTCTTCACTAATACTTGGAAGAACTGGGGGTGGACGAGGTTACTAAGGGGCTGGGGAACATGCAGGCAGGGAAGGCCCCGGGACCAGATGGGTTCCCGGTGGAAGTTTATAGAAAATATGTGGACCTGCTGGCCCCGCTGTTGGTGAGGACTTTTAACGAGGCCAGGGAAGGGGGGACTCTACCCCCGACAATGTCGGAGGCGACGATATCGCTAATTTTGAAGCGGGATAAAGATCCGCTGCAGTGCGGGTCCTATAGGCCTATTTCACTACTAACTGTGGACGCCAAATTGCTAGCAAAGGTGCTGGCATCGAGGATAGAGGACTGTGTCCCGGGGGTGGTGCACGAAGACCAGACAGGATTCGTAAAGGGGAGACAACTAAATGTCAACGTGCGACGGCTATTAGGGGTGATAATGATGCCCCCAGTAGAGGGGGAGGCAGAGATAGTGGCGGCAATGGATGCAGAGAAGGCATTTGACAGGGTGGAGTGGGAGTATCTATGGGAGGTGCTGAGGAGGTTCGGGTTCGGGACCGGTTTGTTAGCTGGGTCAAACTCCTCTATGGGGCCCCAACGGCAAGTGTGGTCACGGGTCGGCAAAGATCGGAGTATTTCCGACTATACAGGGGAACAAGACAGGGATGCCCGCTATCTCCATTACTGTTCGCGTTGGCAATTGAACCACTGGCCATGGCGCTGAGAGACTCCAGAAAATGGAGAGGGGTGATTAGAGGGGGAGAAGAACACCGAGTGTCACTCTACGCGGATGACCTACTGTTGTATGTGACGGACCCAGTGGGCGGGATGACAGAGGTCATGCAGATATTGAGGAAGTTCGGAGATTTCTCGGGATATAGGCTTAACATGGTGAAGAGTGAACTTTTTGTGATACACCCTGGGGACCAGAGTAAAGGGATAGATGGCCTGCCTTTAAAGAAAGTGGAAAGAAACTTTCAATACCTGGGGATTCAGATAGCCAGGAGCTGGGGAACCTTGCACAGACTTAATCTGACACGACTGGTGGAACAAATGGAAGAGGACTTCAAGAGGTGGGACATGCAGCCACTGTCACTGGCGGGCAGAGTGCAGGCAATTAAGATGATGGTCCTCCCGAGGTTCCTATTTGTATTCCAATGTCTCCCTATACTGATCACTAAGGCCTTCTTTAAAAAAATAGACAGGAGCATCACGAGCTTCGTGTGGGCAGGGAAAGTTCCGAGGGTAAGGAGGGGGTTCTTACAACGTAGCAGAGACAGAGGGGGACTGGCGCTGCCGAATTTGGGCGACTACTATTGGGCCGCCAATGTGGCGATGATCCGTAAATGGATGATAGAGGGAGAGGGAGCGGCGTGGAAAAGACTAGAGAGAAAGTCCTGTAAAGGGACGAGTCTAGAGGCGCTGGTGACGGCGCCACTACCGTTCTCACCAAAAAAAATTTACCACGAACCCAGTGGTGGCGGCAACATTAAATATCTGGGGGCAATGGAGGCGACAGAGAGGTGTGCTGGGAGCCCTGGTGGGGTCCCCAATTAGGAACAACCATAGGTTTGCCCCAGGGAGGATGGATGGAGGATTCCAGAGCTGGCACCAGTTGGGAATTAGGAGGGTGGGAGATTTATTTATAGACGGGACGTTTGCGAGCTTGGGAGCGTTGGAGGAAAAGTATAAGCTGCCCCGGGGAAATTTCTTTAGGTATATGCAGGTGAGGGCGTTCACAAGACAACAGGTGAGGGAATTTCCATTGCTCCCGACACAGGGGATCCAGGATAGAATGCTCTCGGGGGTGTGGGTCGGGGAGGGCAAGGTGTCAGAGATATACCGAGAGATGAGAGAAGAGGGGGAGGAGCTGGTGGGCGAACTGAAAGGAAAGTGGGAAGAAGAGCTCGGGGAGGAGATAGAGGAGGGTCTGTGGGCTGATGCCCTAAGCAGGGTAAATTCCTCTTCCTCGTGTGCCAGGCTTAGCCTGATTCAATTTAAGGTGCTACATAGAGCACACATAACGGGAGCAAGGTTGAGCAGGTTCTTCGGAGTGGAGGACAAGTGTGGGAGGTGCGGCGGAAGCCCGGCAAACCCCACACATATGTTTTGGTTGTGCCCGGCACTGGAGGGGTATTGGAGGGGAGTGACGGGAGTGATTTCGAAGGTGGTGAAGGTCCGGGTCAAACCAGGCTGGGGGTTAGCTTTATTTGGAGTTGCGGATGAGCCGGGAGTGCAGGAGGCGAAAGAGGCCGATGTTGTGGCCTTTGCGTCCCTAGTAGCCCGGCGTAGGATTTTACTCATGTGGAAGGAAGCGAAACCCCCGGGCTGGAGGCCTGGATAAACGATATGGCGGGGTTCATAAAACTGGAGCAGATTAAGTTTGCACTGAGAGGATCGGCTCAAGGGTTCACCAGAAGGTGGCAACCATTCCTCGACTACCTAGCGGAACGTTAGAGGGAAGATAGATGACCAGCAGCAGCCCGGGGGGGGGGAGAGGGGAGGGGGGGGGGGGGGGGGAGAGGGGGGGGGGGGGGGGGAGAGGGGAGGGGGGGGGGGGGGGGGGGGGGAGAGGGGAGGGGGGGGGGGGGGGGGAGAGGGGAGGGGGGGGGGAGGGGGGAGGGGAAAGTTTCATTTTATGTTAATTGGTTAGTTTACCATGTTAGTTAGTTACTCTTTATTAGATTGTAGTTATCATGTTACATGTACTGTTAAATTTTCTTTATGTTTGATGTGTAAGGGGAAAAAATTGTGAACGAAAAATTTCAATAAAATATATTTCAAAAAAAAAAAAATACTTGGAAGAACTGAAGAAGGATATGATTATGCGGTACAATGTAAATGTTTGTCTTAACTCAAAGGCACTCTCAACTCAACGTTGTTTTTCAGATCACATAAAAATTATTCATGGGCTTGAAGATATAAGTGTATTTGCACAAAACACTGTGAAATTTGTATGTGAGGTTTCTCGTGAAGATGCTACAAATGCTCAATGGTGGTTGAATGGAATACTAATTCAAAGTGATCAGCTCCATGAAGTTAAAGCTACTGATAAGATACACACCTTGACACTGAAAAATCCCACACCAGATGATTCGGGAACAGTTGTCTTCAATATCGGCTGTGAAAGTTCAACAGCTAAGTTGGTAGTGCAAGAAAAAGCTAAAGGTATTTTACTGACATTTTTATACCTCAGAGGAATTGACATGCTTAGGGTGCTCTTAACATGTATTTCAGTACTATATAACACCACAAAGTGGTTGTATATGTTTTCTCAACAGTTTTTTTAATGTGTACAGTTTTTCTAAAATATGCAAAAGATTTTTTTAAAGCTTATAACCATCCCCTGCATTTTCATCTTCGAAGAGTGTTTAATACTGCTCAAATATTGTTCAAATAGCAATGGCAACCCTCAATTAAATGGTTACAATACTAATTACTTGTGCCTGAGCACCCTGTTTGACTGTTAGAGACAGGTTATTGACTGCATCAGGCTCTCTGACATTCATGTACATGGTGGTGGATTCTCCATTCAACGCCTCTCCGGGTTTCCCGATCCGGCGGAGAATGGAGTGTCAGGAGAAAAAATGGTTTGGTTGGCACCAAACCCTTTAAATGCTCCAATTCCCTACCAGTGGCCACAGCGCACTACATGCCCTATTCCGGCAGAAGGTTGCAAATCAAGCATTTAAATAAATGCTAATGTCATTAACGGGCTCGAAGCCCGAGTCTCCACCGCAGGTTTGCTCTGATTCCTACGGTGGAAATTCCACTGGGCAGACTTTGTCCAAGCGTGGCCCTGACACAGTGGAACCCTAGGTGGGTCAAGGGAGTCAGAGCATAACTCAGGTGCCCCCCAGAAGGCCCCCTTCTCCCCCCAGCGCAAATGCTCCCCCCCCACCACGGGAATATAGGTCACCCCCCACCAGCATGCATTCATGACGTTGAGCCAACTCCCCCCCCCATCAGAATCCCCAACAAAGAACCCCATCAGAACCCCTAACAGAGACCCCCATCTGTCATCCTGCCTGAAAGCTGGAGCAGTCCAGGCATACATCACTGCATTTTCACTTACCCATCCCTAACATCTGTTGCCGCAGACAAAGGTGTTTAAAGCAGCAGCTGTTATAATTATCAGAGGAGCCTTGCAAAGCCAAGTACACTTTAAAGGGCTTCAAATCCATTGACAGCCTTTGAAATGCAAATCCATTCAATTTCACACAGCAGTGCATTTCACTAGCCAGTGATTGACAGTTGTATTGGTCCAGATACGACTGCTAAGTGGTTTGTTTGTTTATTTTTCCCTTCACACTTGAATGCATCTCAGTTCCCTCCATTGATGCTAACCACAATGTTTATAAACACTCTTGCAGAGTCTGTTGGAGGTGGCAGTGGTTGGATGTTATTGTATTTCGGCTGACACAAAGGTAGAGCGAGAGGGCAGGGGGGGCCTTTAAATTGGTGATTTCCAGTTCATGGCCTAACCTCTCTTCCGCCTGATGTCAGTCCTAGGCACCCGATTGGGCATGAAGCTCCCATTTCCCCACTCTAATTGGCCGGGCAGTCTCTCTTTATTTGCAATGGTGAGACAGAGAGTACAGGGTGGTGAGCGGACCACCCACTTCCCACCTCCCACCCTGCCGGAGACCATGTCCCATGTCTTGGAAGATTTGAAAACAAATTGCCCCTTAATAGGCATGGAGATTATTTACCAAGGGTACTCTTGTAACACAGTTGCAATTGCACAGAACTGACCATTTTCCAACTCTTGGTCATTTGAAAATGTTTAATTTGCCTTACAGAGTTAAGCACCTTGTAACGTTTTCAGGGCTAGGGTGGTCTAAGCTAGTCTTAGTCCCCTAAGTGGACAGGAGTTCTACAGATTTTATTTCCTCATTAACCTAGATTGTTATCTGTCTCAGGGAATTACATGGCTTCAGGTGAAATGAGGAGCACATGTAGGAGCATGCACACATGCATGGGGCAGGCTGGATCGACCACAGGGTCTTGAACTGATTTGTAATTTTTCATATGTTTGTAAATTTTTAACTCACTTCGGTTTACATTAATTCATAAAGCTCCCGTCTTCCTCTGGTGGGTCCTCAATCATGCAGTTGCAGTGAGCAATTAAATAGGCAACCAGTGAGATTTTAGCATGGTTAAGACAATAAAACACTCCATTTTAAGGGCTTCCTTTCTCCTCTAGATATGTGGAACAAAAGGTTCAGCTTGGAACAGCACAGTCCCAAAGTTAAATACCACTTGATTTGACCTGAGAAGTCGGTCACAATATTTAGAATATAGCGAGAGGCACCTTCACTTTGCCAGTAGCCATAAAGTGTGTGTTTTTTGCCATTGCCATTGAGGGAATTTTGAAATGTGCAGGACAGTCACTCAGAAAAGGTAGCAATAGCTTTCGGTGAAGTAGACATTTAGGGCGGGATTAACCGGCTGTTCACACCAGCGGGAAATTCCAGTACCACGCAGGATACGGATTTCCCAGCGACGATGGGTGCTCTCAACAAAAGTCCTGTTGACAACTGTGGGATCAGTAAATCCTGCTGGCAGGACGCCTTCGCCGCCGAAAATCACACGGCGGTGTGGTCGGTAAATCCCACCCTGAGGGTTAGATTAGGGGTCATTGTGCATGTGGAAATTGTTCCGGTGCTGTGGATGAGTGCAGTAAAAAATTAAAGTAATAATTGAATACTTGAAGCTTTCCACATTTGATGTAACTATAACAAGGGTATTTATGAGTCTTAAAAAATAAAAGCAAATTACTGCGGATGCTGGAATCTAAAACAAAAGAGAAAATGCTGGAAAATCTAAGCAAGTCTGGCAGCATCTGTTGGGAGAGAAAAGAGCTAACGTTTCGAGTCCGATGACTCTTTGACAAACAGTCATCGGACTCGAAACGTTAGCTCATTTCTCTCCCTACAGATGCTGCCAGACTTGCTGAGATTTTCCAGCATTTTCTCTTTCGTTATTTATGAGTCTTAATAGTTTTTATGTGCATCCTTAATTTTATTCATTGTTAAAAATCATGCATCTTTGAACCTCAGCTTTACCGGCCTATTTCAAGCAAGAGCTTAAGAATGTGGAAGCTGAAGAAGGTCACACAGTCACACTACACTGTGAACTTTCCAAGTCTGATGCACCTGTGGAATGGAGAAAGAGACTTGTAGTGCTTCAACCAAGTGACAAGTATGAAATGAAGCAAAATGGTGCCGTTGTTGAGTTGTTAATCCACAATGTCAAACGAGGAGATGCTGGAAAATATACTTGCTATTCTGAGAATCTACAAACAACAGCCTCCTTAACTGTTACAGGTGATAATTCAACTTTTTTTTACTGCAAAGCTTTTTGGAGGATGGATTTTAGCAGTGGAACAGCTTAGATCCTTGATGCCCGATTCAAACATCTATAACAGTCAAAATGCTTTCCCAGAAGAATTGCCAGGGTACTACCCTGCCCTGTCCACGACAACATGGGTCTCTCTAATGGCCTGGGAGACCCTCCCACTCCAAAAAAAATTGCCATTACGAATGGTCAACGTTGCAAATCAATACAAGGGCAGGAGGTCCAGGGTGCCGGGTGAATCCCACGAACGCATAATGGCCTAATTTCTCATTTAAATATATTGATCTGGATCACACCCAGTGAGGGCAAGATCCAGATCATGGGATCGCATGAGACTCCGTTAAATCTGACAAGACATTTCGAGCGTCCTAAAACTCGCGAGAGATGACCGTCTGAGCCAGGCCACCGCAATCTTGAGAGGAACATCCCAAGTCCACGGACCTGGCACCAAGTCACTACCCTTGGGTGCTCCCAACAAGCCGAAGAGTTTTCATTGTTTTTTTAGTGCTTTTTTAGCGTCGGTAAAGGGCGGCAGGGTAGCACAATGGTTAGCACAGTTGCTTCACAGCTCCAGGGTCCCAGGTTCGATTCCCAGCTTGGGTCACTGGCTGTGCGGAGTCTGCACGTTCTCCCCGTGTCTGCGTGGGTTTCCTCCGGTATCCTCCCACAGTCCACAAATGTGCAGGTTAGGTGGATTGGCCATGATAAATTGCTCTTAGGTTAGGTGGAGTTACTGGGTTACGGGGATTGTCATAATATACACTTGCAGACACACAGACTGATGGACACACAGCAAGACCAATCAACATACGCAACACAGCAGCCAATCACCAGTTAGAGCACACTCACTATAAAGACGAGGCATCAGAGTTCCCGCTCATTCGGGATGCAGCCTCTCAGAAGGACAGAGCTCACAGCTTCCAGCACAGATCTTCACCATGTACCGAGTGCATAGACTGGTTAGGACAGGCATAGGTCTTTAGTTTAACCTAACATCGTGTTAACCCACAGTGAAAGTATGTTCAACAGTTTCTAACTTAATAAAATAGTGTTGTACTATTTTAAGTGTTCCACAGATCCAGAGCACCCAACACATCAGGGATAGGTTGGAGGGTCAGCAGGAGTCAGCTGACTTGCGGAAGTGCAATGGGGGGAGTAAACCAGCTAGGGTGGGGCCTAGCGGGGTGGGAGAGGGGGGGGGGGAGGGGAATAGATTTGCTGCTGCTAAGGTCAAGGAGGAGCTGGAGCGAGTGGGGGGGGGGGGTTGAGACGGGGGTATGCCGCTGTGGGGAACAGGCCGGGTGTGGGGTGCGGGCACGTGGCTGGCCGAGGAGGGGTCATGGCTAGTCGGCGGGGGAGGGAGGCGGGTAGCCCCCTGATCCGGCTGATAACCTGGAATGTAAGGGGACTGAATGGGTCGGTTAAGCGGGCCCGCGTGTTCGCACACCTGAAGGGGCTCAAGGCGGATGTGGTTATGCTCCAGGAGACACACCTGAAGGTGGCAGACCAGGTAAGACTGAGGAAAGGGTGGGTAGGTCAGGTGTTTCACTCGGGGCTAGATGCCAAAAATCGAGGGGTGGTGATCTTGGTGGGAAAGAAGGTGTCATTCGAGGCGTCGAGCAATGTGGCAGATAATGGCGGTAGGTACATAATGGTCAGTGGTAAGTTGCAGGGAGAGAGGGTGGTACTGGTCAATGTGTATGCTCCGAACTGGGACGATGCGGGTTTTATGCGCCGTATGTTGGGTCGGATCCCAGACTTGGAAGTGGGGGGCCTGATAATGGGGGGAGACTTTAACATGGTGTTGGATCCGGCACTGGATCGCTCCAGGTCTAGGATGGGTAGGAAGCTGGCGGCGGCTAGAGTGCTGAGGGGATTTATGGACCAAATGGAAGGGGTGGACCCTTGGAGATTTGCAAGGCCGGGGGCTAGGGAATTTTCATTCTTCTCACATGTCAATAAGGCTTATTCTCGAATCGACTTTTTCATTTTGAGTAGGGCGCTGATAGCGAGAGTAGAGGATACTGAGTATTCGGCAATAGCCATTTCGGACCACGACCCGCATTGGGTGGACTTGAAGATGGGGGAGTAGAGGGACCATGTTGGGCTTGGAGGTGGGGCTGTTGGCGGACGAGGAGGTGAGCGAGCGGGTCCGAGGAAGTATAGAGAGGTACTTGGAGACCAACGACAATGGGGAGGTCCGAGTGGGGATGGTATGGGAGGCACTGAAGGCGGTGGTGAGGGGAGAGCTGATCTCCATTAGGGCCCACAAGGAGCGGAGGGAGAGGCTGGTGGGGGAGATGGTGAGGGTAGACAGGAGGTATGCGGACGACCTGAGGAAGGATTGTTGAGGAAGAGGCGCAGCCTCCAGGCCGAATTCGACCTGGTGAACGCCAGGAAGCCGGAGGTGCAGTGGAGGAAGGCCCAGGGGGTGGTCTACGAGTATGGGGAAAAGGCAAGCCGGATGCTGGCGCATCAGCTTCGGAAGTGGGACGCAGCTAGGGAGATCGGGGGAGTTAAGGACAGGGGAGGGAGCGTGGTGCGGAGTGGGGTAGGCATCAATGGGGTCTTCAGGGACTTCTACGAGGAATTATACAGATCCGAGCCCCCACGGGAGGAGGGAGGGATGGGCTGTTTCCAAGACCAATTGATGTTTCCAAAGGTGGAAGAGGGAGTGGTGGCGGGACTGGGGGCTCCGATTGGGCTGGAGGAGCTGATCAAAGGGATAGGAAGCATGCAGGCGGGGAAGGCACCGGGGCCGGACGGTTTCCCGGTCGAGTTCTATAAAAAATATATGGACCTGTTGGGCCCGCTGTTAGTTAGGACCTTTAATGAAGCAAGGGATGGGGGTGGTCTTTATCCCCGACGATGTCCCGGGCACTGATCTCCTTGATCCTGAAGCGGGACAGGGATCCCCTGCAATGTGGGTCTTACAGACCGATTTCCTTGCTAAATGTAGATGCCAAGGTGCTGGATAAGGTCTTAACCACGAGGATTGAGGATTGTGTGCCGCAGATCATCCATGAAGACCAGACGGGGTTTGTGAAGGGGAGACAGTTGAACGTGAATGTGCGGAGACTTTTGAACGTTATCATGATGCCGGCAAGGGAGGCGGAGATCGTGGTGGCGATGGACGCTGAGAAAGCCTTCAATAGGGTAGAGTGGGGGTACCTGTGGGAGGTGCTGAAGAGGTTCGGGTTTGGGAGGGATTTGTCAGGTGGGTTAGGCTGTTGTATGAGGTCCCGATGGCGAGTGTGGCCACAAATGGGAGGAGGTCCGAATACTTTCGGTTGCACAGAGGGACGAGACAGGGGTGTCCCCTGTCCCCCCTGCTCTTCACACTGGCGATTGAACTCCTGGCTATGGCACTGAGAGAGTCGAGGAACTGGAGGGGGTTGGTGCGGGGTGGGGAGGAGCATAGGGTGTCGCTTTATGCGGATGACCTGCTGCTGTATGTGGCGGACCCGGTGGGAGGAATGCCAGAGGTAATGAGGATCCTTAGGGAATTCGGGGACTTTTCGGGGTACAAGCTCAATATGGGGAAGAGCGAGCTGTTCGTAGTTCAGCTAGGGGACCAGGAGAGGGGGACTGGCGAGCTCCCACTAAAAAGGGCGGAGAGGAGCTTCAGATATTTGGGAGTCCAGGTGGCCAGGAGCTGGGGGGCCCTGCTTAGGCTTAACTTTACAAGGCTGGTGGAGCAAATGGAGGAGGAGTTCAAGAGGTGGGACGCGTTGCCGCTGTCCTTGGTGGGTAGGGTGCAGTCAATCAAAATGACGGTGCTCCCAAGGTTTTTGTTCCTGTTCCAGTGCCTCCCCGTGTTTATCCCGAAGGCTTTTTACAGGCGGGTTAACAGAAGTATAATGGGGTTTGTGTGGGCGCAAGGGACTCCGAGGGTTCATAGGTTCATAGAATTTACAGTGCAGAAGGAGGCCATTCAGCCCATCGAGTCTGCACCGGCTCTTGGAAAAAGCACCTTACCCAAGACCACACCTCCACCCTATCCCCATAACCCAGTAACCCCACCCAACACGAAGGGCAATTTTGGACACTAACGGGAATTTAGCATGGCCAATCCACCTAACCTGCACATCTTTGGACTGTGAGAGGAAACCCACGCACACACGGGGAGAACGTGCAGACTCCGCACAGTGACCCAAGCCAGGAATCGAACCCAGGACTCTGGAGCTGTGAAGCTATTGTGCTAACCACTATGCTACCGTGCTGCCCGGTAGCTCAAGGAAGACAATTAGAGATCCAACCTCTCAAATTTTTCATGACTTGAAACTTAATCACACTCAGCTACTGCCTGAAGGAGCCGCCAGGAGTTGGTACATGTAGGAAGGATACTAGAATAACCCTGATTGGAAATACCAGAACAGTAGGGCACATAGATTTGTATAGGAACAAGATTTAGTATAACCAATGGGCAGTGGGGGAAAAGAGATTGCCATCTGAGAGGCATAGCCTTGTAAATATAGATTGGTTATCACTACATGGCTTCTAGTCAGACCCTTTATGGACAAACATCCCAGGGATTTGCCTTCAAATGCATATGTTTTACTATTGACACAGAATAGAAATTAATATAAAGAACACAAACACTGCGCTGGTCAGCTTCAAGAAACCAGGGTATTGTGACTTGTTCTTTTTTAGCAAGTAGTTCCCAAATCATCTCGAGTCATCTCCAAAGTCCCTCAAAGTATGCAATATTTCCCAAGAATGAACGTCAACAACAGAGCCTACTTCATTGAAATAAAAACAAATTTCCTTTCCGAAATAACTTAAAACCAAAAATTAAAATCGCGAGTTCTAGTAATGGAGTAAGAAGCACTTTTCTACCTCAATTTCTTTGTCCTCCACTTCAATCAAGCAGATATACTCCTGGCTTGTAGGTAGTGCTCACTCAATGTATGATATCAGCCATCATTAAATTCAACTCTCAGAGCTAGCGTACACCACACACAGACACCAAAGCACCTCAAGATACACAGATACATTTTTAAAATGGTAAACGTAGGCGTAAATGCGAGAAGAAAAGTGAATGTGCAAACTTCTCTGAATTCAAGTCTATGCTACAGTTTGGATAAATAAATGGGATAAGGGTGTATATAAATAGGAGGGGGGAAAAATTGGCACTTCTGGGGCGAAATTCTCCCCCAACGGCGGGATGCCCGCCGACTGGCGCCAAAGCCGGCGCCAATCAGACGGGCATCGCGCCGGCAAAAAGGTGCGGAAGTCTCCGCATCTTTGGCGGCCTAGCCCCAACATTGAGGGGCTAGGCTGACGCCGGAGGGATTTCCGCCCCGCCAGCTGGCGTAAATGGCGTTTGTTGCCCCGCCAGCTGGCGCGGAAATGCGGCGCATGCGCGGGAGCGTCAGCGGCCGCTGTCAGTTTCCCAGCGCATGCGCGGGAGCGTCAGCGGCCGCTGTCAGTTTCCCGCGCATGCGCAGTGGGGAGAGTCTCTTCCGCCTCCGCCATGGTGGAGGCCGTAGCGGAGGCGGAAGGGAAAGAGTGCCCCCACGGCACAGGCCCGCCCGCGGATCGGTGGGCCCCGATCGCGGGCCAGGCCACCGTGGGGGCACCCCCCGGGGTCAGATCGCCCCGCGCCCCCCCCCCCCAGGACCCCGGAGCCCGCCCACGCCGCCTGGTCCCGCCGGTAAATACCAGGTTTGATTTACGTCGGCGGGACAGGCAATTCCTGGGCGGGACTTCGGCCCATCCGGGACGGAGAATCCAGCGGGGGGTCCCGCTAACCGGCGCGGCCGGATTCCCGCCCCCGCCCAATCTCAGGGAGCGGAGACTTCGGCGGGGGCGGGGGCGGGATTCACGGCGGCCAACGGCCATTCTCCGACCCGGCGGGGGGTCGGAGAATGACGCCCCTGGTATCCACATGTTGCCTGTCGACCGACTCCAGAACAGCATCGATATCCCACACCATGCCAGATGTCACAACCTAATCAGTGGGATGGGGCTGAAGGCTGATCCCCCTCAACTTGCTGACTCTCTTGCCCGAGGAGGTTGAGACTTGGCCTCGTTTCTGTAATCCACGAGTCGGGCGATGGCATGGCCTGTGTTAGGATGAGTGTCTTGACCGTTTCCCCTGAATCTGATTCAGTACGTTTATTGTGTCTTTTATCAGGGCATCGAAAATCCCATCTGCCAACTGCATCTTCACACAAAGCTCATCCTCGTCATAATTCACCCACTGGGCTTCACTGGGTGAGAAGGGTGTTCCTGGAGCGGAGTAGAGATAGGGGGCGCTGGCGCTGCCCAACCTCTGTGGGTACTCCTGGGCCGCCAATGCGACGATGGTGCGCAAGTGGGTGATGGAGGGGGAGGGGGCTGCATGGAAGAGGCTGGAGAAGGTGTCCTGTGTGGGTGCGAGTCTGGGGGCACTGGCAACGGCGCCGCTGCCGCTCCCTCCAAGGAGGTATACCACGAGCCCGGTGGTGGTGGCGGCCCTCAAACTTTGGGGGCAGTGGAGGCGGCATAGGGGGGAAGTTGGGGCCTCTGCGTGGACCCCATTATGGGGGAACCACCGGTACGAAAGTTGGGGGACCTGTTTGTGGACGGGAAGTTCGCGAGCTTGGGTGAGCTGGAGGAGAAGTACGGGCTCCCCCCGGGGAACACCTTCAGGGACTTACAGGTAAGGGCGTTTGCCAGACGGCAGGTGGGGGAATTCCCGCGGCTACTGCCACACGCAGTAAAGGACAGGGTACTCTCGGGGGGGTGGGTGGGAGTGGGGAAGATCTCGGAAACTTACCAGGTGATGCAGGAGGAGGAGGAGGCCTCGGTGGTGGAGTTGAAACGTAAGTGGGAGGAGGAGTTGGGAGAAGAGATCGAAGAGGGGACGTGGGCAGATGCACTAGGGAGGGTGATCTCTTCCTCTTCGTGCACGAGGCTCAGCCTCATACAGTTTAAGGTGCTGCACAGGGCACACATGACCAGGACAAGGATGAGCCGGTTCTTTGGGGGTGAGGACAGGCGTGTTAGGTGCTCAGGGAGCCCAGCAAATCACACCCATATGTTCTGGGCATGCCCAGCGCTGGAGGAATTTTGGAAGGGCATAGCGAGGACGGTGTCGAGGGTGGTAGGATCCAGGGTCAACCCGGGCTGGGTGCTCGCAATATTTGGGGTGACAGAGTATCCGGGAGTGCAGGAGGCGAAAGAGGCCGGAATTCTGGCCTTTGCGTCCCTGGTAGCCCGGCGAAGGATTCTCCTTCAGTGGAAAGATGCGAGGCCCCCAAGCGTGGAATCCTGGATCAGCGATATGGCAGGGTTCATTAAATTGGAGAGGGTGAAATTCGCCTTGAGTGAAAGTACAAGGGTTCTTTAGGCGGTGGCAACCGTTCTTAGACTTTATGGCAGGACGATAGACATTGGTCAATGGCAGCAGCAGCTCAGTGGGGGGGGTTTACTTTATTTTTGGTTATGTTATTTACACTGGAGGGTCTGAGGGGGTGTATACACCTGTTGTGTTAAGTCGGGGTGATAATGTTAATTTATTATTAATGTACAGGGGGAGGGGTTTGGGGGGGTTGCTTTTTTAGATTGTGTTTTGTACTTAACCCTTTTGGGTTCTTTTTTCTTTCTCATTTTGTTATTGATATTTAATGAAAACCTTTAATAAAAAAATTTTTTTTTTTTCAAAAGGGATAGGTTGGAGGTGTGGACTTAAGTAGGGTGCTCTTTCCTAGAGCCGGTGCAGACTCGATAAGCCGAACGGCCTCCTTCTGCGCTGTAAATTCTATGATTCTATGATCCCGCTCTCCCTCACAGTCATTCTCCGACCCCCCGCCGGGTTGGAGAATTGCCGGGGGCTGCCGTGAATCCCGCCCCCGCCGGTTGCCGAAGTCTCCGGTACCGGATATTCGGCGGGGGCGGGAATCGGGCCGGATGGGCCGAAGTCCCGCCGATAAATTGCCTGTCCCGCCGGTGTGGATTAAACCACCTTTTGAACGGCGGGACAAGGCGGCGTGGGCAGGCTCCGGGGTCCTGGGGGGGGGGCGCGGGGCGATCTGACCCCGGGGGGTGCCCCCACGGTGGCTTGACCCGCAATCGGGGCCCACCGATCCGCGGGCGGGCCTGTGCCGTGGGGTCACTCTTTCCCTTCCGCCTCCCCCACGGTTTCCACCATGGCGGAGGCGGAAGAGACTCCCTCCACTGCGCATGCGCGGGAAACTGTCAGCGGCCGCTGACGCTCCCGCGCATGCGCCGCCCCGATATGTCAATTCCGCGCCAGCTGGTGGGGCAACAAATGCCGTTTCCGCCAGCTGGCGGGGCGGAAATCCCTCCAGCGTCGACCTTGCCCCTCAATGTTGGGGCTCGGCCCCCAAAGATGCGGAGCATTCCACACCTTTGGGGCGGCGCGATGCCCGTCTGATTGGCGTCGTTTTGGGCGCCAGTCGGCAGACATCGCGCCGTTTGGGGAGAATTTTGCCCCACGTTTGTAAATACTTGTAGAAATTCACACCCGCGAGACCTCCGCCAGAGAGGAGTGGAGCATTGTGTGGGCATACTGTGTCCAACCCACTAATCAGATTTAAATGCATGCGAATACCGTGTTTGCATGCCATTGCCCTTACAGGGCGTGTAACGCCCATTATCACCAGCGAGGGACAGGAGCATGGCATCCGAGTGTGTACAGATCTCGATTTTAGCCGGATGCCTGATTTTCCACCCGATCACGGTAGCGTTTGAGGTGGAGAATTTCGCCCAGTACAGCTTTGATAATTAAGGAGGGTTGGGTTGATTTTGTATCCTGAGCATATAAGACAACTATACAGCCACTATAGTCAAAAATTGGCAAAAACATTTCACAGCCATAAAATTCAACAGCTTTATCAAATCTAAATTTAGAAGTTCTTTATCACCTGGAAATCTTAATGTATTGAGTTTGATAGAAATTTATATTGATCTACAAATCTTACACAATCCTGTACATAATCCTATAAATAAAATGTAGCCTCTTTACTTTTCACAAAGTTGACTCCTTTAATCAGTAGTATACATCTGTAAAGGACGGTGCTTACTAAACATCTGGGCCAGAATTCTCCGGTCGTTCACTGGCGAAGGATTCTCTGGTCCAATCGGCAGTGCACCCCCGCCCACAGGTTTCCCGGTAGCATGGGGTGACTCCAATGGGAAACCTCATTGACAGCAGTGGGAGCAGAGAATCCCACCGCCAGCGAACAATGCACCGCCTCCTGCCGCTAAGGAACACATGGCTGGGAGGGTGGAGTATCCTGCTTCTGATTGCACTCATCCTGGAGAGTTAAATAGCATTTGTATTTGTTGGTTAAGAGCTTTAAGTGACTGTGCATATTTGGATTTTATTAGCTGCCAATAAAGAAAATTTTAACAGTTTAATTTTAAGATGTTTTTGTTTTATTTTCCAGAACCTGAAATAAAAGTGGTTTCTGGTTTAAAAAACATTGATGTCTTTGCTGGTGAGTCAGCCACATTTAGTTGCGAGCTTTCACACAAAGACGTGGAGAATGTGCAATGGTGGTTGGATGGTTCACCCCTACAGAACAATGATCTGAATGAGATATCCGTTCAAGATGGAAAGATCCATACGTTGACGTTACAAAACCTGGGAACTGATGACTCGGGAACAGTGACATTTAAGGCCGGGACACTTATTTCTTCAGCAAAATTATTAGTTAAAGGTATTTCGTGAGACAAAGTCTGTTTTAACCATTGTTCTGTAAATGCTGTTAGTTTCACTAAGTTTCTTTGCAAATCTTAAGAGGTGATATGATCTCATTTTGGAATTGAATAGCTAGTAGATGGGTGAATGTGTGACCTGCAGAGTACTGGACTACATATAAATGGTTATTCATTTCCCCTTGATCTGAGGTGGACAAATTCTATTTTTTCTATCTTGCCATAGGAGGAGGAATAAAGGAAATCAAGGCTTGAGTGGATGGCTGGGGAGGGGGAACTATAGTGTAGGGGTTCAAGAATGGAGGTTGGATCTTGCAGTGGTAGTTGGGGAAACCATCACGGTAGGGGAAACCCTGAGATTGGTGTTTAGGGAGCAGGTTGGCTGCAGCAGCTGCATGGAGATATCATCAGTGCAGAGGAGGGGTGGCTGTCTACATTCATGGTGGAGGACCGGACAAGTCACAATCAGCATGGCCAGGCCATATGTTTGCTGCTGGGGTTGGGAATACTTCTATGTTCTTTTTTTGTTAACCCCTTGACCCTTTCATGCCTGCCTTATTTTGTTGACAAAAAGTTTTTTTTAATGAGTTAGAACAAGAAAAACACATGAATAAATATTTTGCAACATGTCAGATGGAGAGGTAATTTGATAAAATTAGGTAAACCTTGGTGAGATTCTTCATTCTTCGCCCCTACGTTCTGGGGCGAGATTCTCCGACCCCCCCTCCGGGTCGGAGAATCGCCGGGGGCTGGCGTGAATCCCGCCCCCGACGGTTGCCGAATTCTCCGGCACCGGATATTCGGCTGGGGCGCGCCCCCCCCCCCCCCCCCCCCCCCCCCCCCCCCCCCCGGCGATTCTCCGGATGGGCCCTAAGTCCCGCTGCTAGAAATGCCTGTCCCCGCCGGCGTGGATTAAACTACCTCTCTTACCGGCGGGACAAGGCGGCGCGGGCGGGCTCCGGGGTCCTGGGGGGTGGGGTGCGGGGGGATCTGGCCCCGGGGGGTTGCCCCCACGGTGGCCTGGCCCGCGATCGGGGCCCACCGATCCGCGGGCGGGCCTGTGCCGTGGGGAGACACTCTTTTCCTTCCGCCTGCGCCACGGTCTCCACCATGGCGAAGGCGGAGAAGAGACTCCCTCCACAGCGCATGCGCGGGGATGCCGTGAGCGGCCGTTCACGCTCCCGCGCAATGCGCCGCCCGGAGATTTTCCGCGCCAGCTGGCGGGGGCACCAAAGGCCTTTTCTGCCAGCTGGGCGGGGTGGAAATTAGTCCGGCGCGTGCCTAGCCCCCTTAAGGTTGGGGGCTCGGCCCCCCAAGGTGCGGAGGATTCCGCACCTTTGGGGGCGGCGCGATGCCCGACTGATTTGCGCCGTTTTGGGCACCGGTTGGCAGACATCGCGCCGATACCGAAGAATTTTGCCAACAGGTATCCCGATGCGGCAGAGAATCCCACGTGAGGCCAAAAACAGGATTTGCCGCCGGGAGGCAGACCCGTCCCCACTCCCACCCCGCATCTCATAGTGCCCCCCCCGCCTCCCCCTGTGCCGGCAGGAACAAGCAAACAGCTGATCTGCATTGATTTGAATGCAATTAGAAACTTACAGAGAAAATAGAAGCAGAAGGAGGCATTCGGCCTTCACGCCTGCTCCGTCACTCATTAAGATCATGGCTGATCATCAAATTCAGTACCCTGATCCCGCCTTCCACCCTCTATCACTGATCCCTTTAGCCCCAAGAGCTATATCTAATTATTTCTTGAAATTACACAATGTCTTGGCCTCACTATTTTCTGTGGTAGTGAATTCCACAGGTTCATCACTCTCTGGGTGAAGAAATGTCTCCTCACCTCAGTCCTAAAAGGTTTACCCTTTATCCTCAAACTATGACCTCTAGTTCTGGAGTCCCCACCATTGGGAACATTCTTTTTGAATCTACCCTGTCTATTCCCAGTGGAATGTGAACATTTTGGGTCCTAGCACAGATCCCTGCAGTACCCCGCTCGTCACTGCCTGCCAATCAGAAGAAGACACATTTATTCCAACTCTGTGTTTCCTGTCTGCTGACCAGCTTTCTATCCATCTCAAGACACTATCCACAATCCCATGTGCTTTAACTTTACATAGTAATCTGTTATGTGAGACCTTATCGAAAGTCTAAATCCAGCAGTTCTCCCTGGTCAGCTCTACTAGTTGAAATGAAAATCGCTTAGTGTCACAAATAGGCTTCAAATGAAGTTACTGTGAAAAGCCCCTAGTCGCCACATTCCGGCGCCTGTTCGGGGAGGCTGGTACAGGAATTGAAGCGTGCTGCTGGCCTGAGTTGGGCTGCTTTCAAATCCAGCGATTTAACCCTGTGCTAAACCAGCCCCTGGTTACATGTAGTTACATCTTCAAAGAATTCTAGTAGATTTGTCAAGCATGATTTCCCTTCCATGAATCTATGCTGACTTTGTTTGATTATACTACTGCTTTCCAAATGCTGTGCTATGAAATCCTCGATAATGGACTCCAGCAACTTGCTGTGATCCTTTGAAATGCTAATAATTCATTCAATTTCACAGTACAATACTTTTAACTTGACTTTGATTGACAGCTTAATGGTTTAAACACAGATGCCAGGAGGTTTGTTTATTTATCTTTCCTTTCACACTTGAATGCATCTGTAGTACCCTTCATTAATCCTAACTGCAATGTTTATAAATATTCTTGCTATGATTGACAGCTGCTGACCTCTTAAAAGCAGCTAAGTGTTTTGACATCCACTTTCCTAACAGCTGAGGGGGTGGGGGGGTCAAGTCACACTCATGCATGTGTGGAAGGGGGTAGAGACTTGTTATTCTCATGGTGAGAGGAAGGATGCCCCTCCTTGATGAGGGGTTGAAGGTGCTGCCCTTGTCAGCAGGGGGGGGGGGGGGGGGGGGGGTGGGGGGGTGCAGAGGTCAGCATTTGCTTTGTGCAGGGAAGGGGGCCTGTCATTGGACGCTGGGATCAAGGCTCCCGTTCAAGATGGCAGCCCGACCCCAGTACCTGCAGAGAAACCGGCATGTTCAGCGCTATGCACATTTTTGCATAGTAAAGCCATGACTATGGCAACACTCCTAGCGCCAGCAGGACACAGTCCCAATTCTTGCTGGTAGGACCACCGGAACTGAGAATCACAGCCCTTATTTAGCATTAAATTCAAGTAGTTTTATAATGCAGGGGGGAAAAGATTGACCTGTTATTTTGGCTATACTAGTTAATGATAGAGTGGAAAATTATGTCTTGCTGTAGGGATTCTAATAATAGCCTTCTAATATGTTAAGTTGCTAAAGCTGTTAAAAAATAAACAAAGCAAGCTTTGTTGCATTTTATACTGTTCTAAAATGGTAACTTAACAAGTCACTGTATACAAATATTTTACATCTGGTGCAGATCATATAATTTATTTTGTTTTAATATATCTGCATGCCTGCACCAAATTAGCCAATTAAGCTTACTTGCTCTTGGCTTTCATTCAGGCTTAAATGTCGTATCATTTTCACTGTCCTTGCTTGTCTTAGATTCAACAGTAATGGATTCAGTTTATTATTAATATGTCAAGAACACCGAAATTAATCAGGTTAAACATCCTGGGCGAAATTCTCCCCCAACGGCGGATGCCCGCCGACTGGCGCCAAAGCCGGTGCCAATCAGACGGGCATCGCGCCGGCAAAAAGGTGCGGAAGTCTCCGCATCTTTGGGGGCCGAGCCCCAACATTGAGGGGCTAGGCTGACGCCGGAGGGATTTCCGCCCCGCCAGCTGGCGGAAATGGCATTTGTTGCCCCGCCAGCTGGCGCGGAAATGCGGCGCATGCGCGGGAGCGTCAGCGGCCGCTGTCAGTTTCCCAGCGCATGCGCGGGAGCGTCAGCGGCCGCTGTCAGTTTCCCGCGCATGTGCAGTGGGGAGAGTCTCTTCCGCCTCCGCCATGGTGGAGGCCGTGGCGGAGGCGGAAGGGAAAGAGTGCCCCCACGGCACAGGCCCGCCCGCGGATCGGTGGGCCCCGATCGCGGGCCAGGCCACCGTGGGGGCACCCCCCGGGGTCAGATCGCCCCGCGCCCCCCCCCCCCCCCAGGACCCCGGAGCCCGCCCACGCCGCCTGGTCCCGCCGGTAAATACCAGGTTTGATTTACGTCGGCGGGACAGGCAATTCCTGGGCGGGACTTCGGCCCATTCGGGCCGGAGAATCCAGCGGGGGGGTCCCGCCAACCGGCGCGGCCGGATTCCCGCCCCCGCCCAATCTCCGGCAGGGGGTCGGAGAATGACGCCCCCTTATTGATAGTAGTTCCACAGTGTGCCAAGTGCTCTTTTATTTTGCAATATTTCATTCGCCATGGACATCAAATATTCTGTTCCAGAGGTGAGATGTATTTCTGTAGAGGTCAGAGCCCAACTGGAATACTGCGCTTAGTTTTGGGTAATCAAGCTCAGAAAAGATGGATGTGCCTTCGAAGGGATTCAGCTCAGATTCACCAGCCTCTACCAAGGCTTTAACAATTAAATTATGAAGATAACTTGGTTTATATTCCCTTGAGTTTGAAGATTGAAGGGTGATCTAATTGAGGTATTTAAATTGATAAAGGGATTATATGGAACAGGCACAGAGAAACTATTTATTCTGGTAGCAGAACTCAAAGGAAGCAGGCATAATAGTAAATTATAGAGGTAGACTTTTAGAAATGAAATCAGGAAGCACTTTTTTACACATGAAGGATAGTGAAAAAGAAGAACTTACTGTCAATATTGGAATGTTTGAAATTTCCAAGACTGAGATTGATAGATTTTTGTTCGGTAAGGATATCAAAAGTTTGGAACATAGATGGTTTATTGAAGTTGAGATACAGATCAGCTGATTGGCCTCTATTCCTATGTTTCTATGCACTTGCAGTCAACTCAATTAACATTCTAAAAAGTGTTTTATAAAAAGGGAGTGGGGCAGGGCAGGATGATATTTGCACCACAGTTCCACCAACCCCTACTTTAACTTACCAGAAACAAGGCACTGGTAGGTCACCTGCCCCAGAGGATCAGATGCCTAATTTAAGCAGCAAAGTTGTATTGCAATAATGCCTTTCAAACACTCATGCTGTTATAACTGCAAGCCAATTATGAGCTGAATAGTTTCAGACAAAGCAGTATCATGACCACAGGAGATTCAGGTAAGTTTATTTTTCTGCATGTACTGTTATTTTCCCAAACATTGCCTAAAAAGTTTAAACTGTAGTTAAAGATCAATGCTCAGTATATATTCTATGGTCAATTTCGGATTGACATTCAGATCAGCTGTTAAATTCCGGCCTCATTTGCTTAGGTGAATGTAAAAGATCCAATGTAATATTTAAATTGGATCCCAGCATCATGCTAACATTCCTCTCAACCTATCTTTGAAAAGCAGACCAACTGGTCGATCATCTCATTTGCTGTCTGTGGGATCTTGTGTGCTAATTGCTTACCTCACTGACTGACAGAGCAACACTAACTATACTTGAAACTCAGATCTGATAATTTTGGAACGTACTGGGGATGCCATTTAAATTTTGTTTGTCAGTCCTTTTTCTCATTCTTTCTTTTCCACAAGCTTCCAAGGACAATTTAGCATGTCTAAATTCCTTCCTGCACTATATTCTTCTCCATGATGGCATAAACCTGGTGTTGTCTCGTGTATCTTTAAAGCTGCACCTTTGCTAACAATTTGCAGTATATAGGACATTAGTTTGCATAAAACTCTTAACTTTCCTTCACACCCATTCAATGACCCATAAAGGTACTTCAATGCAATATTCATGCCCTAATTTTTAAATTATATAACCTATTTTGGATCTTCTGCCAGATCTTGGTTGAAACAAAGATTTCGGAAATAAATGACCAGGGAATTCCATTACAGCCAATAGATATTACAAATTAGACATATTTTTTGGAAAGATAATGTTTGAGGGATTTGGTTAAAAAGTTGCAGACCAAGTTGAGATCAGTCAAAAAATGGGGAATGGCTTGTTGAATGTCATGGACTTTTCGTGTTCCTTAATAGTTCTTGTGGTAATTCTGATGACTAAGCAATTGTTTAATCAGTGATGCTGATTTTAAATTTCAGCTTTGACTAATATTCAAAGTCTCATCAGATGAGCTTTGCTGGTTCTTAATTGCATATAAACATATATAGAGTCATAGATGTTTACAGCATGGAAACAGGCCCTTCAGCCCAGCTTGTCCATGCCGCCCAGTTTCTATAACTAAACTAGTCCCACTTGACCACATTTGGCCCATATCCCTCTATACCCACCCTGCCCATGTAATTTTCTAACTGCTTTTTAAAGGAATAAATTGTATCCGCTTCTACCACTGTCTTTGGCAGCCTGTTTGTGATGCTCACCACCCTCTGTGAAGACATTTCCTCTCTGGTCTCATTTGTATCTCTCTCCTCTCACCTTAAATCCATGCCCACTAGTTCTAGACTCTTCTACCTTTGGGAAAATATGTTGATTATCTACCTTATCTATGCTCCTCATTATTTTATAGATCTATAAGATCACCCCTAAGCCTCCTACGCTCCAGGCAAAAAAGTTCCAGCCTCTCCTTATAACTCAGACCATCAAGTCCTGGTAGCATCCTCGGATACATATAAAGGTGAAATGCTAAAGGTGACGCTTTCCACTTCAGCACTGTGATAGGAATCCTCCTCTTTAGATCAGGAACTAATCAAAAATACTGATATTGGTATAGAAACCTACTTAATCCCATATGGCTATTTGTTGAACTAAATTAACTATCAAATATTGGGCTTTCTTTCAATGCTACTAATAAACAACCTGTGGCATATTGATTGACAGATCCAACGGTTGAGGTAGTAAGCGAAATGGAAGATATTACTAGAGAGGAACATGGCACAGCAGAGTTTATCTGTCAGTACTCCAGACCAGTCAAGGCTGTGTGGAGAAGAAATGACAAAGAGATTCAGGCTGATGGTCATCACGTGATTATTGACCAGGACTGGAATGTAGCAAAACTGAAAATCTCTGATGTCGCCCCTGCGGATAGTGGGACGTATACCTGTGAAGCAGCTGGAACAAAGGTTGCTGCAGTGCTCAGTGTTCCAGGTGAGCCCTGGAGAAATACAATGCTGCCCCCAAAACATAGTGCATTTTGTGCTCAGTCTTAAATGTCAATTTAACATTGCAAAAATATAAACGAAATACAGAAGGATATATTTGTTAATGGCATATTTACAATAACAGACTTTAAAACCTCATCTTGGAATTATTAAACAACCATATTAATTAATCTCATCCTCTCACTAACTTTTCCACCATAGTGATGATTTGCATCCTTGATCCTAACCATCCACCCATGCTTCTTAGTTCATTAAAATACTGATGATCATAATCATCCCATCCAGTCAGAGAACAAATTTACTGTTTCCTCTATATCCAAAATATTCTGCAGTGTCTATAAAACCCTTCTTTGTACCAGGCTGTGCAAATTTATCTGACAATTCTCAGAGTCTCCTCGTGAAATGGAAAGAATTTAGGGGGGCTGGATTCTCCCAAAATGAGACTATGTCCCCTTGCCGGCGTAAAAACGGTAGAGTTTTACTCCCAAAATTCCTGTAAAAATGTTGAACGAATTTAATGCCCCGCAGGGGGCTAGCAGGGACCCAGAGTAAATCTTGCAGCACTTGAAATGAAAAAATGAAAATGAAAATCGCTTCTTCAATGAAGTTACTGTCAAAAGCCCCTAGTCGCCACATTCCGGCGCTTGTTCGGGGAGGCTGGTATGGGAATTGAACCATGCTGGCCTGCCTTGGTCTGCTTTAAAAGCCAGTGATTTAGCCCAGTGAGCTAAACCAGCCCCTAACTTCCGGGTTCGGAGTCTGCGCATGCGCATGGCGGCGGCCTCGAGCGGCAGCACCATGCTCCATGGAGGACTCAGCCTGCGGCACCACACCGAGAAAAGAGACCCCCCCCGATCGGCTGCGCGCCTGAGCCTCAAACCCTGCGTCTTTAATCCCCGGTCGCCTATAAGGCACCCCCTGCTCTCCAATTCGGTGTTTTAGTAAGCTCAGAGAAGGAGGCAAAAGAGGGGGAGGTGTGGCGCTGCTAGTCAAGAACAGTATTACGGTGGCGGAGAGGATGCTAGATAGGGACTCATCTTCCGAGGTAGTATGGGCTGAGGTTAGAAACAGGAAAGGAGAGGTCACCCTGTTGGGAGTTTTCTATAGGCCTCCAAATAGTTCTAGGGATGTAGAGAAAAGGATGGCGAGGATGATCCTGGATAAGACCGAAAGTAACAGGGTAGTTATTATGGGAGACTTTAACTTTCCAAATATTGACTGGAAAAGATATAGTTCGAGTACATTAGATGGGTCGTTTTTTGTACAGTGTGTGCAGGAGGGTTTCCTGACACAATATGTTGACAGGCCAACAAGAGGCGAGGCCACGTTGGATTTGGTTTTGGGTAATGAACCAGGCCAGGTGTTGGATTTGGAGGTAGGAGAGCACTTTGGGGACAGTGACCACAATTCGGTGACGTTTACGTTAGTGATGGAAAGGGATAAGTATACACCGCAGGGCAAGAGTTATAGCTGGGGGAAGGGCAATTATGATGCCATTAGACGTGACTTGGGGGGGATAGGTTGGAGAAGCCGGCTGCAAGTGTTGGGCACACTGGATAAGTGGAGCTTGTTCAAGGATAAGCTACTGCGTGTTCTTGATAAGTATGTACCGGTCAGGCAGGGAGGAAGGCGTAGAGCGAGGGAACCGTGGTTTACCAAAGAAGTGGAATCTCTTGTTAAGAGGAAGAAGATGTGAAGGTGAGGTGTGAAGTTTCAGTTGGGGCGATGGATAGTTACAAGGTAGCGAGGAAAGATCTAAAGAGAGAGCTAAGACGAGCAAGGAGGGGACATGAGAAGTATTTGGCAGGTAGGATCAAGGAAAACCCAAAAGCTTTCTATAGGTATGTCAGGAATAAGCGAATGACTAGGGTAAGAGTAGGACCAGTCAAGGACAGGGATGGGAAGTTGTGTGTGGAGTCTGAAGAGATAGGCGAGATACTAAATGAATATTTTTCGTCAGTATTCACTCAGGAAAAAGATAATGTTGTGGAGGAGAATGCTGAGCCCCAGGCTAATAGAATAGATGGCATTGAGGTACGTAGGGAAGAGGTGTTGGCAATTCTGAACAGCCTGATGGGATTTATCCTAGGATTCTCTGGGAGGCCAGGGGAGAGATTGCTGGACCTTTGGCTTTGATTTTTATGTCATCATTGGCTACAGGAATAGTGCCAGAGGACTGGAGGATAGCAAATGTGGTCCCTTTGTTCAAAAAGGGGAGCAGAGACAACCCCGGCAACTATAGACCGGTGAGCCTCACGTCTGTAGTGGGTAAAGTCTTGGAGGGGATTATAAGAGACAAGATTTATAATCATCTAGATAGGAATAATATGATCAGGGATAGTCAGCATGGCTTTGTGAAGGGTAGGTCATGCCTCACAAACCTTATCAAGTTCTTTGAGAAGGTGACTGAACAGGTAGACGAGGGTAGAGCAGTTGATGTGGTGTATATGGATTTCAGTAAAGCGTTTGATAAGGTTCCCCACGGTAGGCTATTGCAGAAAATACGGAGGCTGGGGATTGAGGGTGATTTAGAGATGTGGATCAGAAATTGGCTAGCTGAAAGAAGACAGAGGGTGGTGGTTGATGGGAAATGTTCAGAATGGAGTTCAGTTACAAGTGGCGTACCACAAGGATCTGTTCTGGGGCCGTTGCTGTTTGTCATTTTTATCAATGACCTAGAGGAAGGCGCAGAAGGGTGGGTGAGTACATTTGCAGACGACACTAAAGTCGGTGTTGTCGACAGTGCGGAAGGATGTAGCAGGTTACAGAGGGACATAGATAAGCTGCAGAGCTGGGCTGAGAGGTGGCAAATGGAGTTTAATGTAGAGAAGTGTGAGGTGATTCACTTTGGAAGGAATAACAGGAATGCGGAATATTTGGCTAATGGTAAAGTTCTTGGAAGTGTGGATGAGCAGAGGGATCTAGGTGTCCATGTACATAGATCCTTGAAAGTTGCCACCCAGGTTGATAGGGTTGTGAAGAAGGCCTATGGAGTGTTGGCCTTTATTGGTAGAGGGATTGAGTTCCGGAGTCATGAGGTCATGTTGCAGCTGTACAAAACTCTGGTACGGCCGCATTTGGAGTATTGCGTACAGTTCTGGTCACCGCATTATAGGAAGGATGTGGAAGCTTTGGAGCGGGTGCAGAGGAGATTTACCAGGATGTTGCCTGGTATGGAGGGAAAATCTTATGAGGAAAGGCTGATGGACTTGAGGTTGTTTTCGTTAGAGAGAAGAAGGTTAAGAGGAGACTTAATAGAGGCATACAAAATGATCAGGGGGTTAGATAGGGTGGACAGTGAGAGCCTTCTCCTGCGGATGGAAATGGCTAGCACGAGGGGACATAGCCTTAAACTGAGGGGTAATAGATATAGGACAGAGGTCAGAGGTAGGTTCTTTACGCAAAGAGTGGTGAGGCCGTTGAATGCCCTACCTGTAACAGTAGTGAACTCGCCAACAGTGAGGGCATTTAAACGTTTATTGGATAAGCATATAGATGATAATGGCATAGTGTAGGTTAGATGGCTTTTGTTTTTTGACTTCCCATGTCGGTGCAACATCGTGGGCCGAAGGGCCTGTACTGCGCTGTATCGTTCTATGTTCTATGCCATTACAACATGGCTCCTGACACTAGTTGAGCCTTGGACCAAACATTGGCAAAGGTGCTGCATTCCACAAGTGATGTGGGAATGGCATCAAGGCAGCATTTGACTCAGTCTATTGAGGAACCCTATGAAACCAACAGCAATCAGGGAAGAAAACTCTCCACTGGTTGGAGTCATACTGAGTTCAAAGGAAAATGGTTGTGTTTATTGGATGTCAATTATCTCTTCCTCGGAACATTACTGCAAGAGTTCCTCAGAGTAGTGTCAAATTCCCATCACCTTCAGTTAACCTTACTGTTGCGATCCCAGTTGATGTTACTACTGGATGGGAAGATACCACAATGAAACCCTGGCTCAAAAAAATGTGATTGTTACTTTTTTTAAAGAATATGTGGAGGAAGCCAGTCACAGGATTGCTAATTAGTTTTAACAGCAAGAAAAAGCATTTATGAAACATGAAAAGTGTGATTGTAATACAATTCTCCTTAACTGCGCCTTTAGCTTCATACATATACAGTTTTCAAAAAATAACACCCTGCTCTGAATCAAATGGCTGATGCCACTCACCCAATCTTCTATGGATTTCTCTCACAATTCCCACAGATGATAGTCATAGGAGGGATTTCCAAACTCCCCTCCCAAAAAGGCACGCTTTAAAATCTTCTTTCAAGCAATGCTTTCCATCAGCTGATTGCATTAAAAATATGCTCCAGGTTTTCCAACTATCCTTCCAAACAAAGCTTCTGCTCCACTTTTTAACAGGAAATGCAGCACCAGGTTTTCCACCTCCTTTCAGGTTTCCTGTGTCTTAAATACTTTTACACAATTATTTTAACTCAAGTTTCACAGGCTCACAAAATTGCACAAACCTTAAAGTCAATTCAGATATCTTTCTCACTAGCCAACGTCTTCTTAGCTCTGTCTATTTGCACTGTACAGTTCTCTGTTCTAGTACCTGTTGCCTCTGCTCATTTAACCTCCGATTTCTGGAAACTCCTCTTTATTTTTCCAGTTTCCTTAACTCGCTGTTCTTTAAGTCTTCTGCGCCATGGTATGGCTTTTCTTCTAGCAAAGCTGAGAGAGATGTACCCTCTCTAGCCGACAATAACCATCTGCTATGAATTCAGCTAAAACTATACTCTAAAAGCCTTCCTACCCCAAGGTTGCGAATCTTTGCCTAACACAAATCTAATTATAGGTTTATCCTTCCTTACACAGCAACAATAAATTAAACCCACTTGAAACTATACCTTAGTTTGAATATTTAACAGTACAAATAGAGCCCATGTAAAATTAGCTGACATTATCAATAACTTTACTTCTATTCTAATGTCAGAGATGGGGATAATCACTGATGATTGCACAGTTGCATTTGCAACCTCATAGATACTGAAGCAGTCCATGCCCTCTTGTAGCAAGGGAACATTATTCAAGAAGGGAAGTAGGGAAAAACCACATAATCAAAAATCAGTGAGTCGAACATCAGTGATAGGGAAATTATTGGAAACAATTCTGAGGGACAGAATTATTCTCCACGTGATGGAGATGAGGATTAATCAAAGATAGTCAACATGGCTTTGTCAAGGGGAGATCATGTCCAACAAATTGAATATTTTGAGAAGGTGACTAGGCGTGTAGATGAGGGCAGTACAGTTGACGTAGTCTACATGGACTTCAGTAAGGCTTTTGGCAAGATCTCGCTTGGGAGACTAAGCAAGAAAGTTAGAGCCCATGGACTCCAGGGCACTTTGGCAAATTGGATCCAAAATTGGCTTATTGCAGGGGGCAGAGGGATGGTTGAAGTCTGTTTTTGTGACTGTAAACCTGTGTCCAGCTGTGTACTAGAGGTATCAGTGCTGTTTGTAGTGTACATTAATGATCCAGACCTGATTATGATGGGTGTGATAAGTAAGTTCGCAAATGACACAGAAATTAGTGGTGTAAATAGCAAGGAGAAAAGCCTTAGATTACAGGGTGATATAGACGGGCTGGTCAGATGGCAGAACAGTGGCAAATGGAATTTAACCCTGAAAAGTGTGAAGTGATGCATTTTGGGAGGATTAACAAGTCAAGGAATACACAATGAACGGTAGGATGCTAGGAAGTACAGAGGACCAGGGGGACCTTGGTGTGCATGACCATAGGTCCCTGAAAGCACCAGGACAGGTAGATAAGTTGGTTAAGAAGTCATATGGGATACCTGCCTTTATTAGCCGAGACATAGAATGTAAGAGCAGGGAGGTTATGATGGAGCTGTATAAAACAATTGTTAGGCCACAGCTAGAGTACTGTCTGTGATTCTGGTCGCCACACTATAGGAAAGATGTGATTACAGTAGAAAGGGTGCAGGGGAGATTCATCAGGACGTTGCCTGGGCTGGAGTGTTTCAGCTATGAAAAGATACCGGTTAGGCTCGAGTTGTTCTTAGAGCAGAGAAGGCTGTGGGAGAACCTGATTAAGGTGTATAAAATTATAAAAGACATAGGTAGGGTAGATAGGAATAAACCTTTCCCCTCAGTAGGGAGGTCAATAACCAAGGGCCATTGATTTAAGGTAAGTGGCAGGAGATTTGAGGAACAATTGTTCACCCAGAGGGTGATGGGAATCTGGAACTCCCTGCCTGAAAGGGTGGTGGAGGCAGGAACTCTGAAAACATTTGAAAAGCATTTAGATGAGCACTTGAAATGCCACTGCATACAAAGCTATGGACCAAGTGCTGGAAAATGGAATTAGAATAGATAGGTGTTTGATGGTTGCCGCAGTCACGGACGAAGGGTATCTTGCTAGCTGTAAAACTCTATGACTCATTCAGGTATGGGATGATAATTGGCAAATACCACAGGTGATAGGTAATGACCAGGTCCACAAGAGTCTAATAATCTCTTAATATTCCAATGTTACCATCACTCAATCTCACACTGTGAATATTCTGGGGGTGGTGATGGGGGTTACCAGTGACCGGAAACATAACTGGATCAAACACAAATACTATGGCTATATGAGCATATCAGAGGCCTTCCATTGCCTTTCCACAACCTCCAATGTACAAGTCATTAGTGTGATGGAATTGCTTCACTAAGGTGGTGGATGAGTGCAGCTCCAATACGTTTAAAATGCTAGACATCATCCAGGACAACTTTACTGACACCAAATCCACCACCTTAAGCAATCACTTCTGGTGCACCACAGCAGTGTGTCCCATATACTAGATGCACTACTCACCAAGGCATTTTAGATAGTCCCTCCTTAACCAATGATCCCGACCACCTAGAATGACAAGAGCAGCATGTACATGGGAGCATCACCACCTGCAAATTACCCTCCAATTCACAAATCGTTCAGGAAATATAGTCCTGATCCTTCATCCTATAGCTCCCTGTCAAACAGCGTTCTGTACATACCATTAGTATTTGTACCTCAGCAGATGAAAAAGGCAGTTCAGACACCATGGGCGAGATTCTCCGAGCCCCCGCCGGGTCGGAGAATCGCCGGGGGCTGGCGTGAATCCCGCCCCCGCCGGTGCCGAATTCTCCACCACCGGATATTCGGCGGGGGCAGGAATCGCGCCGTGCTGGTTGGCGCCCCCCCCCCCCCCCCCCCCCCCGCGATTCTCCGGCCCGGATGGGCCGAAGTCCCGCCGCTAAAATGCCTGTCCCGCTGGCGTAGATTAAACCACCTACCTTACACGGCGGGACAAGGCGGCGCGGGCGGGCTCCAGGGTCCTGGGGGGGCGCGGGGCAATCTGGCCCCGGGGGGTGCCCCCACGGTGGCCTGGCCCGCGATCGGAGCCCACTGATCCGCGGGCGGGCCTGTGTCGTGGGGGCACTCTTTCCCTTCCGCCTTCGCCACGGTCTCCACCATGGCGGAGGCGGAAGAGACTCCCTCCACTGCGCATGCGCGGGGAGGCCGTCAGCGGCCGCTGACGCTCCCGCGCATGCGCCGCCCAGAGATGTCATTTCCGCGCCAGCTGGCGGGGCACCAAAGGCCTTTTCCGCCAGCTGGCGAGGCGGAAATTCGTCCGGCGCCGGCCTAGCCCCTTAAGGTTGGGGCTCGGCCCCCAAAGATGCGGAGCATTCCGCACCTTTGGGGCAGCGCGATGCCCGACTGATTTGCGCCGTTTTGGGCGGCAGTCGGCGGACATCGCGCCGTTTCCGGAGAATTTCGCCCCATCTTCTCAAGGCCAAATAGGGACGAACTATTCGTGCAGTCCTTTCCAACAATGCTTCTAGCATATGAATGAATCAAACCAAATGTATGGGCAGCCAATACTAATGATATCTACTACATTAAAGATGAAGAATTCATACTTTCTGCTGGACATCCTTTCTTTTGCACCTCTATAATCAATATAATCTGTCGTATCTTCACTATCGGTTCGCTTAAGAACTAGAACTGTTCATTTCAGAATTAATTCTGTTTGGGTTGATGTGCTCAGCTCTGTTGCTAACCATCTGCATTTGGATTGTGAGAGAGAAATGGGAGGTCACAGTTGCCACATTCTTCATGAAGACCTAATGCCCTGTGGATTGGAAGGCTATCCCCTGCCAGTGACTTTGAAGGTACTCAATTTATTTGCATGCAGATCATTCTGGGAATCAACAGGGGACCTGTGCAGCATCTCGCAGTCCACAACACATAGGTGTGTCAAGGAAGTCATAGAGGCTTTCTTCAGCAAGGCTCATCACAATGCGAGGTTTTCACTCGATGAAAATAGCGAAGCTGCAAGACTCATGGAATCATAGAATGCCTACAGTACAGAAGGAGGCCTTCTGACCCATTGAGTCTACACTGATCCTTCGAACGATTACCCTACCCAGGCCCAATCGCTCCGCCCTGTTCCTGCAACCCTGCCCTAAGGGGCAATTTAGCATGGCCAATCCACCTAACCTACATCTCTTTGGACTGTAGGAGGAAACCGGAGCACCCGAAGGAAACCCACACAGACACAGGGAGAAAGTGCAAACTCCACACAGACAGTCAACCAAGGCTGGAATTGAACCTGGGTCCCTGGAGCTGATAGGCAGCAGTGCTAACCACTGTGCCACCATGCCGCCCACTTTTTTAACAGGGCTATTCAATTGACTGTAGGAGGAAACCGGAGCACCCGAAGGAAACCCACAAAAACTTGGGTGACAATGTGCAAACTCAACGCAGACAGTCATCCGTGGTCGAAATCAAACCTGGGTCCGTGGCATTGTGAGGCAGCAGTGCTAAACACTTTGCTACCGTGCCACCCCGGCAACGGCTGCAATAGCTTTGCTGCTATCTCAGGATTTGTTTTGCATTCAAAAATAGCCAGGCTGCAAGATTCAATGGCTTTGCAATTATCTCAAAATTCCCAAGGGTGCAAGGTGCAATTATGTGGCTTTAAAGGTTCCATTGGAGCAGACCCTAATGTTTATCAACCGTAAAGACCATCATTTCATTAATGTTTAACTGGTGTGTGATCATCGGATGCACATACTGCAGGTTTGTGCCAAGGACCTACGGACTTGCCATGAGTCATACATCCTGAGTCTGTTTGTGGCTGAGGGATACGCACTGAAATACTGGCTCATGATATCGGTGTGTCAGCCTCCGAGTGCTTCAGAGGAGAGGTACAACGCAGCTCACAGCTCCATATGGTCCCTAATCGAGCAGACCATTGGCTTTCTGAAAATTCACTTCCAATGTTTGGACCGCTTAGGTGATGCACTGCAGTACGCTCCCGAAAAATCCCTCACCATTGCTGAGTGATGCACCCTTCATAACCTGGCACTACAAAGAGGCAATGCCTTGATGAGAGTGAAAAGAGGAGGATGGAGCTCCTTGGAGGATGAAGAGCAGGACCCCCAAGAGGATGATAATGGTGAGCATCCAGTGGGTGATGCTATTTAGGAAGCAAGGTATGGAAGTCGTGCCCATGCCACTTTAATTGCTGCCGGGTTCCAAGGAGAATAAAGTGATGGCCCCATTTTTCCTGGCCCTGAAGGACATTCCACTGCATTGAAAGGTTTTGCTGTAACAGCATCATAGAAAGCATTCTATCTGGTTGCATCACAGCTTGGTGTGGCAATTGCTCGGCCCAAGACCGTAAGAAACTACAGACAGTCATGAACACAGCCCTGTCCATCCCACGTGAACCCATCTTCCACCCTTTGACTCTGTCTACACCTCCCGCTGCCTTAGAAAAGCGGACAGCATAATTAAAGACCCCTCCCACCTGGGTTATTCATTCTTCCAACTTCTTCTTTCAGGCAGGAGATACAAAAGTCAAAGAACACGCACTAACAGGTTCAAAAACAGCTTCTTCCTCGCTGTTACCAAAACCAGTCCTCCGACGAGTAACTCACTTCATGGCCCCCGCTTTGGAAATTCGGACCATAAGACGATGCTCCTTCTCCCAGCATACAAGTAGAAACTTAAACAGGAGAATCCGTTTAAGAAGGTCATGCAGTGCTGGTCAGAGGCAACAGAAGAGCTCCACGTGACTGCTTGGAGTCAGTGTACTGGTAGTTTCTCATTAACGTGGTTATGACTGTATCAAATAAGTTTCTGTGGTGTTCTCGCTGTTGAGTTGACTTTTACTTCCCAAGGCGAAAGCACACAAGGTGCGCCTCTGACCTTCATGGCCAAGTGAATCATGAGGTTAGAAGGTGCAAATGTGAATGCTGAACTTACTCTCAATGTGACTGTTTAAAATTAATTATGGGATGTGGGCGTCATTGGTTAGACCAGCATTAATTACCCATCCTTAGTTGCCCTTCAGAAGGTGGTGGTGAGTTGCCTTCTTGAACCGCTGCAGTCCTTGAGGCTCAACTAGTTGAACATCCATGGCACAAGATTGACTTCTGCCGCCCCACTTGCGTGCAGCTTCAACATCTGCAGCAGAAGTGGAGGCGGCCTGCCGACTTCTACCCCTGATGTCTGTGATGACCTTGGCAGACATCTTCTATGGTCCAAGGCTTGGAGGGCCCTGGCCTGATAAGGGTCTCCTGCTCAGGGGCAAATTCACCCGCCTCGGCCTGACCAGCAAGAGTTGATGAAGGGACACCTGGAGGGTGATTAAGGTACCTCACCCCCTTTCGTCCAGCCATTGATAGTGCCTACCAGTGTGTGTGGTCATGTAATCCATTGTCGACCACAAAACCAAGGTCGCCAACCTCCCATGGTGACCTCGAGTCACTCATATGTCAAAACCATGAAAGCAGAAAGAACGTGAACAGACTCCTCCATCATTCACTTTAGTCTGCTGATTGACTGAGAGATCTCTGCCTGATGTTCTGCTGCCGCTCGCAGCAGCTCATCATCTGACTCGGGCCTAAGCGGCTGGTGGTCTTCAGCAGTCCTCCACGTGCCAGAGAGACTTGCCCAATCTAGAGCTCCTCCCCACTGAGATGTGTGTCTCTGTGCAGGTGAATGGTGCGGGTAAGCGTGTGGTCTGGGGTCTTTCCCACCTGTTGTGGGCAAGCTTCCCCTGGATGAAGACAAAAGAAGGACATGCGATGAGGAAGGATGGAACAGAGTTTGGGTAAGATGAATGTCCCCTTTGTGTGGTGAGCCCTCCCAGAATGGACTAAGGATAGCATGAGAGCGACATGATAGATAAGATGGTGGTGATGTTTCCTTCAGATAATCACGTGATATGACCCCGCCGCTAATGGTTGCGTGAGATCCCGAAAGAGAGCAACCCTTTGAGTACATAATGCCATGTTGAGAGTTTGATATTAGAGGGTGCTAAAGGATGACTTATCCTGATGGAGCATCATTCATAGAACAGTACAGCACAGAACAGGCCCTTCAGCCCTGGATGTTGTGCCGAGCATTGTCCAAAACCAAGATCAAGCTATCCCACTCCCTGTCATTCTGGTGTGCTCCATGTGCCGATCCAATAAGCGCTTGAAAGTTCCTAAAGTGTCCAACTCCACTATCACAGCAGGCAGTCCATTCCACACCCTAACCACTCTCTGAGTAAAGAATCTACCTCGGACATCCCTCCTGTATCTCCCACCCTGAATCTTATAGTTATGCCCCCTTGTAACAGCTACATTCACCCAAGGAAATAGTCTCTGAACGTCCACTCTATCTATCCCCCTGATTATCTTATAAACCTCTATTAAGTCGCCTCTCATCCTCCTCCGCTCCAAAGAGAAAAGCCCTAACTCCCTCAACCTTTTCTCATAAGACCTATCCTGCAAACCAGGCAGCATCATGGTAAATCTCCTTTGCACCCTTTCCAATGCTTCCACATCCTTCCTATAATGAGGTGACCAGAACTGCACACAATACTCTAAATTTGGTCTCACCAGGGTCGTGTATAGTTGCAGCATAACCCCGCGGTTCTTAAACTCAAGCCCCCTGTTAATAAACGCTAACACACTATAAGCCTTCTTCACGGCTCTGTCCACTTGAGTGGCAACCTTCAGAGATCTGTGGACATGAACCCCAAAATCTCTCTGTTCCTCCACATTCCTCAGAACCCTGCCATTGACCCTGTAATCCGCATTCAAATTTTTTCTACCAAAATGAATCACCTCGCACTTATCAGGGTTAAACTCCATCTGTCATTTTTTGGCCCAGCTCTGCATCCTATCAATGTCTCTTTGTAGCCTACAACATCCTGTTCTGGGTGGCATTGGGAGTACGATGGCCAGCAGCACTGATATCCTCTGTGTTGGATTCCCAGGCTGGAGAGGTGAGGCTGGTATACTTTCTGGAGCCGGTTTTGGGATAAAGCACATCCATATGCTTACGCACTCCTTGGATCAACGCCTTCAGGGTGTCGGGACAGAAGCCGGGCCGCCTTCTTGTGTCTGCCTGCCTTCTTTCTGTGGTTGCCTGACATCTCGATATGTTTTCTGAAAACAGAATGAGAATGTGAGATATGGAGACCGGATCTTCGACCCTGAAATGAAAATGAAAACTAAAAATCGCTTATTGTCACAAGTAGGCTTTAAATGAAGTTACTGAGAAAAGCCCCTAGTCGCCACATTCCGGCACCTGTTCGGGGAGGCTGGCACAGGAATTGAACCGCACTGCTGGCGTGCCTTGGTCTGCTTTAACAGCCAGCTATTTAGCCCTGTGCTAAACCAGCCCCTGAAGAGGGTTGTCAGGAGTGGGAAATGTCAGGTAATGGCAGGGTGAATGAATCAGCAGCTGACCGGCCAGGTGATTTGGAGAGATACTGACCTGTGCATAAATAATGAGCTTCCGAGAGATATATTGGGTATGAATTCTCACCATTCCAAGCAGCAGGAAACTGAAAATTCCACTCCATCATGTTTGTGAAGTCTCCATTTTACAAAAGTGATCACTGAAATCTTGAAGGCTGATATGAAGTCTCAGAGCAGGGTGAGGAAAGCGCAGCCAGTGACTGTGAAGGTGATAGTAAACATCTTCATGTTGGGATTCTTCCAAACTGGAACAGACAGCACACCTCCCTGTTTTTTACCTATTGCTCGTTAAGGGAAGCCACTGATGCTCTGTATGCCAGCAGAGGAGAGGAAATTGTGTTTTATTTGACCAGAGAGAAGGGGATGCAGTGTAAACATCAGGATTGTGGGCGTCTCTCTGCTGCAATAACAATTTATATTGCACCTTTAATGTGATAAAACATTTGTCCCATCAATTCTGTGCCGGTCATAAAGAACCACCTAACTATTCCAATCCCACTTTCCAGCACTTGGCCTGAGTTGGAATCGCAAGTGCACATCTAAATATCTCTGAAATGTTATGAGGGTCTCTGCCTCCACCACCCTTTCAGGCAGCAAGTTTCAAACTCCCACCACCCTCTATGTAAACACCTTGTCAAGCACTAAGAGGGAAATGGAAAGGAAAGAAGGTGGACAGGGCAAAACAGACAAACAGAAATGTTGTCGAAGGGAAGAGCAGTACTTCTTCAGGGTAGGCATTCCTGGAAGAGAAGTGGCAGCGAACTAATCACAAAGATAAAAGTAAATTACAAAGAAGAAAGAACAATGCAGCACAGGAACAGGCCCTTCGGCCCTCCAAGCCTGTGCCGGTCATGATACCACCCTTGGCCAAAACCCTCAGCACTTCCGAATGCCGTATCCCTCTATACCCATCCTATCCATGTATTTGTTGAGATACCTTTTGAATGCCGTTAATGTATCTGCTTCCAAAATCTGATTCCCCTGGCAGCGTGTTCCAGGCACTCACCACCCTCTGTGTAAAAAAAGAATCAATCTCATCTCTGGAGTTAATCTTTTACCAGATTTGAACCAAGGCTGCAATGAGCAAAGTGACCCAGGTGGAACCGAAACTGAGCACCAGTGAGCAAATTATTGCTAAACAAGTCCCGCTTGATAGCACTGTTGATGATCCCATCCATCATTTTACTGATGGTTGGTAGTAGATGCAAAGGACATAGTTTGGCTGGGTTGGATTTGTCCTGCTTTTTGTGTACAGGTCATACCTGGGCAATTTTCCACATTGCCGGGTAGATGTCAGTGTAGTAGCTGTACGGGAACAGCTTGACTAGGGATGCGTCACACTCTGGACCCCAAGTCTTCAGTTCAATTGCCAGAATATTGTCAGGGCCATAGCCTTTGCAGTATCCAGTGCTTCCAGCTGTTTCTTAATATTATGTAGAGCAAATTGAATTGGCTGAAAATTGGCATTTGTGATGCTGGGGACCTCGGGAGGAGACCGAGATAAATCATCCACACAGCACTTCTGGCTGAAGATTGTTGCGAATGCAGCATATCTTATCTTTTAGACTGATATGCTGGGCCCTTCCAACATTGAGGATGGGAATATATGTGGAGCCTCCTCCTCCAGTGAGTTGTTTAATTGTCCACCATCAGTCACAGTTCGATGCGGCAACACTTGCAGAGTTTAGATTTGATCCATTCGTTGTAAAATCACTTAGCTCTATCACTTGCTGCTTATGCTGTTTGGCATGTTGTAGTTTCACCAGATCAACAGCTCACATTTAGATATGCCTGGTGCTGCTCCTCGCATGCCCTCCTGCACTTTTCATTGAACCAGGGTTGAACCCTGGCTTGGTGATAATGGTAGAGTGGGGGATATGCCAGGCCATGAGATTACAGATTGTGGTTGAGTACAATTCTGCTGCTGCTGATGGTTCACAGCACCTCAGGTTTGCCCAGTTGTTAGATCTGTTCAAAATCTATGCTATTTAGCACAGTGGTCATGTCAAATAGCTCGATGGAGGGTATATTCAATGTGGAGATGCGGCTTCACGTCCACAAGGGCTGTGCAGTGATCACTGGTAACTGTGCTGTCATGGACATGTGTGGCAGGCAGGTTGGTGAGAATGAGGTCAAGCATGTTTTTCCCTTTTGTTGGTTCCCATCCACCTGCCGCAGTTGTAGTCTAGCAGCTATGTCCTTTAGGACTCAGCCAGCTCGGTCAACAGTGGTGCTACTGAGCTACTTTTGGCACAACCCCCAGATGTTAGGAAGGAGAATTTTGCAGGGTCAATAAGGCTGAGTTTGCCGTTGTTGTTTCCGATGCCTAGGTCGTGCTGGATGGTCTGTCCATTTTGTTCATTTTTATTGCCTTTTTAGCGGTTTTCCAACTGAATGACTTCCTAGGTCATTTCAGAGTCAATCACATGTGTAAGCCAGACCAAGTGAGGACGGTGAATTTTCTTCTCTGGTGAACCAGATGGGTTTTTACGACAGTCGATAATGATCATCATTAGACATTTAATTCCAGATTTTTGCACAAAGCAGAAAATAACTTACTTGTGCCATTGCAATAGTGCACCTTGCTGGGCAGACTAGAGGAGACTTTATTCTGTACCTAACCATGCTATACCTAACCTGGGAATGTTTCATATTAACACTGAAATTGTTCTGTGTTCTATTTCTAAGCTTGAAATACCCCTCACTTTGAGGAATAAAAGATTGAACTAAAAAGTAAAACATTAAAGCATTGTGAGTCACATAAGTGTCTATATTTTCTTCAATCAGCAAAGCAACCTGATATTCTCGAAGGCCTGGAAAATGTAGATACATCAGAAGGAGGTGAGGCTTTGTTTGAATGTCACTTGTCCAGGCCACAGTTACACGATTGCAAGTGGCTGATGGATGACATTGCTATTACACAGACTGAAAACATAGAAATGGCAATCCTTGAAGCTGGAAAACGACATTTGTTGCTCTTAAAGAACTTAATTTCTTCAGACAGCTGCCGAGTGACCTTTGTATCTGGAAATGCCATGTCATCAGCCTATTTAACTGTTAAAGGTAAAAGAATATTGTGATTTCCATGTTATAACATTTTCTCCGGGTAATCAAAAGGAAACTAGTCCTTAAAAATTAATTTATCTTCCATTATTATAACAATAGAGGGGGAAAAATATTTGATTGTTTCTCAATACAATTGTCACAGTATTGGTCTGGGAAATTTTTATTACATAAGAACATAAGAACTAGGAACAGGAGTAGGCCATCTGGCCCCTCGAGCCTGCTCCGCCATTTAATGAGATCATGGCTGATCTTTGTGGACTCAGCTCCACTCTCCGGCCCGTACACCATATCCCCGAATCCCTTTATTCTTTAGAAAGGCATCTATCTTTTTCTTAAAAACGTTTAAAGAAGGAGCCTCAACTGCTTCACTGGGCAAGGAATTCCAGAGATTCATGAAGAAGTTCCTCCTACACTCCATCCTAAATCTACCTCCCCTTATTTTGAGGCTATGCCCCCTAGTTCTGCTTTCCCCGACCAGTGGAAACAACCTGCCCGCATCTATCCTATCTATTCCCTTCATAATTTTATATGTCTCAATAAGATCCCCCTGCATTCTTCTAAACTCCAATGAGTACAGTCCCAGTCTACTCAACCTCTCGTCATAATCTAATCCCCTCAACTCTGGGATCAACCTAGTGAATCTCCTCTGCACTCCCGCCAGTGCCAATATGTCCTTTCTCAGGCAAGGAGACCAAAACTGAACACAATACTCCAGATGCGGCCTCACCAACACCCTATACAATTGCAGCATAACCTCACTAGTCTTGAACTCCATCCCTTTAGCAATGAAAGACAAAACTCGATTAACTCTACTCCATTCCTTTCTTATGATTGGTTAAACTAAAATAGCTCAAACTTGAAATCTGACTGATTTGATATTTCCCCCAGTGTTAGCAAAGAACATTATTTTGTGTGTACGTGTATATTTATATATTTCTTCTGTGTAGGATGGCATGTTAACATTTTGAAGACTTTGAGCAACACTGAAGTGGTTCAAGGCAATGATGCTGAATTTGAATGTGTACTGAGTGAAGTGGTTCCTACTACTGAAGTGAGCTGGTTTCTGAATGAAACTGATATTCATTCAGACAAACATTGGGAAAAAAGGACGGAGAAGAACACTCATAAACTAATACTAAAAAATGCTCAATTTAATCATTCTGGAGAAATAACCTTTGCTTCAAGGGATGCCATTACTTCAGCAAAATTAACTGTTATTGGTAAGGTGCTAGATGTTGATATCAATTAAATATGTAAGATTGATAGGTTACACCTTTTAAAGGGTTTTAAAAGATTTGAATGAACAGCCTGATAATAGAAATTTGGAACTTCTTATGTTAAATTCATAGATGACAACTCCACTTTTCCACTTACTCCCCATATTCCTGAGATCAAAAAGTCTGTCTATCCCAGCCTTGAATATACTGAACGAGGGAGCATACAAAGATCCACACCCCTCCGAGTGAAGAAATGTATTCTCCTCTCTGTCCTAGGTCATTGATTCCTCTTCTTGAGACTGTGGCCTAATGTTCTAGCTTCCCCAGCCACTAGAAACAACCTCTGTGTCTATCGTATAAATCCCCTTCAGTATCATTCATGTTTCAGTGAGATAACGACTCATTTTTCAAAACTCCAGAGAGAAGAAGCCCAAGTTGCTCAGCCTATCATCATAGGACAATCCTCTCATCCAAGGAACTGATCTAGTGAACTATTGCTTTGTTAGCTCCCAGCAAGTATATCATTCCTTAGATATGGAGACAAGAACTGCACACAGTACTCCAGGTGTGGTCTCACCAAAATCCTGTGCAATTGTAGCAGAGCTTCGTTATTTGCGTACTCCAATCTTCATGACGTATGTGCCAATATACCTTTAGATGTCCTAATTGTTTAATGTACCTGCATGCTAACTTTCAATGTTCTTTGTATGAGTACATCCAATTCTCTGAACGGAGATATGTAACAGTTTCATGCCTTCTTAAAATATATTTTCCTTTTCTACACTCACAATCAAAGTGAACAAACTTAGATTTCCATATTGTACTCCATCTGCCACATTATTGCTCACTCACTTGACCTATCTATACCTTTCTGCAGCCTCTTTTTGACCTCCCACAGTTAACATTCCCACCTAGACTTTATTGTCAGCAAACCTGGATATATTACCCACGGTTTCTTCATCTAAGTCACTGGTAATTGATTGTAAACAGCTAAGGTCCCAGCACTGGTCCTTGCAGCACTCCACTAGTTACAGTTTGCCAACTTGCAGGTGCCCCTCCTGTCTGCTTCCTGTCTATTACCTATTCCTTCATTCATGCTAATATATTGCTCCCAATTCAATGAACCTTTCTCTTGCATATGGATCTGTTGGCTGGCACTTTATCAAATTAATTTGGAAATCCAGTTATCCTGCATCTACAGGCTCCCATTTACCTGTTACAGTCTCAGAAATTCTAATTAATAAGTCAAACACGATTTCTCTTTCGTAAAACAATGTTAACTCTGATTATACTACGATTTTCTGAGTGGATTGTTATGATTCCTTAATAACAGATTCCAGCATTTCCCAGCCACTGATCCCAGACTAACTGGCCTGCATTCCCTGGTTTCTCACTCCCTCCTTTCTTGAATAGCAGTGTTACTTACCTAAGCTAACTTCTTCCTTCAACAGCATCTTCCAAGCCCTAAACCTCTGCTACCTAGAAAAACAAGGATAGCAGACATTTGGAGACAGCATCACATACAAATTCCCTTCCAAGTTGCACACCATTCTGACGTAGAAATATATCACCATTACTTCATCCTCGCTTTGTTAAAATCCTTGAACTCCCTCCCTAGGAGCATTACAACAGGTGAACTGCAGTGGTTCAAGAAGATAGCTCACTACCATCTTCCCGAGCACAATTAGGGATGGATAATAAATGCTGGCCTTGCCAATGACACTCACATACCAAAACAAACAAAAAAAATCCACTGCGACCATTCTGGTATTTAAGGAATTTTGGAAGTTCATAACCAGTGCATCCACTATCTTTGCAGTTCCCTCTTTTAAAACCCAAGAATGTAAGGCATCAAGTTCTCAGAATTTCAATGCTGAGGAAATATTGAATGAGGAAGTGTTTTCTTGGCGGCTGAGGAGGGACCTAATTAAAGCATTTAAAATAATGAGGAGGAGTCTAGACAGAGTGAATGAGAGGGACTTCTTTCCGTTGATTGTGTGGTCCAAAACTGGGGATGATGGATTCAGGGTAGTAAGATACTGGACCAGACCTCAACATTTGTTAGGATACCGGACAAGAACCCCAAACAATTTTTTTTCATCTGTAAATCTGTGAGAAAAGGTTGCTTCACCTCAAGAGTGATGACTTTGACCAATAGGTATCTTTTATGTTGAAACAAACTTTAATTTAAACACAGGATTAAACACATTAACAAAAAAGAAAATAGCTTCACAATTATCAGTTAAACAGTTCTTAAACACAAGAAATAACTTAACCCTACTACCTATACCTACTACTAACTCCAATTAAACGGCTCAATACAGTTCAAATGTCACTTATAAATTATGTCAACAAAATTGTGTATAAATCATTGAAGAGAGAGTCCCATTCAGGAGCAAAACCAGTACACTTCTGTTCAACCTAGAAGCATTTGGCAAAACTGCTGTTCCACTTAAAACCTTTCTGTCTTGTCTGACTCACATCCTACAGCAAACTGCAAAACTACAGACAGACCTGACTCCTCCCATTAACCTCCTGGGCAGCACGGTAGCATTGTGGATTGCACAATTGCTTCACAGCTCCAGCGTCCCAGGTTCGATTCCGGCTTGGGTCACTGTCTGTGCGGAGTCTGCACATCCTCCCAGTGTGTGCGTGGGTTTCCTCCGGGTGCTCCGGTTTCCTCCCACAGTCCAAAGATGTGCAGGTTAGGTGGATTGGCCATGATAAATTGCCCTTAGTGTCCAAAAATTGTCCTTAGCATTGGGTGGGGTTACTGGGTTATGGGGATAGGGTGGAGGTGTTGACCTTGGGTAGGGTGCTCTTTCCAAGAGCCGGTGCAGACTTGATGGGCCGAATGGCCTCCTTCTGCACTGTAAATTCTATGATAATCTATGATATAGAATTCAATTGTATTTTGATCACTTTTTCTGCAGAGGATATTTTACTATAAGTTTAATAATTAACCCTGCTTATACACAATACTTAATCTAAAATAGCTCTATCCCCAGTTGGCTCAATAATACATTGTACCAAGAAATCATCACAAAAACATGGGGCTGCATTCTCCATTTGAGGGATTGAGGGCGGGATTCTCCGTTAGCCGATGGCAAAATCGAGAAATGCAATTGTGCGGAGAATGGCTTCCAACACCAAAATTGCAGCGAGTGCTGATTTGACGCCAAATTGGGATTTTTCGTCACCTCGAAAACGGGAAATGTCTTTAAAAGAATTAGGGATGGAATTTTCCATTTTCTGCAAATACTGCTGGATGAAATGAGAAAACCAGCGTGCAGCTCACAGGCTGCACAGCCGGCTTTACTCTCCAGATAATCTGCTGTGCTGTGCAGAAAAAATCTGAAGGCGTGGCCCGTGCAGTCAAACTGGCAGGGAAGGGCAGGAAGAAGCTGGCAACCAGGAATCCCAAGATCGAGGGTGCCCAGATCTCCAAAGGACAGGGACTCTGAAGTTCCATTTTAAGTTGATTATCTTTCAGTGGAAAGATAGTAGAGCACATTTTGCTTTACCATTAAGATAATCAACAACCTGTTGGGGTAACTTTAAATGTATGAGGTGACAAATGCATTTGTAAGTTTTTGTTTGGCAGATGATTTAACTAATTCTGGTTTATTTGCCGTTTACGGGCGGGATTCTCCGGTTACCGGGTCAACGTGGCCGGAGAATCCCGCCCCATATCTGTATTAATGGCTAATTATTTTTAGATAATTTATATACAAGATAAAATGTGACTTTATCTTTACATCTTTAAATGGATAATATAGATTATTTTAATCTTTAAATGAATAGTGTAGGGGAATTGAATCTACGTAAGAATAAGTGCTGTTTATCCATTTAATGTGCTGGATATATTTATAATCTGATGTATACCAAATTAATAATGTGTTTGAATTTTATTTGTATGATTGTCATCTCAAAAAATAAGATAATAATGATTCTAACTCTGCACATTTAGGCCTTCCTGACCCTCCTGAGGATCCAGAAGTTGTTAGAAAGAACCACCAGTCTGTCACCCTCTCTTGGTTCACACCATTGAATAATGGGGGCAGTGTTATACTAGGCTATCGTGTTGAGATGAAACCTGCTGACAGCGACTGCTGGTTGCCATGTAATACAAAAATGATTGAAGAGATGGAGTTCACTGTTGATAATCTAATACTGGGCACTGGTTACAGATTCCGTGTTTCAGCTCTAAACCGGGCTGGTGCGGGAGAACCTGTTCATTTACCACAGACGGTTGTGCTGGGTGAGAATTATGAATACAGACCCATTTAAACAGCGCATGCACTTGCATGTACTTCACGCTTTTACAGTTAAACAGAGCTGCAACAGGGCTTTAGTTCTTTACAAATCAAAATCGAGAAACTTATTCATTTAAATGAGAATTTCAATGTTAAAGTGCAGTTTACTTCCTTTGTTACACTTTCTTTCTCAATGCACTATTATACAAGTCTATGTACCTCCTGACACTTTACAAAGACTTGAGTCTTAAAAGTTGTTAACAATAATTAGTAGATTTAGAATTGTAAGAAAATTATGGGATATATCTAAATATTTTAATTTTCCTCAAAAAACTGATGTATATCTGCCAAACCATAACTACTGTGTATTGTGATTATTTTTAGATAAATATTTTACTTTATTCAGGGTAATTGGTTGAGCATTCTCATGCACACACATGTTACAATGACTTGCTGAGCTGACAAACCTATTTAGTTTTATCTCTGCTGTTTCATCTCTAGAAATACCCCTTTCGAGCTTTACTTTCTGCTTCTGGCTCAAAATGGGAGAAAAGCACATTTAAAAAAAACCTTTGCGAGATAATGTTACATTTTATAATTAGACTACTTTCAAATTGCCCTATCCCTATTTGGAACCCTGGTTAGGCTATTTCACACTTCACTTGGAGCACCACACTGAGCATATGACATATCTTCGGTTAATTATTTAGGATCTTTCATTGTCACTTTCATGATTATTGTTAAGGCCAGATCAGCCATGATCGCATTAAATGGCAGAGCAGGATCAAAGAAGCCTTGTTTATAAGTCAGTGTTGTTTGACCTTTAATTGTCTTAATTCTGATGGAGATTGTGAAAAATACTCATTTTTACTTTATTCCACCAAATTATTTGAAGTATGTTGACTTGATGCTAAGATACAATTTTGTGATATTGAGTGCCTATTGGGCATTTATACATGTACTTAGGTAGTAGCAGTAGACTACTCAATTGCAAAGGACACCAATTAGTCCAGTGCTGTAATCATTTGATATTTACACATGCATAATTAATCAGAGGCTGCGAGGCAACCATCGTAAATGGGACCTTGGCTACCTCCCATCCCTAACCTTAATGAATTAATGAACCCTTAAAAAAATGTCTAAATTTGTAGGAAATAGAATAAAAACAAAGAAAAAATTTTAAAAGTTGAAAATTAACAGAAGCAACATAAAATTAGTTCAATAGAAGGTATTGAGATTTTGGGTGGAATTGTCCGTATGGGAGACTGTTCTCCTGCCAGATCTGAATCGCTCCTGGTTTGTGCTGGCACTAGGAGTGGCACCCAAGAGCGATTCTCCCCCCCGCTTACCGTACAAATTTATGCATGGCGGGGATTTTATTCCAAATCCCGCTATCAGGTCGCCATTTTGAGCAGATGGCCCGACACCCAAGTGTAGGGGTGCCCTGCTCCCACCACAGGAATTTCTGGGTCATGCACCCTTCCCCCACACTGCACGCACGCATGTGGGTGGCCCAACTCCACCAGACCCCATTCAGAGACCAACAATATCAGAGATTCCACCCCCCCCATCAGAGACTCCTCCATAATCAAGACCCCCACGCAGTCACCCTTGTGTGGAAGCTAAAGAATAGTCCAGGAAGAAACAGTGAAAATTCACTTTTTTCACTTACCTGTCCCTTGCACTTGCTACCTCAGACAGCAGCTGTTAGTTAATAGAAAGTCAAAACCACATCGCAAGGCTTTAAACTGCTGCGTTGGGAACTCCGCTACCGGGGGGAAGAGAATCCAGCCCTTTGTTTGAAATGTCTTTAATATTTCCAATTCTGCAATAGAAATTTGCCTATGCCAAGGTTATAATTCAAAATAATTCTATCCATGAGCCAACTATGACCCTTGTCTTCTTGGAATAAAAGCAGAACACAATGGAAATGCTCAGCCAGTCGGGTAGCATTATCACTCGTCCCTGCACAATAATTTGCCATTATTCAGTAAGGTGCTGCACTATATAATGAATGTGATACCTTTAATACACTAATATCCATTCCTTTTTGAAAACTGATATGGAGCTGTTATCACACTGTTCCTGCAGGCCATTGTCCTAACAAAGAGTCGTATTTAGCACAGTGGGCTAAACAGCTGGCTTGTAATGCAGAGCAAGGCTAGCAGCATGAGTTCAATTCCCGTACCAGCCTCCCCGAACAGGCGTTAGAATGTGGCGACTAGGGGTTTTTCACAGTAACTTCATTGAAGCCTACTTGTGACAATAAGTGATTAATATTATTATTATTTTCATTTGGTGGGAGTGGGAGAGGAGTGGATGGGGCAGGGGTTTTGTGTACTGGAGATAGGTTTGTCAATCCGGAACGAGACCACACAAGCATCCCCCACGTCCCATTCAGGCCAAATAATGACAGACTTATGCCCCCCAGTTATCCCCGTGGCCCCTCATTCTGTCCCATGCCAGCCTATGTCCCTCCACCCACCTCCTTGGGCTGCCTATACCAACGTATGCCCCTCCACCTACCCTACATGACCCTTCTTGCTCTTCATGCCAACTTATGCCCCTCTACTGATCACCCCCCCCCCCCCCCATATACCCTCATGCTCATCATGGAAACATATGCCCCTCCACCCACCTCCCTTGGCCCTCATGCCCTGCATGTCGACCTATGCCTCTCTACCCACCGCCATAACTCCTCATACACTCATGTCAACCTATGTCACTCTACAAACCCCGATGGCCTTTTATAGTCCCTGTGCCAATTAATGCCAAAGCATGCCTCCCCACCTTTGTCTTTGCATCCTCCAAGTCAACTCACTCAGTATTCACCAGGGACAGACCTCAGCAACCATTCAGACAAATAAAACAAAGTTCTAAATGTCCATTGATATCCCTTCTATTTTAAAAACTCCAGTTTCCCGCCGGTGTGGGGTGAATTCAAAGGGAACTCCCATAGGCAGCGGCGGAACCAGAAGACCCGGCCAATAGTGGGCCGCCTCCCACTGCTTCGAAACACGGAGGCCAGAGAATATCAATCATTATCTTCCACTTACCTATATTGAAACTCATTTCCCACTTACATGCTGATAGTGTTTATTAACGTCTTCCTTTATTTTGTCATATTCCACCTCTTCATCAGCTACATCCCCGAATTTCATGTCATATGCAAATTTAAAAATTACATTTCTAATTCCAAATCCAAATCATTAATGTAAATGATGATTAATAATAGTTTAAGAACCAATTCTTGGTTTGATATTACTTCCACAATTTTCTAATCCAAGTAATTACCTTTAGCCCTACCCTTTGTTTTCTGCTTTGTGGCAGCTTGCTGTCCATGTTGCTACTTCTCTCAATGCACATGTTTTAACCTTAGTCCTGAGTGTGCTGTGCAGCATCTTATTAAATGCTTTTTGGAAACCCAATATATTATTTCTATTCCATTACCCTACTCTACCCATTTATTACTTCTTCAAGAAATTCAATGAGTTGGGTCAAGAATGACCTTCCCTTTTGGAATCCGTTCTCTTCATTAAATTTTCACATTTGAGAATTTGTTTCTGTGACATCTTTGATAAAGGATTCCATTATCTTTCCTGCCACTAATATTAAGCCAATGGTCTTTAGCTCCCCGTCTTGTTCTATTTGATTTTTATGTCTAGGAGGAGGCGGTGGCACAGTGGTGTTGTCACTGGACTAGTAAACCAGAAATCTAGGGTAATGCTCTGGGGACCCAGGTTCGACTCCCGCCATTGAAAATGGTTAAATTTGAATTCAATAAAAATGTAGAATTAAAAGTCTAATGATGACCATGAAACCACTGTTGATTGTTGTAGAAACTCACCTTGGTTGGATTTCGTTTATTGTACCGATGTACAGTGAAAAGTATTTTTCTGCGAACAGCTCAACAGATCATCAAGTACATGAAAAGAAAAGATGTTCACTAATGTCCTTTAGGGAAGGAAATCTGCCGTCCTTGTGGCCTACATGTGACTCCAGACCCAGAGCAAAATGGTTGACTCTTAACTGCCCCTTAGGGATTGACAATAAATGCTAGCCCATCCAGCGACAATCAAGTCCCATAAATTAATTTTTTAAAGATTCTATTGGCTGTCGGCCAGTGCACTGCCACGAAGTGTAGAAATATAGAAAAAATAGGAGAAGGAGGAGGCCATTCGGCCCTTCTGGCCCACTGTGCCATTCATTATGATCATGGTTGATCATCCAACTCAATAGCCTAATCCCGCTTTCCCCCATATCCTTTGACCCCCTTCGCCCTAAGTGCTAGATTTAACTGCTTCTTGAAACCATACAATGTTTTGGACTCTACTTTATGTGGTACCGAATTCTACAGGCTCGCTGGGTGGTGAAGAAATTTCTCCTCATCTCTGTCCTAAATGGTCTACCTCGTATCCTCAGATTGTGACCCCTGGTTCTGGACATACCCACCATCGGGAACATCCTTCCTGCATCAACCCTGTCCAATCCTGTTAGAATTTTATAGGTTTCTATGAGATCCCCCTCATTCTTCTGAACTCCAGCGAATACAATCCTAACCGATTCAATCTCTTCTCGTATGTCAGGACTGCCATTCCAGGAATCAGTCTGGTAAACCTTTGCTGCACTTCCTCTATGCCTAGAACATTCTTCCTCAGATAAGGAGACCAAAACTGCACACAACATTCCAGATATGGCCTCACCAGGCCCTGTATAATTGCATCAAGACATCCCATCCCTTCTCCTGTACTCAAATCTTCTCGCAATGAAGGCAAGCATACCATTTTGCCTTATTTACTGCCTGCTGCACCTACTTACTTACCTTCGGTGACTGGCATACGAGGCCACCAAGGTCTCTTTGCACTTTCCTCTCGCCTAAGTTATGGCCATTCATAATAGTCTGCCTTCTTGTTTTTGCTACCAAAGTGGATAACTTCCAAATTATACTGCATCTGCTATTCATTTGCCACTCACTCAACTTGCCCAGATCTTTGCATCCTCCTCACAGCTCACCCTCCCACCCAACTTGGTGTCATCTGCATATTTGGAGATATGGGGCTGGATTCTCCGGTCACCGACGCAGAAATCGGCAACGCAAATATTGCGTTCAGCGACTGGCCGGAGAATCAGAGTTCCCGACCAAATCGGTCACCGACGCAGAAATCACGTTCGGCGACTGGCCGGACATTCCGAGTTCCCGACCAAATCGGGGGCGGCGCTGCTTTTGTGATGCTCCGCCCCCTCCAAAGCAGCATACTCGGAGAGTACGCCGTGCAACATATCGACGGCCTCAGGACATTGCCTGAGGCCCGCCCCCTAATGCTCCGCCCTTGACCAGCCGTGTTCCCGACAGCATCGGGCGCATGTAGTCTCACCTGTCGGGAACTCGGCGTGGCGGCTGCGGACTCAGTCCAACGCCGCCACAGTCGGGGGAAGGCTGATCCGCGGGCAGTAGGCTGGGGGCACATTCGGGGCTGGGGGCACTGTGGGTGGATGGTTCGGGGTGCGCGAGCCGGCCGAAGTGGGGACTATTTTGAGGGCCCAGCCCTTGAGCGGCTTCCGCCATGTAGCATGGCGCGGCCGCTGCAGTCTGCCGCGCGCATGCACAGCCATGCACCCGGCAATTCTCTGGGGCGTATCAGCAGCTAGAGCTGGGTGCTCTACGCTGCCGTCCTGCTAGCCCCCAGCAAAACGGGGAATCGGTGGCCGTTTTGCGTCTTTTTGCTGGCTGTTCCCACGCCGGTGTGGGGACATGGCCCCAGAATCGGAGAACCCAGCCCCATGGCATTTTGTTCCCTCATCTAAATCATTAATATATATTGTGAATAGCACCGATTCCTGCGGTACCCCACTAGTCACTGCCTGCCAATTTGAAAAAGACTTGTTAATTCCTACTTGTTTCCTGTGTGCCAACCAGTTTCCTATCCACCTCAATTCACTACCCTGAATCTCATTTAATTTGAGGTAGTATTCCATTTTCTAACAAATTATTGAATGGGGAAATTTAATGTAGGGCATGATGGTTGGAGAACCTGCATAAGATATCCAGTGCGGGATTCTCCCAGCCCTAGGCCTGGCCAGAGAATCCCCGCGACCGGGCCACGCCGCCCTGACGCCAGCACGCGATTCTCCGTGCCATTGGCGCCAGCATGGTTGGCGCGGCGCCAGTCGCGGGCCGCTCTACGCGGCCCCACCCCCCGCGATTCTCTGGCCTGGATTGGCCGAGCGGCTGTTAAAAAAACGAGTCCCGCCTGCGCCGTTCTAACCTGCTCTGAGCCGGCGGGACCTCGGCGTTAAAGGGTCAGGTGGCGGCCTGTGGGGTGGTGGAGTCCGATGTGGCCTGGCCCGCGATCGGGGCCCACCAATCAGCGGGCCGGCATCTCTGGCTGGGGGCCTCCTTTCCTACGCGCCGGCCCCTGTAGCCCTGCGCCATGTTTTGTCGGTTCCGGCGCGTAGAAGGAGGCCACTGCGCATGCGCGGATCCCGTGGCGCACAGTTTGCGCCGGGATCAACAGCTGGAGCGGCGTGAACTGCTCCAGCACCGTGCTGGCCCCCTATAGGGGCCAGAATTAGTCCTGGCAGCGGCACATTCACCCCGTCATAACGCAACGGCGTTTACAACGGCGTGGACACTCTGCCCCCATGTCAGGAGAACTGTCCCCAAATAAGTTGGGGGTGGGAATTATGCCTGCTGCAGGCAGGATGTCAATTCGACTCATTAATTGGGTTCATCAATTACTTGACATCAATTATCCCTGAGTCCACTGGAATTCAGTGGTGGCTTGGATATTCAGCGGGACTCACATGGCTCTCCTGCCTCCTCCCCCCCTCTCATAGCCATCTGAGAAAACGCTGTTTTGTTTCCCCGTGGCTTTATAAGAAAGATCCTCCTTTGGCAGGTACTCAGAACTCGATTAAGGGACCCAACAGCGGGAAGGGTGGGTGACTGCTTATGCAAGCCACCCATTGCCTCCGACTGCCTGTCCCCACATCCTCCCCCTCCAGTAACCCCCATCCAGCCCTTCCTCACTTGTGCCCAAGGATTCAGTGGGCACCCTTTAAATGGAACTTGAAGAATTGCTGTGAGCAGTCACCTTTCCTGGTGACACTGCCAGCAATGGTGAGATGACATCTTTTTATTTTTCGGAAGCTCGCAGGTGGAATTTACATACTGCTGGGGATTACGTACCAATTAAGTGCCTGGGGTCACACAAATCCCATTGGGCCTCCCCTCAGAAGTGACGTCAGGTTCCCACCTGTTTTCCAACCAGGGGGGTGAATCCCAGCCACTAGAACTGAAAACCGGCTTATATTTGCAGTGAATAACTGTTTGGTGATCTATGTTAGCACCAGTCGCAATTTGAAATATTCTCCCTTTAAATCATTCCATGGTCTTGGCCCTCCAGGTCACTGGCGTTTCATGAATTTGCAATTTGGTTAACTCTGCCTGGATATAAGCTTTGAAAATCCCTCCCTAAACCTCTTTGACTTTCACTCCTCCTTTAAGGTGCTTCGAAAAGCCTACCCTTTTGACAATGCTTTTGACCCATGCCCTAACATCTCTGTATGTGGTTCACCATCAATATATTTTCGATAATAGCTCTTGTGAATTGTGATATTTTACTACATCAGCCCAAGTTGTTGACATCCAGTAGCGCACACAATTCTTAACAGCATAGAAACTGCTTTCTTCAAACACTTGTCAATTTTGCTACAGACGGTATTGATGCTGTGCTTCGTGTTCTCACCTAAATTACAGTCATAGTAGCACTTAATTTTTGCTTGTATTTTATTTGGATTGTAATTACAATGTTATTTGCATGGTGCAAGAGAATATTTACATTATGCATAGTATATTAATCTCTCTGAGTCTTTACTTTAATCTGTTTTGCAGAGGTTCCCGTGACCGTCACCATTCCTCTCTCTAACATTTCGATAAATAATGGGGAGTCTGGCAAGCTGGAATGTGAATTTTCCACTGAATGTATGGATATAATATGGCTAAAGAACGGTCAGCACATTGAGACAAGCAGCAAGTATGAGATCATTCCTGACGGAAAGAAACACTATCTCATTATTCACAGTTGCAATGCTGAGGATGAAGGGCGATACACCTGCATGGTGTCCTCTGAGATAACAACATCTGCTGAAGTCTGTTTGGATGGTAAATCATAATTTTGCTCTATTTGTTGCGCCATACTAACATTTTTCAATCAGTTTCACAGGGAAGCTATTTAAAATCATAGCTAGTACAAAATCTTCATGAGCATGAACCATATATGGTGAGTATGTTAGTGCCGTGATTACAATGCTGAACTGATGTTGTGAGTTCAAATATCACCATAGCAGAATATGAAATTCAATTCAATAATTCTGGTCATTTATGACCTGGCACTAAAATAAATACAATGAAAGCAGCTGGTTCACTGATATCCTTCAGAAAGGAAACTGTCACTGTTACACAGCATAGCCTCCACGTGACTGCAGTCCAAAGTATGTGGTTGGTTCCTAATGCCCTTGCTTAACAAGCCTCTTGCTGAACAAGAATTTCTAAAATAATTCGTTACCTTAATACCATCATCATTACACAAGATCTCACCAACGCCACCCATATTAGAGAAAAAACAAATTTTAGATTCTCCCATTTCTTGGGCGTCATTCTCCGACCCCCCAGAGGGTCGGAGAATGGCCGTTGGCCGCCGTGAATCCCGCCCCCGCCGATTGCCGAAGTCTCCGAAGGGAGAAAAGTCGGCGGGGCGTTAATGGCGCCGCTGCCGCGGAGAATGTCACGGGTCTGCGCAAGGCAGCCGATTTTCGGCCTGCCGATATTCTCCCTTCCGGATGGGCCGAAGTCCCGTCGACGTGATGACCGTTCACGTCGACGTGAATCAAACCTCCTTTCATCGGCGTGACCTGGTGCTCCAGGGTCACGCCGACCAGCGTGGAGGTGAGTGACGGCCTGGGGGGTTGGCTCTGGGCAGGCAATGGCGTGGCCGCAGTCTGATTGCGTGAGGAGAGGTGTGTCTCGGGTTGTGTGTGTGTGTGTGTGCGGCGGGGGGGGGGTGGTTAGAGTAGGCTGGGCTCCGGGGGAGTGCCGGGAGGGGGTCCGTGCCGGGGTGGAGGTTGGGGGGGGGGGTCCGTGCCGGGGTGGAGGTTCGGGGTTGGGGGGGGGGTCCGTGCTGGGGTGGAGGTTGTGGGGGGGGGGTCCGTGCTGGGGTGGAGGTTGGGGGGGGTCCGTGCCGTGCCGGGGTGGAGGTTGGGGGGGTGGTCCGTGCTGGGGTGGAGGTTGGGGGGGTCCGTGCCGTGCTGGGGTGGAGGTTGGGGGGGGTCCGTGCCCTGCCGGGGTGGAGGTTGGGGGGGGGTCCGTGCTGGGGTGGAGGTTGGGTGGGGTCCGTGCCGGGGTGGAGGTTGGGGGGGTCCGTGCTGGGGTGGAGGTTGGGGGGGGGTCCGTGCTGGGGGGGAGGTTGGGAGGGGTCCGTGCCGGGGTGGAGGTTGGGGGTTGGGGGGGGGTCCGTGCTGGGGTGGAGGTTGGGGGGGGGTCCGTGCTGGGGTGGAGGTTGGGGGGTCCGTGCTGGGGTGGAGGTTGGGGAGGGGTCCGTGCCGTGCCGGGGTGGAGGTTGGGGGGGGGGTCCGTGCTGGGGTGGAGGTTGGGGGGGTCCGTGCCGGGGTGGATGTCGGGGGGGGGTCCGTGCTGGGGTGGAGGTAGGGGGGGGTCCGTGCCGTGCCGGGGTGGAGGTTGGGGGTGGTCCGTGCTGGGGTGGAGGTTGGGGGGGTCTGTGCCGGGGTGGAGGTTGGGCGGGGGGTCCGTGCTGGGGTGGAGGTTGGGGGGGTCCGTGCCGTGCCGGGGTGGAGGTTGGGGGTTGGGGGGGGGGTCCGTGCTGGGGTGGAGGTTGGGGGGGGGGTCCGTGCTGGGGTGGAGGTTGGGGGGGGTCCGTGCCGGGGTGGAGGTTGGGGGGGGGTCCGTGCTGGGGTGGAGTTTGGGGGGGGTCCGTGCCGTGCCGGGGAGGAGGTTGGGGGGGGGGGTCCGTGATGGGGTGGAGGTTGGGGGGAGGTCCGTGCCGAGGAGGGGGATGGGAGGGCAAGTGAGTTGGTCCACCTGGCCAGGTGCCAGCCTCCAACAGTTGGACCCATGCGGTCCATGCCACCTGGCTGGGGGGAGGAGGGGATATGGGCAATGATGACATGTCGTCGTTCCCCTCCCCCCCACCAGGCCGTCATGTTTTCAGATCATCCAGCGATGTTGGCCGCCGTGGTGGCAGCCGCTCATGTCTTTGTTGCCCTGGATGAAGAGGAGGAGGAGGAGCGTGCCAGAGAGGCGGCGCAGGCTGCCGCAGAGGGGCAGGCGGCAGCCACCCAGGCTGGAGGGACACCTGACCGACAGGACGAGGAGGGGGAGGAGGACGTCGCGGCCCCACGGCAGCGGAGGCACCCGAGGGCGCCCCGTGTGTACCGGCCCCGGCAGTCATACCAGGACCTCACGGACCGGGAATGCAGGAGGAGACTCCGGATGAGCCGGGAAACCGTGGCACACATCTGCCACCTGCTGGCACACCTGTCACCGCGTGGCACTGGCGGGGGACACCCTCTCCCCGTGTCCGTCAAGGTTACGGTGGCCCTGAACTTTTATGCAACGGGGTCATTCCAGGCACCGAGTGGCGACCTGTCCGGCATATCGCAGACATCGGTGCACCGGTGCATCCGGGCAGTGACAGATGCTCTATATGCCATGGCGCACCACTACATCCGCTTCCCCGTGGACCGGGCCAGCCAAGATGCCCGGGCCGTGGGCTTCTCTGCCGTTGCCGGGTTCCCCATGGTCCAGGGCGCGATCGATGGGATGCACGTCGCCGTGCGGCCACCTGCAGATAACAGGGCCGTGTTCACTAATAGGAAGGGGACCTATTCGATGAACGTACAGGTGGTCTGCGACCACCGCATGATGATCCTGCACGTCTGCGCCCGTCACCCAGGCAGTGTACACGACTCATTCGTGTTGTCGCGGTCATCCATCCCCGGCATGTACGAGGGATGCCATCCCCGGCTGAGGGGCTGGTTACTGGGTGACAGGGGCTACCCATTGCAATCGTGGCTGATGACGCCTATACGGAGGCCACGCAATGAGGCGGAGAACCGCTACAATGATGCCCATGTAGCGACAAGGGGAGTGATCGAGAGGTGCTTTGGTGTGCTGAAGATGCGTTTCAGGTGCCTGGACCTCTCTGGGGGCGCCCTCCAGTATCGGTCAGATAGGGTCGGCCGCATCATTGTGGTGTGCTGCGTCCTGCACAACATAGCCCAGCAGAGGGGCGATGTGCCGCAGGCAGAGGAGGGCGGAGTGGAGGAGCAGCAGGAAGAGGCCCAGTCCTCACCAGATGAGGGGGATGGGGGCAATGGTCAGGGCAGACGGGGTAGACACAGGCGGGTGGCTGTCCACCGTTACCGGCTGGCCCAGCGGGCACGGGACAGACTGATGGACGCCCGCTTCACTGACTAGATGGGCGTGGGAATCGGGTAGTATGGCCACAGACCGCACACCATGGCAACAGCCGACCACCCACACCCCCCACCCATCCACCCACCCAGCACCCTCACCCCCCTCCCCAACCCCACCCACCCCACCCGCATGCACACCACCCCCACCCCCACCCCCCATTGCCGATCCACCTGCGGCACAACGGGCCGGGCTCACACAGTTGCGGGTGGACGCGTGTCTATCGCAGGCCATGGAGGATGATGACAACCCGCCCTGCGATGAGCTCCTGGCTCTACATCGTTGGACTATGTCTGACCCATGGCCACAGTACCACCATCCACCCGGGCCATCCCTGCATGCGGCTGTGACACTGCAGCGCACGGTCCCGTCCTCTGCCCGGGGGATGTTGATGGCGGCCCAGGGGGAAGGGGGCAGACTCACCTGGGGCTGAGGTAAGACCACCCCTCGCACACACACTTGCGCTCAACGTACATGACACCCCCGCACACTTTGGACAGAGCACAAAGGCAGCTTCGGTAGGTGTAACATTGACTTTAATAACCAAAGGAGTTCATGCACGTTCCCTAGCCCCTAAAACTCATCTGTGCCCTGCACCCGTGCCAACTTACTCAGTGTCTAATTGTTTGGCCTTACGGGCCCTTTGACTACGTCTACGTGGTTCCCCAGACGGTACAGCAAAACTGGAGGTGAACTCCTGTGATTCCTGCCCTCTGATACTGGATCCCTTTGGCGGCCGTTTCCTGGGGCGTCCTGGCCTAGATGGGCCAGGCTGCGGCCTGGGCGACTGGGATGGCGAGCTGCCAGCCTGTCCTGCCCGTTGCCCACCCGATGCACCTGGGACGGAAGGGGGGGAGTTCGAGGTGTCGCGGTGTACCGGGACCTCCCCTACAGAGGGAGCCGGGACGGACCACACCACCTCCTCCTCCCTTGGGGTGCCCGATGGCCCCCAGGCCTCTACATGGGTGGGGGATGCGAACGGACTGGCCATCCGACGCCCCCCCGACATCTGGCGCTGCCAGTCCTGGAGGCCCGTGCTGGTATCGACAGGGGTCTGCAGGTTTGCAGCCATGGAGCCCAGGGGGTTGGCAAACCCTGTCTGTGACAGTGCGACGCCGGCTCGCACATGGCCACTGGCGCCGATGCCCTCAGCGATGGCCTGCAGAGACTGGGCCATGGCCTGCTGAGACTGGGCCATGGCCTGCAGAGACTGGGCTATGGCGTTGAGCGCCTCTGCCATCTGGCGCTGGCACTGGCTCATGGCCTCCTGTGAGAGGGCAGCCATTTCCTGGGCCACAGAGGCCGCCTGCACGGAAGGCCCCAGGCCTCGCAAACCGTTCCCCATGTCTGACACCGTCGCACCCATTGCCTCCACCGCGGACGCCACCCGTGCGGTGTCAGCCTGGGTGGCACGCATGACCGGCACCACTCCCAGCTCCTGGACGCGGGTGGACACCTCCACCTGCGACCGCAGCCGCCGCAAACCGCCCGTCACCCTCTTCGCTCGTCTCCGGGTCGATGGTTGCATCGGATCTATGTGTGGGTGTGGTAACTGCAGGAACCCGGGATCCATCTGGGCGGCAGATGTTCGCTTGGGCTGGGCTGCCCTCCGACCGCCCGGTCCCTCTGCTGCTCCTACCTCCACCTGCTGTACCGGGACGGCTGTGTTGTGCGTACCAGTGAGTGTACCAGACGCCTCATCACTAAAGTGCCCAACCGTGGTGAGTGTTTCTGCGATGGTGGAGGGTGTTGGTGACAGCAGTGGCGTTGTGTTGTGCTCTTCGTCCCACTCTGAGTCCATGGCACTTTTGGGTGGGGGTTCGTCTCCACCCATCCACTCTGAGTCACTGTCCAGTATTTCGTCTTCCTGGGTAGTGCTGTCCCGGGTAGGGGTGTCCTGGGTAGTGCTGTCCCGGGTAGGGGTGTCCTGGGTAGTGGTGTCCTGGGTAGTGGTGTCCTGGGTAGTGGTGTCCTGGCTCGGATATGACAGGGCCTGTGGCTGCCCCCCTCGTCGCTGGGTGGTCGCTCCCGCACGTGACGGGGGTGTCGTCTCCCTGTTGCTCCAGGTCTCTCCGTCTCCCGTGGTGTGCGAGGGTCATCCTGCGGGCGTCGCATGCTGGAGGGTCCGGGTCTCTCCGTCTCCCGTGGTCTCCGAGGGGCATCCTGCGGGCGTCGCATGCTGGAGGGAGCGGGTCTCTCCGTCTCCTGTGGTCTCCGAGGGGCATCCTGCGGGCGGTCTGCATCTGCGGGGATGGGTGCCTGGACGTTTGGTCCTGCGATACACAATGAAGCATGCATGGTTAGACATCAGGCAGTGATCAGGTGATACGGGGGAGGGGGATATAGGGGAGGGGGGATATGGGGACGGGCTGTCGGTGGCTCACTCGCTAGTACGCCCCCGACCTCTGCATCAGCAACCTCCCGGTCCTCAGGTCCGCCAGCCAGTTCCAGGGCCCTTTCCTCGTGTACGGTCAGTGGCCTCTCATCAGCGGGCCCTCCTCCAGTCCTCACATGCTCCCTATTGTTGTGTGCACGCTTCTCCTGTGGTGGGGGGGGGGGTGGGTGGCAGGGGTAAAAGGCAACACTGTTAGGCAGGTATATGAATGCACGCCATCGGTTGCGCGTGCATTGCAGAGGTTAAGGTTAGGGCTGGATTCACTTGGGGATATGGGGGAGGGGGGATATGGGGGAGGGGGGATATGGGGGAGGGGGGGATATGGGGGAGGGGGGGAAATGGGGAGAGGGGATATGGGGGAGGGGGGATATGGGGGAGGGGGGAAATGGGGGAGGGGGGGATATGGGGGAGGGATATGGGTATGGGGAAGGGGGGATATGGGGATGGGGGGGATATGGGGGATGCTCACCCTGCCTGCTCTGACGAGGTCGTTCACCTTCTTGTGGCACTGGGTGCCTGTCCGTGGTGTCAGGGCCACAGCGGTGACAGCCTCTGCCACTTCCCTCCACAGACGCCGGCTGTGGCGTGGGGCAACTCTGCGGCCGTGCCCGGGATACAGGGCGTCCCTCCTCTGCTCCACCGCGTCCAGGAGCGCCTCCACATCGCGTGACTCGAACCTCGGGGCTGAGCGACGGCCAGCCATCCAGTCGGGTATTCCGGTCGGGTGGGGGGGAGCAGCGCGGCCTTATGAGCCGTCACGCCGTGCAGCGCATATGACGCTGCATGGCGTGAACCACTGCGCAAGCGCGGATCCCGTTACGTCGCTGCTAGCCCATTTCGGGCCGGAGACTATCGACCCATTTTTCCGACGTGACGCAAGTCGGATTTGCGCCGTTTTTTGCGTCGATCGGCGGACTTTCCGCCGATAACGGAGAATTTCGCCCAATGTATATTTTTTCTGTTTTTATCATGTCGCAAAAACTATTCGTAAAGTACAGGTGAGATTAAAATCAACAACATAGATAAGTGACACAGCAATCTTTCATCTGTGCCCTAGCTATTCACAAAATATGTCAACAATTTAATATAGGAATTTGATGAGGAAATCAAATGTAATATTTCCAAGTTTGCTGATGACAGAAAACCAGATACAATTGTGAGTGGTGATGAGGATGCAAAGAGGCTTCAAGGCGATTTAGGAAAGTTGAATGAGTGAGCAAATACTCGGCAGATACAGTATAATATTGGCAAGTGTGAAGTTATCCACTTTGAGAAGAAAGGCAGAGTATTAGTTAAATGATGATAGATTGAGAAATATTAATGTACAAAGGTACCTGGGTGTCCTTGTACCCCAGTCATTGAAAACAAGCATGCAGTTACAGCAACCAGTTAGGAAGGCAAATGGTATGTATGCTAACCGTCATTGTAAGGACTACAGGAGGAAGGAAATCTAAATGAAGCTTCCCTGGGCCTTGGTGAGACCTCTTACCTTACAAAATATATACTTGCCATAAAGGGTGTGCAGCAAAGGTTCACCACACTGATTCCTGGAAAGCAGGATTGCCGTAGAAGAAGAGATTGGGACGACTGGGCCTGTATTCACTGGAGTTTAGAAGACTGAGAAGGATCTCATTCAAACATAAAATTCTGACAGGCTGAACAGACTGGGTGCACGGATGTTATTTCCTCTGGCGTGGGTGTCTAGAACAAGGGGCCGCAGTCTCAGGTTACGGGTAGGCTATTTAGGACTGGGATGAGGAGAAATCTCTTCACTCAGAGGATGGTGACTCTGGAAATCTCTATCACAGAAGGCTGTGGAGGCTAAGTCATTGAATGTGTTCAAGAAACAAACAGAATTCTAGACACTAACGGTGTCAAGGGATATGGGAAGAGAGCAGGAGCATGATGTTGAGATAGAAGATCAGCCATGATCACATTAAATATCAGAGTGGGTGCGATGGGCCGAATGGCCTGCCCTATTTTCCATGTTTCCATCTTCATAACCTAGACTAAAATGGAACCCAAATCTGAGGGCAAGAAAGTCTCCATACCCTAGCAGCAGTCAGGCTTAAAGTAACATTTTGCCTTGACTAAGATCTGGAAGGCAATAATATCACAAACAATAGAGGATACAGCACTGATCCCTGCGGTTCTTAGCACTTAAAGCAAGATCATTGTACCTATTTTTGCAATCAAGTGAGGAGGCATCAAATGGCTCCCCTCTTTTCCATCCTTATTTCACTGCAGTAGTTTTTTTAAAGGGCTTACTTACCAATTTTTTGAATGAAGTCATACCTGGCACAAAGGAAGTTGGTTGTGGTGGTTGGAGATCAATCATCTCAGCTTCAGGACATCACCGCAGGAGTTCCCCAGGGTAGTGTCCTAGGCCCAACCATCTTATGCTGCTTCATCAATGACCTCCCATCAGAAGGCCAGAAATGGGGATGTTCGCAGATGACTGCACACTATCAGCACCATTTGTGACTCCTCAGATAATGAAACAGTCCATGTCCAAATGTAGCAAGACCTGGACAATATATATATTTTTAAAATAATTTTTATTGTCACAAGTAGGCTTACATTGCAATGAAGTTACTGTGACAAGCCCCTAGTCGCCACAATCCAGTGCCTGTTCGGGTACACAGAGGGAGAATTCAGAAAGTCCAAATTACCTAATAGTACACCTTTCATGACTTGTGGGAGGAAACCGGAGCACCCGGAGGAAACCCACGCAGACACGGGGAGAACGTGCAGACTCCGCACAGACAGTGACCCAGCCAGGAATCGAACCTGGGACATTGGCGCTGTGTAGCCATAGTGCTAACCACTGTGCTACCGTGCTGCCCATATAGCCAGGCCTGGGCTGACAAGTAGCAAAAAAGAAAATGCTGGAAAATCTCAACAGGTCTGGCAGTATCAGTAGGAAGAGAAAAGAGCTAACATTTCGAGTCCAGATGACCCTTTGTCAAAGACTCTTGACGTTAGCTCTTTTCTTTCTCTACAGATGCTGCCAAACCTGCTGAGATTTTCCAGCATTTTCTTTTTGGTTTCAGATTCCAGCATCCACAGTAATTTGCTTGTATTCTGACAAGTAGCAAGTTACATTCGTACAACACAAGTGCCAGGCAACGACCATTTCCTACAAGAGAGGATCTAACCATCGCCCCATGATATTCAATGGCATTACCATCGCTGAATCCCCCGCAATCAACATCTTGGGTGTTTCCATTGATCAGAAAAGACTGGATTAGCCATATTAATACTGTGGCTACCAGAGCAGGTCAAAGGCTGGGAGTCCTATGGCGAGTAACTCACCTCCCAAAGCCTATTCACGATCTACAAGGCACAAGTCAGGAGTGTGATGGAATACTCTCCACTTGACTGGATGAGTGCAACTCCAACAACACTCAAAAAGCTCGACACCATCCAGGACAAAGCAGCTCGCTTAATTGCAACCTCTTCTACAAACATTCAGTCCTTCCACCACCAATAAACATTGGCAGCCGTGAGTACCATTCACAAGATTCACTGCAGGAACTTGCCAAGATTCCTTGGGCCGCACCTTCCAAATCCACAATCACTACCATCTAGTAGGACAGGAGCATCAGATACCTGGGAGCCCTCGCCCCCACGCCTCCAAGTCACTCACCAGCCCGACTTGGAAATATGGAGACTCACTGTCGCTGGGTCAAAATCATGGAACTCCCTCCCGAACAGCACTGTGGGTGTACCTATACCTCAGGGACAGCAGCAGTTCAAGAAGGCAACTCATCACTACCTTCTAAAGGGCAACTAGGGAGGGCAATGAATGCTGGCCTAACCAGCGACACCTACATCCTGTAAATACATTTTTTTAAAGGTTTAATGTTGTAAATGGACGATTTAATTGGTCTTCTGGAGATTAATAATAATAACAATAATAATCTTTATTAGTTTCACAAATAGCACAAATTAATATAAGAACATAACATAAGAACTAGGAGCAGGAGTAGGCCATCTGGCCCCTCGATCCTGCTCCACCATTCAGTGAGATCATGGCTGATCTTTTGTGGACTCAGCTCCACTTTCCGGCCCGAACACCATAACCCTTAATCCCTTTATTCTTCAAAAAACTATCTATCTTTATCTTAAAAACATTTAATGAAGGAGCCTCTACTGCTTCACTGGGCAAGGAATTCCATAGATTCACAACCCTTTGGGTGAAGAAGTTCCTCCTAAACTCAGTCCTAAATCTACTTCCCCTTATTTTGAGGCTATGCCCCCTAGTTCTGCTTTCACCCGCCAGTGGAAACAACCTGCCCGCATCTATCCTATCTATTCCCTTCATAATCTTATATGTTTCTATAAGATCCCCCCTCATCCTTCTAAATTCCAACGAGTACAGTCCCAGTCTACTCAACCTCTCCTCGTAATCCAACCCCTTCAGCTCTGGGATTAACCTAGTGAATCTCCTCTGCACACCCTCCAGTGCCAGTACGTCCTTTCTCAAGTAAGGAGACCAAAACTGAACACAATACTCCAGGTGTGGCCTCACTAGCACCTTATACAATTGCAGCAGAACCTCCCTAGTCTTAAACTCCATCCCTCTAGCAATGAAGGACAAAATTCCATTTGCCTTCTTAATCACCTGTTGCATCTGAAAACCAACTTTCTGCGACTCATGCACTAGAACACCCAGGTCTCCCTGCACAGCAGCATGTTTTAATATTTTATCATTTAAATAATAATCCCTTTTGCTGTTATTCCTACCAAAATGGATAACCTCACATTTGTCAACATTGTATTCCATCTGCCAGACCCTAGCCCATTCACTTAGCCTATCCAAATCCCTCTGCAGACTTCCAGTATCCTCTGCACTTTTTGCTTTACCACTTATCTTAGTGCCGTCTGCAAACTTGGACACATTGCCCTTGGTCCCCAACTCCAAATCATCTATGTAAATTGTGAACAGTTGTGGGCCCAACACTGATCCCTGAGGGACACCACTAGCTACTGATTGCCAACCAGAGAAACACCCATTAATCCCCACTCTTTGCTTTCTATTAATTAACCAATCCTCTATCCATGCTACTACTTTCCCCTTAATGCCATGCATCTTTATCTTATGCAACAACCTTTTGTGTGGCACCTTGTCAAAGGCTTTCTGGAAATCCAGATATACCACATCCATTGGCTTCCCGTTATCTACCGCACTGTTAATGTCCTCAAAAAATTCCACTAAATTAATTAGACACGACCTGCCCTTTATGAACCCATGCTGCGTCTGTCCAATGGGACAATTTCCATCCAGATGCCTCGCTATTTCTTCCTTGATGATAGATTCCAGCATCTTCCCTACTACCGAAGTTAAGCTCACTGGCCTATAATTACCCGCTTTCTGCCTACCTCCTTTTTTAAACAGTGGTGTCACGTTTGCTAATTTCCAATCCGCCGGGACCACCCCAGAGTCTAGTGAATTTTGGTAAATTATCACTAGTGCATTTGCAATTTCCCTAGCCATCTCTTTTAGCACTCTGGGATGCATTCCATCAGGGCCAGGAGACTTGTCTACCTTTAGCCCCATTAGCTTGCCCATCACTACCTCCTTGGTGATATCAATCCTCTCAAGGTCCAATATTACAAATTAATACTACAATGAAGTTACTGTATACATCCCCTAGTCGCCACAGCCTGGCGCATGTGCGGGTACACTGAGGGAGGTTTCAGAATGTTCAATTCACCTAACTTATAGCACTGGGTTGAATTCTGATTTATATCTCTGTCTGTGGCTCTTGCACAGTCAAAATCAAAAGACAAGGGGTGGGATTCTCCGTCCCCCCACCGGGTCGGAGAATCCCCGGGGGGGCAGGCGGCGTGAATCCCGCCCCGCCGCTCCAGCGCTGACTGCCGAATTCTCCGGCACCGGTTTTCGGGCGGGGGCGGGGATCACGCTGCGCCAGTCAGGGGCCATTGGCAGCGGCCCCCTGGCAATTCTCCGGGCCCCAATGGGCAAAGCGGCCACCCTTTTTCGGTCAGTCCCACCGGCGTGCAATAGACATGGCCCAAATTGGCAGGACCTGGCTTGGAGGGTGGCTAGCAGGGTCCTTGGGGGGGGCGCGGGGGATCCGGCCACGGGAAGGGGGGGGGGGGCGCCCCACAGTGGCCTGGCCCGCGTTCGGGGCCCACCGATCTGCGGGCGTGAGGGCACACTTTTCCTCCGCGCCGGCCTCTGTAATGCTCCGCCATGGGCGGCGCAGAGAAGTAACACCCTGCACATGTGCAGGAAACACGCCGGCACTTCTGCACATGCGCCAGAACACGCAGGCAGTCCTGCGCATGCGCCAACTCGCGCCTGCCGGCAGCGGCCCTTCAGCGCCAGTTGGCGTGGTGCCAACCCCTCCAGTGCCGGCCTAGCCCCTGGAAATGCGGAGGATTCCACAACTTCCGGGCTGCCCGACGCCAGAGTGGTTCACGCCGCTCTTGGCGCCGGTACGGGCCACCCCACCAATTGCAAGAGAATCCCGCCCAAGGGTTTGATTCTCCATTCTGGAGATTAAGTCCCCACGCCGCTGTGAAAACCAACCAGGGCTGGCTTGTAATGCAGAACAAGGCAGCAGTGCGGGTTCAATTCCCGTACCGGCCTCCCCGAGCAGGCGCCGGAATATGGCGGCGACGGGGCTTTTCACAGTAACTTCACTGAAGCCTACTTGTGACAAGCGATTATTATTATTTTACGCCAGGAATACTAGCGCAAAACGGCCACCGATTCCCTGTTCCGGTGGCGGGGGCGGGGGAGGGAGGGCTGCAGCATAGAGCTCTCATCTCTAGCTGCCGATACGGCCTGGAGAGTTGCCGGGTCGCGCCTTGCTTCATGGCAGATGCCGCTCGTGGACCAGGCCCGCAAAATAGTACCCCCTTTGGCTGCCTTGCGCGCCCGGACCACCCCACCATAGTGCCCCCAGCCCCGAATATGTCCCCCCTTGCCCGCGGATCGTCCATCCCCCGACTGTGGCGGCGCTGGACTGAGTCCGCAGCCGCCACGCTGAGTTCCCGATGGGTGAGACAACATGTGACCCACGGCGTCGGGAACTCGGCCGGTCGGGGATGGAGATCACGGGGCGGGCCTCAGCCGACGTTTGGAGGCCATGGATACTGCATGCGGCCTCCTCTCGATTTTGGTGTCTTCGCCCCGTCACCGAACGAGATTTCGGCGTCGGGGATCGGAGAATCCAGCCCAAGGTTTGAAACTTGGAAGTTGGTTGTAGAAGCAGAGGTAAAAGGACCCAATCACGGCCCTTAATTTTCGCCGTCCCTGCCCCCACGATGAAGAACAAAGAATAGTACAGCACAGAAACAGGCCCTGCGACTCTCCAAGCCTGCACCGACCAAGAAGCCTGTCTAAACTGCAACCTTCTGCACTTCTGGGGTCCGTATCCCTCTATTCCCATCCTATTCATGTATTCGTTAAGATGCATCATAAATGCCGCTTACGTATCTGCTTCCAGCACCTCCCCCAGCAGTGCGTCCCAGGCACCACCCTCTGTGTAAAAGACTTGCCTTGTACATCTTCTTTAAACTTTCCCCCTCGCACCTTAAGCCTAGTAATTGACTTTTTCACCCTGAGAAAAAGCCCTTGACTATCCACTCTGTCCATTCATAGATTTCATAGAATTTACAGTGCAGAAGGATTCCACTCATAATTCCACTCATAATTTTGTAAACCTCTCAGGTCCATTGTTCAATTGAAAACAGTCTGACTTTATCCAACCTCTCCTCATAGCTGATACCCTCCAGACCAGGCAACATCCTGATAAACCTCTTCTGAACACTCTCCAAAGCTTCCACCTCCTTCTGGCAGTGTGGCGACGACAGTTGAACGCAATTCTTTGCTTTCCTGTGCTTCGAGATTTTCTGTGGCGGATGCAGCAAACCATTGGCCTGTCAAAGTCAGCAGGCTTTTGCTTGGCTCGCCTGCCCTACCGCAGGAGATCGTCTTCAAGATCAGAAGGTTCTGCCAGCGGGAAGGGCAGAAATTCCTGCCCAGGATTTTGCTTCTTCGGCATCTCACTTGCCTGTCCAATTCTGCAGAGAAAACAGGTGCTTAAAGCACACAAAGGGTTAGCTTCTCACATGACCTCTCTCCAACTGTCCACTTACCCAAAATGGTCATGGCAAGTACATTCTGGTTAAATTGATTAGATCATGGCTGGTAATTGCACCCTGACCTAAGGTCCTATTGTCAACGTGATTTTGTTTAATGGTTAGTCTCCATCTGGTTGAATATCCTGGTGACTGTCTGGACTCTTTGCAGATGGGAAGGGAGATGGCCCCCATTCAACATTTTTCAAGGTCGTTGTTCTTGGTGTAGCTTTACAGACAGGTTGTCTCCATTTCAATAGTTCCGCACACGATACAGTGATACAAATGTGCATCCATTTTTAATGTAATTCCCAAGTCACTGTAATGTAGCTTTAGCCTTTGTTTAAAACAATATGGGTTTTCAGCCAGTAAATTCAAAAAACATTTTTTGATGTACAGCATGGTTTCATAACACTATAAATTCTGTTTTATTATTTAGTGCGAACTTCATTTTGATGTAAGTTGTTCGGATATCTCTGCTTCTAGTACTATTATTTCAATGAGGTTGTACAATTAATAAGTTCTAATCTTAAATAATTGTGTCTTATTGTCTGCAGTTACGATACAACCTATTCCAGCCGAAGATTGGGAAATTCCACAGGAGTCAGATAAAGTTACTGTTGAACTATTGGATGGAGAAGAGATTCAACCCAAACCAAGCTTGCCGCCCGAGGCAGCACAAGAAGGTGACTTGCATCTTCTGTGGGAAGCATTGGCCAAGAAGCGAAGAATGAGTCGAGAGCCAACACTTGATTCTATCAGTGAAGTACCAGAAGAAGATGACAAAGCTCAGAAGCGAAGGCTACAGAAAGCTACAGAAATTGAAGATTTATCAACAGATGAAATGTCTAGAACATGTGATTCTTATACAAGTTCTGATGATGAATCAAGATCTGGTACTCCATCCCTTGTTCATTACCTGAAAAAAGCCGGAAAATCAACCGTAACCGTAGCTGGAAAAGCGCAAACTATTTCTACAAACAAATTTTGGAAACACTGGGAAACTTCATCCACTGAATATGAGCAATTGCAAGAAGAAGATCCATCTCTCACTGAAGCTGCTACAAAAATCCAGGCTGCATTTAAAGGTTATAAAACTAGGAAGGAATTTAGACAACAAGTCACACCCGTGTTTGCTGAAGTTTTCAAATCTCAGACGAGTAAATTAGGCCAAACTGTTCACCTTGAGTGTGTGGTCCAGAGTAAATCTGAAGTCAAGGTGCAGTGGCTCAAAGATGGAGAAGAAATTGTGGATGGAAGGCATTACCACATTGATAATTATAGTGATGGAATTTGCTCCTTAATTATTACAGGTATCGAACAAAAAGACACTGGAACATATACTTGTGAAGCTTCTAACAAGTTTGGCACAACTTCTCACAGTGGGCAGGTTACAATTGCAAGTGATGCAAAAGGAATAGTTAAGAATGTCAAGCAAGGCATTACTATCAAATACAGCACTGACAGTGAACCAGAAAGTTCTTCAGGAAGTGAAGTTGATGATGCTTTCCGTCGAGCAGGCAAACGACTTCATAGACTTTTGCATTCAAAACTGTCTTTTCAGATTTCGGACGTGGAAGAAGAATATTTTGTTAGTGCTGATGAAGGAGATGAAGATAACTTGGACAAACAGACTTACCATGAGGATGAAAATTACATTTATATAAAGTTTGATACCTTCACTGAGGCTGAAATGGCAGCAACTAGATTTAAGGAAATATTTATTGGTCAAGGAATTCCTGTTCACATTGATATCTGTGAGGAAGGCAGCAGAGTTGAAATTCGGATTAAGAAGGTTTCGCGTCCCCCTGCTGCATCTGGAGAAGATAGGACCAGCATAGAAGACGGATTACATACTCATTTTGTTGAGTCCGGTAAGTTTGTCAAATCATTTTGTTTTTTGCTTAAACTACACAGACACAACAACTAATTTAATATTTTTGATGTAACTCAAAAATGAATATACCCTTAAAATAGATACAGTACATATTGTTCATTTTATTCGCTACCTACATTGTTTTAATCTTACATTTAATGATCACAATGACCATCTCTGCTAGGCTATCATCATATTCATAACTATGGTGTGCAAATAATGTATAACAAATATATTAGATTAGTGTACTTAAAGGTCAGGGTAAAAATAGGAATACTTACAAGCTATTCTTCAATGCAAACGATTATTAAATTTAGCATTTGACAGAAGTGCCAGTAATATACAAAAAAAGTCTGCATGCAAATTGGAGGAAATAAAATTGTAGAAACATAAACAACAAAAGCAAAAGAAAAACTTAAAGCAAAATACTGAAAAATTCCGGTGAGGAAATCAGTAGCCATTGCCCGATCTCTGGATATAAAATATGAGTTGGGGGAAGGGGGGAGCAAATCTCCAGTACAATCTGCAATGCATGATCCCCTGGAAATGCCCCAAATACCAATTTCTGAATGCTCAGGGCAGTTACTTAAAGCAAGCATTTGGTATCCTGAATATGCTAATGAGCAGTCTGTTTTAGGATCCCAATGCTGGGCTGGGCACTCACCATCAGTGAGTGCTCAGCCCAGCATTGGGATCATAATCAGTATATTCTTAGAAGGGGAGGTGAACTAATATAGTGGCAGACTAGGTTGGTTCTGTGAAGCCCATAAGAGAACCTGTTCTCCCCCACTCCTGGTCACGCAAAATCAAATCAAAGCTTAGCTTGTGGGCCCATCTAACCTGGGCTACGAGCTAAAACTGGGCAAAGTAAAACTCCCACCATTTTTGGAGCACTACCATTTTGGTTCTGACTAATGGTTGAAAATCTCTCTCAAAATATTCTCTCTCAAAATATTCTATCAAAACAATGGTGCAAGGAGGTTCCTTTAGTAGGAAAGTAGGTAATTATTTTGGGAAAGAAATAGTTAAAAGAGCTGAATAAATGACCATAGGAGTGGTTTTGAGTATGTCTTTCACACTGCAGTTTTTCTCTGTGCTAGAAAATTCCATTTATAGACCTTGGCCACGATTTCCTGGCCTCGTTAATCACTTGGTCAAGCGAAACGAGGCCTGTGAATAGCAGGAGAGGCCAAGAATGAGAACCGCGCCAGGCACCAAACAGTTTGTGATGGAACCGACCTGCTTCTGTTGCCGAAAATGGGATCTCGCCGTGGCGTGGCGAGAAACCAATTATCACCACTTAATCCCCAATTAACGAGAGCCACCCCATACCCACCGGCCTCCCATCATTCAGTGGCCTCCCCAGCAAGTGGTCATGCTGGTGCCAATTAGTACTCCTTGTGAAAAACGTGAACCAGGGCTTCTGTGGGGAGCCGAGGAGGAGAGTATCCATCGTTGCTCACAGGCAAAGAGCTCAAGGGTGCTGGGATTGCTACCCCAGTGCTCGGTGGGTGGGTGGGGGACCCTCTACAGGGGCGGGCCTCCATGGGGAGGCATGGGGGAGGGGGTGGCAACCGCTCGCGGAACCCTGAATCATGCCAACCCCTGAATCATGTGTATCCGTTCCTGTGGCAACCCTGTCTGTCCCAATGACCACCCATAACCCCCACCGACTGCCGAGACCTCTGGCCGTGCGGCTGAAGGCTATCGCTAATGGGGAATTGGCAATCGTGGTTAAGTGAGTACTTCACACAACCCAAGTCGATTCCTGTGGATAGGTGGGCCATGCAGCATGTGGGAGTCATTGCCCAGCATCCCAATGAAACCTTGATGCTTGAACACTGTGCTTGAACACTACGGGAGGCAATGCCACACATGCAACAGCCAAGATCCGAACACCCAGGGGATGGGACACAGCTCCGGGGACATGTCCACGGCTGGAGGGTGAGTGGGTGCCATGGGGAGATGCCTGGAGAGATGGGCCAAGGGTTCGTGGGTCGGCCCCCATTGCGTAAGAAGGTGACAGAGGCATCACACTGGTTGTGCACAAAGGTGTTTATTGTATTTGGCAATTCCCCACCCTCCCGATGGTTCTTCCCCCTCCCCCAGCCCTCTCACCCTCTACCTACACCCCCCTCCCCCTCACAGCCCTCAGTGATCCTCGATATGCTTTGCCCTCCTCGCTCTACCACTACATCTAGTTGTCCCCAAGATACACATCTGAGGCCGTAGGGTCCCATCTTACTTGTCAGCGTCACATGCACAGCCATGCCTCCCTGTCCCTTGTGCTGGCTGTGACATCCGTCCTCATCAGAGGGGTGGAATTTGGAGGAACTGATGGCCAGTGTCACCACTCCATGGAACAGGTCCGGGTTGATAGCTGGCACCCCCCCCTCCCGGTCAGTGCCCATAGGGCCCTATGGTTCACCTTGGCACGGAGGAGCAGCTGGTTCGAACCCCAGCTGCCCTTGCATCATCTGGCTCTGCCAGCCCTGGCGGCTCCCCATGGTCCGCACCATCGTGTCGAAGCCACTCGGCGATGCTCCTCAGTGATTGGGACATGTTCTGCAGCCCCTTGGGAATGCCAACCTGTAACTGGGACAAGTTCCACAGCGGCGCGGCCATCCCCATCTGAGAGTGGGTCATGTCCCACAGAACGTCATCAAGGTCAGCCTGGTACTGGGTGACATCCACCAGCGAGGCGGACATTCTGTCGAGACCCTCAGCCATGGCCGTCACTGACTGTGTGATGCCTTGGACACCTCCACACATGGAGCCGACATCGTGCACCAGGCTCTCCACTGTAGTCGACACGCTAGCAGTGTTGGCCTCGGTGCCACACATTGCCGGTGACATCTCCTGCGCCAGTAGCCTCTGGGACTCCTCCAATCGGCTATGGATCTGCTGGAGTGTCGTTGATACCTCCCTCTGAATGTCCCAGCCGCTCTCTAACTCCAGGTAACCCTGTTCCAGATCTCAACATCAGGCTGGGACACAGCTGGGTCCTGGGATCCAGCAGCCATCCGACTGCTGTCTCACCTGTGGGTTCCTGCCTCCACCTGACGTACATCAGCAGCAGTGTGGTGCTCACCGGATTGTGCCCCAGAAGCCTGACCACTAACATTTCCCACCGAGCTGTGTTTATCAGCCCTGGTAGAGGGTGGGATGACATCCTCAGAGCTCTCCTCCAAGTTCATCTCCTGGGAGGCTGGAGAGGATTCTGCCCTGGATGGGCTGGTGTCGTCAGCTGGAGGACCTGCGGGACAATGGACATGTGGTCAGTGGGAGGGATGGGTCAGTCAGTCAGGTAATAATAACGCATGTTTGACTGGTCCTTCGAGTGAGGCCCGGTGGTCCATCACCTCTGCGGCGTCTGCCAGTCTCCACGTTGGTGACTGCTCTGTCACCTCCAGGACTTGCTCCTCAAAGGTGGTGAGGATTCTGGGGCGAAATAGTCTGCGGCCCGAAATGGGCTAGCAGCGACGTAACGGGATCCGCGCTTGCGCAGTGGTTCACGCCGTGCAGCGTCATACGCGCTGCACGGCGTGACGGCTCATAAGGCCGCGCAGCTCCCCCCCACCCGACCGGAACAGCCGACCGCAACACCCGACTTGATGGCTGGCCGTCGCTCAGCCCCGAGGTTCGAGTCACGCGATGTGGAGGCGCTCCTGGATGCGGTGGAGCAGAGGAGGGACGCCCTGTATCCCGGGCACGGCCGCAGAGTTGCCCCACGCCACAGCCGGCGTCTGTGGAGGGAGGTGGCAGAGGCCGTCACCGCTGTGGCCCTAACACCACGGACAGGCACCCAGTGCCACAAGAAGGTGAACGACCTCGTCAGAGCAGGCAGGGTGAGCGTCCCCCATATCCCCCATATCCCCCATATCCCCCCTCCCCCATATCCCCCCCTCCCCCATATCCCCCCCTCCCCCATATCCCCCATATCCCCCCTCCCCCATATGCCCCCTCCCCCATATCCCCCCTCCCCCATATCCCCCCTCCCCCATATCCCCCATATCCCCCCTCCCCCATATCCCCCCTCCCCATATCCCCCATATTCCCCCCTCCCCCATATCCCCCCTCCCCCATATCCCCCCTCCCCCATATCCCCCTCCCCCATATCCCCCCTCCCCCATATCCCCCCTCCCCCATATCCCCCATATTCCCCCCTCCCCCATATCCCCCATACCCCCCCTCCCCCATATCCCCCCTCCCCCATATCCCCCATATCCCCCCTCCCCCATATCCCCCCATCCCCCATATCCCCCCTCCCCATATCCCCCCTCCCCATATCCCCCCTCCCCCATATCCCCCCTCCCCCATATCCCCCATATCCCCCCTCCCCCATATCCCCCATATTACCCCCTCCCCCATATCCCCCCTCCCCCATATCCCCCATATCCCCCTCCCCCATATCCCCCATATCCCCCCTCCCCCATATTCCCCCCTCCCCCATATCCCCCCTCCCCCATATCCCCCATATCCCCCCTCCCCCATATCCCCCCTCCCCCATATCCCCCATATCCCCCCTCCCCCATATCCCCCCTCCCCCATATCCCCCCAACCCCCATATCCCCCCTCCCCATATCCCCCCTCCCCCATATCCCCCCTCCCCCATATCCCCCCTCCCCCATATCCCCATATCCCCCCTCCCCCATATTCCCCATATCCCCCCTCCCCCATATCCCCCCTCCCCCATATCCCCCATATCCCCCCTCCCCCATATCCCCCCTCCCCCATATCCCCCATATCCCCCCTCCCCCATATCCCCCCTCCCCCATATCCCCCCTCCCCCATATCCCCCATATCCCCCCTCCCCCATATCCCCCCTCCCCCATATCCCCAAGTGAATCCAGCCCTAACCTTAACCTCTGCAATGCACGCGCAACCGATGGCGTGCATTCATATACCTGCCTAACACTGTTGCCTTTTACCCCTGCCACCACCCCCCCCCCCCCAGGAGAAGCGCGCACACAACAATAGGGAGCATGTGAGGACTGGAGGAGGGCCCGCTGATGAGAGGCCACTGACCGTACACGAGGAAAGGGCCCTGGAACTGGCTGGCGGACCTGAGGACCGGGAGGTTGCTGATGCAGAGGTCGGGGCCCCACGAGCAAGTGAGCCACCAACAGCCCGTCCCCATATCCCCCCTCCCCTATATCCCCCTCTCCCGTATCACCTGATCACTGCCTGATGTCTAACCATGCATGCTTCATTGTGTATCGCAGGACCAAACGTCCAGGCACCCATCCCCGCAGATGCAGACCGCCCGCAGGATGCCCCTCGGAGACCACGGGAGACGGAGGGACCCGCACCCTCCAGCATGCGACGCCCGCAGGATGCCCCTCGGAGACCACGGGAGACGGAGAGACCCGGACCCTCCAGCATGCGACGCCCGCAGGATGCCCCTCGGAGACCACAGGAGACGGAGAGACCCGCACCCTCCAGCATGCGACGCCCGCAGGATGCCCCTCGGAGACCACAGGAGACGGAGAGACCCGCACCCTCCAGCATGCGACGCCCGCAGGATGCCCCTCGGAGACCACGGGAGACGGAGAGACCCGAACCCTCCAGCATGCGACGCCCGCAGGATGCCCCTCGGAGACCACGGGAGACGGAGAGACCCGAACCCTCCAGCATGCGACGCCCGCAGGATGCCCCTCGGAGACCACGGGAGACGGAGAGACCTGGAGCAACATGGAGACGACACCCCCGTCACGTGCGGGAGCGACCACCCAGCGATGAGGGGGGCAGCCACAGGCCCCCGTCACATCCGAGCCAGGACACCACTACCCAGGACACCACTATCCAGGACACCCCTACCCGGGACACCACTACCCAGGACACCCCTACCCGGGACAGCACTACCCGGGACAGCACTACCTGGGACAGCACTACCCAGGACACCCCTACCCGGGAAGACGAAAGACCGGACAGTGACTCAGAGTGGATGGGTGGAGACGAACCCCCACCCCAAAGTGCCATGGACTCAGAGTGGGACGAAGAGCACGACACAACGCCACTGCTGTCACCAACACCCTCCACCATCGCAGAAACACTCACCACGGTTGGGCACTTTAGTGATGTGGCGTCTGGTACACTCACTGGTGCGCACAACACAGCCGTCCCGGTACAGCAGGTGGAGGTAGGAGCAGCAGAGGGACCGGGCGGTCGGAGGGCAGCCCAGGCCAAGCGAACATCTGCCGCCCAGATGGATCCCGGGTTCCTGCAGTTACCACACCCACACATAGATCCGATGCAACCACCGACACGGAGACGAGCGAATAGGGTGACGGGTGGCTTGCGCCGGCTGCGGTCGCAGGTGGAGGAGTCCACCCGCGTCCAGGAGCAGGGAGTGGTCCCGGTCATGCGTGCCACCCAGGCTGACACCGCACGGGTGGCGTCCGCGGTGGAGGCAATGGGTGCGACGGTGTCAGACATGGGGAACGGTTTGTGAGGCCTGGGGCCTTCCGTGCAGGCGGCGTCTGTGGCCCAGGAAATGGCTGCCCTCTCACAGGAGGCCATGAGCCAGTGCCAGCGCCAGATGGCAGAGGCGCTCAACGCCATAGCCCAGTCTCAGCAGGCCATGGCCCAGTCTCAGCAGGCCATAGCCCAGTCTCTGCAGGCCATGGCCCAGTCACTGCAGGCCATGGCCCAGTCTCAGCAGGCCATCGCTGAGGGCATCGGCGCCAGTGGCCATGTGCGAGCTGGCGTCGCACTGTCGCAGACAGGGTTCGACAACCCCCTGGGCTCCATGGCTGCAAACCTGCAGACCCCTGTCGATACCAGCACGGGCCTCCAGGACTGGCAGCGCCAGATGTCGGGGGCGCGTCGGATGGCCAGTCCGTTCGCATCCCCCACCCATGTAGAGGCCTGGGGGCCATCGGGCACCCCGAGGGAGGAGGAGGTGGTGTGGTCCGTCCCGGCTCCCTCTGTAGGGGAGGTCCCGGTACACCGCGACACCTCGGACTCCCCCCCTTCCGTCCCAGGTGCATCGGGTGGGCAACGGGCAGGACAGGCTGGCAGCTCGCCATCCCAGTCGCCCGGGCCGCAGCCTGGCCCATCTAGGCCAGGACGCCCCAGGAAACGGCCGCCAAAGGGATCCAGTGTCAGAGGGCAGGAATCACAGGAGTCCACCTCCAGTTCTGCTGTACCGTCTGGGGAACCACGTAGACGTAGTCAAAGGGCCCGTAAGGCCAAACAATTAGACACTGAGTAAGTTGGCACGGGTGCAGGGCACAGATGAGTTTTAGGCGCTAGGGCACGTGCATGAACTCCTTTGGTTATTAAAGTCAATGTTACACCTACCGAAGCTGCCTTTGTGCTCTGTCCAAAGTGTGCGGGGGTGTCATGTACGTTGAGCGCAAGTGTGTGTGTGAGGGGTGGTCTTACCTCAGCCCCAGGTGAGTCTGCCCCCTTCCCCCTGGGCCGCCATCAACATCCCCCGGGCAGAGGACGGGACCGTGCGCTGCAGTGTCACAGCCGCATGCAGGGATGGTCCGGGTGGATGGTGGTACTGTGGCCATGGGTCAGACATAGTCCAACGATGTAGAGCCAGGAGCTCATCGGAGGCGGGTTGTCATCATTCTCCATGGCCTGCGATAGACACGCGTCCACCCGCAACTGGGTGAGCCCGGCCCGTTGTGCCGCCGGTGGATCGGCAATTGGGAGTGGGGGGGTGGTGTGCATGCGGGTGGGGTGTGTGGGGTTGGGGAGGGGGGGTGATGGTGCTGGGTGGATGGATGGGTGGGGGGTGTGGGTGGTCGGCTGTTGTCATGGTGTGCGGTCTGTGGCCATACTACCCGATTCCCACGCCCATCTAGTCAGTGAAGCGGGCGTCTATCAGTCTGTCCCGTGCCCGCTGGGCCAGCCGGTAACGGTGGACAGCCACCCGTCTGTGTCTACCCCGTCTGCCCTGACCATTGCCCCCATCCCCCTCATCTGGGGAGGACTGGGCCTCTTCCTGCTGCTCCTCCACTCCGCCCTCCTCTGCCTGCGGCGCATCGCCCCTCTGCTGGGCTATGTTGTGCAGGACGCAGCACACCACAATGATGCGGCCGACCCTATCTGACCGATACTGGAGGGCGCCCCCAGAGAGGTCCAGGCACCTGAAACGCATCTTCAGCACGCCAAAGCACCTCTCGATCACTCCCCTTGTCGCTACATGGGCATCATTGTAGCGGTTCTCCGCCTCATTGCGTGGCCTCCGTATAGGCGTCATCAGCCACGATCGCAATGGGTAGCCCCTGTCGCCCAGCAACCAGCCCCTCAGCCGGGGATGGCGTCCCTCGTACATGCCGGGGATGGATGACCGCGACAACACGAATGAGTCGTGTACACTGCCTGGGTAACGGGCGCAGACGTGCAGGATCATCATGCGGTGGTCGCAGACCACCTGTACGTTCATCGAATAGGTCCCCTTCCTATTAGTGAACACGGCCCTGTTATCTGCAGGTGGCCGCACGGTGACGTGCATCCCATCGATCGCGCCCTGGACCATGGGGAACCCGGCAATGGCAGAGAAGCCCACGGCCCGGGCATCTTGGCTGGCCCGGTCCACGGGGAAGCGGATGTAGCGGTGCGCCATGGCATAAAGGGCATCTGTCACTGCCCGGATGCACCGATGCACCGATGTCTGCGATATGCCGGACAGGTCCCCACTCGGTGCCTGGAATGACCCCGTTGCATAAAAGTTCAGGGCCACCGTAACCTTGACGGACACGGGGAGAGGGTGTCCCCCGCCAGTGCCACGCGGTGACAGGTGTGCCAGCAGGTGGCAGATGTGTGCCACGGTTTCCCGGCTCATCCGGAGTCTCCTCCTGCATTCCCGGTCCGTGAGGTCCTGGTATGACTGCCGGGGCCGGTACACACGGGGCGCCCTCGGGTGCCTCCGTTGCCGTGGGGCCGCGACGTCCTCCTCCCCCTCCTCGTCCTGTCGGTCAGGTGTCCCTCCAGCCTGGGCGGCTGCCGCCTGCCCCTCTGCGGCAGCCTGCGCCGCCTCTCTGGCACGCTCCTCCTCCTCCTCCTCATCCAGGGCAACATAGACATGAGCGGCTGCCACCACGGCGGCCAACATCGCTGGATGATCTGAAAACATGACGACCTGGTGGGGGGGAGGGGAACGACGACATGTCATCATTGCCCATATCCCCTCCTCCCCCCAGCCAGGTGGCATGGACCGCATGGGTCCAACTGTTGGAGGCTGGCACCTGGCCAGGTGGACCAACTCATTTGCCCTCCCATCACCCACCCCGGCACGAACCCCCTCCCCAACCCCCAACCTCCACCCCGGCACGGACCCCCTCCCCAACCCCCAACCTCCACCCCAGCACGGACCCCCTCCCCAACCCCCAACCTCCACCCCAGCACGGACCCCCCCCCAACCTCCACCCCGGCACGGACCCCCTCCACAACCCCCAACCTCCACCCCGGCACGGACCCCCTCCCCAACCTCCACCCCGGCACGGACCCCCTCCCCAACCTCCACCCCGGCACGGACCCCCCCCCCCAACCTCCACCCCGGCACGGACCCCCTCCCCAACCCCCAACCTCCACCCCAGCACGGACCCCCTCCCCAACCTCCACCCCGGCACGGACCCCCTCCCCAACCTCCACCCCAGCACGGACCCCCTCTCCAACCCCCAACCTCCACCCCAGCACGGACCCCCCCCCAACCTCCACCCCGGCACGGACCCCCTCCACAACCCCCAACCTCCACCCCGGCACGGACCCCCTCCCCAACCTCCACCCCGGCACGGACCCCCTCCCCAACCTCCACCCCGGCACGGACCCCCTCCCCAACCTCCACCCCGGCACGGACCCCCCCCCCCAACCTCCACCCCGGCACGGACCCCCTCCCCAACCCCCAACCTCCACCCCAGCACGGACCCCCTCCCCAACCTCCACCCCGGCACGGACCCCCTCCCCAACCTCCACCCCAGCACGGACCCCCTCCCCAACCCCCAACCTCCACCCCAGCACGGACCCCCCCCCCAACCTCCACCCCGGCACGGACCCCCTCCACAACCCCCAACCTCCACCTCCGGCACGGACCCCCTCCCCAACCTCCACCCCGGCACGGACCCCCCCCCCCCAACCTCCACCCCGGCACGGACCCCCTCCCCAACCCCCAACCTCCACCCCAGCACGGACCCCCCCCCAACCTCCACCCCGGCACGGAACCCCTCCCCAAACCCCAACCTCCACCCCAGCACGGACCCCCCCCCCCCAACCTCCACCCCGGCACGGACCCCCTCCCCAACCTCCACCCCGGCACGGACCCCCTCCACAACCCCCAACCTGCACCCCAGCACGGACCCCCCCCCAACCTCCACCCCGGCACGGAACCCCTCCCCAACCCCCAACCTCCACCCCAGCACGGACCCCCCCCCCCCCAACCTCCACCCCGGCACGGACCCCCCCCCAACCTCCACCCCGGCACGGACTCCCTCCACAACCCCCAACCTCCACCCCGGCACGGACCCCCTCCCGGCACTCCCCCGGAGCCCATCCTACTCTAACCACCCCCCCCCCCCCCCCCCCCCCCCCCCCGCCGCACACACACACAAGCCGAGACACACCTCTCCTCAGGCAATCAGTCTGCGGCCACGCCATTTCCTGCCCAGAGCCAACCCCCCAGGCCGTCACTCACCTCCTCGCTGGTCGGCGTGAGCCTGGAGCACCGGGTCACGCCGATGAAAAGGAGGTTTGATTGACGTCGACGTGAACGGTCATCACGTCGACGGGACTTCGGCCCATCCGGAAGGGAGAATATCGGCAGGCCGAAAATCGGCTGCCTTGCGCAGACCCGTGACATTCTCCGTGGCAGCGGCGCCATTAACGCCCCGCCGACTTTTCTCCCTTCGGAGACTTCGGCGGGGGCGGGGGCGGGATTCACGGCGGCCAACGGCCATTCTCCGACCCGGCGGGGGGTCGGAGAATGACGCCCCTGATGTCTGGCACCCCTCTGCCAATCTGGGCCTCGCCTGGCGATTGTGGGAGAGCTTTTCCTGAGAAGACATAGAGAGGGCATCATTAGACACACGCGTGGTTCACAGTGGTGGTTGGGGGATTTGAAGGGGAAGGGGTGGAGGAAGGGTTGGGGGGGGTTGAAGGAGGATGGGGGTAGATGCTCCCATGGAGAGGGAGAGGTTTCGGGGGAGGGGGGTGAGTGGCTGTCTACTCACTCGTGCTGTCTGGTGTAGGTCATTGACCTTCTTCCTGTACTGGAGGCCAGTCCACTTGGTCACACTCCCCGAGCTCACTGCCGTCGCCATCTCGTCCTAGGCAGCACTGGCTGCTCTATGGTTGACCCTCGGGGGAAAGGACATCCTCTTGGCCTCCACAGCATCTAGCAGCCTCCTCAGGTCAGCGTCCCCGAATCTTGGGGCTGGTCTCCTCGGCACCATTGTTACGAGCTGGCTGGGGTCAGCTGAGCAAATGCAGCTTAAATGCTGCTCGACCTTGTTAGCGGGAGGCTGGCGAGCTTGGTGCCCCCGCTAGCCCTCCTGCTGGATGGACGTGCTCCCGTGCATTCAGTGCATTTTTGTTGGCTGGGATGAGCGTGTATGGGGAATGTAATGTGTATATGTGGCTGCAGTTTGTCAGCCTCCCAAATGTCAATCACAGACTCGGCGAATCCAGCACCGCTTCCCATTGGAATCGCTTATGTTCCATGTGGTGCCGGTGCTTGCCCGTCCATGGTTGCTGAATCGCTCCACGTGCGACCCCAGTTTTGCCGTCGTGGAAGTCCACCAGTCCTGCCCTGGCGTCAACACTTAGTCTCAGAAAATCCCACTGCTTTTCTCTCATGTATAAGCCTGAATTAATTATTAATATATTTACTAAAATGAACTATGATTTTAGTTTAATTCCAGAGAGAACATATTCTAATCATGCATTATTTCTTTTTATGTCCCCTTTTGTCACATAAAGCACCCCATGTTGTATCTGAGCTCCAGAACCAGGAGGTTCAAGAAGGCTACCCTGTCAGTTTTGATTGTATGATAGCTGGATACCCACCTCCAGCAGTTCGATGGTTTAAGGATGGAAAGCTGATTGAAGAGAATGATCATTACATGATCAACGAAGATCAAGATGGATGCCATCAACTTATTTTAACATCTGTGATTCTAAGTGATATGGGAGTGTATAGATGTGTGGCAGAAAACTATATTGGCGTAGCTTCAACGAAGGCAGAGCTGAGAGTCGACAGTAAGTGTGATAGAGCTGCAACAGAAAATGAAATTGGGAAAATATAATGTAAACCAAATAATAATTAAATTGATCTCTGTCATTAGTGTTGATTTGGAAGAATTCGGTGACATAAATGTTTATTGTTGAAATGGATCTGCAAGTGAAAATAGTGAAAACCTTACATGCGCAGTTTTATTTTGGATAAGTAATTGTCTTTTATTCAAAGTACATTTACTTCTTTCTTACAGTTAGCAGTTCAGACTATGATACAGCAGAAGCCACTGAGACATCTTCCTATGTCAGTGCCGAAGCTTCTCTTACACGGTTGGTATTGAAGCACACAGTACATGAACTATTTCACTACATGATATGACTGTTAAATCTTATAACCACAAAGGGCAGCACGGTAGCCTTGTGGATAGCACAATTGCTTCACAGCTCCAGGGTCCCAGGTTCGATTCCGGCTTGGATCACTGTCTGTGCGGAGTCTACACATCTGTGGGTTTCCTCCGGGTGCTCCGGTTTCCTCCCACAGTCCAAAGATGTGCAAGTTAGGTGGATTGGCTGTGATAAATTGCCCTTAGTGTCCAAAATTGCCCTTAATGTTGGGTGGGGTTATGGGGATAGGGTGGAGGTGTTGACCTTGGGTAGGGTGCTCTTTCCAAGAGCCGGTGCAGACTTGATGGGCCGAATGGCCTCCTTCTGCACTGTAAATTCTATGATAATCTATGATGATTACCATTAAACATGTTTTTGATTAAAATTGTGAACCTCAGTAGTTTGCCGAATCCTTTAGTCAGACAGTCTGAATTACTGAAGAAAACCTTTTTGAAATTAAATGAAAAATGAAATGAAATGAAAATCGCTTATTGTCACAAGTAGGCTTCATCATATCATAGAATTTACAGTGCAGAAGGAGGCCATTCGGACCATCGAGTCTGCACCGGCTCTCGGAAAGAGCACCCTACCCAAGGTGCACACCTCCACCCTATCCCCATAACCCAGTAATCCAACCCAACACTAAGGGCAATTTTGGACACTAAGGGCAATTTATCATGGCCAATCCACCTAACCTGCACATCAAATGAAGTTACTGTGAAAAGCCCCTAGTCACCACATTCCGGCGCCTGTTCGGGGAGGCTGGTAGGGAAATTGAACCGTGCTGCTGGCCTGCCTTCGTCTGCTTTAAAAGCCAGCTCTTTAGCCCTGTGCTATTTTTGCGAAGTTGCAGTATTTTCCTCCCCCAGAGGGAAACAAGTCTTAATACACATTTCAGTTTAAGATTCTTGAATAGGGATTGTAATAATTTATAATATTTTTAACAACAGGGAGCAGAACTTGGAAGGTGTGGAATCACAGGCTGAAGAAGAACAGTTACCTCAGATTTTAGAGGAACTTCATGATGTCTTTGTTACTGCTGGGGCTCCAATACTAAAACTACAAATTAAAGTTAAAGGTATGGCTAGTTGTCATTTTAGCAGTGAAAGTTCTGAAATGTTCAATAAATAATGGAATCACATTACGAATTTCAGTTAAGTATTTTCTCAGCGTACAACTTGTGGGAAAAGTAGTGACACAAGAAAACTTAGGTTTCTCTCTCATATGCAGCAAGACATTTAATCTGGTTTAAAATGTAAACCGGTTACTTTCTTTTCTGTAACTTTTCTCTTTTCTGTTGACCACAGCAATTGCTCACGAATGTTGCCTTTTTCAGCATACTCTTCAGGTCGGTATTCAGATACCTGAAAATTGCACCAGGGTCCTACATTCTTTGTACGACCCCAGTTTAGATCTTTAAATAAGGATTCCATTGATTTTGAAATGGCCACCCATTTCAAAGCCCATTTGAAGTTCAATTGAGTTTCAAGCTTAGTTTCAGTGTGTAGCGCACAATGACTTACGAGAGAGACAAATAGAGATGAAGTCGATGAGGCTTTATTAAGCGTGACTTGTTCCCCGCAGTTCAGCAACAGACTGGAGCGGCGGGGAGAAGCCCGGGTTCTTATACTCCGCCTTCAGGGCGGAGCTAGGGGTCAACAGCCAACCAGGACCCGGGATCTGTCAGCCAATAGCATCACGGCTTCACAGTCCCACATGACCCCTAATGCATACTACCACATTCACCCCTTGTTAAAAATGAACCCGGCGGGGTGGTGCTTCGCATGGTGGTAGGGGTTTACAAGGCTGGTCCTGGGAGGAAAACATTTTTGGCATGTCATTTCAATGCCCTACACTTTGCCCTACACTGGGCTATGTACAGGGTTTGTGAACTATTTACAATATTCGTAAGAGGAAAAGAACATTCTCGTTACTGTCCAACAACATTCTTGTGTTACACCGATGCCACGAGTCGAGCGGGCGGTCTGGTCTTCCTTGTCGATCGCCTCAGCCCCGGTGGTGGTGCAGGTGCTTGTTCCCGCGTTGTCGTCTCCGGGAGCTTTTCGGTGTCTGCTTCTGTTTCACTCCTGGTCGGACATGGGAGGAGGACCGATCCTCCCGGGAAGGGGGCGGTCGCGGGGTGCATTGGTGGCAGGGAGGGGGTGATCGGTGTCGGGGGGGTGTGCGTATTGCCGGCGGGCGCCAGGTCACGCAGGGAGACCGTGTCCTGTCGTCCGTCGGGGTACGCCACGTAGGCGTACTGCGGGTTCGCGTGGAGGAGATGAACCCTCTCGACCAACGGGTCCGACTTGTGCGCCCGCACATGTTTCCGGAGCAAGATGGGTCCTGGGGCCGCCAGCCAGGTCGGCTGCGACGTTCCGGAGGAGGACTTCCTGGGGAAGACAAGGAGGCGCTCATGAGGCGTTTGGTTAGTGGTGGTACACAGCAGCGACCGGATGGAGTGGAGAGCGTCCGGGAGGACCTCCTGCCACCGGGAAACTGGGAGATCCCTGGACCGTAGGGCCAGTAGGACGGTCTTCCAGACCGTGCCGTTCTCCCTCTCTACTTGCCCGTTCCCCCGGGGGTTGTAGCTGGTCGTCCTGCTCGAGGCTATACCCTTGCTGAGCAGGAACTGGCGCAGCTCGTCACTCATGAAGGAGGACCCCCTGTCGCTATGGATATATGCGGGGCAACCGAACAGTGTGAATATGGTGCTAAGGGCTTTAATAACTGTGGCCGCTGTCATGTCGGGGCAGGGGATGGCGAAAGGGAAATGGGAGTACTCGTCCACCACGTTCAGGAAGTATGTGTTGCGGTCGGTGGAGGGGAGGGGCCCTTTGAAATCCAGACTGAGGCGTTCAAAGGGACGGGAAGCCTTGATCAGGTGCGCTCTATCTGGCCTGAAAAAATGCGGTTTGCACTCAGCGCAGATGTGGCAGTTCCTGGTGACTGTACGGACCTCCTCCACAGAGTAGGGGAGGTTGCAGGACTTTATAAAATGGTAGAACCGAGTGACCCCCGGGTGGCAGAGGTCCTCGTGGAGGGCTTGGAGACGGTCTATTTGTGCGTTGGCACATGTGCCGCGGGATAGGGCATTGGACGGCTCGTTCAGCTTTCCGGGACGGTACAAGATCTCGTAGTTGAAGGTGGAGAGCTCGATCCTCCACCTTAAGATCTTGTCATTTTTAATTTTGCCCCGCTGTGCATTATCGAACATGAAAGCTACCGACCGTTGGTCAGTGAGGAGAGTGAATCTCCTGCCGGCCAGGTAATGCCTCCAATGTCGCACAGCTTCCACTATGGCTTGGGCTTCCTTTTCCACTGAGGAGTGGCGGATTTCTGAGGCGTGGAGGGTTCGGGAGAAGAAGGCCACGGGTCTGACCGCTTGGTTAAGGGTGGCCGCTAGAGCTACATCGGAGGCGTCGCTCTCGACCTGGAAGGGGAGGGACTCGTCGATGGCGCGCATCGTGGCCTTTGCGATATCCGCTTTGATGCGGCTGAAGGCCTGGCGACCCTCTGTCGACAGGGGGAAGGTAGTAGTCTGTATTAGTGGGCGGGCCTTGTCTGCATACTGGGAGACCCACTGGGCGTAATATGAAAAGAACCCCAGGCAGCGTTTCAGGGCTTTGGAGCAGTGGGGAAGGGGAAATTCCATGAGGGGGCGCATGCGTTCGGGGTCGGGGCCTATTATCCCATTGCGCACTACGTATCCCAGGATGGCCAGCCGGTTTGTGCTAAACATGCACTTGTCCTCGTTGTATGTGAGGTTCAAGGCGTTTGCGGTCTGGAGGAATTTTTGCAGGTTGGCGTCGTGGTCCTGCTGATCGTGGCCGCAGATGGTTACGTTGTCGAGATACGGGAACGTGGCCTGCAACCCGTGTTGATCAACCATTCGGTCCATCTCCCGTTGGAAGACCGAGACCCCGTTTGTGACGCCAAATGGGACCCTTAGGAAGTGGTATAGTCGCCCGTCTGCCTCAAAGGCTGTGTACTTGCGGTCACTTGGGCGGATAGGGAGCTGGTGGTAGGCGGACTTGAGGTCCACGGTGGAGAAGACCTTATATTGGGCAATCCGATTTACCATGTCGGATATGCGGGGGAGAGGGTACGCATCTAGCTGTGTGTACCTGTTGATGGTCTGGCTATAGTCTATGACCATCCTTTGCTTCTCCCCGGTCTTTACTACTACCACCTGTGCTCTCCAGGGATTATTGCTGGCCTGGATTATGCCTTCCTTCAGCAACCGCTGGACTTCGGACCGAATAAATGTCCGGTCCTGGGCGCTGTACCGTCTGCTCCTAGTGGCGACGGGTTTGCAATCCGGGGTGAGGTTTACAAACAAGGATGGCGGTTCAACTTTGAGGGTTGCGAGGCCGCAGATAGTGAGTGGGGGTATTGGGCCGCCGAATTGAAACGTTAGGCTCTGCAGGTTGCACTGGAAATCTAATCCCAGTAATGTGGGTGCGCAGAGTTGGGGAAGGACGTAGAGCCTGTAGTTTTTAAACTCCCTCCCTTGCACCATAAGGGTCACAATGCAGAACCCTTTGATCTCTACGGAGTGGGATCCTGCAGCTAGGGAAATCTTTTGCTTACTGGGACGGATGGTCAAAAAACAGCGTCTTACCGTGTCGGGGTGGATGAAGCTTTCGGTGCTCCCGGAGTCGATCAGGCATGGTGTCTCGTGTCCGTTGATCAGCACCGTTGTTGTCGTCGTCTGGAGCATCCGGGGCCGTGCTTGATCCAGCATCACCGAGGCCAGATGTGGTCGTAGTGTCTCAGCGTCTTCTTCGGACCCCGTGGAGCCGTTGATGCTGGGGTCCTTTGTTGTCATCCAAGATGGCAGCATCCATGAATCGCACGCGGCCGGGGATGGACAAAATGGCCGCCCCCACGGATCGCACGTGGTCGGGGGTGGACAAATTGGCCGCCCCCATGCATCGCACATGGCTGGGGGGTCACAAGATGGCGGCGCCCATCCTCCCCTCGTGGTGGCCGGGACCCAAAATGGCGGCGCCCGCGGGTCGCACCTGGGGCGCTGGGGGGGTTGGGGAGCGTTTGGGATGCGCTGGACTCTTTCTTCTCCGGGGACAGCGGCGACCCCCCGAGACCGGCACACAGCCGCGAAATGGCCCTTTTTGCCGCAGCTCTTGCAAATCGCTGCGCGGGCCGGGCAGCGCTGCCGGGGGTGTTTCGTCTGCCCGCAGAAATAGCAGCGGGCCCCCCCGGGATGATCTGGCGTCTTAACCGCGCAAGCCTGTGAGGGAGGGGGGGGGTTTGTCGCGACGGGGGTCCACGGAGCCCAAGGGGCTGCCGCGCGGTCGGGGCCGTATCGCGGGCGTTTTGCGAGGCCACATCTAGGGAAGCTGCAATGGCCCGTGCCTCTGAGAGTCCTAGCGACTCTTTTTCTAAAAGTCTTTGGCGGATTTGGGGAGAGTTCATACCTGCCACAAACGCATCGCGAATTAACATGTCCGTGTGTTCAGTCGCGTTTACCGGCGGGCAGCTGCAGCCCCGTCCCAAAATTAGCAGCACGGCGTAGAACTCCTCTAGCGATTCTCCGGGACTTTGCCGCCTCGTTGCGAGTTGGTAGCGTGCGTAGACCTGGTTCACTGGGTGAACGTAGACGCTCTTTAGTGCTGCGAGCGCCGTCGGGAAATCCTCTGCGTCTTCTATGAGAGGGTAAATTTCCGGGCTTACCCTTGAGTGCAGGACCTGTAGTTTCTGGTCTTCTGTGATCCGGCCTGGGGCCGTTCGGAGGTAGCCTTCGAAACAAGCCTGCCAGTGTTTAAAAACTGCTGCTGAGTTCACTGCGTGGGGGCTGATCCGCAGGCATTCCGGGGCGATCCTGAGCTCCATAGTCCTTTAAGCACACTTAATAAATTGTAGCGCACAATGACTTACGAGAGAGACGAATAGAGATGAAGTCGATGAGGCTTTATTAAGCGTGACTTGTTCCCCGCAGTTCAACAACAGACTGGAGCGGCGGGGAGAAGCCCGGGTTCTTATACTCCGCCTTCAGGGCGGAGCTAGGGGTCAACAGCCAACCAGGACCCGGGATCTGTCAGCCAATAGCATCACGGCTTCACAGTCCCACATGACCCCTAATGCACACTACCACACAGTGGTTTATTTGTTTGAAGAAAAATTAATCTCTCCCAAGAAACTGTTCCTATTGAAATTTTTGGCAATAGCCATTTTAAAAATTGTGCCACTCCCCCAGTAACATATCGCAGCCAGATCTGAAGTTTTGCAGGGCAATGCTGATAATTTAACATGATGTGGAGATGCCGGCGTTGGACTGGGGTGAGATCAGTAAGAGTCTTACAACACCAGGTTAAAGTCCAACAGGTTTGTTTCGATGTCACTAGCTTTCGGAGCGCTACTCCTTCCTCAGGTGAATGAAGAGGTATGTTCCAGAAACATATATATATAGACAAATTCAAAGATGCCAGACAATGCTTGGAATGTGAGCATTAGCAGGTGATTAAATCTTTACAGATCCAGAGATGGGGTAACCCCAGGTTAAAGAGGTGTGAATTGTGTCAAGCCAGGACAGTTGGTAGGATTTTGCAGGCCAGATGGTGGGGGATGAATGTAATGCGACATGAATCCCAGGTCCCGGTTGAGGCCGCACTCATGTCTGCGGAACTTGGTTATAAGTTTCTGCTCGCCGATTCTGCGTTGTCGCGCCTCCTGAAGGCCGCCTTGGAGAACGCTTACCCGGAGATCAGAGGCTGAATGTCCTTCACTGCTGAAGTGTTCCCCGACTGGAAGGGAACATTCCTGCCTGGTGATTGTCGCGTGATGTCCGTTCATTCGTTGTCGCAGCGTCTGCATGGTCTCGCCAATGTACCACGCTTCGGGACATCCTTTCCTGCAGCGTATGAGGTAGACAACGTTGGCCAAGTCGCACGAGTATGTACCGCGTACCTGGTGGGTGGTGTTCTCGCGTGTAATGGTGGTATCCATGTCGATGATCTGGCACGTCTTGCAGAGATTGCCATGGCAGGGTTGTGTGGTGTCGTGGTCACTGTTCTGAAGGCTGGGTAGTTTGCTGCAAACAATGGTTTGTTTGAAGTTGCGCGGTTGTTTGAAGGCAAGTAGTGGGGGTGGGGGGATGACCTTGGCAAGATGTTCATCTTCATCGATGACGTGTTGAAGGCTGTGAAGAAGATGTCGTAGTTTCTCCGCTCCGGGAAAGTACTGGACGACGAAGGGTATTCTGTTGGTTGTGTCCCATGTTTGTCTTCTGAGGAGGTTGGTGCGGTTTTTTGCTGTGGCACGTTGGAACTGTCGATCGATGAGTCGAGTGCCATATCCCATTCGTACGAGGGCACCTTTCAACGTCTGTAGATGTCTGTTACACTCCTCCTCGTCTGAGCAGATCCTGTGTATACGGAGAACTTGCCCATAGGGGATGGCTTCTTTACTGTGTTTAGGGTGGAAGCTGGAGAAGTGGAGCATCGTGAGGTTATCCGTGGGTTTGCAGAAAAGCGAAGTGCTGAGGTGACCGTCCTTGATGGAGACGAGTGTGTCCAAGAATGCAACTGATTTTGGAGAGTAGTCCATGGTGAGTCTGATGGTTGGATGGAACTTATTAATGTCATCGTGTAGTCATTTCAGTGATTCTTCGCCGTGGGTCCAAAGGAAAAAAATGTCATCGATGTCTCTGGTGTATAACGTCGGTTGAAGGTCCTGTGCAGTGAGTAGGTCTTGTTCAAACTTGTGCATGAAGATGTTGGCGTATTGGGGTGCGAATTTGGTCCCCATGGCTGTTCCATGCGTCTGGATGAAGAACTTGTTGACGAAGGTGAAGACGTTGTGATCCAGAATGAAGCGGATGAGTTTCAGAATTGTGTCTGGAGATTGACAGTTGTCGGTGTTGAGTACTGAGGCTGTTGCAGCAATGCCGTCATCATGGGGGATGCTGGTGTAGAGTGCCGAGACGTCCATTGTGACGAGGAATGTTCCTGGTTCAACTGGTCCATGGGTGCTGAGTTTCTGTATGAAGTCCGTCATGTCGCGACAGAAGCTGGGCGTACCTTGTACGATGGGTTTCAAGATGCCCTCGATGTTGCCAGAGAGGTTCTCACATAGACTTCTTCACAAATAGAACATTCCAGTAGGTCCACGACCGATTTGAGGAGTACCAAATGCTGAGGGTGCGGGAGATTGCACCGGCAATGCGTGACACCGAGCCCGATGACGCAGGGGCGTCCAGAGCTCAGCCCAGCTGTCCCTCCATCCCAAGGTGACTCCCACAGGCACTGACCGGGAGGAGGGGGTGCTGGGAGCCAACCTGGAGCCTCCCTGCGGGGTGGCAACGGTGGCCAGCAGCACCCCCGGGCACCCTCCCCATCCCGCTTCTGACAATCACACATCACAGAGTCAGCATCCGGAACATGGTAGCACGGCAGGGCATGTTCTGTTGGCAAACATGCCCTGGGTCCCTCTGGCCTCAGGATCCCTGGTGGATGCCTGCCAGGAGCATCAAAGGCCACAGGCAGCAGGTTGCCTCCACCTCTGATGTGCATCCTCGGGAAGCACCTAGAAGGAGGGCTAAGCACATAAAGGATCAACTAGGGATGGGCAATAAATGCTGACCAAACCAGCAACACCCACATCCCATAAAATAATTTTTTTAAATCACTGAGAGGGCACTGGTGGCAAGTCCGCAAGGGCATGGCACAGTGCCGCACCATCCTCTTGTTGAGGCAGAGCCTCCTGCAGTACACGCTGTCCGTCATCTGCTCGAATGACCAGTGATTCCTTTACACCTTAGACAGTCATTGGCCTCCTCCTCAGGGTCCTTCCCTTGCCTGATGGATGGCCAGGTTCTCAGAGAGTGGGGCGGGGCCCTGCACATGGCCGCCACCTCGTGACATTGTTGATGCTGCTGCTGCCACCTTCTCCGGTGTCAGGCCTCCTGGCCTGCCACCAGGCAATGTCCCCAGGGTCCAAGATGATATCCATTCCGTGCAATATCTGTAAGGGATTGACCAAGTGAGTGACAGTCAATCAGCGATGGCTGCAGCCCATTACCCTCTAGTCCCTGATGGCTCACCATTGTCATCCCTCAGGGTGCTGTCCAACATACCATCGTGGACCCCCGGCCGCAGCGGGCGCCTCCGAACACCAGAATCCAGACCCTATCCCAGTTACGTTACCTGCACCAGGCACTGATTCCCTCCCCAATTCATACGCCCACCGTCTGGTTGCAAGGATGTTCCCAGTGCTGAGGACCAGGTCTTGGGTGTTTGGATGTTGCTTCCTGCCTGTGTGTTGCATCCTCCGGTGTCCAGGCGTCATGGTCTGATTTGGATGCTAGGCAATAATTCTCACTTGCGACATACTGCAACTCCAAACTTCCAAATGCAATAACAGAATGGAAGAGACTTGCTATTGATTTTGACACAATGGGGTGGTGTGTGCAGCATACCTGCCCCTGGCACTGGTTTAGCACTGGTTTCCACAAACGTGTACCAGGCGTACCAGCACTTGGGGTTGTCTCCCAGGCGATCGGAGTTCCCCAGGTGGTCGGGCTGTTGCAGATACCTTGCCACTCCATGGCACTGCCACACAGGTGCCAGAGTGCCTACGTGGCATATTGCCCATGCTCGGGATGGGGCCGGCGTGACGAGCCCTTATGAGGTGGGGTGCAGGGGCTCAAGGACCCTCTAATTGGTAGATCAGGGCTTTGGGGGTTCTGGAGGATATGGTGGGGAGGCCCAGAGATTGGGGTGCGATCTCTTCCTGCACTGGCAGGCTGAGCTCGTTAATGCAGGAAATGAGCCGAAGTGTGGCCTCGGCAGAGCTTTCCTCATCGAGGCCCAAGAATGAAGCTGAGTTTAATAATGGGGTCGTTCTCGGCGCTGCTAACGCTGGGAAGCACCCCGCTAAACGCGCCCAAAATGTTTCATTTCCATTAAATCACGTGCAATGTTTGGGCTCACATCCAATCTGTGCCAGCATTGATCCCGCTATTAAATTTGTGGAGACCAGTTTCTGGGCAGAGGTCTATACTCAAACTGTTTTGGCTGCATTTGATTAAGGGAATATTGACCATTACACAGTGGATTTTCTACTCTTCTTCAAGAAATGGAATAGTGTCCATCTGAACCACTGGAATAGTGCAACATAGGTCTAAGTTTAATATATCACTTGGAACACCAAATCTACAACAGCACATCACTCCCTTAATACTGGAGTCACAATCTGAATTTTGTGCTGGAGTAAAGCCCAAAACAAAAATCTTCCATCTCACAGATAATAATCTTTTTTATAATCCTTACTATTGTCACGAGTAGGCTTACGTTAACACTGCAATGAAGTTACTGTGAAAATCCCCTATCAAATGAGTCAAGCTGACACTGCGTTCATAAAGGGACACAAATGGATTCTTATATAAGTACAAGGTATAGTGGTTTATTTTTTAATTCATTGATGGAATGTGGGAATCGTTGGCTGGGCCAACATTTATTGCTTATCCGTAATTGACCTTGAACTGAACAGAATGGCTTTCTAGGCCATTTCAGAGTGCATTTTAAGAGTCAACCACATTGCTGTGGGTCTGGAGTCACATGTAGGCCAGACCAGGTAAGATGGCAGATTTCCTTCCCTGAAGGACAGTAGTGAACCAGATGGGTTTTACAGCAATCGACAATAATTTCATTCCAGATATTTATTGAATGCAAATTTCGCCACCTTCCATGATGTGATACCCTCAGGATTACTAATCCAGGAACAGGTCCATGTCTAAATAATTTTGTAAGAGAGAGATAAAATAGGTTGCTTGTGTCCAAACTGGCACAATTTGGATGGCATGATCGGTTCTTTGTAGATCATGTTTTTATTAATCATTGTCACTAAGTTGCTATATCTCTTTGCTCTGTAGGTTATCCAATCCCTCGTGTTTATTGGTTTAAAAGTGGTAAACCTCTGCGTGCCACAGATGCAATTCTGATGACTGACAATAAAGGAGATCATTCACTAGAAATTCTCAATGTTTCCAAAGAAACTGGTGGTGAATATGCAGCTTACATCAGCAATTCATCAGGCTCTGCCTATACATCTGCTATTGTACATGTTCAAAGTAAGCAGAAATGTTCTGATTCCATTTTCTCTTCACTGATAAATGTGGGAGTACTGTTTTGTACATGCCTCGAGCAGCCCAGCATTGCTCTTATTGACAGTTAAAATTGTGGTGGAGTCTGAATGATATCATTGGACTTCAATATTAAATAATTAATGAGTGCCTGCTTGCCTAGGTGGACAATGCCAAAGTTATCAAAAGCTCAGTGGTTAAAATGGTGACAGCCACAGACATAGAATGACAGAATGGTTACAGCAGAGAAGGAAGCCACTCTACCCTTTGTGCCTATGCTAGTTCTCTGCAAGTGCAACTCAGCGAGTCCCACTCCCCTTCCCTTTCCCCATAGTTCTGCAAAGTTTCCCCATCAGATATTTATCCAGTTCCCTTTAGAAATCCATGATTGAATCTGCTTCCACCACACTCTCAAGCAAGCAAATCCTTAACACTCACTGAGTAAGAGAATTTTCCTCATGTCGCCTTTGGTTCTTTTACAGGTCACTTTAAACCGATGACCTTGGGTTCGCAACCCTCTCCCAATGTAAACAGTTACCTTATGTAGTCTATCTAGACCCCTCATCATTTTGAACACCTTTATTAAATCTCCTCTCAACCTCTTAGGGCAACAGTCTCAGATTCTGCAATCTATGTATTTTACCAAAGTCCTACATCCCTGGAACAATTCTTACAATTTTTTTCTGCATGCTGTTTAATTCCTTCACATTAGTCCTAAAGTGTGGACCCATCAGGAGGTATGACTTCACACTTCTTTGCAATCAATTTTATGTTAGCTCAGTTCCTCCTAAGAAGGCTATATTAATATAGAGTCATAGAGGTCTACAGCACAGAAAAGGCGCTTCGACCCATCGAGTCTGAGCTGGTCAAAAACAACCACCTAAATTATTCTAATCCTATTTTCCAGCTCAGTGCCCATAGCTATGTATATCTTGGCATCGCAAGTGTACATCTAAACACTTCTTAAATGTTATGAAAGTCTGTGCCTCCATTCCCCTTTCTGGCGTAGGTCCAGAGTTGCCGCCACCCCTGAGGGCAGCGCCTTGTCCAGCTGCAGCACATGACCAGCCCCACTTCGCACCCCAGCCTGACCCAGCCCTTAGAGCCAATCCTTATCCTAAAGTTACAGATCTGACTTGCCAACGTCCCTAACCTACAATGTTCCATCATATCAGAAGCTGTTCACCTTGGAGGCCTGCTGCAGATATGGGTACAGCCCGGCACGAGATTTACACTGGCCGGGATTCTCTGTTTGGGAGACTAGTTTTCCCGCCGGAGGTGAATTGGAACTGATTTGCGGTCTGGCTGGGAGCTTGGGGGTTTGGTAGGGGAGGGGTGGGCAGGCTGTGCGTTGTAGGAGAGAGAATGGCCCTCAGGTGGATTTTGCGGGCAACTCATTTGGCCCTCAGTGAGGTCCTCCATGTCAAGGCCACGCTGGTAAATGCCAGTAGTGATCCCCACCATGTGATTCCCGGCCCAGAGGACCAGAGACTCACGAGGGCCCGGAGTCTCTGGTGACGGGTCCTCTACATGGATGCAAGTGGATCATTCGGACCCATTTGCATCCATTAGCATCCTCCCACTGACGAGCGTGCACGAACCCCGATCCCGCCACCAATGGGGGGAGGGCATAGCAGTCAGTTTGGCGTCCGGCGCGAACCTTGATTTCAGCCGGTCACCCGGCTCTCCGCCCAATCACCATCTGCGTTGCTGGCATCGCGGGTGGAGAATCCAGCCGACAATCTTCCCTAGATTTCAAGGGCCAGTGAGAGCCCACTGGATTCTGCTGGAACCACAACGCTTTCCAAGGCACCATCATTGTTGAAATTCCACTAACCTGATCAGTCAGAAAAAAAAGTTATTTTTGATTTACTATAAAGCTATCAAATGACAAATTTATCGGATAGCATTGTTGCAAAGAGGACTATAATTCAGAGGAGAATCATTTAACTGTACAAACTTGCATTGTATTTCAGGTTCCGGAGAAGAGATTGAGAAGCGTGTGTCTGAAGAAAAGCCAGGTAAAGCCAAAACTGCCTCAAAAAACAGTAATAATAACTTGTATTTTATAGTGCCTTTAATATATAAAAAATTATCTGGGTCATTTAAAAAATAGATACATTGAACAGGATATTTAGGCTTTGATAGGGGCAAGTGCAGAGGCACTAAAATTAGCACCACCAGCCAGCATGGCAGTTTGCCATCGTCATTCCTACTGCCAGCAATTTTGCTCAAGAAAGGAGAGGCAAGACGCAGCAACCCACTCGATTTTGATAAGTGAGTAGCTATTCTTGTTAATGAGCTTGTTGTCAGCTTATCAAAGGCCTGTGTGGGTACATAATGGATTAAGAACAGGCCAGGTGCAAGGAGGCAAAAAAGTAGCCGAGAGCCAGTCATGGATGCCAGGGAATTAGGTGGGCCCAGAAATAAAGTGAACATGGCAGTTAGCCATTGGCACACAGCTATTATCAGATGTGCAGAGGTAGTGAACCAAGTGGTTATGTTAGCTTCAGCATTGCAGGGGGCCGTGATCCTCCGATAACCATGGGGCCATATTAGAGTGAGGGAGGCAATCCAGAAATGATTGAGTGCAGTTGGACATGGCATTAAAGTTTTCAAGGGTTAGATCTGGTAGTACTTAGGATAAACATCTTCAGGCCCGAACAGAAACAACAAAGGCAATATCCACAACGTTGTGTGTGGCTAAGAAAAAGCTACCTGGAAATATTGGCAAACCTGTGATATAGGAGACTGTCCCCATTTAGGTTGATAGATGTTGATCTTTGCACCCTCATAGTGGAAGACCTCACACTTAGCAGTACTTCTTACCTTTCCCTGTCAATAGCTGTCAAATTCACTGTGCCTTTGAACCTCATTGCCTCTGACTCCTTACAAGGATTAGCATTGGACTTTGGTGGCAGCTCTCAGTAACAGTACACCATTGCACATCGCAGGGTCCCTAGAGTAGGAACTCTATTTGCGAGCAGGGCAGTGCATGCAATTTCACACGGCTGGGGCTTTGCAGACTCCAAGTGCAGTGAGATTCACCTCCATCCCTGAATTCCCACGTTGATTGTACCCATGTGGTCATCAAGGCTCTGAATGAGATTTATCAACAGGATGGACTGAATCCCTCACGGTTCAATTGGTCGGCAACCACAACAAAAGCCTCCTGCATTTGTGTACTAATGTTCCTGGCAGCTGTCATGATGCATTCATTCTCTGCCAATCCATGGTGCTACTGCTCTTCATAATATCATGAATGTGTTTTAAACCACCTCAACCCCACACCCCCCATCTTACACATACCCACTGAGGACCACATTTTCGAATGATGGAGAGTGTGCAATATAAGCCCCCTTGCCTGCAAAAATTTATCTTCAATGGATAAATTCTATAAGGACAAGGGATATACAACTTAAACAGATGACTATTCACATTATTACACACCCTTGAGCTGGAGCACAAGAGGCACTACGACCAAAGCCAACTGCTTTCAAGGACCACCCCAAAGCAAACCATCAGGCTTCTGAAGATGAGATCCCGCTGCATTATGGTTGTCTGTTATCACGGAAATGCTTCCAATGACAGATTGCCAACAGTGGATACAATATTCTGTCAATTATTTAAAATGGTTAAAAATTCATTCAGGATTATGTAACGTGTATGAAAAGCTCAAGAACAATGAAATGTCCACTACGTATACTATATGGAGATAAATATTTAAATGTGCAGGTCAATGTTTCCATCAAAGTTTATCTTTTGTTGCTAGATGATGTCAGACTCATTGTGCACTTCCCGTTATTATTTTAAATTTAACATACTTCATACGTATGCTTCATATGTGGAAAAGACCCCCACATTTCAAGTAATTTATGTTATGTCACAAAGTATCTAGAAAAACAGATATTTATGAATATCTTTGATTACATTTGATAAAGGCCTTTGATAAAGTTCCACATGGTAGGCTGCTCTGGAATCCAGGGAGAGCTGGCAAATTGGATAGACAATTGGCTTAATGGTAGAAAGCAGAGGGTAATGGTGGAAAGATGCTTGTCGGACTGGAGGCCTGTGACTAGTGGTGTGCCTCAGGGCTCAGCGCTGGGCCCATTGCTGTTTGTTAGCTATATCAACGATTTGGATGAAAATGTACAAGGCATGATCAGTAAGTTTGCAGATGTCACTAAAATAGGTGGTCTTGTCGACATTGAGGAAGGTTATCAAAAATTGCAGCAGGATCCTGATCAGCTGGGGAAGTGAGCCGAGAAATGGCAAATGTAGTTCAATACAGATAAGTGTGAAGTGTTGTATTTTGGAAAGTCAAATCAAGGTAGGACTTTCACAGTGAATGGTAGGACCTTAGAGGGTATTGTGGAACAGAGGGACCTTGGAGTTCAGGTGCACAGTTCTCTAAAGGTGGAGTCACAGGTAGATAGGGCAGTGAAGAAGGCTTTTGGTATGCTGGCCTTCATCAGTCAGGTCATTGAGTATAGACGTTGGGAAGTTATGTAGCAGTTGTACAGGGCTTTGGTGAGGCCGCACCTGGAATATTGTGTTCAGTTTTGGTCGCCTTGCTATGGGAAATATGTTATTAAACTGGTGAGCGTGCAGAAGGAATTTACAAAGATGTTGTCAGGACTCAAGGGACTGAGTTACAGGGAGAGATTGGACAGGCTGGGACTTTTTTCTTTTCAGCGTAGGAGACTGAGGGGTGATCTTATGATCTTATCGAGATGTATAAGATCATGAGAGAGATGGATAGGGTGAATGCACTCAGTTTTTTTCCCAGAATTGGGGAAATGAGATCTAGAGGCATAGGTTTAAGTTAATCATAGAATTTACAGTGCAGAAGGAGGCCATTTGGCCCATCGAGTCTGCACCGGCTCTCTGAAAGAGCACCCTACCCAACCGCACACCTCCACCCTATCCCCATAATCCAGTAACCCCACCCAACACTAAGGGCAATTTTGGACACAGGGCAGTTTAGCATGGCCAACCCACCTAACCTGCACATCTTTGGACTGTGGGAGGAAACCGGAGCACCCGGAGGAAACCCACGCAAACACGGGGAGAACGTGCAGACTCCGCACAGACAGTGAACCAAGCAGGAATCGAACTTGGGACCCTGGAGCTGTGAAGCAATTGTGCTAACCACCATGCTACCGTGCTGCCCTAAGAGGGGAAAGAATTAATGGGAACCTGAGGAGAAACGTTTTTACACAGAGGGTGGTACAAATGTGGAATGAGCTGCCGGAGGAAGTGGTCGAGGCAGGGTCATTGACAACATTTAAATGGCATTCGGACAGATACATGGATAGGAAAGGTTTGGAGGGAAATGGGCCAAATGCAGGCAAATGAGGTTAGCTTAGATTGTTTTTTTGGATGGCATGGACCAGTTTGGGTTGTAGGGCCTGTCTCTGTGCCATAGATTCTATGATCTATGATCTAATTCAAAACAATACCGAGGGACTAAAGGATAAGTAAGATATAAGTAAAGGAAAATTAAGTCCCTGCAACTGGAAAATATATGGAGCGTGATTCTCAGGTCTCCCCATGTTTCTCGGTGGTATGAGATGGCCCGCCTTTGGCCAGCCAGCAGTGGGATATTCTGTTCCCACCACTGTCAATGAGATTTCCCATTGAAACCTCCCCACGCCGTCAGGAATCCCGCGACAGGGGTGCGCCATCAGCGGAACCAGAAGATCCCGCCAGTGTCAAAAGCCAGAAGATTTCACCCATGATGTAAGAATGCTGGTCAGAATAACAACAGGGTAACTCCACACTCCAGAGACTACCATATTAATCCCAAAGTATATGATGGAAGGACAGAATCGTCCAATAATACCATAAGAAATAGGAATAGGAGAAGGCCGTTTGGCACTCAAGCCTGCTCCACCATTCAAAAGATCATGGCTGATCTAACATTCCTCATGTCCACTTTCCTGACCTTTTCTCGTAACCCTTGATACCCTTATTGATCAAGAATCTAGCTATCTCAGCCGTACGTATACACCAGGATTCTGCTCCCGCAGCTCTCTGTGGCAAGGAGTTCCAAAGTCTCACAACCCTCTGAGAGAAGAAATTCCTCAGCTCAGTCTTAAATGGGAACTCCTTTATTCTGAGACTATGCTCTCTAATCCTAGGCCCTCTGGTCCTAGACTCTCCTGTGAGGGGAAACATCCTCTCAGCATTTACCCAGTCAAGCCCCTTCAGAATCCTGGGCTGGATTCTCCAAAAATGGGGCTATGTCCCCACGCCAGCGTCAAAATGCTGGCGTTTCACTCTGGACGTTCCTGAAGAAAGTCCTGAGCGATTCCCTTACCTGCAAGGGGCTAGCAGGGCTCCGGAGTGCTTCTCGTAGTTCTGACTGCGGATACGGGGCCCCGCACGTCCGGTTGGGAGTCCACATATGTGCACGACGGCGTCCTGCGCCGGCTGCCCTTTGCGACATGGCGGATCCGCACCACGGACCGTCGTGCAGAATGTAGGCCCCTCGAGATCGCGCACACCCACGGATCCCTACCGCCCAATCACTCCCCTGGCCGTCCATGAGGCCCCCCCCTCCCCGGTGATCGATCCCCCGCCCCCCACCAGGATGGCCGCGGACTGATTCCGCAGCCGCCACCCGAGGTTCCCGACGGCCGATACGTGGTTAGAATCACGCCATCGGGAACTCGGCCGGTTTCGCATGGAGAATCGCGGGGGGCCCTCTGTCTATCTACCCGCACCGCGTAGATAGCGCGCAAGGAATTCCCGCAAGGAATTCTGGGGACAGGAGAATCGCTTCAGCGGCGCCAGTCCCGATTTCAGGGTAAACGGCCATTGGCAGCGCGGAGGTTCAGAGATTCCAGCTCCCTATATGTTTCAAACCGAGTCTGGGTTTGTGACGGGCAATGAGGAGAAACACAATATCAGGAGGGATTTGTTTAAATTTAATGATAACTCTATTCAGCGTTTCATTACCGGGGATCATCCTACTGAACGTTCTCTGATATGCCTCCAGTTAAATAATATATTTTCTTAAATAAAGGGACCAAAACAGTTCACAGTACTACAGATGTGGTCTCACAAGTACCTTGCATAGTTGCAGCATGACCTCCCGACTCTTAAACGCCAACCCCCTTGAATAAGGGCCAACATTCCACTAGCCCTCTTGATACCTGCTGCACTTGTGTGCTAGCTTTCTGTTTTTGTGCACAAGTACCCCCCAAGTCCCTTTGTGTTGCAGCTTTCTGCAGTTTTTCTCCATTTAAGCAATACTCTGTTCTTTTGTTCTCCCTTCCAAAATGAATAACTTCACATTTTCCCATATTATATTCCATTTGCCAACATTTTGCCGAAATACTTAACCTATCAGTATCTCTTTGCAAGCTGTTTGTATCCCTCTCGCAACTTGCCTTTCCACATATTTTTGTGTCATCTGCAGATTTGGTTACAGTACATTCACTTCCTTTCTCCAAGTCATTAATATATATTGTAAACAATTGCGTTCCCAATACTGACCCCTGTGGAACCCCACTGATTACAGGTAGCCAACCTGAAAAAAAATCCTTGTCCCCACTCGCTATTTCCTCCCATGAGCCAATTCTCTATCCATGCCAGTATACAACCTCCAATGCCATGGTCTCTTATCTTCTGACTTAACCTTTTGTGAGGTACCTTGATGAGCAACTTCGGGAATTCCAAATACAACACATCTACTGTTTCCCCTCTATCCACTCTGTTTGAGACTTCCTCGATAGTGCTGGGCAGCATGGTAACATAGTGGTTAGCACAGTTGCTTCACAGCTCCAGGGTCCCATAATTGATTCCCGGCTTGGCTCACTGTCTGTGCAGCATCTCCCTGTGTCTGCGTGGGTTTCCTCCGGGTGCTCTGGTTTCCTCTTAGGTGGGGTTATGGGGATAGGGCGGGGAAGTGGGCCTAGGTAGGATGTTCTTTCAGAAGGTCGGTGCAGACTTGATGGGCCGAATGGCCTCCTTCTGCACTGTAGTGATTCTATGAATTGGACTGATTTTCCTGTTACGTTTTTGATCCAGGAAGGAATGTATAACTGTGTAAATATATAAGTGCAATGGATGCACTTGTTTCTTAAATATTAGACACTGCCTATCCACCGTCAGGTCTTTTAATGAAGTTCCCAAATCTATCATAGCCAACTCAACCTCATACCTTTGTAATTTCCTTTGTTTAGGTTTAAGACCCTGGTTTCAGATTGGAATTCTTCACTTTCTATCCTCATCAAGAATTGTATCATGTTATAATTAGTGAGAGGATGTGGGTGGGGGGAGGGAAGCTCAAAGGTTACCGAGCGGAGAGTGAAGGTGACATTGGGAGGATCGATGGTGATGGGTGGAAGGATGTTAAAGGTGGTGGAGACAGTTTGATCTGTGAAACAGACGATCCTGAGATCTGAGGTAGAGGCAGCTCAACACCAAAGCAATACCCTCGATGTCCAAAAGTAAAACATAAGGGAGAGTCTTCTCAGTGGGTGGACAGAAGGTCAGCACAACTGGAGAGCTGAAAGGAAATTCAAATAATCATCTGGAGGCTAATATGGAATTTAGGGCGGATGGGGAAGTACCAGAGGATTGGAAAACTGCTAATGTGACAGCCCTATTCAAAAAGGGAGGAAGGCAAAAAGTGGGTAACTGTAGTCTGATTTGCCGAACATCTATTGTTGGAAAAATGATGGAATCAATTATGAAGGAGGTAATAGCAGCAGCAGCACATTTGGAAAATGATAATCTAATCAAACAGGGTCAGCATGGCTTAATGAAAGGGAAATCGTGTCTGATTAATTTATTAGAGTTATCATAGAATCATAGAATTTACAGTGCAGAAGGAGGCCATTCAGCCCATCGAGTCTGCGCTGGCCGTTGGAAAGAGCACCCTCCCCAAGCCCACACCATCACTCTATCCCCATAACCCAACCCAACCTTTTTGGACTCTAAGGGCAATTTAGCATGGCCAAGCCACCTAACCTGCACATCTTTGGACCTTGATGGGGGGATTCCAGACCACCCACAGACACTGGGAGAAGTGCAAACTCCACATCGACAGTCACCCAAGGCTGGAATTGAACCCGGGTTCTTGGCACTGTGAGGCAGCAGTGTTAAACACTGTGCCGCCCATTATAACTAACAAAATAAATTAAGGAATGTATTAGATCCAAAGAGAAATCATGTAAAGTTGCTAGAAACGTAACAAGGCCAAGGATTGGGAGCAATTTAGAATTCAACAAAGGAGGACCAAGAGATTGATTTTGGGGGGGATAAAATAGAGTATGAGAGTAAACTCACACTCTATTAAAGAAGATAAAATCAGACTGTAACGGTTTCTAGAAGTATGTGAATGGAAAAAGATTAATGAAGACAAATGTCCAAAACAGGAGAATTTATAACAAAGAACAAGGAAATAACAGAGCAATTAAACAATATTTTAGTCCTGTCTTTACGGAAGAAGACACAAATAACTTCCCAGAAATTCTAGGGAACCAAGTATCTAATGAGAAGGAGAAAATTAGTATTATTTTAAAAATGCTGCAGAAATTAATGGTACTAAAAGCCGAGAAATTCCCAGTGCCCGATAATCTACATCCCAGGGTATTTGTTATAGAGCGTTATTATTGTGCATCTTCTTCTCATTGCTGATATCATCAGTAAGTGCTTTGACATCATTATTTGTTGTTGTTACTGTGTATATTCGCATTTAACTGCCGTTAGTTCTAATTCTATTCTGTTACTGTTATTTCGATGTTTAACTAGCTGCTCCCCTTTTTGAGTCAATACTGTATTTTACATATAGACATAGAAACATACATAGAAAATAGAAGCAGGAGGAGGCCATTTGGCCCTTTGAGCCTGCTCTGCCATTCATTATGATCATGGCTGATCATCAAGTTCAATACCCTGATCCCGCCTTCCCCCCTATATCCCTTGATCCCTTTAGTTCCAAGAGCTATATCTAACTCCTTTTTGAAATTACACGTTTTCGCCTCAATTACTTTTTGTGGTAGTGAATTACATAGATTCGCCACTCTCTGGGTTTAAAAATTTCTCCTCATCTCAGTCCTAAAAGGTTTACCCTTTATCCTCAAACTATGACCCCTAGTTCTGGACACCCCCACCATCGGGAACATTGGGCTGGATTCTCCGCAGCCCCGCGCCAAAATCGCGGCCGGGGCGGAGAATCCACATTCACAGCGTAATCGGGCCCAGCACCGGTTTGGCGGTTCTCCGGGACCCGAAATTCGACACGTGGCTGGGGGCCCATTGACAGAGGCCCGCCCAGCAATCCTCCGCTCCCAACTGGCTGAGTTCCCGATGGTGTGGAACTAATCACCTATTGCCGGTTGGGATGTCGGCGTGGCGGCAGCGGACTCAGTCCACGGCCGCCCTGGTCAGGGGCGGGGGGATCGGACACTGGGGGTGCCTTATAGGTGGCTGGGGGTTAGATCTTCGCGGTTTGATGCTCGGGCGCACGGCTGATCGGGTCTCCTTTCTGTGTGTGGCTCCGCGATCCGAGTCCGCCATGGAGCTCGGCGCGGCCGCTGGAGGCCGCCGGCGTGTTCATGCGCGGTCTCCAAACCAGAGGTGCGGGAGTCTGCATCCGCAGCTAAAGCAGTGAGATTTACTCTGGGTCCCTGCTAGGCCACAACAGGGCATTGAATTAGCTCAGCTTGTTTCTCGGAATTTCTGGAGTAAAACTCCACCGTTTTTACGCCGGCATGGGGACATAGTCTCATTTTGGGAGAATCCAACCCATTCTTTCTGAATCTACCCTGTCCAATCCCGTTAGAATTTTCCAAGTTTCTATGAGATCCCCTCTCACTCTTCTAAACTCCAATTTTAAACTTTGTCATTTTTATATGTTAAAGAAGATTAAATATATTTATTAACTTTATTAACAATGCATTTCGGCTACCTTTTTGTGGTCAAGTTACCACATTACTAAAGGAGGTGGCTGTGGAAATAATGGATAAGTTGGTTGTCATCTTCCAAAGTTCTGTCGATTCTGCAATAGTCCCGGCAGTTTGGAGGATAGCAAATTTAACCCCATTATTTAAAATGGGAGGGAGGGAGAAAACAGGGAATCACAGACCAGTTAGCCTAACACCAGTAGTAGGTAATATGTCAGTGTGTTATAAAGGATGTGATAGCAGGACACTTAGAAAATATCAACAGAATTAGACAAAATCAACATAGTTTGTGAAAAGGAAATAATCTTTGACAAACCTCCTGGAGTTTTTTGAACAATGTAACTAGTAGAATAGGTAAGTGTGAACCAGTCGAGGAGATGTATTTGGATTTTCAGAAATCTTTTGTTAAAGTCCCACATAAGTGAAAATTAACGAGCTTGGGATTGGAGGTAATATACTGGCATGGATTGAGAATTGGTTAGCAGCCAGGAAAATGGGTATTTTAAGTGGCAGGTGGTGACTAGTGTGGTACCACAGGGATCAGTGCTTGGGCCCCAGCTATTCATAATATATATCAATAGTTTGGATGAGGAAACCAAATGTAATATTTCCAAGTTTGCTGACGATGCAAAAGTAGGTGGAAATGGGAGTGGTGAGGAGGATGTAAAGAGGATTGAAGGTAATTTAGACAAGTTGAGTCAGTGGGAAAATACATGACAGATGCATTATAACGTGGATAAATGTGAAATTCTCCACTTTGGTAAGAAAAACAGAATGGCAAAGCATTATTTAAATTGAGATAGATTGGGAAATGTTCATATACAAAGGAGTCACTGGGAGCAAATATGCAGCTGCAGCAAGCAGTTAGGAAGACAAATGGTATGTTGGCCTTCATTGCAAGAGGACTTTAGTTTAGAAGCAAGGATGTCTTACTGCAGCTGTGCAGGGTCTTTGTGAGACCACACCTTGAGTATCATACGCAGTTTTGGTCTCTTTACATAAGAAAGCATATACTTGCCATAGAGAGAGCAGCAAAGGTTCACCAGACTGATTCCAAGGATGGAAGGATTGTTGTATGAGATAAGATTGGGTTGACTAGACCTGTATTTATTGGAATTTGGAAGAATGAGAGGGAACCTTAATTGAAACATGAAATTTCTGACAGGGTTGGACAGAGTCGATGCAGGGATATTATTCCCTCTGGCTTAAGGGTCTTGAACAAAGGGACACAGTCTCAGGCCATTTAGAACTGAGATGAGGAGCAATTTCTTTACTCAGGGTGGTGAACCTGTGGAACTCTCGACCACAGAAAGCTGTGGAGGCCAAGTCACTGAATACATTTAAAAAGGAAATAGATAGATATCAAGACTCTAAAGGAGTCAAGGTGTATAGGGAGAGCACGGGAATATGGTGTTGAGATAGAGGATCACCTATGACCATAATGAACGATGGAGCAGGCCTAATCCTGCTGCTAATTTCTATGTCTAGGTCTCCAATCATCCGCGCTACCACCATTGTCCCCTATTAACGACCCTCTGGATGAAAACAATACCCAGCATTCCCAAACCCTGGCCTTAATACCCTCCTGCATCCCATTTACCCCTCAGAATCACTGTCCCTATCATCTGCACCTTCGGTTTTTCCCCCCAGGACTGCAACATTGACTCAACCAAACCCTTCCTCTAAAACACTCTGGACCCAGACCTCTCCCTGCTGACTCCACACCTTTTTCTTCATTCTTTCCTCCCTCCCTCATCACTTCATGCCTTTCTCCTCCCTCACTTCATCCAGCCCTCTCCTTCATATCTTTCACCTACTCACCCAGAACACACTGCTCCCTTCATGGCTTCCATTATCCCCCTTTGTCTCCTCTGGAATATCCCCACCAAGTGTCTTCCGTGCACACCATACCTGTGTCACCACCAGTGGGGCAGCCAGCGCTGACAGTAAGTTAAGTGCTCTAAAATTATCCCTCATGTCTGAGAACACGCACGAACAGACTCAAAGACAGCTTCTTCCCTGTTGCTACCAGACTCCTAAACGACCGTCTTATGGACTGACCTGATTAACACTACACCCCTGTATGCTTCATCCGATGCCGGTGTTATGTAGTTACATTGTGTACCTTGTGTTGCCCTAGTATGTATTTTCTTTTATTTCCTTTTCTTTTCATGTACTTACTGATCTGTTGAGCTGCTCGCAGAAAAATACTTTTCGCTGTACCTCGGTACACGTGACAATAAGCAAATCCATCCACCGGTTGCACGCCACATCTGTCCAGTTGGATAGCTGTGTAAATTCACAGTAGTGGGGCGGAAGATTTGACAGGGGCACACGGATCTGAACTGTTGGTGTCGTAATAGGCAAGCAGGAGATGCAAAACGCTTTCCCGCTGAGCTTCAGCTGGAAAGTCAACCTGCCATAAACATCAGGAGAGAAAGGTCCCCAGCTAATTTCCCGACATTGGGAAAACAATTTTTTACATCTCGCAATATCTTGTACCCGTCACGAATTCTGCTCATGGTGGGAGGGGACAATTCTGTCTTAATAGAGCAGATAATAATTGATAAGTACCTGTAAAATGAATAGCCTGTTAAACTATGGGCCAGTTTTTCATCACGAAGGAGAGCTTCTGCGCCATGGCGAAAATGGCAGAATGCCCATAAGCCATTTCTGTAATATGGTACATGACTGATTTCACTACCATCCATTATTATGTGTATATACCATGGGCGGCACAGTGGGGCAGTGGTTAGCATTGCTGCCTCACGGCACCGAGGACACGGGTTCAATCCCGGCCCCAAGTCACTGTCCGTGTGGAGTTTACACATTCCCCACGTGTCTGGGGGGGTCTCATCTCCACAACACAACGATGTGCAGGGTAGGTGGATTGGCCACGCTAAATTGCCCCTTAATTTAAAAAATGTTTTTAAAAATTATGTGCACATACCGGGCTTGAAGTGACATGAATTGGCATTGGATAAAAGCAAATTACTGCAGATGCTGGAATCTGAAACGAAAGAAAATGCTGGAAAATCTCAGCAAGTCTGGCAGCATCTGTAGGGAGAGAAAAGAGCTAACGTTTTGAGTCCGATGACTCTTTGTCAAAGCTTTGATAAAGAATCATCGGACTCGAAACGTTAGCTCTTTTCTCTCCCTACAGATGCTGCCAGACTTGCTGAGTATTTCCAGCATTTTCTCTTTCGTTTGAGTTGGCATTGGTTGGGTAAGGGGGAGTGAAGGCGTGTGAGGGCTGGAGGGATGGTTTATGTAAAAAAAAAAATTTAACTTTTGGACACAATGTTGGAGCCTCTGGCCTCACACCCAGTTTATATCCACAGCCAGCAGACTCCTCACTTCTTCTTGGGTCAGCTGGCCTGACTCCCAATCTAGCCTTCCGCCACCTCCTCCCCTGGACTGAAAATCTGACATCCAGACAGCCATAGATAGTCGGGTTCACAGAGCTGGGGTTTTTCCAGACTCAAGGATGCAAATCCAGGCCTATGTGTCTTTTTGTAATATTTCACACTTCTATGTTCCCAGTAACAGAAACTGCATTAGTGGCACTTAGAAACTGGTACTTATTTTCTTTCCTGATTGTTTCTCTTGTAGGAAAACCAGAGAAGCTAGTCCCACCAAGATTTCTGGAAAAATTCATAAGTAAGAATGTAAGGAAAGGAACAAGCATTACCTTAACTGTCAGGGTCGAAGGTAAGATGGATTTCCCACCGGCAATAGTAAAATCTCTCATTTATCTTGCTGGTATTTATATAATTGTTTTGCAAAAAATTGTTTGCAGGATCATTGCTGTAATGTATTTTGTCAATGATTCACACTCAGAAGCCTGCACTCTCATATGCTGCCACAGTGAGGGAGAAGGAGGTTTTCACAAATCCCAAAAGAGAGGAGATTTTCTAGTCACCCCAGACCATTCTCATGCAGCTCTTAATGCCTTGAGGACATGAGAATAATTTTGTAAGACTCTACTGCTAAGGCGGAACATATTGGAAATCTTCAAAGTAATTCGCCAATAATACACTTTTTTGCAGGCTCTCCGATACCTGATATAACCTGGCTTAAAGAGGAGTCGGTGGAAGATGTTATCTGGATTAAACAAGATACACCAGGATATAAATTGGCCAGCTCAAAAATGCAGCATAGTCTGATCCTGCTGGATATTGGGAAAGAATACACTGGAGTCTACACCTGTATTGCTACGAACAAGGCTGGTCAGTCTATCTGCTCTGCCCACCTGGAAGTTGTAGACGGTGAGCAAAATTTGCTGATAGATTTGTCATAGGCAGTGTGGTGATGGAGTGTTTAACTTAAACAGAAGTTATCGTATATTTTTCAAATTCATTTTTATTGTATTCCAATTTGCCTCTGAGGGATGTGATAAGATGTTTTATAAATGGAAGATTATTTTGGCCAGGAAGGTACTGATTGCATGTATGACTTGTAGGATCAAGATGCTTTTGGTCAATTCACTGCAATACAATTTGCGCAAATTGATATGTGATCATAAATTGTTGATAATTTGTGTGAGGGTTCTTTTTACAATTGTGGAATTGCTATGCTATTTATGGTGAAGGCAAGTTTTTTTTATTGCATCAATTTCTTAACGAAAGAGACAAATTAATTTCAATATTGCATTACCAATTTACAATATGTGTGTGTTTCTGTTTTCATGCAAGAAATTGAAGCTTCAAGAGAAGAAAGCACAACTGTGAAAGAAGCTATTTTGCAAACATTCCTACACCGGTAAGCTCATCTAATTTGATATTACTCTGAATTATAACTTCAGCTGTTTAAATTTAGATGGTAGCTCCCCTGATTGTTTAATATAGTTCTGAACTGTACAAATCCAGCTTTGACCCCTTTTTTTGTTGAGTTAACTGATCTCAGTAAGCATGATGTGGAGATGCCGGCGTTGGACTGGGGTGAGCACAGTCAGAAGTCTTACAACACCAGGTAAGTCAACAGATTTTTTTCGAATCACTAGCTTTCGGAGCAGTGCTTCTTCCTCAGGTGAATGAAGAGGTAGGTTCTAGAAACATATATAGACAAAGTCAAAGATGCAAGATGATACTTTGATCTTGCCTACTTTCTTGCACTTTTGTAGAAACTTAATGTCAGTGTCTATTTGCGCGAACCTCTTGGAGATCCTCGCCACTTTGAGCTGGCAGTGCTCCGAAAGCTAGTGATTTGAAACAAACCTATTGGACGTTAACCTGGTGTTGTAAGACTTCTTACTATGCTCACCCCAGTCCAACGCCGGCATCTCCACATCATCGACACCGCAAACTCCCAGTGCCGAGAAACACATCGAGCGGGATTCTCTGATTCTGAGGCTAAAGCGTTGACGCCGTCGTAAACGCCGTCGCGTTTTACTACGGCGTCAACAGAACCCAGGAGCAGCTATTCCGAGCCCGATAGGAGGCCAGCACAGCAATGGAGCGACCCACGCCGCTCCAGCTGCTGATACCGGCCTCAAATGGGCGCCGCGGGTCTGCGCAATTGCGCGCTGTGACCGGCGTGCATGCGCACCACGATTGCGCACATGCCGGTGGCTTCCTTCTCCGCACCGGCCCCGACGCAACATGGCATAGGGCTACAGGGGCCGGCGCGGAGCAAAAGAGGCCCCCAGCCTGAGAGGCTGGCCCGCCGATCGGTAGGACCCGATCGCAGGCCAGGCCACAGCGGAGGCCCACCCCACCCACCCACCAGGCTGCCCTCGAAAGGATGCACACCGGGTAAGACCACACGTGGACGGCGCCGGCAGGACTCGGATTTTTTTTTGCGCCCACTCGGCCCATCCCGGGCGGAGAATCATCGGGGGGGGGGGGGGGGGGCACCAGCGCCGCACCAACCGTGCCGACGCCAATGGCGGCGATTCTCCGCTCACCGGAGAATCGGCGGACCGGCTTCGGGGAGGTGTCGCGCGATTCACGCCCAGCCCGGCGATTCCCCGGCCCGGCATGGGCTGAAAGAATCCCGCACAGTGTTATTCAACGCAACTTGCTTTGAATAAGGGGCCTGAATGGGAAAAGGGACCTGCACAGCCAAAGATGCACATAGTCCCGCTTTTTACAATGGGGCGCTCCGCTCACCGGAACTCCTCATTGTAGTTAGAGATCGGGACGCCATTTTGGCACTGCCAAGGTACCCAGGTGGCACCAGCAGTGCCAGGGTACCACACTGCCCAAAGAACATGCATATGGGTGCCTCCGATCCCCTTGGAGACCCCCACGAGTGCTGTTCTGTCTGGTCCCCGTTTGTGGGGATCAGTGCCAAGCGGCGCTCGCCCGAGGTCTTCGAGGCAAGGGATTGAATCCCAAAACCTCAGGTACTTCAGGAATCTACACAGTAAAGTGAGGTTTACTGCCTCGCTCTAATATGCAGATTAGATCCCAGGAGCGGGGTCTCCTGGCTATCACCAGCCATAATGCGCCACGGCGAGATGCTTTATTGGCACAACGTGGCCGGAGGATCGTGCCCTTCATTGTTTGAGATCCAACCCACTACGATCGTGTCATCAGCAAACATGGAGTCGGAGCCAAATTTTGCCACACTGTCATATGTGTGTATAAGGAATATCGTGGGGGGCTAAGTATGCAGCCTTGCAGGGCCCTGGTTTTGAGGACTGTCGTGGAAGAGGTGTTGTTGTTTATCCTTACTGATTGTGGTCTATGGGTCAGGAAGCCATGGATCCAGTTGCAGAGGCAGGAGCCAAGTCCTAGGTTTTGGAGCTTTGATGTGAGCTTGGCTGGGATTATGGTGTTGAAGGCAGAGTTGCAATCAATGACTCTGTCAGGACCTGTTACTTCTCGAGGGTTCACTTGGAATTTTGCGCATAATTCTGGTTGCCACACTACCAGAAGGATGTGAAGGCTTTGGAGAGGGTGCAGAGGAGGTTTACCAGGATGTTGCCTGGTTTGGAGGGTGTTAGCGATGCGGAGATGCTGAATAAACTCAGACTGTTTTCAGATGAACGACGGAGGTTGAGGGGTGACCTGTTGGAGGTCTACAAGATTATGAGAGGCATGGATAGATTGGATGGGCAGGCACTCTTTCCCAGGGTGGAGGGGTCAGTCACCAGGGTGCTTAGGTTTAATGTCCGTGGGGCAAAGTTCAGAAGAGACGTGCAAGGCAGATTTTTTACGCAGAGGGTGGTGAGTACCTGGAACGCTTGCCAGGGGAGGTTGTGGAAGCAGATACATTAACGGCGCTCAAAAGGCACCTCGGCAAATACATGGATAGGATGGGTATAGAGGGTACGGCACAAGGAAGTGCTGAGGAGTTTGGCCAAGGTTGGTATCATGACCAGTACAGGCTTGGAGGGTCGAAGGGCCTTTTTGTGTGCTGTATTGTTCTTTGAGACTGCCCTTGTTGCCAAGATGCTCTAGGGATGAGTGTAGGGCCAGGGAGATGGTGCCTGCTGTGGACAGTTTGTGGCAGTATGCATATTGCAGTGGATCAAGACATTCTGGGAATATGGAGTTGATATGTCTCATGACCAACCTCTCGAAGCACTTCATAATGATCGATGTCAAGGCCACCTGACTGAAGCTATCGAGACACATTTCCTGGTTCTTCTTTGGCACCGGTGTGATGGTGGTCATGAAGCAGATGGGAACCTCAGAACGGAGTAGGGAGAGGTTGAAGATGTCCGTGAACATACCCGCCAGTTGGTCCGCACAGGATCTGAGTGTACGACCAGGGACTCTGTCTGGACCCGTTGCTTTCCGAGGGTTCACTTTCAAGAAGGCCGATCTGATTTTGGAACCTGCGATGATAGGTATGGGTGTGTCTGAGGCTGCTGGGCAGTTGACAACGGTTTGATGGTTTCCTGCTCGAACAAGCATAGAATGTATTGAGTTCATCAGGGAAGGGTGCGCTGCTGCATGAGATTCTACTCGACTTTGCTTTTTAGCCTGTTATGTTGTTTAAGCCTTGCCACAACCGACGAGAGTCTGTGTCGTTAGTCTGTGACTTAGCCTAGTCTGGCTTTATCTCTTGGCACCCTGATGGCTTTGTGGAGGTTGTATCTTGATTTCTTGCGCAGCTCAGGATCGCCTGGCTTGAAAGCCTCAGAACTGGCCTTCAGTAGGAAGTGAATCACCCGATTAAACCATGGTTTTCAGTTGGGGAACGTACGTACTACCTTCTTTAGCGGGCAATCTTCTACACTTGCTAATGTCTGTGATGGTGGTGGCATACTCGTTTAGGTTGGCCGGTGAGTTCTTTAATGTGGACCAGTCCACTGACTCCAAGCAGTCACATAGGAGCTGGGTCTCATGGTCGGGGGCCAGGTTGGGCATTCCGGGAGCTGGATCGGGCGTTCCTTGGGCCTGGGTCACTTCCCAGGCCAGGTCGGTTCCAATGCGAGGTCGGGGTCAGACTTCCGGGTCAGGCGTCATCCGCTTCCACTTCGAGGCCAGGGTTGGGTCGTTGGACGAGTCCTATCGTGTTGGCTCATGTGGCCCGACCCACGGACATCGGATGATCTTCAAACCTGTAAGGGAACATAAAAGATAAAGATTGGAGATAGTGTTAGTGTTAGAATTAAGTTTTAAAATGTTTGTACGGTTATAAGAGATGTAAGAAGAAGATCTGTGGGGGAGAGCTTGCAGAAGCCATGCTCCGGCGCCATCTATAGCTGACAGCATAAGTTCAATTTCCGTACCAGTTGAGTTAGTTCTCGAGTAACCCTCTTCTATTATCCCATTGAACCATGATTGGCAACACTCTGATGATGAGGATGCTATATGAAGAGAGAGACTGTGGATTCTCATTTGCCAGTGCATACACGATGGGCCGAATGGCTTCCTGCATTTTAACTTTTCTCTGATTTTGAGTATGAGGAAAAAGATTTGGAGTCAAAGTGGAATGAATTTTGGTATCAACACAGTTGGTGTGTTTGGAAGAGGCAGAGCTTCTTCCCCGCTGTTACCAGACTTCTTAACAACCCTCTTATGGACTAATCTGATTAATACTACACTTTTGTATCCTTCACAATGCCTGTGTCTCTGTATTTACATTGTGTACCTTGTGTTGCCCTATTATGTATTTTCTTTTCATGTACTAAATAGTCTGTTTGAGCTGCACGCAGAAAAATACTTTTCATGTACCTCGGTACAAGTGACAATAAACAAATCCAATCCAACTTGTCCTGTGATTTTGCTTCCTTTTCCAAGGAAGATACATAATGCAGAACATAAAAACAGGGCTGCACAGAATGATTGGGCCAAAAATTAACTGGCTGTTGATTTTCAAATAGTAGGGGTAGGTTTAGATGTGAGGCAGCCACCTGGTGAATAAAAGTGATCGGAGGCCCAGAGTGTTTTCATGATCAAATTATCATGATCAAATTTCATGATCGCTTTTGGAAAGCCTGCTAATTGAGGTGGCAGGAAAGCTGCTATTGACAGTGCAACTAATCTAGGTAAGGGGGGCCAAGACAATATGCCAGGTGGGGGGGGGAAGAGTTGAGTTTTGTATGGCTAATTTGAATATTAGTGCTTGTTGGTTCCCAGAAGTCCATTTTTAGCTGTTTTTGAGTTACTCAGGATGATCCTTTAAGGAGCATGGCACATCATATGCTCTGCCCAGTGGTATTTCAAAATGTAATCAGAATCTTATAGATGTCATAGGATCCCAACTTTCAGAGTTAGTGAGGCTTCCACTTGTTTCCAGGAAGCATTATTGCTTATTTCAGGCCCGACTACAATGGTGACAGCCTGAATGTGAACAGGTTTGAGGTGGTTCATCCACTGGATATATTTTCTGCAGGGGCCGTATAAATTAGATTGGGTGGCTGGCCTTTCTCCCATCTCTGACCCATTCCCCAAATTTGGTAACTGGCACGCCATTTATAAAAAGATAATTAACGGGCAATTGAGCTTGTTAACAAAGCAATTGACTTGAATGTTATGCTGGTCACACCATAATACAGTTGTCATGCACAAACAGGAGTGCAAAGGCCGCATTTTTAACAAAATTATGTCCTTGGGGATATGTTCTTTGGATTGAAACCTTGAGTGCATCCTGGGCATCCACCATCCCCCTCCTCACCACTTCCTAGGGTCCATCCAAAACTGGGCTTATGCTGCTCTGTGACCATGTCCTCTTCATCCAGAGGCCTTCCTGCAGAGCCAGCATCGGTTCTGGTTCTGCGACAAGGGTGGAACTTCCTCTCTCATCTTCTTAAGGCTGCCCAGAGCAGGTAATGGCTGCAAGGAAGCTTTGTTTAATATTGCTCAGCCTGGGGGGGGGGGGGGGGGGGGGAAGGGAAAGGGGTGGGGTGGAGACGGCGCAAGTCTCCCAGGCCCGTAGGATTCAGCCTATGAATTTAGTTTTGTAAACTGGCACAAGTCAAAAACTTTTGCACATCAAAAATTATCATCAAGTTTCATAGATAGAATTTACAGTGCAGAAGGAGGCCATTCGGCCCATTGAGTCTGCACCAGCTCTTGGAAAGAGCACCCTACCCAAGCCCACACCACCCTATCTCCATAACCCAATAACCCCACTCAACCAACACTAAGGGCAATTTTGGACACTAAGGGCAATTTAGCATTGCCAATCCACCTAACCTGCACATCTTTGGACTGTGGGAGGAAACCGGAGCGCCCGGAGGAAACCCACACACACATGGGGAGAACGTGCAGACTCCGCACAGACAGTGACCCAGCCGGGAATCGAACCTGGGACCCCGGAGCTGTGAAGCAATTGTGCTAACCACAATGCTACCCACTCTGTTTCTGAGTTGCTTCTTGAATGTACAGCGGCAAAATGGATATGTTAATGGAATAATAATCCAGAGGCCTCTACTAATAATTGAGAGAATATGAGTTCAGATCCTAACATGGCAATTTGATTGGAATAATAATCCAGAGGCCTCTACTAGTAATTGAGAGAATATGAGTTCAGATCCTAACATGGCAATTTGCAAATTTTAATTCAATATAAGAATTCTGGAAATAAAAAGCTATAAAGCACTAAAAATGTATCATGCTTTTAGAACACTGAGTTCACCAATGTCCTTCAGAGAAAGAAATCTGTCACTTTCACCTGGTCTAGCTTACATCTTACTTCAGTTCCACATCAACATAATTGCCCCCTGAAGTGGCAGTACCTTCGCCACCAGGATTGTAACAGCTCCAGAAGTGGCTTACTCCCTCTCTGGGTGGTAGAGCAGTAAATGCTTGTCTTGCTGGTGATGCTCACACCCTGAAACTGAAAACAATTGTGGTTAGATGTTTAAAAAATGTTACTAAATTTGTTTTAAAAAATCTGGCTGTACATAATTTCAAAGAAGGAGCTTTTAATTCTAATTTTAATTTCATTTCTCTTTTTCTCACCTCAACTGTCTGACATTGATCTCTGACAAAGACCACAAGAAACCGATCAGAAAGAACCAGAGAAAAGTGAGTATCTTTGTACAACTTAATGAACTGGCAAGCTTGAATAAACCTTGAAGCTTGTTCTTATGGAATTTTATATTTTAAATGTCATATGTACCCAATCAAGCAAAAACAATGCCAAACCTATGAATATTCTCTTGCTCACTCAGAGCCCACTTAGTTTTCAATTTACAGATATTTATTTTGTGTCCATTTATAATTAAAACTGAAATTGCATATGAAGCGGGATCCTTCGCCGGCAGCGCAATCACACCGCGGATTTCCTGGCGGAGTGAGGTGCCCACAATGGGAAGCCCCATTTGCCTGGCTGCCGGGACGGAGGATCCCGTTGCCGGCTGGAGCGCGCCACATCAGAAAACAGGTGCGGCAGGACGGAGAATCCTGTCCAGAATATTTATATTTCATCCTATTATCTAAATGCAATTTGTATAGTTATATTCCTTATAGATTTTACAACGCAAATGCTTCTCTATTTCCCAGAATATTTTCCTTTATTGTATTACAGATCAGAGAGAAATACTATCAGAAGTCAGCGGAGAAGTTCCTACAGCCACCACATTTCCGCATTTTTCACTCGCGGACGTTGGCACAGAAGAATTCCTGCAGAAATTAACATCTCAGATCACACAAATGGTCTCTGCAAAGATCTCCCAAGGTGAGTCTTGGGAAGTATAGATTAATCTAACGTTTTAAGTAAGCTAAATTAGAATGTAACCTTCCCTAACATCTAATAATAGTGCCCACAACAGACGAGCATTCAAATTGAATTCTGTTTAACGTTTTGCAGTATTTCAGTGATCCCTGCAAATTTGGACACTAGCACTAATTTGTGGTTTAAACCTCCTGCTCCTCAAACAGAATTACATTCTTAACATTTCAGGTCTGGGACTTTTCATCAGAACAAACCTGAAACACTGATCAGGATCTTACGGTCCTGCCACGGCGTGTCTTATCCCCAGCGGATGTGGCGGGTCATTTAAATTGCCGTTTACTTCAGCAGAACTGTAAATCCTGTGGGGCAGGAGGGCTCGTAAGATCCGGGCAATTAATTATGTTACTCTCTCCATGAATGCTACCTGACCTGCTTGGATAGTTTCAACATTTTGTGTTTTCACTTCAGATTTGCAGCATCCACAATATTTCCCTTTTGTAGAGTTACATTCTTGTTAAATTCATGGCACCAACCACTCCTCGGTAGTAATTTTACCAACCCTTTGGAGACAGGCTGCAAGGCAGAAAGGTAAAATGGCAGCAGTAGACATCGGCAGAGAAGACAGATGTGTTTCAGCTGCCAGGTAATATTACGAAAAGAAGAAACAATAGCGATTTGGCCAGTGACCAACTAAAGGTAAAGCCACCATAGTCCCAGGCTACTTTCCTCTTTGAGGGATGATGCACGATCAATTACACAAAAAAGAGAGGAGGATGTAATCGAGGCTTTATTACACTGAGATGTGTGGCCTCCTACAGCAGCTGACGGAATGGCTGCTATACTGGGAGCACACATAGTTATACTCCGCCTACTGGGTGGAGCCAGCAGGCAGGGATCTACCCCCGTACCTGTAGTACAGGGGCCTTACCGTAAAGCACCTATATCAACATCCTATATATACAATATATACATCAGTGATGACTACCACATTCACCCCCTGTTAAAAAATGAGTCCGGCGGGGTTGGTGGAGAACTATATGTGTTTTAAAAGTACAGATAACATTACCAATTCAGGCGGTCCGGTGCCTTGATCTGTCGTTGAGAGCGCCGCAGTGCCGGTGGCGACTCCGGCGGCGGCTTGTTCTTCGGTGACTCCGGGAGCGTGTCGAAATCCTTTTTATCCCCGGGTGTGAGCAAGGGAAAACAAATTGTCGGGGAGCGGGGGCTGCGGTGGGGTGTGCCGGAGGGGGTGGGGTGTATGGAACCAGCTGGTGCCAGGTCCCTGAGGGAGACTGTGTCTTGGCGGCCGTCGGGGTACACTACGTAGGTGTACTGCGGGTTGGCGTGAAGTAGCTGTACCCTCTCAACCAACAGGTCCACCTTGTGAAGTCGAACGTGTCTATGGAGGAGAACGGGTCCTGGATCTGCCAGCCCTGTCGGGAGCGAAACCCCGGAGGTGGACTTCCTAGGGAAGGCAAAGAGACAATCATGGGGGGTTTCATTCATCACGGTGCACAGGAGCGACCGAATGGAGCGCCTCCTGCCAGCGGGAGGCCGGGAGATTTCTGGACCGTAGGGCCAGCTGGACGACCCTTCAGACCGTCACATTCTCCCTCTCCACCTGCCCGTTTCCCCTGGGGTTGTAGCTGGTCGTCCTGCTCAAGGCAATGCCCCTGTTGAGCATGTACTGGTGCAGCTCATCGCTCATGAATGAGGATCCCCGGTCGCTGTGGACATAGGCGGGGCATGACACGGCAAAGGGGAATCGGGAATATTCATCGACCACACTGAGAAAGTACGTGTTGCGGTCGGTGGAGGGGAGGGGCCCTTTGAAGTCCATGCTGAGGCGTTCAAAGGGGCGGGAGGCCTTCACCAGGCGCACACGGTCTGGCCGGTAGAAGTGCGGTTTACACTCCATGCAGACCTGGCAGTCTCTGATGATCGCCCTGACTTCCTCGATGGAGTAGGGCAGATTGCGGGCCTTGATGAAATGGAAAAAACGTATGACCCCTGGGTGACAGAGGTTGTCGTGCAGGGTCCGGAGTCGGTCCACCTGTGCGCTGGCACATGTACCTCGGGATAGGGCATCGGGGGGCTCGTTGAGCTTACCGGGGCGATATAAAATCTCGTAATTGTAGGTGGAGAGCTCGATCCTCCACCTCAAGATTTTATCGTTTTTGATCTTGCCCCGCTGTGTGTTATTAATCATGAAGGCAACCGACCGTTGGTCAGTGAGGAGAGTGAATCGCCTGCCGGCCAGGTAATGCCTCCAATGCCGCACAGCTTCAACAATGGCTTGGGCCTCTTTTTCGACGGAGGAGTGCCGAATTTCGGAGGCATGGAGGGTGCAGGAAAAGAATGCCACGGGCCTGCCTGCCTGGTTGAGGGTGGCGGCCAGAGTGACGTCTGATGCATCACTCTCGACTTGGAAGGGGAGCGTCTCGTCGACCGCGTGCATCGCGGCCTTGGCGATGTCGGCCTTGATACGGTTAAAGGCCTGGCGAGCCTCGGCCGTCAGAGGAAAAACAGTGGATTGAATGAGTGGGCGGGCCTTGTCCGCATAGTTTGGGACCCACTGGGCGTAATACGAAAAGAACCCCAGGCAACATTTGAGCGCCGTGGGGGAGGGGGTGTTCCATGAGGGGACGCATGCGATTGGTGTCGGGCCCCAGAACTCCGTACTGGACCACATAGCCGAGGATGGCTAAGCAGTTTGTGCTGAACACGCACTTCTCCTTGTTATACGTGAGGTTGAGGAGAGTGGCGGTGTGGAGAAATTTGGCAAGGTTGGCGTCATGGTCCTGCTGATCGTGGCCGCAGATGGTGACATTGTCCAGGTACAGGAAAGTGGCCCTCAGCCCGTACCAGTCAACCATTTGGTCCATCTCCCATTGGAAGACCGAGACCCCGTTGGTGACGCCGAAGGGAATGCTGAGAAAGTGGTAAAGGCGGCCGTCTGCCTCGAACACAGTGTATGGGCGGTCTGCCTTGTGGATGGGGAGCTGGTGGTAGGCAGATTTCAGGTCTACTGTCGAGAAGACCCGGTACTGTGCAATCTGATTGACAATATCAGATATGCTTGGGAGGGGGTACGCGTCGAGCTGCGTGTACCGATTGATGGTCAGACTGTAGTCAACGACCATCCTGTTTTTCTCCCCGGTTTTCACCACTACCACTTGGGCTCTCCAGGGGCTGTTGCTGGCCTCGATGATGCCTTCCTGAAGCAGCCGCTGGACTTCAGACCTGATGAAGGTCCTGTCCTGGGCGCTGTACCGTCTGCTCCTGGTGGCGACGGGTTTGCAATCCGGGGTTAGGTTTGCAAAAAGGGAAGGTGGGTCGACCTTAAGGGTCGCAAGGCTGCACACAGTAAGGGGTGGTAGGGGCCCGTCGAATTTCAGGGTTAGGCTCTGGAGGTTGCACTGGAAGTCCAGGCCGAGTAGCAAGGCAGCGCAGAGGTTGGGGAGGATGTAGAGGCGGAAGCCCCTGAACTCCACGCCCTGGACAGTGAGTGTGGCGATGCAGTACCCCCGGATCGCCACGGAGTGGGACCCGGAGGCCAGGGAGATTCTCTGGTTAGCGGGGTGTACCGTGAGGGAGCAGCGCCTTACTGTATCGGGGTGAATGAAGCTGTCAGTGCTCCCGGAGTCTAGCAGGCAGGAGATATCGTGCCCGTTGACCTTCACTTTAGTTGAAGCAGTCGCGAAGTTGTGTGGTCGAGACTGGTCAATCGTGACCGAGGCGAGACGCGGCTGGTCGTTGCGGTTGCAGGCAATGAGCGGCCGGACGAGGTGCCTGACGGGCATGGGTCCTGAGTTGGGTAAGATGGCGTCGCCCACGGGCTGCACGTGTCGTGGGGAAAGCAAGATGGCATCGCCCTTTTGTCCTGGGAGGAACAAGATGGCGGCACCCACGGGCTGCATGTGTTGCAAGTCGAGCAAGATGGCAGCCTAGGAGGGGAAGATGGCGGCGCCCACTGGCTGCACGTGCGGGGTGCCGGGACAATAGCGGCGATCGAGTGGGCCTGGCATACTGCAGTGAAATGTCCCTTCTTGCCACAGGCTTTGCAGAGGGCGCTCCGCACCAGGCAGCGCTGTTGGGGGTGTTTTGACTGCCACTGAAGTAGCATTTGGGCCCCCGGGGTTGGTTGGCTGCCGCACGGCACAAGCGTGTGATTGGCTGAGGGCGGTCGCTGATGGGGTCCACGATGGGGCGGCAGTCTGCGGAGTCCACGATGCACAGGGGGGGGTGGGCTGCGCGGTCGGGGGCATAGGCCTAAATGTTGCGTGATGCGACCGTAAGTGAAAGTGCTAGTTTATTGGTCGCCGCGAGGTCGAGCGTGGCCCCATCTAAGAGGTGCTGGCGGATGCAGTCAGACCCTATGCCCATAACAAATGCGTCTCTCATTAGCAAATTCGAGTGTTCCGTGGCCGAAATGGCCTGACAGTCACAGTCTCTAACTAGGGAGAGCAGGGCGCGCCAGAAATCTTCCACCGACTCACCGGGAAGTTGACGCCGTGTGGCGAGGAGGTGCCTGGTGTAGAGTGTGTTAGTCCGCTGAGCGTAGTTTTCCTTCAGTAGCGCCATGGCCTCTGCGTAGGTCGGCGCGTACTGGACAAGTGGAAAGACGTTGGAGCTCAGCCGCGTGTAAAGGATCTGGAGCTTCTGTGCTTCTGGAACTTCGTCTGGCGCAGACCCGATGTACGCTTCAAAACAGGCTAGCCAATGTTCAAAGTCCTTTTTGGCGTTGTCTGCTTGCCGATGCAGACAAGAGTAGGATGTAATCAAGGCTTTATTACACTGAGATGTGTGGCCTACTACAGCAGCTGACGAAATGGCTGCAGTACTGGGAGCACACATATTTATACTCCACCTACTGGGCGGAGCCAGCAGGCAGGGATCTACCCCCGTACCTGTAGTACAGAGGCCTTACCGTAAAGCACCTATATCAACATCCTATACATACAATATCTACATCAGTGGTGACTACCACAAGGGGGCGAGCTGACTGGTGGTGGTTTAACCTGAGGATCACCACACCTCAGGCGATGGGCAAGGTTGAGAAGGAGGGCCTCCATGAATAACCTCAGCCGGTACGGAAATTGAACCTGCGCTGCTGGTCTTGTTCTGCATCACAAAGCAGCTGTTTAGCTCACTGAGCTGAACTGGCCCCCAGTGGCCAACTAATTGATCTGATAATAGTTATTTTACCATGCCATCGGTAAATGACTGCTGGGATTTTATAAGCCTTCAAACAGCCCTCTGCCAGATGTTGAGTATGCCGCTGCATTGTAACAGCCTTCCAGTAGCTTTCCCGGGGGCGGGGGGGGGGGGGGGGGGGGGGGGGTCTAACTTTGCAGGAATTCCATAGCCCAAGGACAGGATTCTGGTGGCAGTAGACACCCAAGTGGCTCTGATATAACATTCAGGGTTCACCCCTCTGACCACCAGATCCTGCCTGTCTGGGCCTAGTACATCCATGACTCACTTGGCAGCCCTTCAAGAGCACTTTGATATGGGGATGCCCTCATCTCTCTGCAGCCTCAGCAATGGCCTCTAACAGTGACACTGCAGAGCTGCCAGCCATCTGATTGGGCCAGCATCAGTCCCAGCAGCGGCCTTTTAATTGTCTGTCACCAGTTTAATTATCTGTCACCAGTAGAAGTTGCTTCCTCAGCCCGGTCCTCTGCTCATGTAGGTCCAGGAACTGTATTCATGGTGTGCCAGTTAGATTCCATCCCTCCTTTCTGTCTCTGCTTCTCTTTCCATCCATTCTTCCCATTTGTTCCCTCACTAAATCTCACTTTCTATTTCAGTGCCAAAAAGGACTCATCAATAATATAGAGGTCGAATTCCACCATGTCAAGAGTCTTGTACACATGATTATTTATAAAATGCATTATTGCTGTCGAAACCATGTCATCAGGGCAGGTGCTGAGCAGAGGATAGGTATTTCCAAAAAGAAAAAATCCCAAGGCCATCCTTGTGCACCAATTATAGAGCTGCACTGCAGAGGTCCGAAATCTAGGTACACGGAATGAAAGAAACAATAAAATAAGCACTCTGATTGGACAAAAAGACCAGTTAGGTTGAGAAGTAATGGTAAGATGAAGTTTGGGATTAACCAAAATGTCTGTGTTGTGTTTCAGCTTCACTTCGTGTTCCTGGAGCAGAAAGTGATGAAGAAACAAAGACTCCATCTCCATCTCCACGTCATGGTAGATCGAGGCCTTCTTCTATTGTCAATGAATCCTCCTCTGAGTCTGATGATGCAGAAACCAGAGGCGAGGTAGCGTGTGCACTTTACATTTCCTCTATGACAACGAGATAAAAGGTTATAGAGTCATAGCATTTTACAGCGCGGAAAGAGATCTATCGCGTCCGTGCCGACCATCAACCATCTATCTATTCTCATCCCATTTTCCAGCACTTGGTACGTAACCATTTATGCAATGGTATTTCAAGTGCACACCTAAATACTTCTTAAAAGTTTTGAGGGTTCCCGCCTCTACCACCCTTTCAGGCAGTGAGTTCCAGATTCCCACTACCCTCTGGGTGAAAAAGTTTTTTCTCACATCTCCTCTAAACCTTCTGCCCATTACCTTACATTTATACCCCCTGATTATTGACCCATCTACTAAAGGCAAAAGTACCTTCCTCTCCAACCTATCTATGTCCCTCATAATTTTATACACCTCAAACAGGTCCCCCCTGAGCCTACTCTGCCCCAGGGAGAACAACCCCAGCCTCTCAAGTCTCTCTTGATAGCTGAAACGATCCAGCCCAGGCAACACCCTGGTGAACCTCTCTGTACCCCCTCCAGTGCAAACACTTCCTTTCCATAGTGTGGTGACCAGTACGGCACACAGTACTCCAATTGGAGCCTAAACAGCCTTTTATACAGCTCCAGCATAACCTCCTTGCTCTTATATTCAATGCCTCGGATAATAAAGGCGGTTAATAAAGGCCTTCTTAACCACCTATATAACTGACCTGTAATCAGAGACCTGTGAACATACACGCAAAGGTCGTTTTGATCCTCTGTACTTCCTAGGGTCCTACCATTCATTGTATATTCCCTTGCCTTGTTCGTCCTCCCTAAATGCATTACCTCACACTTTTCATAGGTAAATTCCATTTGACACTATCCTGCCCATCTAACCAACCCGTTTGTAATCTAAGGTCTTACTCCTCACTATTTACCACACCATCAATTTATGTGTCATCTGCGAACTTACTTACACCTCCTACATTCACATCCAGATCTTAATGTATACTACAAACAACAAGGGACCCAGCACCGATCCCTGTGGAACACCACTTGACACAGGCTTCCAGTCTCAAAAACAACCTTCAACCATCGCCCTCTGCCAGTTTTGGAGCCAAATTGTCCTGGATCCCAAAGCTCTAACTTCATCAGCCACCCTTGTGGGACCTTGTCAAAAGGTGTATGAGGCCATTTGACCCATCTTAGCTTACATGTCCTGGAAAAAACATAGGACGCAATTCAGCGACCGAAGTGTGCCAGGTGCGGATCGGGCGCGCACCAGGTGAATAGCGAGAGATTTGCGCTGGCCACAAACCATTTGGTGATTCACCAGGCCCACCCTTGGATCTCGCCCAAAAATGGCGAGAATGTCATTAACCCTCATTTACATTCATTCCAGACTCATTTCCGAGATTGAAGTCAAATGCAGCAGCCTCCTGGGAATTACCCAACTCCCCAGTGTGAAATCACACGGGCATTGTTTAGTACTCCTTTTCAAAAATGTGAAGCTGGCACAATGGTTACTAAGGGGAAGTGAGGAGGTGTGTAGCCATTTCCATTTTCTGACATGCAGCTCTAGGGCACTGAAGCTGCTGCCCCAGTGCTCCAGAATTGGAGATGGGGACCCCCTCAGGGGGATTGGACTTGGTAGGGAGCTGAAGCGTTCCAGGTAGGGGATCAACCCTGGGCCAGGGGGCGAGGGGTTTTGCATCTGTGAGTCCTTCAAGCCATCTTTAAATATTGCGGAGACCCATAACAGGGACAACTGCAGCCTGTCTGTCCCACCAAGCACTTCCAGGACAGAGCCCTGCTGCGACTTCTATCCTGAAATTCAATTTCACTTCCTTTGAACGTGAGCAGTTTCTAGCTTCACAGCTGAAGGCTATTTCAAATTAGGAATTAGCCTTGTTGGTTGTGATAGCACTTCACCCTCCTCAACTCTCAACTGCCTCCTCGAGGGCACACATGCCATGCCTCAGGATGATTAGTGCATTGGATGTCCAGCAATCTTTGATGCATGAACAGTGCCTGTACTCTAGGAGGGTCCCCCTGAGGAGAACCTCTCTGGCTACATCGAGGGCATCTTGAAACCCATCGTACAAGGTACGCCCAGCTTCTGTCGCGACACTACGGACTTCCTGCAGAAACTCAGCACCCATGGACCAGTTGAACCAGGAACATTCCTCGTCACAATGGACGTCTCGGCACTCTACACCAGCATCCCCCATGACGACGGCATTGCTGCAACAGCCTCAGTACTCAACACCGACAACTGCCAATCTCCAGACGCAATTCTGCAACTCATCCGCTTCATTCTGGATCACAACGTCTTCACCTTCGACAACAAGTTCTTCATCCAGACGCACGGAACAGCCATGGGGACCAAATTCGCACCCCAATATCGCAACATCTTCATGCACAAGTTTGAACAGGACCTACTCACCGCACAGGACCTTCAACCGACGTTATACACCAGATACATCAATGACATTTTTTTCCTTTGGACCCACAGCGAAGAATCACTGAAACGACTACACGATGACATTAATAAGTTCCATCCAACCATCGGACTCACCATGGACTACTCTCCAAAATCAGTTGCATTCTTGGACACACTCGTCTCCATCAAGGACGGTCACCTCAGCACTTCGCTTTACCGCAAACCCACGGATAACCTCACGATGCTCCACTTCTCCAGCTTCCACCCTAAACACATTAAAGAAGCCATCCCCTATGGACAAGCGCTCCGTATACACAGGATCTGCTCAGACAAGGAGGAGCGTAACAGACATCTACAGACGTTGAAAGATGCCCTCGTACAAACGGGATATGACACTCGACTCATCGATCGACAGTTCCAACGCGCCACAGCAAAAAACCGCACCAACCTCCTCAGAAGACAAACATGGGACACAATCGACAGAATACCCTTCGTCGTCCAGTACTTCCCCGGAGCGGAGAAACTACGTCATCTTCTTCCCAGTCTTCAACACGTCATTGATGACGATGAACATCTTGCCAAGGTCATCCCCACACCCCCACTACTTGCCTTCAAACAACCGCGCAACCTCAAACAAACCATTGTTTGCAGCAAACTACCCAGTCTTCAGAACAGTGACCACGACACCACACAACCCTGCCATGGCAATCTCTGCAAGACGTGCCAGATCATCGACATGGATACCAATATTACACGTGAGAACACCACCCACCAGGTACGCGGTACATACTCGTGCGACTCGGCCAACGTTGTCTACCTCATACGCTGCAGGAAAGGATGTCCTGAAGCGTGGTACATTGGCGAGACCATGCAGACGCTGCGACAACGAATGAACAGACATTGCGCAACAATCACCAGGCAGGAATGTTCCCTTCCAGTCGGGGAACACTTCAGCAGTCAAGGGCATTCAGCCTCTGATCTCCGGGTAAGCGTTCTCCAAGGCGGCCTTCAGGACGCGCAACGCAGAATCGCCGAGCAGAAACTTATAGCCCAGTTCCGCACACATGAGTGCGGCCTCAACCGGGACATGGGATTCATGTCGCATTACATTCATCCCCCACCATCTGGCCTGCAAAATCCTACCAACTGTCCTGGCTTGACACACTGCACACCTCTTTAACCTGGGGTTACCCCACCTCTGGATCTGTAAAGGTTTAATCACCTGCTAATGGTCGCATTCCAAGCATTGTTTGGCATCTTTGAATCTGGCTATATATGTGTTTCTGGAACATACCTCTTCATTCACCTGAGGAAGGAGCAGCGCTCCGAAAGCTAGTGACATTGAAACAAACCTGTTGGACTTTAACCTGGTGTTGTAAGACTTCGTACTGTGCTCACCCCAGTCCAACGCCGGCATCTCCACATCTAGGAGGGTCAGTACCATAGAGGCAGCTGTCAGCAGTCAAACACTAAAGAGCAGGGCTTCAACACTTTGGATCTTCTTCTGAACAAAGGGTAAGTGTGTGGATGATTTGGGGGAGCTGAGCACAGGTATTCCTAATGTTCCTGCCAGAGATCTGGAGTTTAGGAGCTGATGTTGCTGGGGGTGAGTGTGCAGAGCAAGGTTTGCCAGCACAAGTGGCTCTTTGGATGGCACTCTGAGAGCAGGCGGGACAGTCATGGTATGGGTGGGGGAGGCTTGGAGGATTTGAGGGTACCGGGTTGGAAGCCCGAACTGATTGTCGGTATCTCTCCTTCTCCAATTCCTTTCAGATAAAGCTATGTTTTCTGGAATCGATCCTGCGGAGTCTGCCCATCGCATTGCTTGTGGCAGCCAAGGCACTGTAGAAGGAAGTAACGCCAACTGAGGCTGGAGGCAGCACCCCATGTGCAGGGGGCCGCTGCACACCCGAAAGAGCCGGCAACCCATCAGGCTGAGGAGGGACCCAGAGGGGAAGCCAGCGAAGGCCCAAGGTGTACAGGCATCGTTGGTCATTCAATGAGCTGACAGACATCATTTGTCCGTCTCAACAAAAAGACGGCACCTGTACCACATCTTCACGAACATGGCACCCCATGGAGGAGGAGGACACCTGCTCCCGGTGGCCATGAAGGCCACTGTAGCCCTCAACATTTATGTCACCAGATCATTCTAGGACTCGATCTGTGTGGCATATCCCAATCTTCAGCCCACAGGTGCATCCAGGAGGTGATGGATACTCTGTATGCCCGGGCATAAGACCATACACCTTCGAGCTACAACAGGCCCACCAAGATGCCCGGGCTGCAGGATTTGCCGCCATCGCCAGGATGCCCCAGGTCCAGAGGGCAATCGATGGCATGCATCTTGTCCTGCGAGTACTGGGGCATCAGGAAGGGGTTCACTCCCTGAATGTTCAGATCGTGTACGACCACTGCCTCTGAATCATTCATTGTGTGTGTCTGCTTCCATGGATGCGTGCATGATAGCTAGAACCCGGACACTTGGAGATCCCCAGTGTTGTCGAGGATCAACCCAGGATAGCGTGTTGGCTCATGGGAACAAGGGATACCCACTGAGGACATGGCTGAGGGCGTGGTGCGAAGGCCTGAGACCAAGGCGAAGACTCAATACAATGATACCCACGTTGCCACCTGTGCTATCATTGAACAGTACATCGGGCTGCCCAAAATGCGGTTCTGATGCCTCGCCCGCTCTGGCTAGAGCCATGCAGTACACCCCCAGAAGGTCTCCCGCTTTGTGGTGGTCTGCTGTGCCCTCCATAATTTGGCACAGCAGCGGGGCAACATGCTGGAGGGGGAGGAGGAAGCGGAGGGACATGTGGCATTATCTGAGGAGGAGGAGGAGGCTATCGAGGAGGGGTCGGAAGATCGAGCCCGAGGAGGAGCCAGAGGATGGAAGAAAGTGGCGGCAAAGGCCCAACATGCCAGGAGGTCAAGGGAGGCCCCCATTGTCTCCAGATTATCCTAAGACGAGGTTGATACTCCCCCCGCAACGCCCCCCCCCCCCATTTCCTTCCCTCCCCTCCTCCAATCCCCCCCCCCCTCCCGGACCAAGGGGGAGTGGGGGAAACGGAGGGCAATAGGAGCCGGGGGTGCGGGCAGGCCCGCTGTGAAGATTAGCATGATAGAGGCTTCACCTGTAGGAGGCGTGGGATGTTTTAATAGTGAACATTTTACTGTGACAACATTCTATTCCCCTAGCTACAGCGAGGGAACAGGGTGGCCACCTCTCATCCATAACATTGAGTCCCACTCAGTGCTCCTCACTGTTCTTGTTCATTCGTGGTCTGCTCCTACGTCTAGGTGTGTCCACAGGATGGCAGCCTACTACCTTCTGCACCCTGTATCCTTTGATGCCCTCGGTGGACATCCTCTGGAGGGTTGGAGCCGGGAGGCCTGGCCAACCTACCGGTGTTACTGGCATCGCTATGCCATACTGTTCTGCCCGCTGCCCTTGAAATGCTCTGGTGTCAGGACCGGAGATGGGGGGTTTCAGAAGAACTGGAAACCACTGTAGTCTCCTAGGTGGCAGGCCCCGGGTTGGCCTCCAGTACGTCCTTCTCCCTGACAGTGTCCGTAGTGCCCTGAAGGACTCCATGGGATGGAGGGCAGCTGGGTTGAGCTCCAAAAGTCATTGAGTCATCTGGCGCTGCCAGTCCTGGAGGCTCCCTATTGTCTGGACCATGGTGCCGATACCCTCAACGATGCTCCTCAGTGACTGGACCATGTTCCAAAGTGCCTTGGCAATGACCATCTGCTTCTGGGACATGTCCCTCATCGAGGCCCTCAGCCATGGTCGTCACAGACTGAGCCATGCCTTGGACACCACCTCTCAAGATATGGTTGTCGTGCTCCAGGTTTTCCACTGCGTTTGCCACCCTAACAGTGTTGGCCTCGGTGCCATGCATTCTTGGCACCATCTCCTGCGCCTGCAGCCTTTGGGAATCATCCAAATGGCTTTGCAGGCACTGGAATGTTGTTGTGGACGCCCTCCTGAATCTCGTGACCGTGTCCTACAATCTTCATCAGCTCTAAGAAAACCTTGTCCAGTGGCTCGGCATCTGGCTGGGACACAGCTATGTGCAGGGATCCAGCAGACCTCCGACTGATGTCTCCCTTGGATGTTTCCGCCTCCACCAGATGTGAATCTGCAACCGTGTGGTGCTCACCAGATTGTGCCCCAGAAGCCTGTCCACAAATGTCACCCACCAAGGTGTGTGTCTCTATGCTAGTGGAAGGTGCGCGTGACAGCTGTGGTCACATGTGTTCTCCTCAGAGCTCTCCTCAGAGGTGTTCTCTTGGGTGGCGGGGGGGTGAGTACGACTCCAGATGGCCGGCCTCATCAGGTGGAGATCCTGTGAGACAATGTTGTCTGACAAGAAGAGCTCACTTGAGACCAGGTCATCTGGGTGAAGGGGCAGTGGATCCTCACCTCTGTGGTGCAGGCCAACCTCGCTGTTATCATAGATTATCATAGAATAGACTGCTCTCTCCTCGGAAACCGCGCGATCTCCAAGGCCCGTTCCTCATAGGGGATGAAGACCTGACTTCCCGGGATTCCGCATCCCCTGTCTTGGCGCTTTCCCATTTATTACGGGCCATCTTCTCCTGCGGGGACAAAGAGAGGGCTTTACGAGCCACACGATTGATGGATCAGGAGGGGTCTATGGCAGGTGGCATGTGCGGGCTCAGCACCTGGACATGAGGGGGTTGTGCTGGTGGTTGCCAGGGCTTCTGAGGAACAAGCAAGAAGATCGGGTATGGGGAGGGTGCGAGGTGCCGGCTAGTGGATTGTGGGGTGGCATGGTTTGGGAATTTGAGGGATGGCAGGCGGAACTGATATCAGGAGAGAGATGATAACGGACCCTTGCAGATCTTTGGAAGTCATTCATCATCTTCCTACATTGGACGGCGGTCCTCCTTGTCATTCTGACAGCCGCTGCAACTGCCTCCCAGGCGGCATTGCTAATCTGCTGCTCCTCCGACATCCTCGGGGGAACTGGGTGCCCACCTCTCATCCACAGCATTGAGAAGCCTTGTGAGGTTGGCATCCCCAAAGCGAGGAGTATGTCTGCACGCTGTCATGTTTGTGTGTTGATTAGGAGTGAGTGGTGAGGGAGTGTTTTTTTTAAAATTAAATATTTTAATGAAAATTTTTGGTCAACCAACACAGTACATTGTGCATCCTTTGCACAATATTATAACAACACAAATAACAATGACCTATTTTATAAACAAAAAATGAATAAATAATAAATAACAAAAATGAAAGCTAGCCCTAATTGGCAACTGCCTTGTCACAAGTAACACTCTCCAAAAATATAATTTAACAGTCCAATATATAATTATCTGTAGCAACGACCTATACATACTATACAGTATATATTAACAACCCTGAGAGTCCTTCTGGTTCCCCCCCCCCCCGCCCCCCCCCCCCCCCCCCCCCCCCCCGATCCTGGGCTGCTGCTGCTGCCTTCTTTTTTCCATTCCGTCTATCTTTCTGCGAGGTATTCGACGAACGGTTGCCACTGCCTGGTGAACCCTTGAGCCGACCCCCTTAGGACGAACTTAATCCGCTCTAGCTTTATAAACCCCGCCATGTCATTTATCCAGGTCTCCACCCCCGGGGCTTGGCTTCTTTCCACATTAGCAATATCCTGCGCCGGGCTACTAGGGACGCAAAGGCCAAAACATCGGCCTCTCTCACCTCCTGCACTCCCGGCTCTTGTGCAACCCCAAATATAGCCAACCCCCAGCTTGGTTCGACCCGGACTCCTACTACTTTTGAAAGCACCTTTGTCACCCCCATCCAAAACCCCTGTAGTGCCGGGCATGACCAAAACATATGGGTATGATTCGCTGGGCTTCTCGAGCACCTCGCACACCTATCCTCCACCCCAAAAAATTTACTGAGCCGTGCTCCAGTCATATGTGCCCTGTGTAATACCTTAAACTGAATCAGGCTTAGCCTGGCACACGAGGACGACGAGTTTACCCTGCTTAGGGCATCTGCCCACAGCCCCTCCTCGATCTCCTCCCCCAGCTCTTCTTCCCATTTCCCTTTTAGTTCATCTACCATAGTCTCCCCTTCGTCCCTCATTTCCCTATATATATCTGACACCTTACCATCCCCCACCCATGTCTTTGAGATCACTCTGTCCTGCACCTCTTGTGTCGGGAGCTGCGGGAATTCCCTCACCTGTTGCCTCGCAAAAGCCCTCAGTTGCATATACCTGAATGCATTCCCTTGGGGCAACCCATATTTCTCGGTCAGCGCTCCCAGACTCGCGAACTTACCATCCACAAACAGATCTTTCAGTTGTGTTATTCCTGCTCTTTGCCACATTCCATATCCCCCATCCATTCCCCCCGGGGCAAACCTATGATTGTTTCTTATCGGGGACCCCCCCAAGGCTCCAGTCTTTCCCCTATGCCGTCTCCACTGTCCCCAAATCTTCAGTGTAGCCACCACCACCGGGCTTGTGGTGTAGTTCCTCGGTGAGAACGGAAATGGGGCTGTCACCATAGCCTGTAGGCTAGTCCCCCTACAGGACGCCCTCTCTAATCTCTTCCACGCCGCTCCCTCCTCCTCTCCCATCCACTTACTCACCATTGAAATATTAGCGGCCCAATAATACTCACTTAAGCTCGGTAGTGCCAGCCCCCCACCTATCCCTGCTACGCTGTAAGAATCCCTTCCTCACTCTCGGGGTCTTCCCGGCCCACACAAAACCCATGATGCTCTTTTCAATCCTTTTTAAAAAAGCCTTCGTGATCACCACCGGGAGGCACTGAAACACAAAGATGAATCTCGGGAGGACCACCATCTTAACCGCCTGCACCCTCCCTGCCAGTGACAGGGATACCATATCCCATCTCTTGAAATCCTCCTCCATCTGTTCCACCAACCGCGTTAAATTTAACCTATGCAATGTGCCCCAATTCTTAGCTATCTGGATCCCCAGGTAACGAAAGTCCCTTGTTACCTTCCTCAACGGTAGGTCCTCTATTTCTCTACTCTGCTCCCCTGGATGCACCACAAACAACTCACTTTTCCCCATGTTCAATTTATACCCTGAAAAATCCCCAAACTCCCCAAGTATCCGCATTATTTCTGGCATCCCCTCCGCCGGGTCCGCCACGTATAGTAGCAAATCGTCCGCATACAAAGATACCCGGTGTTCTTCTCCTCCCCTAAGTACTCCCCTCCACTTCTTGGAACCCCTCAACACTATCGCCAGGGGCTCAATCGCCAGTGCAAACAATAATGGGGACAGAGGGCATCCCTGCCTTGTCCCTCTATGGAGCCGAAAATATGCAGATCCCCGTCCATTCGTGACCACGCTCGCCACTGGGGCCCTATACAACAGCTGCACCCATCTAACATACCCCTCTCCAAAACCAAATCTCCTCAACACCTCCCACAAATAATCCCACTCCACTCTATCAAATGCTTTCTCGGCATCCATCGCCACTACTATCTCCGTTTCTCCCTCTGGTGGGGCCATCATCATTACCCCTAACAACCTCCGTATATTCGTGTTCAGCTGTCTCCCCTTCACAAACCCAGTTTGGTCCTCGTGGACCACCCCCGGGACACATTCCTCTATTCTCATTGCCATTACCTTGGCCAGGATCTTGGCATCTACATTTAGGAGGGAAATAGGTCTATAGGACCCGCATTGTAGCGGGTCCTTTTCCTTCTTTAAGAGAAGCGATATCGTTGCTTCAGACATAGTCGGGGGCAGTTGTCCCCTTTCCTTTGCCTCATTAAAGGTCCTCGTCAGTACCGGGGCGAGCAAGTCCACATATTTTCTACAGAATTCGACTGGGAATCCATCCGGTCCCGGGGCCTTTCCCGCCTGCATGCTCCTAATTCCTTTCACCACTTCTTCTACCTCGATCTGTGCTCCCAGTCCCACCCTTTCCTGCTCTTCCACCTTGGGAAATTCCAGCCGATCCAAGAAGCCCATCATTCTCTCCCTCCCATCCGAGGGTTGAGCTTCATATAATTTTTTATAAAATGTCTTGAACACTCCATTCACTCTCTCCGCTCCCCGCTCCATCTCTCCTTCCTCATCCCTCACTCCCCCTATTTCCCTCGCTGCTCCCCTTTTCCTCAATTGGTGTGCCAGCAACCTGCTCGCCTTCTCCCCATATTCGTACTGTACACCCTGTGCCTTCCTCCATTGTGCCTCTGCAGTGCCCGTAGTCAGCAAGTCAAATTCTACATGTAGCCTTTGCCTTTCCCTGTACAGTCCCTCCTCCGGTGCTTCCGCATATTGTCTGTCCACCCTCAAAAGTTCTTGCAGCAACCGCTCCCGTTCCTTACTCTCCTGCTTCCCTTTATGTGCCCTTATTGATATCAGCTCCCCTCTAACCACCGCCTTCAACGCCTCCCAGACCACTCCCACCTGGACCTCCCCATTATCATTGAGTTCCAAGTACTTTTCAATGCACCCCCTCACCCTTAGACACACCCCCTCATCTGCCATTAGTCCCATGTCCATTCTCCAGGGTGGGCGCCCTCCTGTTTCCTCCCCTATCTCCAAGTCCACCCAGTGTGGAGCGTGATCCGAAATGGCTATAGCCGTATACTCCGTTCCCCTCACCTTCGGGATCAATGCCCTACCCAGCACAAAAAAGTCTATTCGCGAGTAGACTTTATGGACATAGGAGAAAAACGAGAACTCCTTACTCCTAGGTCTGCTAAATCTCCACGGGTCTACACCTCCCATCTGCTCCATAAAATCTTTAAGTACCTTGGCTGCTGCCGGCCTCCTTCCAGTCCTGGACTTCGACCTATCCAGCCCTGGTTCCAACACCGTATTAAAATCTCCCCCCATTATCAGCTTTCCCATCTCTAGGTCCGGAATGCGTCCTAGCATCCGCCTCATAAAATTGGCATCATCCCAGTTCGGGGCATATACGTTTACCAAAACCACCGTCTCCCCCTGTAGTTTGCCACTCACCATCACGTATCTGCCCCCGTTATCCGCCACTATAGTCTTTGCCTCGAACATTACCCGCTTCCCCACGAGTACCCGTGCCCTCTTTATCGGCCCGTTCAGCCCTCTCACGTTCCACGTGATCAGCCGAGTTGGGGGGCTTCCTACCCCCGCCCCCCCCCCCTTGTCGATTAGCCATCACCTTTTTCCAGCTCCTCACCCGGTTCCCACGCAGCTGTATCTCCCCCAGGCGGTGCCCCCCCGCCCATCCTCTCCCATACCAGCTCCCCCCTCTCCCCAGCAGCAGCAACCCAGTAATTCCCCCCTCCCACCCCCCCCCCCCGCTAGATCCCCCGCTAGCGTAATTACTCCCCCCATGTTGCTCCCAGAAGTCAGCAAACTCTGGCCGACCTCGGCTTCCCCCCGTGACCTCGGCTCGCACCGTGCGACGCCCCCGCCTTCCTGCTTCTCTATTCCCGCCATGATTATCATAGCGCGGGAACCAAGCCCGCGCTTCTCCCTTGGCCCCGCCCCCAATGGCCAACGCCCCATCTCCTCCACCTCCCCTCCTCCCCCCATCACCACCTGTGGGAGAGAGAAAAGTTACCACATCGCAGGATTAGTACATAAAACTCCTCTTTCCCCCCTTTTTAACCCTCCTCTTTGCCCCCCACATTCGCCCCACCACTTTGTTCAAACGTTCTTTTTAATAACCCGCTCATTCCAGTTTTTCTTCCACAATAAAAGTCCACGCTTCATCCGCCGTCTCAAAGTAGTGGTGCCTCCCTCGATATGTGACCCACAGTCTTGCCGGTTGCTGCATTCCAAATTTTATCTTCTTTTTATGAAGCACCGCCTTGGCCCGATTAAAGCTCGCCCTCCTTCTCGCCACCTCCGCACTCCAGTCTTGATAAACGCGGATCACCGCGTTCTCCCATTTACTGCTCCGAGTTTTCTTCGCCCATCTAAGGACCATTTCTCTATCCTTAAAACGGAGGAATCTCACCACTATGGCTCTGGGAATTTCTCCTGCTCTCGGTCCTCGCGCCATCACTCGGTATGCTCCCTCCACCTCCAATGGACCCGCCGGGGCCTCCGCTCCCATTAACGAGTGCAGCATCGTGCTCACATATGCCCCGACGTCCGCTCCCTCCACACCTTCAGGAAGACCAAGAATCCTCAGGTTGTTCCTCCTTGCGTTGTTTTCCAGTGCCTCCAACCTTTCCACACATCGTTTCTGATGTGCCTCCTGCGTCTCCGTCTTCACCACCAGGCTCTGTATGTCGTCCTCATTCTCGGCTGCCTTTGCCTTCACGACCCGAAGCTCCCGCTCCTGGGTCTTTTGTTCCTCCTTTAGCCCTTCGATCGCCTGTAGTATCGGGCCAACAGTTCTTTCTTCATTTCCTTTTTGATCTCTTCCACACAGCATTTCAAGAACTCTTGTTGTTCAGGGCCCCATGTTAAACTGCCACCTTCCGACGCCACCTTGGTTTTTGCTTGCCTTCCTTGCCGCTGTTCTAAAGGATCCACTGCAATCCGGCCACTTTCTCCTCCTTTTTCCATCCGTACCCAGGGGGGATTCCCTTCTGATTTACCGCACAGTGTTTTTAGCCGTCAAAATTGCCGTTGGGGCTCCTATCAAGAGCCCAAAAGTCCGTTTCACCGGGAGCTGCCGAAACGTGCGACTCAGCTGGTCATCGCCGCACCCGGAAGTCAGGGAGTGTTTAACAGCAGCTCCCTCTTGTTAGCATCAAGTTGCTGAGGCACATGTCCGGAATATCAGACAGCGAGTCAACCAGTGATGTTGAGAATCTCGTGGGGGCTCATTTTTGGCACTAAGTGCCGTTCATTACGAGCTGCGATCTTGCCAGTCGAGGAACACCCCGCCACATGCGGCCAAAACCGGACTTTGACATGTTTCCATTGAATCACGCCCTTTGTCTACTACCATATTACTTAACGTCTTATCCTAAACTTTAATCACTCTGCATGAAATATTCATCCTGATATCAGTCCTAAATAGAACCAAGTGAAAGTTGAAAGTGTTCCCCAATGTAGGATGTAAATTTGCATCCTAATTTCAATATACTGTGGATTCAAGCTTCAGTGTGTTGTGCTTTCCACAAGAACAGTAGGTTTACTGAACAGTGGCCACCCTGGACTGTTTGCAAACAACTGCAAGTAGTTGATTATAGAGTAACATTTTGGTGGATGTATGTCCTTTCTTTTTTAAAAAAATATTTTAATTCAAATTTTTACATATTTTCAACAAACCCCCCCCTTACAGAAATAAGAAAAAACAAAGAACACATAAATAAACATCTTAAAGCTATGTCACGTATTCCCCCCAAAAACAGGCTCCCCATTAAACGATAATACACACAGTAGTAAACACAAAGTACCCCCCCCGCCCGGGTCACTGCTGCTGCTGTCCACCTCCTAACGCTCCGTCAGAAAGTCTAGGAACGGTTGCCACCGCCTGAAGAACCCTTGCACAGATCCTCTTAAGGCAAATTTTACCCTCTCCAATTTAATGAACCCTGCCATATCGCTGATCCAGGCTTCCACACTTGGGGGCCTCGCATCCTTCCACTGTAGCAGAATCCTCCGCCGGGCTACCAGGGATGCAGAGACCAGAATACCGGCCTTTTTCGCCTCCTGCACACCCGGCTCGTCCGATACCCCAAATAGTGCGAGCGCCCAACTCGGCTTAACCCGGGTGTTTATCACCTTAGACACCGTCCTCACAACGCCCCTCCAGAACCCATCCAGCGCTGGGCACACCCAGAACGTGTGCCCGTCATTTGCTGGGCTCCCCGAACACCTCACACACCTGTCCTCTCCTCCAAAAAACCGACTCAGCCTTGCCCCAGTCATGTGCGCCCTGTGCAGAACCTTAAATTGTATCAGGCTAAGCCTGGCGCAAGAGGAGGAAGAATTTACCCTACTCAGGGCATCCGCCCACGTACCCTCGTCTATCTTCTCCCCCAGCTCCTCCTCCCATTTACCTTTCAGCTCCTCCACCGAGGCCTCCTCCTCCTCCTGCATCTCCTGGTAGATCGCCGAGACCTTGCCTTCTCCAACCCACAACCCCCGTGAGCACCCTATCCTGGATCCTACGTGCTGGCAGCAGCGGGAATTCCCTCACCTGCCGTGTTACAAACGCCCTTACCTGCATGTACCTGAAGGCATTTCCAGGGGGAGCCTGAATTTTTCCTCCAACGTCCCAAGGCTCGCAAACGTCCCATCTATAAACAGGTCCCCCATCCTTCTAATACCTGCCCTGTGCCAGCTCAGGAACCCCCCATCCATTCTCCCCGGGACCAACCGATGGTTCTCTCGGATCGGGGACCACACCGAAGCCTCTGCCTCCCCCCCTGTGGCGTCTCCACTGCCCCCAAATTTTGAGGGTCGCCGCCACCACTGGACTCGTGGTGTACCTTGTCGGTGGGAGTGGCAGCGGTGCCATCACCAGCGTTCTCAGGCTCGTGCCCACACAGGACGCCATCTCCAGCCTCTTACACGCTGCCCCCTCCCCCTCCATTACCCACTTGCGTATCCCCCCCCCCCATTATCAAGCTCCCTGCCTCCAGGTCCGGAATCCGGCCCAACATGCGCCGCATAAATCCGGCATCGTCCCAATTCGGGGCATATACATTCACTAATACCACCCGCACCCCCTGCAGCTTACCACTCACCATCACATACCTACCTCCATTGTCTGCCACAATGCTCAGCGCCTCAAACGACACCCGCTTCCCCACCAAAATCACCACCCCTCGATTCTTTGCGTCCAACCCCGAATGGAAAACCTGCCCTACCCACCCCTTTCTCAGCCTAACTTGGTCTGCCACCCTCAAATGCATCTCCTGGAGCATGACCATATCTGCCTTCAGTCCCTTCAGGCCTCTCACATTCCAAGTTATCAGCCGGATCAGGGCCCCCCCCCCCCCCCCGCGCCGATTAGCCATCTCCCTTCCTAGGCCAGCCACGGGCCTGCGTCTCCCGCACTCTCCGTTCCCCCCAGCGGCAGACCCCCGCCCCGACTCTCTCTTCAGGTTCCAGCTCCCCTTTGACCAATGCAGCAGCAACCCAGTCCCCACCCCCCACCCCCACCCATTGCTCCCCCCATAGCACTCCCGTAAGTCAGCTGACTCCTGCTGATCCCGGCCGCTCCCGCCACTCCATCGATCCCCCCCAGTGTGAGAATCTCCCCCCCCCCTCCCCTCCTGTCCATCAGCGGGCGCCACTCTCCAGCACCACCTCTCACCCCGACCCTGCCCCCTTCCTTCCCTAGCGCGGGAAAAAGCCCGCGTTTTCCACCAAGCCAGCCTCGCCCCCTCTGGCGCAGCTCCCTTTCAGGGCCTGATCCCAGCTCCCCCACCTCGGGCCTCCCCTCTCCCCTCCCCCCCCCCCCAATGGGGCCCCCTCTTCCAACCACCAACGCCTATACTCTCACCAAACCCCCACTACGAACCATTTCACCCTACCCCAACCAGCACCCAAAGAAAAACAGTACCAAACAGAACAGAACATCCCCCCAAAACACAACAATCACATCAATCCCCTCTCACATCCCCTCGCAACCGACCCTCAATCCGAGTCCAACTTCCCGGCCTGGATAAAGGTCCACGCCTCCTTCGGCATCTCGAAGTAGTGGTGGCGGTCCTTGAAAGTGACCCACAGTCGCGCCGGCTGCAACATTCCAAATTTCATCTCCTTCGGATGCAGAGCCGCCTTAGCCCGATTGTACCCGGCCCTCTTCTTGGCCACCTCCGCGCTCCAGTCCTGGTATATCCGGACCTCTGCATTCTCCCACCTGCTGCTCCGTTCCTTCTTTGCCCACCTTAGGACACACTCCCTGTCCACGAAGCGGTGGAACCGCACCAGCACCGCCTGCGGCGGCTCGTTGGGCTTGGGCCTCCTCGCCAGGACTCGATGGGCTCCCTCCAGCTCCAGGGGCCTCGGGAAGGCCCCCGCGCCCATCAACGTGTTCAGCATCGTGACCACATATGCTCCAACATCCGACCCCTCCACTCCCTCCGGGAGACCCAGAATCCGCAGGTTCTTCCTCCTCGACCGATTCTCCATGTCCTCGAACTTCTCCTGCCATTTCTTATGCATCGCCTCGTGCGCCTCTACCTTCACCGCCAGGCCCAAGATCTCGTCATCATTCTCCGAGGCTTTTTGCCGCACCTCCCGGATCGCCACCCCTTGGGCCTTCTGGGTCTCGAGCAGCTTGTCTATCAAAGCCTTCATCGGCTCCAACAGCTCTACCTTCAATTCCGTGAAGCAGCACTGGAGAAACTGCTGCTGTTCCTGCGACCACTACGCCCACGCTGCCTGGCCTCCACCCTCCGCTTGGTTTTCCTCCCTCGCACTTTTTGCTGCTCCAAAACTACTTTTTTCACCGCTCCACTCCTGGTCCAATCCATATAGTGCCGGGGAAGTGTTACTGTCACCTTCCCACACTGGGAAGCGTCGAACAAATTCCGCTGGGGGCCCTAAAAAGAGCCCAAAAGTCCGTTTCTGGCGGGAGCTGCCGAACGTACGACTTAGCTCCGCACAGCCGCAACCGGAAGTCCATGTATTGTCCTTTCAACAAGGAAGGCAAGTTGCATGAAAAAACTAGAGGATAGGAAAATAAAATTAAAAAATTTGCTCATTGATCAGCAGCAGAACCACAGAACGTTCAAGTGATTTATAGATTTAATGGCCCCATTTTTGACTGCACCCTCCTTGGAAACAATTATTAAAATACCAGCAGGCATCAATAACCCCCACTGATCCACCTTTCTTCTCCATGTGTCCCCATTTAACCTCTTTTGAGCAGGCAGCAGGACATCAACAAGAAGAAATCAGGCTCCTGATCGGGTTCATTGGTATAATCAGGATCATCTGCAATACCATAGAACCATAGAATTCCTACAATGCAGGAAGAGGCCATTCGGCCCATCAAGTCTGCACTGACCCTCTGAAAGATCACCCTACCCAGGCCCACTCCCCCGCCCAATGCCCGTAACCCCATAACCCCACCTAACCTTTGGACACTATCGGCAATTTAGCATGGCCAATCCACCTAACCTGCACATCTTTGGACTGTGGGTCTCACGCCCATAACCCAAAGATGTGCAGGCCAAGTGGGTTGGCCATGCTAAATTGCCCCTTAATTGGAAAAATAAAACATTTTAATCTGGAACTGTGGGAGGAAACCGGACCGGCATCTATAAGAGACCCACACAGACACGGGGAGAAAGTGCAAACTCCACATAGACAGTCACCCAAAGCCAAAATTGAACTCAGGTCTCTGGCATTGTGAGGTAGCAATGGTAACCACTGTACCACCATGCCGCTCCAAACTAAGGTCTCAATTGGGGGGGAAACGGAAATCCATCATTGGGCGAAACCACAGTGGGGGTCAGTCGATAATCTATATTTCAGACTTTCTTATGTAGCATGAGTGGTGCTCTGAACCTGACAAGTTAGTGTTCAACCTTCCTTTTATCAGGCTCTCCTGTTAATCACCACAATAACTCCCTCATCCTTGATGTAGTGAAACCCACCCCTTCATCAATTGCTGAAACCCCTATCCCAGCTCATTCCAGCCACAATCTTGGCATCATTCATCCCCTCACCCACCCCGTCTCTACCATCACAATCATGACTCCAAACCCAAAAGCCTAGAACTGCCAGGCACCATTTACTTGTGTTTCAGCCCACTGGCACTGCTGATCTGATTAACTATTAGACTGCAGAATTTTAGTTAAATGGAGTGCAAAGAGGAAGAAACTGTAACAAAAATAAGCAGGTTGTCTCATTGAATAGCAGTTAAAAATACATTTAAATTTCATCTGTTTCTTATGGCAGGTTTTTGACATTTACGTGGCTACAGCAGACTACAACCCACTGCCAACTGAGAAAGAATCCATCCATCTTAAAGAGCGGCAATATGTGGAGATTCTTGACTCTGCACATCCACTCAAATGGTTGGTTAGGACCAAGCCGACTAAAACCACACCTGCCAGACAAGGTTGGGTATCTCCTGCCTACCTGGACAAAAGATTAAAGGTAAACTTCACAACTCAAGTTAAGCACACATAGACACAGAAACATTAAGAGGTACATTTCTCTTTTACAGAAAGACATTGGCCTAGATGTTGTTGTTAAAACATGACAAATAGTGGCCTTGCAGAAATTTGGCATGTTACATAGGCTTAACATCTTTTGACAAAATTGTTGCATTTTGAATTTTTACTTTGACTGCTTTACACACTGCAGCCTTTATTTTAACTAACCCTGCTGGTGGAATTTAGGCAGAGGGCAATTAAAATGAGACCAGTCACTTGAACCCAATGTCGTCTTGCCATTTACCTGTTTCTGTTGAGCAAATGCACAGGACAGCAGAAGGAAGGAGGCTGCCTCCTTTAAATAGGCAGGGCTGGAACTGATGTGCATTTTTTTATTTTATGAACAGCTGGACAGCGGCAACTGTTGGGTCAAAAAGGTTCAATTTGTGTGAAGCATTTTCTTTTGGGTTTCCTTGTATGCTAAGTGGGGTAATAATAATAATAATCTTTATTAGTGTCATAAGTAGGCTTACATTATTAACACTGCAATGGCGTTACTGTGAAAAGCCCCGAGTCGCCACATTCTGGCGTCTGTCGGGTACAGTGAGGGAGAATTCAGAATGTCCAATTCACCTAAACTCTTATTCAGCCCAGTAAGAAGACTTTTGCCCTCACTATCCTTACCTTCAGGCCAGGCTTGAGTTGTTTTCGATTAATTCATGGGCACCAATCCCTAATTACCCCTGAGTGGCTGGTTAGCCCATTTTAAGAGTCAACCGCATCGCTGTGATCCTTAAAGGGCATTAGTTTTTACGACAATCAGCAATGGTTTTATGGTCCAGACCTTTATTGATTTCAAATTGCCCAGTGACAATATCACTACGACACCACCTCCCCTCTGTAGGAGACAAAGAAATAGTTTTACATTAGTCCTGGCACTTTAGATCTTACAGGCTTCAATGTTCCTGGACTCCCCAGGCATGCTGCCCATGCAGCGCTCTCAAAAAATACTGTACCCGTATACTTGTATTTATCAATAGATTTGAAATAATAATACTACAAATTGTAATACTCTTGTGTGGACTTAATTACGTGTCAGAGACAGAGCACATTGAATCTGTATACAAACAGCTACTGCCAACACAAATATCAACAATGAAGTGGCTAATAAAATCCCAACATGATATGCAAACAATATGTATTGATCTTAACAATGACTTTCAGAAAGTACATTAAAATTTTTGACTCTAGTACAGCATTCAGGTAACAGTTATAAACCGCTTAGAATCATACAGCAAGATGGCGTCGGAGCGAGGCGACTCTCTGCGAGCTCTTCCTAACAGATCCTACTAAATGATCTGTTGAGCTGCTCGCAGAAAAATACTTTTCACTGTACCTCGGTGCACGTGACAATAAAGAAATCCAATCCTTTGATCTTGCAGTTTACAATACCACTGAAATGCTTAGATTGCCATAGAATCACTCCAGACTTTAATTAGCCATTTGCAGTTTTCTGCCCACCTAATCCCAATTGCCAGCTATTGGCCTGTAGCCTTGAATGTTATGGCGTGCCAAATACTCATTCAGGTACTTTTTAAAGAATGTGAGGCATCCCACCTCTACCAACCTCACAGGCAGTGCATTCCAGGCCGTCACCACTCTATTTCTTCAAATCCCCCCTAAATCTCCCACCCCTGACTTTGAATTTGTGTCCCCTCATAACTGACTCTTCAACGAAGGGGAACAGCTGCTCCCTATCCACCCTATCCATGCCCCTCATAATCCTGTACACCTCGATCAGGTCACCCCTAATCTTCTCTGTTCCAGAGAAAACAACCCAAGCCTATCCAACTCTCTTTATAACTCAAATATTCCATCCCAGGCAACATTCTGGTGAATCTTCTCTGCACCCCCTCCAGTTCAATCACATCCTTCCTATAACGTGGCAACCAAAAATGCACACAGTACTCCAGCCGTGACCTCACCAAAGTTCTATCCAGCTCCATCATGACGTCCCTGCTTTTGTAATCTATGCCCCGTTTGATAAAAGCAAGTGTTCCATATCCTTTTTCAGAACCCTATTAACATAGAACATGGAACATACAGTGCAGAAGGAGACCATTCGGCCCATCGAGTCTGCACCGACTCACTTAAGCCCTCACCTCCACCCTATGCCCGTAACCCAATAACCCCTCCTAATCTTTCTGGACTCTAAGGGCAATTTAGCATGGCCAATCCACCTAACCTGCACGTCTTTGGACTGTGGGAGGAAACCGGAGCACTCGGAAGAAACCCACGCAGACACGGGGAGAACGTGCAGACTCCGCACAAACAATGACCCAGCAGGGAATCGAACCTGGGACCCGGGTGCTGTGAAGCCACAGTGCTATCCACTTGTCCTATCGTGCTGCCCTTCTGCCTTCAATGATCTATGGACAAACACGCCAAGGTCTCTTTGATCTTTGGAACTACTCAGTGTCAGACCTTTCATAGTATACTTCCTTGTCAAATTACTCCTTCCAAAGTGTATCACCTCACACTTTTCGAGTTAAATTCCTTCTGCCACTTATCCGCCCATTTGGCAATCCCGCCTAGATCTTCCTGTAACCCAAGACACTCAACCTCACTATTAACCGCCCGGCCAATCTTTGTGTCATCTGCAAACTTACTGATCCTAACCCCCACATTTATCAAGCAGAAACAAAGTGCTGATTTATTGTGCCCATCTTCTACTCACTGAGTAAATTAAACAGAGTTTATTTCTCATATGTTATAGTTCTCAGCTGAAGTTGCACAAGAAAGCCCTGAATTCTCTGGGGAGATTGAATCAGAAGAGGAGTACAGGAGAAAATTATAGTGAGTGGACTTGAGTTCCATTTCTATTTTTGGACAAAATGACTTTCAAGTTAACTTTGTTTTATGAGACAAGATTGGCTTACTCTGGCATAATGGCTTTCCTAATTTACATGTTATTCGATTGAAACATTACTTTAATTATGCAAAACATTTATGGAATCAATATTTTCTTGTAATTAAAATTTATTATTCAGATAACCTTTTATCTAACAGTATATTGTGATTTATCTGATTGCAGCCTCCTCGTGCAGGACCTAATTGCAACCGAAAAAGAGTTCACGAGAGATTTACAATTCTTTGTCGACCATCATGTCAAACAATCTGAAACAAGTCCCCACGTACCACCCTCAGTAGCTAATAGCAAACAAACGATTTTCCAAAATATTAATGAAATTACTGATTTCCACAGCAGGTGTGTAATACAGAAATGCACAAGCAGATAATTATAAAATTATTTTGAAAATGAACAATATAAAAAGTTGATCATACATAGACAAACATTATTAAGGTTCTGAAAAAATGTAACTTGTGCTTCCATTCTGGAATCTGGAATTAATCTGGAATTAATCTGGAATGTACGAAATGGTAGATTTGTTGCTTGCATCAACTGAAAAGGTAAAAGTGACTGGGTTGCCTGGTATCACCTCAACCTGTCACTTGCATGATTGAAGGAGGAAAAAATGCTAAATGCCTGATCTGTGTGGCTAAGAAACAGCAGCCTCGTGTAGATGTAACAATCATCATTGCAATAGAACCTGGAACCAATGCCCACTGACCAGCAAAATGGTTGCTCTAATGGCAGCTGTGAAATCCTGAAAACCCTGTGAATTTAAAGTCACAGCCATCATGTGCCATTCTTCCTCAGCCTGACCTTAGAGCCGTCATTAGGTGTGATGTTCCTTCATCATCCTTCTTTTCAGTCAATTATCCAGTAGTTCTGAACCATAAGACTTCAAAACCAGTGGTTACTTATATCTCTGCCTCTACTGGGAAGAAAGTAGATCATTATTCACTCACCACTCCTCATAGTTCGAATTATAGATGGTTACAGTGCAGAAAGAGGCAATTCAGCCCATCACGTCTGTGCTGACCCACTGAAGGAGCAAAATCACCTAGTGCCACTCCCCAGCCTTTTCCCCTTGGCCAGCAATGTTTCCTTTTCAGATAATAATGTAATTCCTTTTGAAAGCCTGAATTGATCATGACTCCACCACACTCTCAGGCAGTGCATTCCAGTTCTAACCATTCAAGGCAGGGAAAAGATATTCTTGATGTCGCCATTGCGTCTTTTGTCAATTACCCTAGACCTGACCCTCCGGTTCTCAATCCTTTCACTAATGGGAACAATTTCTCCCCATCGCCTCTGCCCAGACTCCTCATGATTTTGAATACCTCGATCAAGTTTCCTCTTGACCTCTTCTCCAGCGGGAACAATCCCAACTTCGCCAATCTTTCGATGTAACTGAAGTTCCTTATCCCTGGAACCATTCTTGTGAATCTTTTCTGCACTTTATCTAATACCTTCACAACTTTGATGAAATGTTGCATCCAGAGCTGAAGGCAATAATATTCCATTTGAAGCCGAACGTACAGGCTTAACATAACATACTTACTTTTTTACTCCATACTCCTATTGATAAAGCCAGATACATTATGCTTTATTAACTGCTTTCTCAACCTGTCCTGCCATCTTCAGTGATTTGTGCATTTACACACCCAGGGCCCTCTGCTTCTACACCCAATGAGAATTGTACCCTTTATTTTAAATTGTCTCCCTGTGTTGAACTCTCCGATAAACCTTCCTCCAGTTTGAAAAACAACTGCTCACCACTATGTTCCTTGTCACTCAGCCAATTTCACATCGATGTTGCTATTATCCCTTTTATTCCATGAACTCTAACTTTACTCACAAGTCTGTTGTATAGTACTTTATAAAATGTCTTTTGGAAGTCTGTGTACACCAACAGCATTACCGTCATCAAACCTCTCTGTTATCTCATCAAAAAACTCAAACAAGTTAATAAACATAATTTGCCCTCAACAAATCCTTGACAAGATCTTCTTACTTGATAAAGACAAAAGCAAAGTATTAATTTAATAGATCAGACAAGTCCCCTGCCTCCGTGAATAAATTCTTCTTTTGGTTCCGAATCAGCCCTATTTCTCCTACCAACACTTTACTATTTATATGCATGTAGAAGACTTTTGGATTCTCCTTTATGTTAGCTGCTATCTTCTCATATTGCTTCTCTTATTTGTTTTTTCAAATTCCCTCTGAACCTTTTATATTCAAACAGGCACCAGAATGTGGCCCCTGTGAGGGGCTTTTCACAGTAACTTCTTACTTGTGACAATAAAAGGTTATTATTATATTCGGCCTGATTCTCAATTATTGAGAATAATGTTAAGTGAGAGGCAAGGAAGGAAATAGCAGGGGTGCTGGCAATAAATTTCAGTTTCCCTCTGGCCACAGGAGAGGTGCTGAAGAACTGAAGGATAGCCAATGTGGTACCATTATTCAAGAAGGGAGGAAGGGATAAACCAGGAAACTACAGGCCAATCAGTCTAACCTCAGTGGTGGGAAACTATTGGCAGCAATTCTAAGAGACAGAATGAATCTGGAGAGGCAGGAATTAATCCAGAACAGTCAGCATAATTTTGTTAAGGGGATGTCATGTCTCATCAACTTGATTGAATTTTTTGAAGAGATGACCAGGTGTGTTGATGAGGTCAATGCATTTGACGTAATCTACTTGAATTTCAGCAAAGCTTTTGATAAGGCCCCACATTGGGGCAGCACGGTAGCATTGTGGATAGCACAATTGCTTCACAGCTCCAGGATCCCAGGTTCGATTCCGGCTTGGGTCACTGTCTGTGCGGAGTCTGCACATCCTCCCCGTGTGTGCGTGGGTTTCCTCCGGGTGCTCCGGTTTCCTCCCACAGTCCAAAGATGTGCGGGTTAGGTGGATTGGTCATGATAAATTGCCCTTAGTGTCCAAAATTGCCCTTAGTGTTGGGTGGGGTTACTGGGTTATGGGGATAGGGTGGAGGTGTTGAACTTGGTTAGGGTGCTCTTTCCAAGAGCCGGTGCAGACTCGATGGGCTGAATGGCCTCCTTCTGCACTGTAAATTCTATGAATGATGATAATGAGAGACTGATAGCAAAGGTAAGAGCCCATGGCATCCAAGGAAATTAGGTAAATTGCATCCAGAATTGACTGAGTGGTAGGAAGCAGATGGTGAGGGGCATTTTTCTGACTGGAAGCCTGTATCCAGTGGGGTTCTGCAGGGATCAGTGTTGGGACCCTTGCTGTTTGTGGTTTATATAAATAATTTACATTTGAATGGAGGAGGGTTGATCAGTAAGTTCTTGATACGAAAATTGGTGAGGTGGTAAATAGTGAGGAGAGCTTTAGATTCCAGGAGGATATAGGCAGGCTGGTCAGATGGGCTCATCAGTAACAAATAGAATTCAATCCAGGGGCGAGATTCTCCAACCCCCGGCCGGGTCGGAGAATCGCCGGGGGCTGGCGTGAATCCCGCCCCCGCCGGTTGCCGAATTCTCCGGCACCGGAGATTCGGCGAGGGCGGGAACCGCGCTGGTTGCCGGGCACCCCCCACTCCCCCCCCCCCCCGCGATTCTCCGGAAGTCCCGCTGCTAGGATGCCTGTCCCGCCGGCGTGGATTAAACCACCTCTCTTCCCGGCGGGACAAGGCGGTGCGGGCGGGCTCCGGGGTCCTGGGGGGGTGCCCCCACAGTGGCCTGGCCCGCGATCGGGGCCCACCGATCCGCGGGCGGGCCTGTGGCGCGGGGGCACTCTTATCCTTCCGCCTTCGCCACGGTCTCCACCATGGAGGAGGCGGAAGAGACTCCCTCCACAGCGCATGCGCGGGGATGCCGTGAGCGTCCGCTAACGCTCCCGCGCATGCGCCGCCTGGCAATGTCATTTCCGCGCCAGCTGGCGGAGCACCAAAGGCCTTTTCCGCCAGCTGGTGGGCGGAAATCAGTCCGGCGCGGGCCTAGCCCCTCAAGGTTAGTGCTGGGCCCCCCAAGATGCGGAGGATTCCGCACCTTTGGGGCGGCGCGATGCCCGATTGATTTGCGCCGTTTTTGGCGCCGGTCGGCGGACATCGTGCCGATACCGGAGAATTTCGCCCCAGATACGTGTGGGGTGATGCAAATGGGCAGGATAAACAAGGCAAGGGGTACATGATGAAAGGCTGGACCCTGGGAAGCACCGCAGATCAGAGGGTCCTTGTGCATGTAAACTGGTCCGTTAAGGTAGAAGAGCAGGTGAATAAAGTGACTAAGAAGACAAATTGTATACTTGTCTTTATTAACCGAGTCATAGAGTTTAAAGCAGGGAGGTATGCTGGACCTGTATATAATGTTGGTTAGGCCACAGCCAGAGTATTGTGTGCAGTTCTGGAATAGCCATTATAGGAGGATGTGATATAACTGGAAAGATGCAGACCAAATTTACCAGGATGTTGCCTGGACTGGAGAGGTTTAGTTGTGAAGAGATATTGGATAGACTGGGGTTATTTTCCTTGGATCAGAGGAGACGAAGGGGGGACATGATTGAGATGTATAAAATTATGAGGGGCATAAATCAAGTAGACAGGAAGAAACTTTTTCCCTTGGTGGAGGTATCAATGACCAGGGGGCATAGATTTGAGGTAAGGGGCAGGAGGTTTAGAGGCGACGTGAGAAAATAAATTTCACCCAGAGAGTGGTGGGAGTTTGCAATTCACTGCCTGAAAGGGTGGTGGAGGCAGAGACCCTCATAATAACTAAAAAGCATTCGGATGTACACTTGCGATACTAAGGCATACAAGGCTATGGGCCAAATTCTGGGAAATGGGATTAGAGTATTTAGGTGGTCACTTTTGACCCATGCAGATGTGATGGCCAAAGGGCCTTTACTGTGCTGGAGACCTTTATGACTCTATTATCTACCTAGCATCTATCACAAGCACACTTTTCTTCTTCATCCTAATCTCTCTCTTTCATCATCCAGGAAGCTCTGGATTTGTTTACCTTAAATTCCCTTTTTGTGGGAATGTAACTTGTACTTGGAACCATCTCTTCTTTAAAAGCCGGCCATTCCAAACTTTGATTCTATTTTATCAAATCCATTCTTACCCCATTGAAGTTGACTTTCGTCCAGTTAATTATTCTTTCTCTGGATTGCACCACGTAATTTTCCATATACAACCTAAACCTTATCATACAATGATCACTATCCCTTTAAGGTTCCCCTACTGACACTCAATCCACTCAGCCCACCTCATTCCTAAGATCCAGATCCACCTTTGCTACCTTTCTCGTTGGATTGGAAACACTGCAGTAGAAAATTCTCCTGAACACACTTCAGAAATCTTGCCTCTCTCTGCCCTTTATACTACTGCTATCCCAGACGATATTCAGGTAAAGTGCCCCATTTTAATACGCTATACGTTTTGCACTTCTCCGTAATTTTCTTGCAAATTCCCTCTGAAGCGTTCCAACAGGTTGGTGGCCTATAGACTGCACCATGCAATATAATTGCACCTTTTAGCTCTTACCAAATACATTCAGTCTTTGACCCCTCTGGGACGTCCTCACTATCCAATACTGCAATTTTCTCCTTAATCAATTAGGCCAACTCTCCTCCTTTATTTTCTTTCCCGAACATCTTATATCCAGAATATTTAAAATTCAGACCCGCCTTTCTTTGAGTGAGGTCTCTATTATCACCACAACATCGTGGGTTAGATTCTTCCTTCTGGAGACTAAGCACTTCCGCTGGTGTAGAATAGTTCCTGGTCTCCGCTGGCACTAGGGATGGGGCCCAGGCACGATTCCCTCTCCTTTTCCATGCAAATTCATGCATGGAGAGGAGCTTGCAGGATTCTGCTCCCGGAATCCCAGTAGCAGCCCGCCTCCCCACCCACGACACACATCCTACCCCTCTGGCGACCCTCCATCAGAACCCCCAACAAAGGCACCCATCAGATCGACAGGTCCTCACCACATCAAAAGCAGTGCTTTCTGCTGTGAAAAAAGAGGAAGTCAAAGCACTTAACTGCTTTTAATGTGGTGAAGAATCATAGCAAGATTGTTTATAAACATTGTGGTAAGCATCAAAGCAGAGTAATGGAGATGCATTCAACTGCGACAGGATAGAGCAATAAACAATCCACCAGGCACTATCAGTCACTGGCTAATGCAATGTATTGCTGTGTGAAATTGAATGGAAAATCTGTATTTCAAAGGCTGGCAAGGGATTTCAAGCTCTCAGAAGTTTATCTTGGCTTTCAAGGAAACCTCTGATATTTGTAGCGACTGCTGCTTCAAACACTTTTGTCTGAGACAGCAGATGTTGGGAAAAGATAAATGAAATTGCAAGGTGGTGCAGGATTTGCATTGTGGGGGTGAGGGGGGGGGGCCTTTCGATGGACTTTGGGGGGCACCTCCGTTACTTACTGGCCACCATGACCCACCAGCGTGAACCCCGGCTGAGAGGCCTGGAGCATCACGGGGGATTAGAGATTCAGCCTTCCAGCCTATTAATCAGAATCAAATGGGTGCAAATAATCAATTTGCATCACCCCGCGGTGCAGGGCATGTAGTGCGCTGCCAGCGCTGGCAAAGGACCGGAACATTGGAATGGGATTGGCGCCAACGGTTGATTCTCGGACGGATCGAGAACCTCGCTACCAGCAACGGTCAGCGGAGAATCCACCCACATATTTCCATAGGGCTATCTGCGCCTGCGATCCTCAATCTTGCCTGGTATGGAGGGCGCTAGCTATGAAGAGAGGTTGAGTAGATTAGGATTATTTTCATTAGAAAGACGGAGGTTGAGGGGGGATCTCATTGAGGTCTACAAAATCATGTGAGGTATAGACAGGGTGGGTAGCAAGAAGCTTTTTCCCAGAGTGGGGGACTCAATTACTAGGGGCCATGAGTTCAAGGTGAGGGGGAAAGGTTTAAGGGCGATATGCGTGGAAAGTTTTTTACGCAGAGGGTGGTGGGTGCCTGGGAAGCATTGCCGGCGGAGATAGTAGTGGTGGGCACGATAGCGTCATTTAAGATGTATCTAGACAGATCCATGAATGGGCAGGGAGCAGAGGGATACAGATCCTTAGAAAATAGGCAATAGTTTTAGATAGAGGATCTGGATTGTCGCAGGCTTGGAGGGCCAAAGGGCCTGTTCCTGTGCTGTAATTTTTCTTTGTTCTTATTTTGGGTATAATGCAGGCAAATGTGAAACACTCCATTTTGGCAGGAAGGATAAAAAATAAACAGTGTGTAAATGGTGAGACAGTGCAGAGATCGGAGATTCAGAGGAATGAGTGCCTTGTGCTTGCATCACAAAAGGCTAGATGCAGGTACAGCAAGTAATTAGGAAATTTAACAGAATGTTATCATTTATTGTGAGGAAATTGATTATACAATTAGGGAGTTTATTCGTCAGTTGTGTGACCACACCTGGAGTACTGTGTGTAGTATTAGCCTCCTTATTTCAGAAAGGATGAAGTTCAGAGCAGGTTTACTGGACTGATACCAGGAATTGGCTTGTGAGGAAAGGTTGGACAGGTTAGGCTTGCATCCACTGGAGTTTAGAAGAGTAAGAGGTAACTTTATTGAAACCTTTAACTTTATTGAAACCTTTAAGATCTTGAGGGGTTTTGACAGCATGGATGTAGAGAGGATGTTTCCTCTTGTGGGAGAATCTGGAACTAGAGGTAACTGTTTAAATATAAGGACAGTAAGAAGTCTTACAACACCAGGTTAAAATCCAACAGGTTTGTTTCGAATCACTAGCTTTCGGAGCACTGCTCCTTCCTCAGGTGAATGAAGAGATGGGTTCCAGAAACATATATATATAGACCAAGTCAAATATGCAAGACGATACTTTGAATGCGAGTCTTTGCAGGTAATTAAGTCTTTACAGGTCCAGACGGAGCAACTGGAGAGAGATAATCACAGGTTAAAGAGGTGTGAATTGTCTCAAGCCAGGACAGTTGGTAGGATTTTGCAAGCCCAGGCCAGATGGTGGGAGGTGAATGTAATGTGACATGAATCCAAAATCCCGGTTGAGGCCGTACTCGCGTGTGCGGAACTTGGCTATAAGTTGCTGCTCGGCGATTCTGTGTCGTCGCGCGTCCTGAAGGCCGCCTTGGAGAACGCTTACCCGATGATCAGAGGCTGAATGCCCTTGACTTTAATTGCCCTTAATTACCTGCAAAGACTTGCATTCAAAGTATCTTCTTGCATCTTTCACTTTGTCTATATATATATATATGTTTCTGGAACCCACCTTTTCATTCACCTGAGGAAGGAGCAGTGCTCTGACAGCTAGTGATTCGAAACAAACCTGTTCGACTTTAACCTGGTGTTGTAAGACTTCTTACTGTTCTCACCCCAGTCCAACGCTGGCATCACCACATCATAAATATAAGGAGTCGCTCATTTAAGACAGAGATGAGGAGAATTTCTTACTCTGAGGACCGTGAGTCTTTGGAACTCTCTTCCACAAAAGGTGACACAAACAGATGTTGTAATCATCACAGGAGTTACGGGGTGTGGACTATTATGTCCCCGTGACCTCTGCAGAATATGAACTATCCCGTTAACAAGGCAAGCCTGGCAGATATAAAAACCCCAACCTGGATGTGGGTCAGGGCAGGTGAACCCTTCGGGAAGTGGAGTTTGAATATTGCATGTTTAAGTAAACCTTTTTGTTTTGCCACCATCATCACTTACTGAGGTCGCGCTGTCAAGAATCAACACTAGCGACGAGGATAAAGTGGAGCTGCCAACGACACCAACTTTTTCAAACTCAGCCCACTTTTCAAAAGCCAATTTACTGACTGCAGATATGCCACACATAGAGAAGCTAGAAACCTTTGATGCAGGTATGGATGACTGGTCACAATACATGGACCGAATGCAGTATTTATTTCATCCAAATGCCATTATCGGGGACGAGCGCCAGACTGTCATCCGCCTTATGGATGTGGGACCGCCAACTACAACATAATCAAGAGCCGAACATACCCAGACGCACCTAACATGCGGTCTTTCGCCGACTTGGTTACGTTGGAGGGCGAACATTTCAATCCTAAACTGGCCATCTTGGGCGTTTCTGTTTCCATACCGCCACCCAAACCCAAACAAACATTTGGCCCACCTCAGGAAGCTCGCGGGGTTCTGTGAATTCAGTGCATCATTGTCCAAAGCCTTGCGAGGCAGGCTGGTTTGCGGTATCCACAATGCGGCGACACAGAGAAAACTGCTTTCCAAACCGTGTTTGGAACTGCAGGGGGCCATCGAGATATCCATATCCCATGAGAATGCAGAGCAAAGGATGCAGGAACTGCAGGGCACGGAGGTCCTCAGCGTAGGACATCCAACCACCCAACACCCGCTGAACACCCCCCATGGTGCCATGGAGTTGTCGCTGAGTGCACTTACAAGATGAGACATTCACGAAGGGAACTCCTTTACTATCTGTCTGGTCATCTCAACTCTAGTCCCATTTCCTCTCTCACTGAATACCCTTGAGCTGCAAGTAATCACATCTATAAAAATGCTTTCCACAAAGCTCTCAACCTCACAGATGCCTCACACTGAAGGCAACGATTTTTAATTTAACATTCATAGGATATGGCATTGCCGGTTCAGCCAGCCTTTAATGCCATCTGTAATTGCCCTTGAGAAGGTGGTTTTGAGCCAAAACCCTAAGCTTGAGCTGTTGCAGCTGACGACACCGCATGGACGTATAGTTATCCAGGGCACAGAAAATGGCCTGGAGTTCCACATTTGAATTTTCTTCATTTATGGGAGGTGGACATCGCTGGCTAGGTCAGTAAAGTATTGGCCATTCTATTTGCCCTTCAGAAGGTGGTGGTGAGCTGCCTTCTTGAATTGTTGCAGGTGTAGGTGAATCTACAGTGCTGTCAGCAGGGAATTCCAGATTTTGATCCAGCGACAGTGAAGGAACAATGATATAGTTCCAAATCAGGATGGTGAATGGCTTGGAGGGGAACAGCCACGTGGTGGTGTCCCCATGTATCCGCTGCTCTTGTCCTTCTAGATGGTAATGGTCATGGATTTGGAAGGTGCTACCTGAGGAACCTTGGTGATTCCTGCAGTACGCCTTGTAGATAATACACACGCTGCTACTGTGCGTCAATGGTGGGATTGAATATTTCTGGTATCAAGTGGTTTGCTTTGTCCTGGATGATGTTGGGCTTCTCAAGTGTTGTTGGAGGCAAGCGTAGAGTATTCTATTACACTCCTGACTTGTGCCTTTTAGAGTGATGGGGGATGGTCAGGAGATGTGTTATCGCCGCAGGATTCCAAACCTTTGACATGCTCTTGTAGCCACAGTATTTATATGGTTAGTCCAGTTCAGTTTCTGGTCAATGATAAACCCCAGGATATTGATAGGAGGAGACTCAGCGATGGTAATGGTATCGAATGTCAATGGCTCAGGGCTACAGTTGTCATTCCTTTATCTATTAGATAATAAAACTTGTACTTTTATTCTGTGTTCCTTAAATATGATGAGGTTTACTTTTTTTTATTATCAAAATGAAATTTAAATTTTTAATTTCCTGGTTCCTTCGATGAACGTCCTAACTTTTCAGAAAGGGAAACAAAGCTACAATCAGCTAATCAACATAAGGCCTTCCCCATTCTCATTGTATATGCTTCCGAGCACAAGCTCTTTCACAGATTGGATTTACAAATCTGCTTTGGGACCCAGAGGGTTTTGTTGATTTCCCTGGCTGCTCAGTTCTTTAACCTGTTGAAGGTATCTACCCTATGCAACATAAGCAACTGTCTGCCTTCTCCAGCTGCAATGTCCCAAGAACAAAGAACAATGCAGCACAGGAACAGGCCCTTTGGCCCTCCAAGCCTACGCCGACAATGGTACCTGCCTAAACTAAAACTGTATGCACTTCCAGAGTCCGTATCCTTCCATTCCCACCCTATTCATATATTTGTCTAGGTGCCCCGTAAATGCCGCTATCGTACCTGGTCCCACCACCTCCCCAGGCAGCGCATTCCATATATTTACCACCCTCTGTGTAAAAAAACTTGCCTCGCACATCAGTTCTAAACTTTTCCCCACGCACTTTAAACATATGTCCCCTAGTACTTGACTCTCCTACCCGAGGAAAGAGTATCTGACTATCCGCTCTGTCCATGCCACTCATAATCTTGTACACCTCTATCAGGTCGCCTCTCAACCTCTGTCGTTCCAGTGAGAACAGACCAAGTTTATCTAACCTCTCCTCATAGCGAATGGCCTCCATACCAGGCAACATCGTAGTAAACCACTTCTGTACCCTCTCCAAAGCATCCACATCCTTCTGGTAGTGTGGCGACCAGAATTGTACACAATATTCCAAATGAGGTCTAACTAAGGTCCTGTACAGCTGCACCATGATTTGCCAATTTTTATATTCAATGCCCCGACCGATGAAGGCCAGCATTCCGTATGTCTTCTTGACCACCTTATCCACATGCGTTGCCACTTTCAGTGATTGGTGGACATGCACACCCAGATCTCACTGCCTGTCAGTACTCGCAAGAGACCGACCATTTTTTGTGTAATTCCTAAATGCACTACCTCACACTCGTCCGGATTAAACTCCATCTGCCATTTCTTCGCCCAAGATACCAACCAGTTTATATCCTGCTGTATCCTCTGACAATCCTCTTCACTATCCGCAACTCCACCAGTTTGTGAGTCGTCTGCGAACTTACTAATCAGACTAGCTATATTTTCTTCCAAATCACTTACATACACCACAAACAACAAAGGCCCCAGAACTGATACCTGTGGAATGCCGCTAGTCACAGCCTTCCATTTAGAAAAGCACCCTTCTACTGCTACCCTCTGTCTTCTGTGCCCAAGCCAGTTCTGTATCCAACTTGCCAGCTCTCCACTGAACCCATGTGACTTCACATTTTGTACCAGTCTACCATGAGGTACCTTGTCAAAGGCTTTACTGAAATCCTTGTATACAACATTTACTGCCTTTCCTTCATCTATCATCTTTGTCACTTCCTCGAAAAACTCGATCAAATTAGTGAGGCACGACCTCCCTTTCTCAAAACCATGCTGTCCATCACCAATAAATCCATTTGATTTCAAATGTGAATAAATCCTGGGCGCGATTCTCCCAGCCCCGCGCCGGGCCGGAGAATTGCCGCAACCGCGCCACACCGCCCTGACGCTGGCGCGCGATTCTCTGAGGTGTAGAGAATCGGCGCCATTTGCGCCGGCGCGTTTGGCGCGTCGCCGGCAGCTGTACGAGGCCGGGCCGCCGATTCTCCAGCCCGGATGGGCAGAGTGGCCGCGCGGAAAAAGAAGAGTCGGCGGCGGTGTCCACACCTGGTCGCTGCCGGCGGGAACTCTGCGCGAAGGGTCGGGGGGGGGGGGGGGGTAGCCTGTGGGGGGCGGGAGGGGGCTCCGTTTCCGGGGGGGGGGGGGGTGCTCCGATGGGGTCTGGCCCACGATCGGGGCCACCAAACGGTGGGCCGGCCTCTCCCCCCCCCCCCCCCCCTCCCCGGGCCTACTTTGTTGCTCGTCCAGCCCCAGAACCCCTGCGCCATGTTGCATCGGGGCCGGTGCGTTCCGTAAAGTCACCGGATATGCGCGGGTTGGTGCGTCGCCACAGCACATGCGCGGGTTGGCGCCGCCCCCAATGTGCGGCAAGAAGTGAGGCTGGAGCAGCGTGAACCACTCCAGAGCCCCCTGTGGGGGCCAGAATTGCTAGTGCCCGCGCCCGTTTCGCGCCATCGTGAAACGCGACGGCGTTCACGACGGCATGGACATTCTGTCCCACGATCGGAGAATAGCGCCCCCTATCTCTAAGAATCTTTTCCAATAATTTCCCTACCACTGACGTAAGGCTCACCGGCCTATAATTTCCTGGATTATCCCTGTTACCCTTCTTAAACAATGGAACAACATTGGCTACTCTCCAGTCCTCTAGAACTTCATCTGTACCCAATAAGGATACAAAGATTACTGTCAAGGCCCCAGCAATTTCCTCCCTTGCCTCCTTCAGCATTCTGGGGTAGATCCCATCAGGCCTTGAGGACTTATCTACTTTAATGCTTTTTAAGATGCCTAACACCTGGGGCTATTCACAGTAACTTCATTTGAAGCCTACTTGTGACAATAAGCAATTTTCATTTAATTTCACCTCCTCTTTATTAATATAACAAAGTGTGAATCCCTCCGCAACTCTGCAGAGAATAGTTACGTAAGGCTAATGCGGAGACTTAAGGAAAACATTGAAAATCTAAATCCATGCATAAGTTACTTAAGTTAATCATGTTTCACATTTTTCAGCACCTTCCTGAATGACCTTATGAAATGTCAGACAGATGATGATATTGCACTTTGCTTCATCAAGAACAAAGACGGATTTGATAAATACATGCAATACCTTGTTGGACGTGTACAGTCTGAATCTCATATCACCAGCCCAGCTGTCCAAGACTTTTTTAATGTAAGTGGTGTTTTAAGAAACTTTAAGTAAAGCTCTCATGAGTGATGCTGCCGAAATATTTAAACTATTTTCAAATTATATTTTTTATGAAACTTTAATATAATAACATTAAAGTTATTTATAAAATTTAGAATAAATAAGGATAAAGATTCATATGGATTCAACCAAAGAGTAAATTCAATTGAATAATAGTATTGTTTCTGTTTAATAAATAAATGTTATAATCACTGAGACTCCAAAGCTAATTCTACATAGAAAATAGTTTCCATCTTTATTTTTTAATTCAAGTTTCATATTTTTGGCATATTTTTAAATTAGCACTATGTACAAGGCAAAAGAGAAAAAACTGTTCTCAAAATAGGTTATTGCATTTGCACAAAATCGTGTGGGATTGACATGGTTAAATAGATTTGATACAAATTTCAATTGACCCATGTTTCCCAAAGGTCCTATGGTAACAGAGTTCCTGGTGAGACGGAGAATCCAGCAGTAGTGAAGAAAACTACGCTGATTGGTTTCAGATGCACCCCCACCCCCTCTAAAGGCTGGCGTCCTCCGGCAGGAATTACTACTGCTCTTGACAAGCGTGGCTCTGACACGGTGGGCCAAGGTGGTAACTAAGGGAGTTGCCCCCAAAGTCCATCCAAGAGCCACCCTCCCCCCAATAATGCAAACCTGCCCACTCCACCTCCAGCAGACCCCTCCCTCACAACCCCACAGAGGTGCCCTAAATAAAGGGAACCACAGAGACCCCCTAAACAATGTGACCCATATCAGGAAGCACGGAGGCACAGTGGTTAGTTCGTTCCAGGGTCCCGGGTTCAATTCTGGCTTCAGGTGACTGTCTTGTGGAGTTTGCACTTTCTCCCCGTGTCTGCGTGGGTTTCCTCCGGGTGCTCCGGTTTCCTCCCACAGTCCAATGATGTGCAGGTTAGGTGGATTGGCCATGCTAAATTGCCCCTTAGTGTCCAAAAGGTTAGGTGGGGTTACTGGGTTACAGGGATAGGGTGGAGACGTGGGCATAAGTAGGGTGCTCTTCCCAAGGGCCGGTGCAGACTCGATGGGCCGAATGGCCTCCTTCTGCACTGTAAATTCTATGAAGCCCCCTAGAAAGGAGACTCCTGTCAGGATGCCCCAAGAAGAAAAACCCCTGTCTGGATGCTCGAGAGCAGTCCAGACAGTGGCAGTGAAAAATATTACCGCTTTAACACTTGGGCAATGCACCTGCTGACTCAGACATAGTAAGTACCCCGTGTCAAATCCTGGAAAGAAATAGTCAGCTGTGTTTAAACCCCTTCAGATCTTTCAGCTGCGACCCATTTATTAATTTCTCTTTGATTGTTGATTTTATGAGGCTGTGATTGACAGCTTCCATACACACAGCTGTCAGCATTGCTCCACTCATGTTCCTTCACGGTTGAGTAACTCTCAAGTGCTCTAATCTCAATGTTTATAAACATGAAACTTTGATTGACAGTTCCTGGAACACTTCAAACAGAGTTCAGTGCAGTCAATTTCCAGCTGACCACTTCAAAATCACTCAAGCGTGAAGGGAGGTGATTGGAAAGCCTTAATTATATGGTCAGCTTGGATGGCTTAAGTGTTGGGATGAAATAGTTAACTTTGTCCTCATTATCCTTCCTGTCATTGCTAGTCAAAGGAAGATGATAATGTTGTCATTAATTGCACTTTTCAAAGATGAGCTTTGATTTCTAACAATAGCTAATACTTTGTTCCCAGAAATACACAGATGAAGTGTCATCAACACAGGACCCATCAGAACCCTCGGTGTTACCTATACATGCTTACTTAGAGAAACCTCCCAATAGGCTCTTCAAATATCAGAATGTTATCAAGGTAAGTCATGAATTATTTAGAATTCTAATACCAAAACTTGCCAATAGACTTCTTGCAAATTTACCCAATGATTAAATCAGTGGTTTTCAAAGTGGGTCGCAGTCTTCGGGTGGGTCGTGAGATGTTAAAAAAATGGGTTGCCAAATATAATTTTGCATGAAATATGTATTCTCTCTCCAGTAACCAATTCAGACACTCCAGTTAAAAGGTTGAGAATGTAGCTGACTTCTCCCCGTGTTTGCGTGGGTTTCACCCCCACAACCCAAAGATGTGCAGAGTAGGTGGATTGGACACTCTCCATTGCCCCTTAATTGGAAAAAATGAACTGGGTACTCTAAATTTATTTTTAAACAAGAGAATGTATCTGACTCTGCTGACTGAGTGACAGTTAACTGCCAATCACCTGAAGCCTGATTAGGGTCTCAATAAATGTTGTTTACTATTGAAGCTTAACTGATGTGTGAGTCATCTGAGTTTACCTGAACTCTATTTACTTCGGCTGGAGCCCTGCTCCCAAATGTAATCTCGGAGGATCAGACGGGTTTCGTGAAGGCTTGACAATTGTCGGCCGATATACATTGCCTCCTTTTCCCTCCTTGGTGCCCGAATCGGAGGTTTCCCTAGATGCCGAAAAGTCATTTCATTGAGTAGAGTGGGAGTATCTATTTCAGATTCTTGGGAAGGTCGGAATAGACCACAAATTTATTTCTTGGATTCGGCTATTGTATAAAGCCTCCACTGCATGTGTTCGTACGAATGTCCTGAACTCTGGTTATTTTTCGTTGACTAGGGCACGAGACATGGATGTCCATTGTCCCTGCTCTAGTTTGCTTTGGTGATAAAGCCACTTGCTATAGCGCTGAGGTCATCTGTTAAGTGGAGGGGGATAAATCAGGGAGTCGTGGAGCATCGAATGTCCCTTTACACGGATAACCTACTTCTCTATTATACGGACCCAATACATACTCTCCGTGGGCAAGATAATGAAGCTGCTTCGTATTTTGGCTCCTTTTCTGGGTACAAGTTGAACTTGGGCAAGAGTGAATGATTCCCAGTCAATTCCCTGTGGATGGAGAGCCCAACTGGGGATGTTACATTTTTGCCTTGCAAAGAGTAGCTTTTGTTATCTGGGAGTCCAGGTGGCCCACAACTGGGCCTCGCATCATAAATTAAATAACACTTATCTGGTGGACAGTATTAAAACAGACTTGCAGAGGTGGGATACCCTCCCCCTGTTGTTGGCGGGCAGAGTTCAGACTATCAAAATGAACATGCTCTAAAGATGTTTATTTCTTTTTCAGTGTCTCCCCATTTTTCTCCCCAAGTCCTTTTTTGCTAAAGTCAAGGGAAAGAAGACATTGGTAGAAGTATCCCATTGATATCAAAGAATATGGGGGAGGAATTAAATACCATCGCATTCACTAGAGAAATAGTATTAGACAGACTAATGGGCCAAAGGCAGATAAGTTCCCTGGCCTTAATGGCTTGCATTCTAGGATCTGAAATGAATTCGCTACAGAGATCAGGGATGCTTTGGTTGTAATTTTCCAAAAATCCTTGGATTCTGAAGAAGTATGGAAGCCTGGAAAACTGCCAATGTGACACCCCTATTCAAAAGAGTGCAGGAGGCAAAAAAGTGAGTAACTATAAGCTGATAAGACCAGCATCTAAGTAATAGCACATTTGAAAAATCATAATCTAATCAAGAAGAGTCAGCATGGCTTCATGTAAGGAAACTCATGTCTGACTAATTTATTAGAGTTTTTCGAGGAAGTCTCAATCAGAGTGGATAGAGGGGAACCCTGGGTTGAATTTGGACTTGCAGAATGCAGTCGACAAGGTACCTCACAAAAGGTTAAGTCATAAGATAAGATCCCATGGTGTAGGAGGCAGTATATTGGCATGGGTAGAGAATTGAGCAGGAAACAGCAAGTGGGGTAAGGGGTTCTTTTTCAGGTTGTCGACTTGTAACCAGTTGGTCTCCACAGGGATCAGTGCTGGGAACGCAACTGTTTACAATTTATATTAATGACTTGGAGGAAGGAAATGAATGCACTGTAGCCAAATTTGCAGATGACTCAGAAATAGATGCAAAGGCAAGCTGCGAGAGGGTTACAAACAGTTTACAAAGAGATACTGATAAGTTAAGTGGGCAAAAAGTTGGCGAATGGAGAATAATGTGGGAAAATGTGAAGTTGTTTATTTTGAAAGGGAGAACAAAAGAACAGTGGCGAGATTCTCCATCAGCTGACGCTGGAACCGGGAAACGCGGTTGGGCAGAGAATTGATTCTGACGCCGAAAGTGCGGCTGGCGCCGGTTTCACGCCAAATCGCAATTCTCTGGTGCCTCAACAGCAGCGTCAATGCGTTCCACTCACACGTACAGTAAATACCGTTTGCCTATCATTAGCGGGCTTGACCCCGCAATTCTCCGCCTCTGACAGCGAGGTTCACTTGTGCTTTTAAAAATCGAGAAACAGGCGCCGTGGCTGATGAGGGAGAGTGAGGAGGTAAGACACATAGAATTTACAGTGCAAAAGGAGGCTATTCGGCCCATCGGGACTGCACCAGCCCTTGGAAAGAACACCCCTTATAAGCCCATGCCTCCACCCTATCCCCATAACCCAGTAACCCCACCTAACCTTTTTTGGACACTAAGGGCAATTTATCCTGGTCAATCCACCTAACCTGCACATCTTTGGACTGTAGGAGGAAACCGGAGCACACAGAGGAAACCCAAGCAAACAAGGGGTGAACGTGCAGACTCCGCACAGATAGTGACCCAAACTCACGAATCGAACCTGGGACCCTGGAGCTGTGAAGCGACTGTGCTAACCACTGTGTTACTGTGCTGCCCACAGAGGGTCGCGACTGTGGGCTGCCGGTCCTGACACTGTCTGGCCTGGCTGAGGGGAGGGTGGCGTGGCAGGGCGACAGGCCGCGGGGGACATGCCAGATTGGGAATGCCATCATTGTCTCCGGCTGAGCAAGGGCCAGTGCAACATATCTGCCAGATCATGGCTCACCTGGCACAGGGGAAAATGGGAAAGGACACCCGTGCCCGGTTGTGGTAAAGGTGACGGTCACCCTGACTTTTACGCCACAGTGTGGATCTGTCCCGGATCTCACAGACCTCGGTGCACAGGTGCATACGCGCTGTCACGGAGGCCCTATATGCCCATTTCAATGTGGACCGAGCCCCCAGGATGCCTTGGCAGCAGGGTTTGCAGTCATCGCCGAGATGCCCCAGGCCCAGGGTGTGATCAATGGGATGCGTGCACCCGCAGATGACAGGCTGATCTACACAAACTAAAAGGGTTCCATTCGATGAATGTTCAGTTGCTGTGTGACCATCAGATGCGGATCGAGCACGTTTGCGCCTGATATTTGAGCAGTGTGCATGACGCCTTCATCCTGGCACACTCGACGATTCCCGGCCTCTTTGAAGCATACCACCGGCTGATGGGTTGGCTCCTGGGCGACAGGGCTTATCCACTGCGGTAGTGGCAGATGACGCCTATCCGGAGGCCACACACCAAGGCGGAGATGCTACAACGACCAGGGCCATGATCAAACGGGGCTTTGGCATCCTGAAGATGCGGTCCACGTGCCCGGACCGCTCTGGAGGGGCCTCCAGTATAGTGATGGGACATCATGCAACAGAGGGGCGATGTTCTGGAGGAGCAGGATGAACGGCAGTCCTCGTCCGACGAGGAGGATGTGGGGGAGGGCGCGGGTGGACGGTACATGTGGCCTGGGCACGCACGGGAGGCCACACATGTGTGCTGGGACAGCCCACGGGACGTCTGATCGCCTCCAGGTTCACTGACTGGGGGGGTGGGACTAGCCAGGGACACGAACACTGTATCCCACCCCACCTTCCCCCCCCCGGCCGACCACACCCCCCTACCTCCCGCCTGCAACTCCCTCCACGGTTCATACCTGTCGCAATACGGGGTGTGGGCCCTGGATTGGCAGTAACTGCGGTTCTGGTCCGTGGGATGGAGGGTGATAGCAACACGCTCTGGGGTGAGCTCTGGTGCTCCACATTGTTTGACACCGTCTGACTCTTGCACATGGTAGCACTTTCCACCATCCATGGGCAGCACGGTAGCACAGTGGCAAGCACAGTTGTTTCACAGCTCCCGGGTCCCAGGTTCGATTCCCAGCCTGGGTCACTATCTGTGCGGAGTCTGCACGTTCTCCCCGTGTCTGCGTGGGTTTCCTCCGGGTGCTGTGGTTTCCTCCCACAGTCCAAAGATGCGCAGGTTAGATGGATTGGCCATGTTAAATTGCCCTTCGTGTCCAAAAAGGTTAGGTGGCGTTACTGGGTTACGGGGATAGGGTGGAGGTGTGGGCTTAAGTGGGGTGCTTTTTCCAAGGGCCGGTGCAGGCCCGATGGGCTGAATGGCCTCCTTCTGCACTGTAAATTCTATGATTCTATGATCCACCTGGGTGATCCCTGCATGCAAGCTGACTTTGGTAGTAGAGGTATTATAGTACCTGGTAATGCTGGAACGTCATTGGTAAAAATTGTATTGGTCAGGCTGTATGGTTGCTCCGCCCTGCTAGGCAGGGTATAAGAGTCCGTGCCGTCCCAGCAGCCTTCATTCTGTACCTGAGCTGCTGGGGGAAACATTGAGCTTATTAAAGCCTTCAGTTGGACTACAACCTCGCTTTAGTGGTCATTGGTCGTGCATCAATTTAATAAGCTAGATTTAAAAGGATGGAGCTCCGAATCAAGCCGGTGTGTCTGCAACTCAGCCCCCACGCGGCGAACTCAGCGGTAATCTTCAAGCACTGGCTGACGTGTTTTAAAGTATATCTCGGGACGGCCGAAAACACACCCACGGGAGAACAGAAAATGCAAGTCCTGCACTCGAGGGTGAGCCCGGAGATTTACACCCTCATCGAGGAAGCGGAAGACTTCGATGCAGCAATAGAGCTGCTAAAAGGACATTATATTCGCCCAGTAAACCAGGTCTACGCCCGACATCTGCTAGCAACAAGGCGACAAATCCCTGGGGAATCTCTGAAAGAATTCTACCGTGCACTCCTGGTGTTGGGGAGAAACCGCAACTGCCCGCAAGTTTTGGCGAGCAAACACACTGAACTCTTGGTCCAGGATGCTTTCGTGGCAGGTGTTCTGTCCTCCCAAATCCGCCAGCGATTGTTGGAAAAAGACACTCTAGGTCTCAAGGAGGCACGGGACCTTGCAGGCTCCCTGGATGTGGCCTCCAGAAACGTCTGCGCTTACGTTCCCGACCGCGCTGCAGCCCCCTGGGCAGCGTGGAACCCCTCCGCAGCCGACCCCGAGACATCCCCCATCCCCCCACAAGCTTGTGCTGCAAGGCGGCCTGGCAACCCCGGGAGGCCCCGCAGCTACTTTTGCGGGCAGGCCAAGCACCAGCGCTGCCCGGCCCACACATCCACCTGCAAGGGATGCGATAAAAAAGGCCATTTTGTGAGGGTATGCCAGGCCCTTGCGGTTGCCGCGGTCCCCGGCGGCGAATGCGGACCGCCACCACAAACCTCTCCACGGTCGCCGTGTGGCCAGCGGGCGTCTTCCTACTCCAGGGTCACGTGCGGCCCCCGGGCGCCGCCATCTTTTCCCGCGGACGCCACGTTAGATGGATGGGCGCTGCCATTTTGTGCACCCCCAGCCATGTGCGACCAATGGGAGCCGCCATCTTGGATGGACCCTCAGGACCCTAGCTCGGCTGACCACATACTGCCCGAAGAGAACACTCAACTGCTGCGATTAGCCTCTGTGACTCTGCAACAAGGCGACAAATCCCGGCCTCGAACACTCTCAACTGCTACAACGACTGTATTTATCAATGGGCACGAGATGTCCTGTCTAATCGACTCTGAGAGCACGGAGAGCTTCATACACCCCAACACGGTAAGGCGCTGTTCTCTCCTTGTCCACCCCGTTAATCAAAAAATCTCCCTGGTCTCCGGTTCCCACTCAGTAGAGATAAAGTGGTTTTGTGTAGCAAACCTCACAGTCCAGGGAAGGGAGTTTAAAAATTACCGGCTCTACGTCCTTCCCCACCTCTGCGCGGCCACACTCCTGGGTCTAGACTTCCAGTGTAATCTACAAAGTCTAACTTTCAAATTTGGCGGCCCTATACCCCCCTTCACTGTCTGCGGCCTCTCGACCCTTAAGGTCGACCCGCCTTCCCTGTTTGCGAACCTCACCCCTGTGGTGGTATGTATTAGGGGTAGTATGGTACCCGTGAAGCCGAGAGGCTATTGGTTGGCAGGTCCCGGGTCCTGGTTGGATCTGTCGCCTGCTGGCTCCGCCCTGAAGGCGGAGTATAAGAGCTCGAGTTCTCCCAGCAGCCGCATTCTGTAACTGAGCTGCTGGGGAACAAGTCTTGATTAATAAAGCCTCGATCTCTTCTCGACTTGAGTGAGTAATTGTTGCACTACAATTTATTAAGCAAGCTTAAAAGACTATGGAGCTCCGGATCGCCCCGGAGTGTCTGCGAATCTGCCCCCATGCAGCAAACTCGGCAGCCGTGTTTAAACACTGACTAGCATGCTTCGAAGGGTACCTTCGAACGGCCCCCGGCCGGACCACGCAGCTATTTGTAAAAGCTGCGGCAAAAAGGGGCATTACGCAGAGGTGTGCCAGTCCCGGGGGGTCGCCGCAATCTCCGGGGGGGGAACGGGGACAGCAGACGCAACCCCCCAGCGCTCCATGTGCGGCCCGCGGGCGCCGCCATTTTGGGCCCCGGACACCACGAGGGAAGGATGGGCGCCACCATCTTGTGACCCCCCGGCCACGTGCGATCCATGGGGCGGCCATTTTGTCCACCCCCGACCGCGTGCGATCCATGGATGCCGCCATCTTGGCTGATAGCCAAGGACCCCAGCATAGACGGCTCCACGGGGTCGGAAGAAAACGCCACGGTACAGCAACCTAGACTGGCTTCGGTGACCCTGGACCAATCGCGGCCCCGGATGCTCCAAACGGCAACGACAACGGTGCTGGTCAATGGGTACGAGATGCCACGCTTAATCGACTCAGGGAGCACGTTTTATCCACCTGGACACGATAAGACGCTGTTTTCTCTCTTTTCATCCGAGTACCCAAAAGATTTTCCTGGCTGCGGGGTCCCATTCAGTAGAGATCAAAGGGTTCTGCATCGCGAACCTAACGGTGCAAGGGAGAGAGTTTAAGAATTATAGGCTTTATGTCCTTCCCCAACTCTGCGCTCCCACTCTCTTGGGGTTAGATTTCCAGTGTAAGCTCCAGAGCCTTACGTTCCAATTCGGCGGCCCAATACCCCCACTCACTATCTGCAGCCTCGCGACTCTCAAGGTTGAACCGCCTTCCTTGTTTGCGAACCTCACCCCGGATTGCAAACCCGTCGCCACGAGGAGCAGACGGTACAGCGCCCCGGACCGAACATTTATCCGGTCTGAAGTCCAGCGGCTGCAATAGTCCCTGGAGAGCCCAGGTGGTAGTTGTGAAGACCGGGGAGAAGCAGAGGATGGTCATAGACTATAGCCAGACCATCAATAGGTACACGCAGCTCGATGCGTACCCTCTCCCCTGCATATCCGACATGGTCAATCGGATTGCACAGTACAAGGTCTTTTCCACCGTGGACCTCAAGTCCGCATACCACCAGCTCCCCATCCGCCCGAGTGACCGCAAGTACACGGCCTTCGAGGCAGACGGGCGGCTCTACCACTTCTTAAAGGTCCCATTCGGCATCACGAACGGGGTCTCGGTCTTCCAACGGGAGATGGACCGAATGGTTGATCAGCACGGGTTGCGGGCCACGTTCCCATACCTCGACAATGTAACCATCTGCGGCCATGACCAGCAGGACCACGACGCCAACCTCCGCAAATTCCTCCAGACCGCTAACGCCCTGAACCTCACCTATAATGAGGAAAAATGCATTTTTAGCACCAACCGTCTGGCCATCCTGGGATACATAGTGCGCAATGGTGTGATAGGCCCCGACCCCGAACGCATGCGCCCCCTTATGGAATTTCCCCTCCCCCACTGCTCCAAAGCCCTGAAACGCTGCCTGGGCACTTTTTCGTATTACGCCCAGTGGGTTCCCCAGTACACAGACAAGGCCCGCCCATTAATACAGTCCACTACCTTTCCCCTGTCGACAGAGGCCCGCCAGGCCTTCAGCCGCATCAAAGCAGATATCGCAAAGGCCACGATGCGCGCCATCGACGAGTCCCTCCCCTTCCAAGTCGAGAGCGACGCATCCGATGTAGCTGTAGCGCACAAAGACTCCGAGAGACGAATAGAGTGAAGTCGATGAGGCTTTATTAAGCGTGACTGTTCCCCCGCAGTTCAGTAGTAGACTGCCTGCGGGGGAGGACTCCTGGTACTTATACTCCGCCTTCAGGGCGGAGCTAGAGGTCAACGTCCAACCAGGACCCGGGATCTGTCAGCCAATGACATCACGGCTTCACAGTCCCACATGACCCCTAATGCATACTACCACATTCACCCCTTGTTAAAAATAAACCCGGCGGGGTGATGCTTCGCATGGTGGTAAGGGTTTACAAGGCTGGTCCTGGGAGGAAAACTTTCGCATGTTATTACAGTATGTACAAGGTTTTTTTTGTTTCGAACTATTTACAGTAATCGTCAGGAGAAAAAGACAAAATGTTCTCGTTAAAAGTCCACATATTGTAGTGTTAGATCGACGCCACGAGTCGGTCGGGCGGTCTGGTCGTCCGTGTCGATCGCCTCGGCCCCGGTGGTGGTGGTGGTGCTTGTTCCGGTGTTGTCGTCTCCGGGAGCCTCACGGTTTCAGCTTGGGCTTCACTCCTGGTCGGGCATGGGAGGAGGACCGATCCTCCTGGGAAGGGGGCGGTCGCGGGGTGCAGCGGTGGCAGGAAGGGGGTGATTGGTGTCGGGGGTGTGTGTTTTGCCGGCGGGCGCCAGATCTCGCAGGGAGACCGTGTCCTGTCGGCCGTCGGGGTACTCCACGTAAGCGTACTGCGGGTTCGCGTGAAGGAGGTGAACCCTTTCGACCAACGGGTCCGACTTGTGCGCCCGCACATGTTTTCGGAGCAAGATGGGTCCTGGGGCCGCCAGCCAGGTTGGCAGCGACGTCCCAGAGGAGGACTTCCTGGGGAAGACAAGGAGGCGCTCATGAGGCGTTTGGTTAGTGCTAGTACACAGTAGTGACCGGATGGAGTGGAGGGCGTCCGGGAGGACCTCCTGCCACCGTGAAACTGGGAGGTCCCTGGACCGTAGGGCCAGTAGGACGGTCTTCCAGACCGTGCCGTTCTCCCTCTCTACTTGCCCGTTCCCCCGGGGGTTGCAGCTGGTCGTCCTGCTCGAGGCTATACTGTTGCTGAGCAGGAACTGGCGCAGCTCGTCACTCATGAAGGAGGACCCCCTGTCGCTGTGGACGTATGCGGGGCAACCGAACAGTGTGAATATAGTGTTCAGGGCTTTAATGACTGTGGCCGCTGTCATGTCAGGGCAGGGGATGGCGAATGGGAAGCGGGAGTACTCGTCCACCACATTAAGGAAGTATATGTTGCGGTCGGTGGAGGGGAGGGGTCCTTTGAAATCCAGACTAAGGCGTTCAAAGGGGCGGGAAGCCTTAATCAGGTGCGCACCATCCGGCCTGAAAAAATGCGGTTTGCACTCTGCGCAGATGTGGCAGTTCCTTGTGACTGTATGGACCTCCTCTAAAGAGTATGGGAGGTTGCGGGACTTAATAAAGTGGTAGAACCGAGTGACCCCCGGGTGGCAGAGGTCCTCGTGGAGCGTTTGGAGGCGGTTAATTTGTGCGTTGGCACATGTGCCGCGGGATAGGGCATTGGACGGCTCGTTCAGCTTTCCGGGACGATACAAGATCTCGAGGTTGAAGGTGGAGAGCTCGATCCTCCACCTTGAGATCTTGTCGTTTTTGATTTTGCCCCGCTGTGCATTATCGAACATGAAGGCTACCGACCGTTGGTCCGTGAGGAGAGTAAATCTCCTGCCGGCCAGGTAATGCCTCCAATGTCGCACAGCTTCCACTATGGCTTGGGCTTCCTTTTCCACTGAGGAGTGGCGGATTTCTGAAGCGTGGAGGGTTCGGGAGAAAAAGGCCACGGGTCTGCCCGCTTGGTTAAGGGTGGCCGCTAGAGCTACGTCGGAGGCGTCGCTCTCGACCTGGAAGGGGAGGGACTCGTCGATGGCGCGCATCGTGGCCTTTGCAATATCCGCTTTGATGCGGCTGAAGGCCTGGCAAGCCTCTGTCGACAGAGGGAAGGTCGTGGTCTGTATTAGGGGGCGGGCCTTGTCTGCGTACTGGGGGACCCACTGGGCGTAGTATGAAAGGAACTCCAGGCAGCGTTTTAGGGCTTTTGAGCAGTGCGGGAGGGGAAATTCCATGAGGGCGCGCATACATTCGGGGTCGGGGCCTATTATCCCATTGCGCACTACGTAGCCCAGGATGGCTAGCCGGTTTGTGCTAAAAACGCACTTGTCCTCGTTGTACGTGAGGTTCAAGGCTTTAGCGGTCTGGAGGAATTTTTGGAGGTTGGCGTCGTGGTCCTGCTGATCGTGGCCGCAGATGGTTACATTGTCGAGATACGGGAACGTGGCCCGTAACCCGTGTTGATCAACCATTCGGTCCATCTCTCGTTGGAAGACCGAGACCCCGTTTGTGACGCCAAATGGGACCCTTAGGAAATGGTATAATCGCCCGTCTGCCGCGAAGGCTGTGTACTTGCGGTCACTTGGGCGGATGGGGAGCTGATGGTAGGCGGACTTGAGGTCCACGGTGGAGAAGACCTTATATTGGGCAATCCGATTGACCATGACGGATATGCGGGGGAGAGGGTACGCGTCTAGTTGTGTGTACCTGTTGATGGTCTGGCTATAGTCTATGACCATCCTTTGCTTCTCCCCTGTCTTTACTACTACCACCTGTGCTCTCCAGGGACTATTGTTGGCCTGGATTATGCCTTCCTTTAGTAGCCGCTGGACTTCGGACCGAATGAAGGTCCGGTCCTGGGCGCTGTACCGTCTGCTCCTAGTGGCGACGGGTTTGCAATCCGGGGTGAGGTTTGCAAACAAGGATGGGGGTTGAACCTTGAGGGTTGCGAGGCCGCAGATAGTGAGTGGGGGTATTGGGCCGTCGAATTTGAAGGTTAGGCTCTGTAGATTGCACTGGAAGTCTAATCCCAGTAATGTGGGGGCGCAGAGTTGGGGAAGGACTTAGAGCCTGTAGTTTTTGAACTCCCTCCCTTGCACCGTTAGGGTAACTATGCAGAAGCCTTTGATCTGTACGGAGTGGGATCCTGCAGCTAGGGAAATCTTTTGTGCGCTGGGACGGATGGTCAAAGAACAGCGTCTTACCGTGTCGGGGTGGATGAAGCTCTCCGTGCTCCCGGAGTCGACCAGGCATGGTGTCTCGTGCCTGTTTATCAGCACCGTTGTCGTCGTCGTCTGGAGCGTCCGGGGCCGTGCTTGGTCCAGCGTCATTGAAGCCAGACGTGGTTGTAATGGTTGAGCGTCTTCTTCGAACCCCGTGGAGCCGTCGACACTGGGGTCCGTTGTTGCCGTCCAAGGTGGCGGCGGGGGTGGACAAAATGGCCGCCCCCATGCGTCGCACAGGTCTGGGGTGGTCCAAGATGGCGGCGCACTTCCTCCCCTCGTGGTGGCCGGGACCCAAAATGGCGGCGCCTGCGGGTCGCACATGGGGCGCTGGGGGGGTTGGGGAGCGTTAGGAACACGCAGGACTCCCTCTTCTCTGGGGACAGCGGTGGCCGGGACCCAAAGTGGTAGCGCCGGCGGGTCATACATGGGGCGCGGGGGGGGGGGGGGTTGGGGAGCGTAAAAGGCGTGCAGGGCTCCCTGTTCTCCGGGGAGAGCGGTGGTCGGGACCCAGAGTGGTTGCGCCTGCGGGTCGTACATGGGGCGCTGGGGGGGTTGGGGAGCGTAAACGGCATGCAGGGCTCCCTGTTCTCCTGGGACAGCGGCGACCTCCCGGGACCGGCACACAGCCGCGAAATGTCCCTTTTTCCCACAGCTCTTACAGATCGCTGCGCGGGTCGGGCAGCGCTGCCGGTGGTGTTTCGCCTGGCCGCAGAAATAGCAGCGGGCTCCCCCGGTGCGACTTGGCGTTTGAACCGCTCAAGCCTGTGGGGTGTCCGGGGGGGGTGGGTTTGTCCCGACGGGTGCGTACGGAGCCCAATGGGCTGCCGCGCGGTCGGGGCCGTAGGCGCGGGTGTTTCGCGCGGCCACGTCTAGGAGGCTGCTAGGGCCCGTGCCTCTGAGAGTCCTAGCGACTCTTTTTCTAAAAGTCTTTGGTGGATTTGGGAGGAGTTCATACCTGCCACAAAAGCATCGCGCATTAACATGTCCGTGTGTTCATTTGCGTTCACCGGCGGGCAGCTGCAGGCCCGTCCCAAAATTAGTAGCGCGGCGTAGAATTCATCTATCGATTCTCCGGGACTTTGCCGTCTCGTTGCGAGTTGATAGCGAGCGTAGATCTGGTTTACTGGGCGAACATAGAGACTTGTTAGTGCTGCGAACGCCATCTGGAAATCCTCTGCGTCTTCGATGAGGGATAAAATCTCCGTGCTTAACCTCGAGTGCAGGACCTGTAGTTTTTGGTCTTCTGTGACAGGCCGGGGGCCGTTCTGAGGTAGGCCTCGAAACAAGTCTGCCAGTGCTTGAAAGCTGCTGCTGCGTTCACTGGTGGGGGCTGATCCTCAGGCATTCCGGGATGATCCTGAGCTCCATAGTCATTTAGTCACGCTTAATAAATTGTAGCGCACAAAGACTCCGAGAGACGAATAGAGTGAAGTCGATGAGGCTTTATTAAGCGTGACTGTTCCCCCGCAGTTCAGTAGTAGACTGCCTGCGGGGGAGGACTCCTGGTACTTATACTCCGCCTTCAGGGCGGAGCTAGAGGTCAACGTCCAACCAGGACCCGGGATCTGTCAGCCAATGACATCACGGCTTCACAGTCCCACATGACCCCTAATGCATATTACCACTGTAGCTCTGGCGGCCACTCTCAACCAAGCGGGCAGACCCGTGGCCTTTTTCTCCCGGACCCTCCACGCCTCAGAAATCCGCCTCTCCTCAGTGGAAAAGGAAGCCCAAGCAATAATGGAAGCTGTGCGACATTGAAGGCATTACCTGGCCGGCAGGAGATTCACTCTCCTCACTGACCAACGGTCGGTAGCCTTTATGTTCGATAATGCACAGCGGGGCAAAATCAAGAATGATAAGATCTTGAGGTGGAGGATTGAGCTCTCCACCTATAACTATGAGATCTTGTATCGCCACGGAAAGCTGAACGAGCTGTCCGTTGCCCAATCCCACGGCACATGTGCCAACGCACAAGGAGACCGCGTCCAAGCCCCCCACGAGGACCTCTGCCATCCGGGGGTCACTCGATTCTAACATTTTGTGAAGTCCCGCAACCTCCCCTACTCGGTTGAGGAGGTCCGTACAGCCACCAGGAACTGCCAAATCTGCGCAGAGTGCAAACCGCACTTTTTCAGGCCAGATAGAGCACCTGATTAAGGCTTCCCGTCCCTTTGAAAGCCTCAGTTTGGATTTCAATGGCCCCCTCCCCTCCACCAACCGCAACGCATACTTCCTGAACGTGGTGGACAAGTACTCCCGTTTCCCCTTCGCCATCCCCTCCCGACATGTCAGCGGCCACAGTCATTAAAGCCCTTGGCACCATCTTTACACTGTTCGGTTTCCCCGCGTACATCCATAGCGACAGGGGGTCCTCCTTCATGAGTGACGAGCTGCGTCAGTTCCTGCTCAGCAAGGGCATTGCCTCGAGCAGGACGACCAGCTACAACCCCCGGGGTAACGGACAGGTAGAGAGGGAGAACGGTACGGTCTGGAAGACCGTCCTACTGGCCCTACGGTCCAGAAATCTCCCAGTTTCCCGGTGGTAGGAAGTCACACACACCCCCAATACCGAGCACCCCCACCCGGCCACTGGCGCACCCCACGACCGCTCCCTTCCCAGGTGGATCGGTCCTCCTCCCGTGCCCGCCCAGGAGTAAAGAAACAGGGACGAACAGCGCACCGCTCCCAGAGACGACAGTGCCCGAGCCCGCACCTGCACCACCACCGGGGCTGAGGTGATCGATAAGAACGACCAGGGCACCCGCTCGACTCGTGGAATCCGCATGACACAACAGGAAAAGGAAAACGAACTTGTAAATAATTCTGACAACCTGTACATAGTTAACTGTTGGGCTAAATGTATAGCCACTGTGTGAAATCAGTTCCAGGACCAGCCTTGTAAACCCCTACCACCATGCGAACCACCACCCCGCCGGGTTCTTTTTTAACAAGGGGTGAATGTGGTGGTATGTATTAGGGGTAATATGGTACCTGTGAAGCCGAGAGGCTATTGGCTGACAGGTCCCGGGTCCTGGTTGAATCTGCCGCCTGCTTGCTCCGCCCTGAAGGCGGAGTATAAGAGCTCGAGTTCTCCCAGCAGCCGCATTCTGTAACTGAGCTGCTGGGGAACATGTCTTGCTTAATAAAGCCTCGATTGATTTCATGTCTTCTCGACTTGAGTAATTGTTGCGCTACAATCCCGGATTGCAAACTCGTCGCCACCAGGAGCAGACGGTACAGTGACCAGGACCAGACCTTCATCAGGTCAGAGGTCCAAAGGCTACTGAGGGAAGGAGTCATTGAAGCCAGCAACAGACCCTGGAGAGCTCAAGTAGTGGTGGTAAAGACCGGGGAGAAGCATAGGATGGTCATCGACTACAGTCAGACCATCAGCAGCTGGACGTGTACCCTCTCCCCCACATATCCGACCTGGTAAACAGGATCGCGCATTACAAGGTCTTCTCCACGGTGAATCTTAGGTCCGCCTACCACCAGCTCCCCATCCGCACTAGTGACCGCAAATACACTGCCTTCGAGGCAGATGGGTGGCTCTATCACTTCTTAAGGGTTCCCTTCGGTGTCTCCAATGGGGTCTCGGTCTTCCAGCGCAAGATGGACCGAATGGTTGACAGTACGGTTTACGGGTAACATTCCCGTATCTCGATAATGTCACCATCTGCGGCCACGACCAGCAGGCCCACGACACCAACCTCGCAAAATTCCTCCAGATTGCAAAGATCCTTAACCTTACATACAACAAGGATAAATGCGTGTTTAGCACCGACTGCCGAGCCATCCTCGGCTACGTAGTGCGAAATGGAGTTATAGGCTCCGACCCTGAGCGCATGCGCCCCCTTATGGAGTTCCCCCTCCCTCACTGCTCCAAGGCCCTGAAGCGCTGCCTAGGGTTTTTCAGTTACTACGCCCAGTGGGTCCCCAACTATGCGGACAAGGCCCGTCCCATGATCCAATCCACAGCTTTTCCCCTGTCGATAGAAGCCTGCCAGGCCTTCAGCTGCATCAAAACGGACAATGCAAAGGTCACGATGCGCGCCATCGACAAGTCCCTCCCCTTCCAGGTCAAGAGCGACACGTCTGACGTAGCTCTGGCGGCCACCCTCAACCAAGCGGGCAGGCCCGTGGCCTTCTTCTCACGTACCCTCCATGCTTCCGAAATCCGCCACTCCTCAGTCGAAAAGGAGGCCCAGGCCATAGTAGAAGCTGTGCGACATTGGAGGCATTACCTGGCCGGCAGGAGATTCACTCTCCTCACTGACCAATGGTCGGTTGCTTTCATGTTCGATAATGCACAGCGGGGCAAGATAAAAAACGATAAGATCTTGCGGTGGAGGATCGAACTCTCCACCTACAACTACGAGATCTTGTATCGTCCAGGGAAGTTAAACGAGCCTCCTGACACCCTGTCCCACGGCACATGTGCCATCGCACAAGTGGACCGCCTCTGAGCCCTCCACGAGGACCTCTGTCACCCGGGGGTCACTCGCTTTTTCCATTTTATCAAGACCCGCAACCTGCCCTACTCCATCGAGGAGGTCAGGACAGCCACCAGGGACTGCCAAATCTGCGCGTAGTGCAAACTGCACTTCTACCGGCCAGAGAAAGAGCACCTGATAAAGGCTTCCCGTCCCTTTGAATGCCTCAGCATGGACTTCAAAGGCTCCCTCCCCTCCACTGACTGCAACACGTACTTCCTGAACGTGATTGATGAGTACTCCCGGTTCCCATTCGCCATCCCCTGCCCCGACATGACCGCAACCACCGTCATCAAATCCCTCCATAGCATCTTTGCACTGTTCGGGTTCCCAGCCTACATACATAGTGATAGGGGGTTGAGGCACGATCAATTTGGCTGGAGACGAAGTTAAATTCAAACTGAGGCTTTATTAGTCTCTGAAATGTGGCCTCCTACAGCAGCTGATGAAATGGCTGCGAGCTGAAGGCCACGCATATTTATAACCCGGCTCCTGGGCGGAGCTAGCATGCAGGGGCCCAGGTGAACCTGTAGTGCAGGTTCTACCGTACAACCCTTAATATAGGAACACAGTGGTTTACCACATTCACCCCCTGTTAAAATTGAGTCCAGCGGGGGTGATGGAGAACTATATACAATCCGGTGGGCCGGTCAGAGGTTCAGCCGGTCCGGCGCCTTGCTCGTCCTCTGGGATCGACGAAGTGGAGCCAGCGACGTTGGTGCTGTCGTGGTCGAAGTTGACTCCGGGAGCATGCCAAAATCCTCTTCATCAACAGGGGTGGGCAGGGGGAGGACGGAAGGTCCTAGGGAGGTGATGGGGATGGCGGGGGAGGGGAGGGTGACGCCGGGGGCGACGGGGGTTGTGTGGGGGTGGAACCTGCTGGTGCCAGGTCCCTGAGGGAGACGGTATCCTGGCGGCCGTCGGGGAACGCCACGTAGGCGTACTGTGGGTTTGCGTAGAGCAGGTGCACCCTTTCCACCAACAGGTCCGCCTTGTGGAGCCGCACCTGTTTACGGAGAAGCACAGTTCCCGGAGCTGTGAGCCACATTGGGAGTGATACCCTTTATGTGGAGTTCCTGGTGAAGGCAAAAAGACGTTCATGCGGTGTACTGTTAGTAGCAGTGCAAAGTAATGAGCGAATGGAATGTAGTGCATCAGGGAGGACCTCGTGCCAGCGGGAGGCCGGGATTTTTCTGGACCATAGGGCCAGCTGGACGGCCCTCCATACCGTCCCATTCTCCCATTCTACCTGTCCATTTCCCCGGGGATTGTAGCTCGTCGTTCTGCTGGAGGCGATACCCCTGCTGAGCAGGAACTGGCGTAGCTCATCACTCATGAATGAGGATTCCCTGTCACTGTGGAAGTAGGCGGGGAAGCCGAACAGAGTGAAGATAGAATTAAGGGCTTTAATGACGGTGGCAGACTTCATGTCGCGGCATGGGAGGCGAAGGGAAAACGGAGTATTCATCGATCACACTGAGGAAATACGTGTGTCGGTCGGAGGAGGGGAGGGGGCCTTTGAAGTCCGCGCTGAGGCGTTCAAAGGGGCGGGAGGCCTTCACCAGGTGCCCGCGGCCCGGCCGGTAGAAGTGCGGTTTGCACTCCGCACAGACCTGGCAGTCCTTGGTGATCGTCCTTACTTCCTCGACGGAGTAGGGCAAATTTTGTGCCTTAATGAAGTGGTACAACCGAGTGACCCCTGGGTGACAAAGGCTGTCGTGCAGGGTCTGGAGTCGGTCTACCTGTGCACTGGCGCATGTACCTCGGGATAGGGCGTCTTGGGGCTCGTTGAGTTTGCCAGGGCGATACTTAATCTCGTAGTTATAGGTGGAGAGCTCGATTCTCCACCGCAAGATTTTGTCATTTTTGATCTTGCCCCGCTGCATGTTGAACATGAAGGCTACCGACCGTTGGTCAGTGAGGAGAGTGAATCTCCTGCCGGCCAGGTAATGCCTCCAATGTCGCACAGCCTCAACGATAGCCTGGGCCTTCTTTTCGGCGGATGAGTGCCGAATTTCGGAGGCATGGTGGGTGCGGGAAAAGAATGCCACGGGCCTGCCTGCCTGGTTGAGGGTGGCGGCAAGGGCGACGTCCGATGCGTCGCTTTCTACTTGGAAAGGAAGTGTTTTGTCTACAGCGTGCATTCCAGCTTTGGCAATATCAGCTCTGATCCGGGCGAAGGCCTGTTGGGCCTCTGCCGTCACGGGGAAATGAGTGGACTGTATGAGTGGGCGGGCCTTGTCCCCATAGTTTGGAACCCACTGAGCGTAATACGAGAAGAACCCCAGGCAGTGTTTGAGGGCCTTGGGGCAGTGCGGGAGAGGAAGCTCCATGAGGAGGCTCATGCGGTCAGGATCGGGCCCCAGAACCCCTTTCTGGATCACGTAGCCGAGGATGGCTAAGCGGTTTGTACGGAACACACACTTCTCGTTGTTATACGTGAGGTTGAGGAGAGTGGCGGTACGGAGAAATTTAGCGAGGTTGGTGTCATGGTCCTGCTGATCATGGCCACAGATGGTCACATTGTCTAGGTACGGAAACGTGGCCCGCAAGCCGTACCGGTTGACCATTCGGTCCATCTCCCTTTGGAAGACCGAAACCCCATTGGTGACGCCGAAGGGGACCCTAAGGAAGTGATATAGCCGGCCGTCTGCCTCGAAGGCGTTGTTTTATGCCGGTCCGATTTACGGATGGGGAGCTGGTGGTAAGCGGATTTCAGGTCCACCGTTGAGAAGACCCGGTACTGTGCAATCTGGTTAACCATGTCAGTTTTGTGTGGGAGGGGATACGAGTCGAGCTGCGTGTACCTGTTGATGGTCTGGCTGCAGTCCACGACCATTTGATTTTTCTCCCCAGACTTAACCACTACCACTTGAGCTCTCCAGGGGCTGTTGCTGGCCTCGATGACTCCCTCCTGAAGCAACCGCTGGACCTCGGACCTGATGAAGGCCTTATCCTGGGTGCTGTACCGTCTGCTCCTGGTGGCGACGGGTTTGCAATCTAGCGTTAGATTGCAAAGAGGGAAGGAGGATCGACCTTTAGGGTCGCGAGGCCGCACACAGTGAGGGGTGGTAAGGGTCCGCCGAATTTAAGGGTCAGGCTCTGGAGGTTGCACTGAAAATCCAGGCCGAGGATAAGTGCAGCGCAGAGGTTAGGGAGGACGTAGAGGCGATAACCGTGGATCTCTACGCCTTGGACTGTGAGCATGACCGTGCAGTACCCCCGGATCGCTACCCGATGGGATCCGGAGGCCAGGGAGATGCTTTGATTGGTAGGGTGTACCTTAAGGGAGCAGCGCCTTACCGTATTTGGATGTACAAAGCTCTCGGTGCTCCCGGAGTCCAGTAGGCAGGAGGTCACGTGGCCGTTGACTTTCACGCTGGTGGTTGCGTTGGTCAGAGTGTGTGGTCTGGACTGGTCGATTACCATGGATGCGAGTCGTGGTTGATCGTCGGGTAGTGAGGCGGCCACTGCGTCGGGGTCCTGAAACGCCGTTGGTCTCCGTATGCTGCGGGGTGGACACGATGGCGGCGCCCGGAGGTCCTGGGGGTCGCAAAATGGCGGCGCCCATGGAACACACGTTGCGGGGGTGGAGCAAGATGGCGGCGCCCATGAAACGCACGTGTTGTGCGGGGGAGTAGATGGCGGCGCCCATTGCTCGCACATGGCCTGGGGAGGAGGGGAGGATAGCGGCGCTCATTGTCCGTGACCGGGGGGGGGTAGGAGCTGCCGCTGAGCGGGCCTGGTATGGGGGAGAAGATGGCGGCACCCATTGCTTGCACATGGCCTGGGGAGGAGGGGAGGATAGCGGCGCCCATTGTCCGTGTCTGGGGGAGGTGGGAGCTGCCGCTGAGCGGGCCTGGTGCGGGGGAGAAGATGGCAGCGCCCATTGTCCATGACCGGGGGGGTGGGGCGACCGCTGCCGCTGAGCGGGCCTGGCACACCGCCGCGTAGTGGCCCTTCTTCCCGCAGGCCTTACAAAGGGCAGCACGGGCCGGGCAGCGTTGGCGAGGGTGTCTTTGTGGCGCGAAAATAGCATCGAGTCTCCCCAGGAGATCACTGGCTGGCGCGTAGCGCAGGCGTACTGGGTGGGTAGCGCCCCCGCTGGGGCGGCTGCCTGTGGGGCCCATGAAGCGTAGGAGGAGTGGGCCGCGTGGTTGGGGGCGTAGGACTGGACATTGTGCAAGGCGACAGTCATGGAAAGTGCTAGTGTTTTAGTCTCTGCGAGGTCGCGCATGGTCCCTTCTAGGAGCCGCTGCCTGATAACATCGGACCCAATCCCAGTTACAAAAGCGTCCCTCATAAGGAGATCTGAGTGCTCCATAGCTGTGACGTCCTGGCAGTCACAGTCCCAAATTAGTGGGATCAGGGCCCTCCAGAAGCCCTCGATTAACTCACCAGGTAGTTGAGTACGGCTTGTGAGCGCGTGTCTGGTGAAGAGCGTGTTCGTCTTCTGCTCATAACTCTCTTTGAGTCGAGTCATAGCATCAGCGTAATTGGGTGCATCCTGGATCAGCGGGAAGATTTTAGAGTTGAGTCTGGAGTACAAGATTTGAATCTTGTGAGCCTCTGGAACAGGGGTCGGCGCCGCGTTGATATATGCTTCAAAACAAGCTAGCCAGTGCTGAAAGTCCTTTCTGGCATCGCTTGCGTGTGGATCCAGCTGCAGTCGATCTGGTTTAATCTGGAGGTCCATCTTCTGAATCAGAGACTAATAAATTGAGGCACGATCAATTTGGCTGGAGACGAAGTTGAATTCAAACTGAGGCTTTATTAGTCTCTGAAGTGTGGCCTCCTACAACAGCTGACGAAATGGCTGCGAGCTGAAGGCCACGCATATTTATAACCCGGCTCCTGGGCGGAGCTAGCATGCAGGGGCCCAGGTGAACCTGTAGTGCAGGTTCTACCGTACAACCCTTAATATAAGAACACAGTGGTTTACCACAGGGGTCCTCCTTTATGAGCGACGAACTGCGTCAATTCCTGCTCAGCAAGGGCATCGCCTCAAGCAGGACGACCAGTTACAACGCCCGGGGTAACGGACAGGTAGAGAGGGAGAACGGTACGGTCTGGAAGACCGTCCTACTGGCCCTATGGTCCAGGAATCTCCCAGTCTCCCGCTGGCTGGAAGTCCTCCCGCATTCCCTCCACTCCATCCGGTCACTGCTTTGTACCACAACCAACCAGACACCTCACGAATGTCTCCTTGTCTTCCCCAGGAAGTCCTCCTCTGGGACCTCGCTCCCGACCTGGCTGGCAGCTCCTGGCTCATCCTGCTCCGAAAACACGTGCGGGCGCACAAGTCGGACCTGTTGGTCGAAAGGGTCCATCTTCTCCATGCTAACCCCCAGTACGCCTACGTGGCGTACCCCGACGGCCGACAAGATACGGTCTCCCTACGAGACCTGGTGCCCGCCGGAGCCCCACGCACACCCCAGCCACCAGTTCCACCCTCCCCTCCGCCAGGGCACCTTACAGGAGGATCGGTCCTTCCACCGGCCCCCCCACCCACCGATGCACCCCGCCGGCGCTCCCTTCCCAGGTCAACCGTTTTCCCCACCAGCGCCGTCTAGGGGTGTCGAAGCTGCCACAGAGATCGAGGCCATGCTCCCGGAGTCACAGACGCCCGAGCCTCCACCGGAGTCACCACCGAAGCTCCGACAATTACAGAGGTCGACCAGGGCCCCCGATCGACTGATTGCTTCATTTTAAATTGTAAATTTAAAACATAAATTGTACATAGTTACTAGAATTGTAAATAGTTACAAAACGCTGTACGGAGGTATTACGGTACCTCCATAACTAATTCTACCACGTTGCCATGTTTGTAGTATCAGGCCACAACCCCCGCCGGACTCTTTTTTAACAGGGGGTGAATGTGGTAGTCGAGGTATTACGGTACCTGGTAATGTTGGAACACCATTGGTAGAAATTGTATGCTTCCTATTGGTCAAGCTGTATGGTAGCTCCGCCCTGCTCGGCGGGGTATAAGAGCCCTTGCCGCCTCAGCAGCCTTCATTCTGTACCTGAGCTGTTGGGGGAAACATCTAGCTTATTAAAGCTTTCAGTTGAACTACAACCTCGCTTTAGTGGTCATTGATCGTGCATCACTGATCATTCCATCACACGGTACCATCGATACCCTAGGGCAGTGCAGGTTGGGACAGGCACCGGTTGTGCCAAGGGCACGGTGCGGAGGGAAAAGCATCGGAGGAACGGCTGGGAGATGGATTAGGATAGGGAGGGGAACATATGGGCTCAGGGGCTGCAGTGCAGGCCAAGGCCCCTGTGTAACCCATTGTACCTGGTTGAGCACGGGAGTACTCACCATGCTGACAATTTCTGCCCTTTACCCCCTGTAGAAAATGGATGTCGGTGTACAGTCGGATGTGTTTGGCATCTGCCTGGTCACCACTGGCGGATGCACTGAGGCTGCATGAGCAAGAGTTGCTTGGGGAGGATTCTGCAGAACAGGATCCTGTCCCAGGGGAGCAGGAGCCAACTGGTGATGATGGGGAGCTGGCCGCCCACCAGGCCAAAGAGGAAGTGGGAAAGAGGCATTGCTTCAGGCATCATGTATACCAGCAGCGCTTGTAATACGAGGACCTGCCGGACCGGGCGTGCCGCTTGATGCACGATCAATTGCACAAAGGCTAAGGTTGGGTACAACTGTGGCTTTATTGCAGTCAGATGCGTGGCCTCCTGCTGCAGCTGGCGAAATGGCAGCTGAATGAAGGACACGCATATTTATACTCCACCTACTGGGCGGAGCCAGCCGGCAGGGGCTACCGGCGAACCTGTAGTACAGGTCCGACCTTACATCCCCTTATACAGGTGTACAGTGGTTCACCACACCGCTGCTGACTGCTACTCCGGCTGAGCAGAGAGACTGTGCAACAGCTGTGCTGGATCATGTCGCATCTGGAAATGCAGGGGGAATGGGGGAGGACAGCCGCTCCCAGTGGTCACCCTGAACATTTTTACCAGGTGGTCCTTCCACGCGCCGAGCAGGGACCTGCCTGCTATCTCCCAGACCTCTGTGCACAGGTGTATCTGCGCCGTAACGGATACCCTGTATGCCCGAGTGACATAATACATTACCTTCATCATGGTTGCCCGGGCAGCCGAATTCACCACCAACACCACATTATAGGAAGGATGTGATTTCACTGGAGGGGGTGCAGAGGCAATTCACCAGGATGTTCTCTGGGATGGAACATTTAAGTTACGAAGAGAGGTTGGATAGGTTTGGGTTGTTTTCGCTAGACTGAGGGGCGACCTGATCGAGGTGAAAATGATTATGAGAGGCATGGATAGGGTGGATAGAGAGCAGCTATTCCTCTTAGTTGAAGGGTCAGTCACGAGGTGATACACGTTCAAGGTGGGTGGCAGGAGGTTTAGGGGGAATTTGAGGGTGAAGACAGTCGGGAATGCACTGCCTGGGAAAGTGCTAGAGGCGGATTCCCTCACATCCTTTAAAAAGTATCTGGATGAGCTCTTTGCACGTCATAACATTCAAGGCTATGGACTAACTGCTGGCAATGGGATTAGGTCGGTAGGTCAGGAGTCTTTCATGCGCCGGTACAGGCTCGATGGGCCAAAGGGCCTCTTCTGCACTGTATTATTCTGTGATTGTGTGGTGCCCCATATCCAGGGGGTGATCAATAGGATGCGTGAATCCCTACGGGCACCGGCGCATAAGGTGGTGTCCTTCACCAATGGCTAGGGAAATTGCAAATGCACTCGTGATAATTTACCAAAATTCACTAGACTCTGGGGTGGTCCCGGCGGATTGGAAATTAGCAAACGGGACACCACTGTTTAAAAGACGAGGCAGGCGGAAAGCGGGTTAGCTTAACTTTGATTGGAGGGAAGATGCTGGAATCTATCATCAAGGAAGAAATAGCAAGGTATCAGGATGGAAATTGTCCCATTGGACAGACGCAGCATGGGTTCATAAAGGGTAGGTCGTGCCTAACTAATTTAGTGGAATTTTTTGAGGATATTACCAGTGCGATAGATAACAGGGAGCCAATGGATTGGTATATCTGGATTTCCAGAACGTTTTTGACAAGGTGCCACACAAAAGGTTGCTGCATAAGATAAAGATGCATGGCGTTAAGGGTAAAGTAATAGCATGGATAGAGGATTGGTTAATTAATAGAAAGCAAAGAGTGGGGATTAATGTGTGTTTCTCTGGTTGGCAATCAGTAGCTAGTGGTGTCCCTCAGGGATCAGTGTTGGGCCCACAATTGTTCATAATTTACACCGATGATTTGGAGTTGGGATCAAGTGCAATGTGTCCAAGTCTGCAGACAACACTAAGATGAGTGGCAAAGGAAAAAGTGCAGAGGATACTGGAAGTCTGCAGAGAGATTTGGATAGTTTAAGTGAATGGGCTAGGGTCTGGCAGATGGAATACAATGTTGACAAATGTGAGGTTATCCATTTTGGTAGGAATAACAGCAAAATAGATTATTATTTACATGACAAAATATTAAAACATGCTGCTGTGCAGAGGGACCTGGGTGTGCTAGTGCATGAGTCACAAAAAGTTGGTTGACAGGTGTAACAGGTGATTAAGAAGGCGAATGGAGTTTTGTCCAACATTGAGAAAGGATGTACTGACGCTGGAGGGTGTGCAGAGGAGATTCACTAGGTTAATCCCAGAGTTGAGGGGGTTGGATTCTGAGGAGAGGTTAAGTAGACTGGGACTGTACTCATTGGAATTTAGAAGGATGCAGGGGAATCTTATAGAAACATGTACAATTATGAAGGGAATAGATAGGATTGATGCGGGGAGGTTGTTTCCACTGGTGGGTGAAAGCAGAACTAGGGGGCATAGCCTCAAAATAAGGGGAAGTAGATTTAGGACTGAGTTTAGGAGGAACTTCTTCACCCAAAGGGTTGTGAATCTATGGAATTATTTGCCCAGTGAAGCAGTTGAGGCTCCTTCATTAAATGTTTTCAAGATAAAGATCGATAGTTTTTTGAAGAATAAAGGAATTAAGGGTTATGGTGTTCAGGTGAGAAAATGGAGCTGAGCCCACAAAAGATCAGCATGATCTCATTGAATGGCGGAGCAGGCTCGAAGGGCCAGATGGCCTACTCCTGCTCCTAGTTCTTATGTTCTTATAATCGTAAGGGAGTCTGCTCTCTCAATGTGCAGTTGGTGTGCGAGCACCACATCGTGCACGTCCGCGCCCATTATCAGGGCAGCGGGCACGACGCCTTTGTCATGGCATACTCGACGGTACCCAACACCTTCGAGGCGCTCCCCCCAGGTGAGGGGCAGCACGGTAACACAGTGGTTAGGTGGTTAGCACAGTTGCTTCACAGCTCCAGAGTCCTAGTTCGAATCCCGGTTTGGGTCACTGCCTGTGGAGTCTGCATGTTCTCCCCGTGTCTACGTAGGTTTCCTCCAGGTGCTCCGGTTTCCTTCTACAGTCCAAAGATGTGCAGGTTAGGTGGATTGGCCATGCTAAATTGACCCTTCGTGTCCAAAGAAAAAATGTTAGGTAGGGTTACTGGGTTACGGGGATAAGTTGGAAGGGTGGGCTTAAATGGGGTGCTCTTTCCAAGGGCCGGTGCAGACGCGATGGGCCGAATGGCCTCTTACTGCACTGTAAATTTTATGATTCTGGTCGACAGGGGTAATCCGCTGTGTACGTGGTGATTACCGATGAGGGGGCATGGCCTCTGGCAGCTCAACGATCCCTTTTCTCCCCCCCCCCGCCCACTCCCCACATCCACTCCTCCCACCCCAGAACCCCTACCCTCCTCCAAGGCCTCCACCAGCTGCACCACAGGGTGTTGGCCCTGGGCCGGCAGTATCAGCGGGTCACGTCCATGGGGAAGAGGATGATGAGGACCCGCTCTGCAATGAACTCTCGCGCTCCACAATGCCTGACTCCCGCCCTGGTGTCATGTACCACTGTCCGCCGAGGAGATTCCTGCATATGTGTAGGCCATTCCATCACATGGGCCCATGGTCCTTCAAGGGGGGGAGGTGGTGGGGATCTGTCGCACACCTGGTAAGCTCTGCCATACAGCGCCCCGCATCTCTGGCTGGCCCAAGCCCTTGCTTCCTCCAATGGTAGCCACTGGGGATACCTCTTGGGGGCCCTGGCCCATGCCATCCTCCAGCACCCGCACGCCACATCGCTCCCCGTCCACCCTCGGCGTCCAGCCCATTCTTCATACCCTGCCAAAAGAAGGCTGAGCTAGGTCGATGAACATGTTTATTAGTGACTGTGGTTTTTACAATAATTGTGCCCTAGCGCCTATCGCTATCTTTTGTGCCAACTTAACTGGTGTCTTAACTTACTAACCTTACATGTCCTAATGCTGCTCCTAGGTGCTCCCTAGGTGGTACACCAGACGTGGAGATGGCCTGCTGCGAATCCCGCCTGTGACCTTTGGCGGACGTCCTCTGGTGTGACCAAGCCCGAATAGGTTCAGCAGTCTTCCGGCCGGGTCTCATGCCACCTTGTTCTGCCCACTGCCCATCGGATGCGTAGGGACAGGTAGAGATTCAGAGGTGCTGCAGTGTTCAGGCACCCACCCCTGCATGTGTCACCGACACAGGCCCCATCACCTCCACCTCCCTATGGGGTGCCCGATGGCCCTCGGGCTACTCCTTGGGATGGGAGTGCAGCCGGAGTGAGCTCCGAGGCTCCGCCCTTGCCTGACACTGCCAGACCTGGAGGCCCGCTTTCCTCTTGACCTCCAAGCCCGAGACAATGGAGCACTGGGACTGTGCCATATCCCTTTGGGACTTTGCCATGTCACTCAGCGAACATGCCAGGCCCATCTGGAACTGGGTCAGGTCAGCTAGCGCCAGGCCAATGCTGTTGACGCCCGCAGCCATGACCCGTTGTGACTGGGCCGCAGGAATATCCATGTGGCCCAGGTACATGGCTGCCTCTGACATGCCCTGTCCTGTGTCTCAGCCTCCGCCTTGAACATCCTGACATTGCGCCCCAGGTCTTGGACATACTGACCCATGGTCGATACCTTTGCACCCATAGCCTCCACCCCTGCCATCAACCGCACGGTGTTCGCCTGGGTGGCACCCATGGTCGGCGCCTCCAACTGAACCTGCAGGCACTGGAAGGTTGCTGATACCCCCTCATGTGAGTGCGCCTGCATCTCCAACATTGATGGGACCGTCCTTTGCAGAAGCGCTAGATCAGTCTGGACAGCAGCTAGTCCCTGGGGTCGGGCTGCCCTCTGACCGTCCGCCCCATGGAGGGGTTCCTACCTCCACCTGATGTACTGCTGTATGTGTGTGGTCCGCACCAGTGACCCAGGAGTCTCTTCACCAAATCGCCCAACCGAGGTGAGTGTCTTTGGGATGGTGGAAGGTGTGGGTGACAGCAGTGACAAGAAGTCAGTGTCATCCCAGGGTGTGGCGGGGTTGTGGCTGGGATTGTAGCACCCTCGACGGTCCCGCCTCTTCACCAGGTGAGTCACGGGATTGTGACATGCCCTGCATTTCTCCGGGAACACCCCTCATTCAATCCCGGTGTCAGCACTTAGTCTGTCAAACGGAGAATCCAATCCATTATTTCACTGGAGGTGGTTCAGAGAAGATTGAGTAGGATGATCCCCGCTATGGAGAGATTGCCTTATGAGCAAAGGTTATGAGCAAAGTGGAACATGTAGGATTCTTAAGGGGCTTGACAGGGTAAATGCTGAGAGGATGTTTCCCTCATAGGAGAGTGTAGGACCGAATAGCATAGTCTCAGATTAAAGCAGTGTCAATTTAAGACTGAGCTGAGGAGGGGTGTCTTCTCTCAGAGGGTTGTGAGCCTTTGGAACTCCTTGCCACAGAAAGCTGTGCGGCCAAAATTCATGTGTATACTTGCAGCTGAGAGAGATAGATTCTTGATCAGTAAGAGAATTGAGGGTTTTGGGGAAAGGGCAGGAAAGTGGACATGAGCAATATCAACCATGAACCGAATGAATGAAGGAGCAGCTGCGTGGGGCTGAATGGCCTGCTCCTGTTCCTATCCCTTATCGTCTTATAGGATATAGTATGACCGCATGAGGTAATAAACAGGTCAGCATGTCCTGTACATACACTTGGTGCCAATTTTCCTTTCTAGTAAGTTGATTAACACTCTTTCTATGCTACACGTGTAATGGCATGTTCCATGAAACCCATGGTTTTGTTGTCCGATAGAGAGGGCCAGAGATACCAATAGCCGAAAAGCATACTGGCCAGGGTCTCACATCTGAATCTGACAAAGAGAATGTTAGCTGCTCCGCCGAGTCCACAACAAGATAGAGCAGCATTAATGCTAGCAATGTACAGAACGGCAGGACCGCAGAACCAGTATGCAAATTAATTGGGTCGCGTGGGTGAACCATTTGGTTAAAGTGGGTCGCCTGGAAAAAAGTTTGAAAACCACTGATCTAAGTGAAAGTTTAATAGTCATAGTTGAACTTTTAACTTTTTTAAATTCATTAGTTTGTTTGTAATGGAGTTCTTGAAATAAAGAAACAGTCAGCATAAATTAGTGCTGAGATTATTAGAATTCAGATGACAACCAAAACTTCTGATCATTTGTGGCCTTAGCAAATCCCACAATTTCGGATTCTGAACTTTATAGAAATTTGCAAGATCAAGGTGATAACTGATTTGATTTTGTGGATAAATTTGGTTTTATTTTAAGCAACGGTAGCCAGCTTACCAGCTATGTTTTTTTCAGTTTAGTTTGATTTCTTTATAAGGCTGTGAAAGGAACTATGAACGTATGTGTCCTTTTCAGGAGCTAATTCGAAACAAAGCAAGAAATAATAAAAATTGTGCTCTGCTGGAGGAAGCATATGCCATAGTGTCCGCTCTTCCCAAGCGTGCTGACAACAACCTACATGTTTCAATGATTGAAAACTATCCGGGTACTTTGGAATCTCTTGGTGACCCCATCAGACAGGTATTTGTCTAAGTATCTTTCCGTTACTTAACTGAATAAAACCATGTACCTATATCATGCAGCATCAACATGAATGCAACCTTGATTGCAACCTTTGAGCAATTGTATGTATGTGAGTAACACTGATGACAATATTTATTGCTCAACCTTGATTGTCTAAAGGAACAGGCTCAAGAGATTGAATGGCCTTCTGCTTTTCCTATACTCTGAGGGCATTAAGAATCAATCTACATATTGTGCAACTGGAGTCACATGTAAATTAGTCCATGCAGGAGTGATAACTACTTCCCCGAAGGATGTTAGTAACTCTGTTCTGTTTTTACTAAAGTCTAGCAGAGTTCATGATGCTTTTCCAGCCCATAAATTACCAAATATTTTGAATTCAGTTTCGTAGTTTGTCATCATGGGTTCTGATCTTTCGACCACTGGGTTGTTAGTCCATAACCACGAGGATACTTTAGTCAAATTTATATGTTTGGGCAATGAAGATGTCACATTGGTAATTACCTTCTTGTATTTATGTTGATAATATAATTTTGTAATTTAATTTTGCATTAACTGAAGTAAATATAAATTTATGGTGGTCAGAAAAAAGGACTGTTTTTAATTTTGTTCTCTTAGTAGAAGCTGTTCTAATATTCCTTTAAGGGAATGACATCACGAGAACAGAAATGTGTCATATGATTTGGTCTTAATTTCACTTTTGCTTTGCGCAGACAGGTGCTTCATACCGATGTTCCATGTGCCTAGTCTTAATAAATGAACCCGCAACGTGATTAACCAATCCCTTACGAGTGATTTGTGCCTTGAGTCTTGGACAGTGATTAAGCCCAAGGTATTATGTCATTATAATAATTCAACGTGATCAGTGCTGGTGAGAGAGGTGGAGCAAGATTAAGTGCAGGTACAGCATAGTGAACAGCCTTACATCATGCTACATAGCATGAGACAACTCGCAACGTTTTAGTCAGACCACCCCACAAAGTCAGCATCGGAGAGTGTTGAAACCACAGCATGCTGATGCAAAAGAAAGCTTTGGAGGCATAGCACTGGGCTAGTGCTCAAATAAAGAGCTGCTAAGCAGAGGGACCCCACGTGGTGAGATGCAGCACATGTTGAATCCCAAATTTCTTTCCTCTGTCAGTCTGGCCTCAATAAAAGTCGAGATGGATTTGCAAGTAAAAAGAAGGTATTTTATTCAGCTTGCAAGCTACCTAGTCCACAGTGATACAGATAACATGTTGCTGTCTGCAGCCCCGGGAACTAAGTGTAGGTCCCAGACAAAGAGATCAGTACTCATACATTCAAATGGCATCAAGTTTCACATACTCGACACCCATAAGTCATCCTATGTCCCTCCTGACTTGTTTGATCTATTCTGATTGGCTCACTTCCAATCCCTTTCTCCGGCCCCTATCAGTGCAGCATCACTCTCATAGACACACCTCTTCCTGCTCTTTCCATGCGGTCTAAAATCCTTTGTCTCTACCTGCCAGAATCAAAGTGGCTTATTTCTACATTACATTAACTAATATCTCTAAAGTAACTATTTTATATCACATTCGTCATTCCCTCCTTTTATCATTCCATGATAACCGAACTATCCAATCCATAGCTACGGTTCCTCATCTAAAAAGATCCGTCGCTGCATTTCCAATTCCTGTCTTAGCCCCCCTTCATCTGCTTCACCCTCATGGATTTTAACAGTTAAATTTTTTGGGGCGGTGATCTGATCCAGTGCACCCCGCATTCTACCCATCACACATTTAAGGATGGCCAGGCCCACAAAGATGCAGCCGATAGCTACCACTAGATACATGGCCATATTTATCAACCAGTCCTTCCATCCTCCAAATCCCCAGTTACCCCAAGAGCCAGGATCCTGCATCCCGTCCAAGTGATCCCGTATGCGATCCATAAATTTAGTGATGTTAGCGGTCAAGTCCTGAACTCCCATGATACACTTGCCCTGTACTATGGAGCATACCCCACCCTCACGGGCCAGAAGATAGTCAAGAGCATACCGGTTCTGCATTGCAAACAACCGTAGCTGAGACAATTCCTTGGTTATTGCCCCAGGGGCTCCCAAGGTTTACTACCCGGGTTTTCCTCAGTTTGGCCTTTAACTAACTTAAGTGTATCTCCCGGTAACCTACGTTCTAGCTGTACTTCCCTTCTCATACGCCCCATCCTCTCTCTAGTCCCTTTCACTTCCTCATAGCCTCTTCCTACGCTCTTCTGACAGCCTGATATTACCTTTATTGCACCACTCTTAACACATCCAAAATCGAATTTACATGTATTCCAAAAACAAGGCAATATCCATATAATGTTCCCTTCCCATCGCCGGGACCGGTGCAACTGCTTCATGACTCCTGCATTCTCCTTAACTTTGATGACCTTCCATGAGTCGATACCATGTCCTCGTATATGGGGGCAGCGAAGAACATCACCTTTGCAGAGGTGATGTAACCTTGTAGATTGGTTGGGGCTACACAGATACATAATATTCCCCTTTTCCATGTCCATCGCCAATAACACGCCAAGCGAAGTGAGGCCAAATATCAGACAGACGATGCGTAGCCACTCCATCATGCTCCACACCTGTAAAATAGCACTGGAGAAGGGAGGCAGGTTAGTATCCAACCTTTTACAGTAGTGGAGATGGACTCAATTTACAGTGATGTAGGTGGACCCAAGCACTTCGCCCCTCCACTTTAACTGCTGTGGGGGTGGTAAGGAGAACTTCTTTCTATGTTCTTACCGAAGTTCCAGAAGCGGCAACGGCAATCTCAGCCCTGTCGGGCCTCCAAAATCCTCCTTTTAAACATTTGGGGCCTTGTAACAAAATTGGGCCAACTTTCCAACAGACTAGTCAGACAGCAGCCTGATATAATCATACTCACGGAATCATAATTCACAGACCATTCAGTACCACCGTCATCCCTGGGTCTGCCCTGTTATAGTCCCACTATGTGGAGCTGTCGGCGTTGGACTGGGGTGGGCACAGTAAGAAGTCTTACAACACCAGGTTAAAGTCCAATAGGTTTGTAAAAAAAAAAATAAGGGCAGCACGGTAGCATTGTGGATAGCACAATTGCTTCACAGATCCATGGTCCCAGGTTCGATTCCAGCTTGGGTCATTGTCTGTGCGGAGTCTGCACGTCCTCCCCGTGTCTGCGTGGGTTTCCTCCGGGTGCTCCGGTTTCCTCCCACAGTCCAAAGATGTGCGGGTTAGGTGAATTGGCCAATGATAAATTGCCCTTAATGTCCAAATTGCCCTTGGTGTTGGGTGGAGGTGTTGAGTTTGGGTCGGGTGCTCTTTCCAAGAGCTGGTGCAGACTCAAAGGGCCGAATGGCCTCCTTCTGCACTGTAAATTCAATGATAATCTATGATTAATCTAGGACAAAGGTTCGGCACAACATCGTGGGCCGAAGGGCCTGTTCTGTGCTGTATTTTCTATGTTCTATGTTCTAACTTGGAAGGGCCCGTCCCATCGCGGCTCCGACCCCTTCCTAGTCCAATTTTTGACCATGACATAACTACCGGGCTGGACTGAAAGTGAGCTAGGTACTGGGGGCAATGGCTGGTGAGCCGCGCGGACCTGGCCATGGAGTACCTTGAGCACTTGCGTGAGGGCTAGAACATAGGTGGTCATTTCTTCAGTCATCTGATGAAACTGAACGAGTCTGGGAACCTGCAGGCTCCAGGGAGTTCTAAGAGGCCTGCCATAAAGAATCTCGGCGGGAGAAAGCCGGGCCGGTCCCGCAGGTGTAACCCACAGCTGGAAGAGGGCAACGGGGAGCAACTTAAGCCATGTCAGTCCCGTGTCTGCTCTTAATTTAGCCAATTTAGTTTTGAGGGTCTGATTGTGTCTCTCAACCAACCCGGCCGCCTGCGGTCTGTAAGCACAGTGTAACTGCTGGCGTATGCCCAACTGGGAGCAAAACTCCTTGTTAATTTGTCCAATAAAATGAGGCCCATTATCAGACTTAACTGAGCTGGTATACCGTACCGGGGAATGATTTCCCTCATCAAGACTTTAACCACAGTAGCAGCTTTATTATCGATAGTCGGATACGCCTCGCCCCATCTGCTGAACACATCCACAATGACCAAAACATATTTATAACATTGACACCTTTCCAACTCAATGTAATCCATTTGGAGCGTCTCAAAGGGACCACTGGGCAACGGGGTTTGCCCCTTCCCACAAGGGATACCTTTTCCGGTGTTATATTGCTGACAAATCAAACACCGATTACTGATACTTTGGGCCAACCCCTGCATTTTAGGGTGCCACCAAGTGTCCAGCAACAAATCACTAGTCCCTCGAGCCCCACAATGAGTTGCAAAGTGTACACATTCAATGACCCATAAAGCCAGCACATCAGACATACAAGTCTGATGTGCAGGCGTGGTCCATAAAGAGGAAACAGAATCATATGTACAACCTAACCGTTTCCACATTTGTTAATCACTCTCAGGAGCGTCCTCCTGTAACCTTATGACGTCTTGGATGGTTGGCATTGACTTGTCAGAAGCAGACATATTTATAGTAGATCGTTTAGTCTGACTTAACATCTTCGGCACCATCACTTGCTGAATTTGCGTGGCTGTTCGCGCTGCACAATCTGCTCGTTCATTACCAACGTCAACTGGGGTTGTACCATTCGTGTGGGCAGTGCATTTAATAACGGAAATCTGCGCGGGCATAAGGAGGGCCTGCAGTAGGTCATTAACTAAACCCCGGTGGGATATTTGACCACACATAATCATGTCAGGTTGTTCTGACGAAATGTCACTCAAATCGCCCCTTATTGTGGTAGTTTCCTGAATCAAGGCTAAACAGTCGTGGCCAGGTGCGTCTTCATGGACGGGGACCACTAAGAAAACAGGCTGGATTGATAGTGGTACAGTATTTAAATGTCAGACGTGGATTGTTCAAAAGGTATATCTCATACCTATTCTGACGAGCTGCGGTATGATGCTGAGTCTGCAGTTGCCTCAGTAGTGCGATGACCGAGTGGGAGCTATACACCGTAATCCTGTTGGAGGGTGAGAGCACGTAACGGCTATGCGATGGCATTGATTGAACGTAAATCCTGTACTAATCGGTACTGGTCTGGTTTGGCTGGTTTAGGCACAGCAAGTATGGGGGTGTTACATTCTGATTGGCAAGGGACCAAAATACCCTGTTTCAACAGCTCTTTAATTAATTTATCTATTGATGGAGCAGCTTGAGATTTCAGGGGGTATTGTCGAATGGAAGGTAGCTTTACATGATCCTTAATCATCACCTTAATAGGTGTAACATTTGTCTTTCCCACTTGTGATGGGTATTCCGCCCAGACCTGTGGATTGACATATTCCAACACATCATGTCCCCTGTGATGCTGCAGTCGAGTGTTAATCGTTTCAGGGACCTCAAAATATTTTATGGTAGTGCCGTCCAGCATGACTTGAAGTGCGTAGTCTGTTGGATCCGAATGATCCACTGCCCTCCTGACCATTCGCCCCATATCCCTGGCATGGTACTGGTCATGGACCTGACGTGTAATATGAGGGCTTACCGAAGCTGACTGTAGCCATAAATGTGGTGATATTGTAACAAAATCGGCTGTACCTTCTTTTCCCGTGACTGTGGCTGTAACCTTGACTGGCCATTCGGTCTCAAGTAATGGCCGGTATTTGTCCTCCAACTCCCTGTTTCGTCCAGTTCTGTCATAGGCCAGGGTAACGTGATGCAGTGACTGTTCAACGTCTAAAGTCCACCACTGGGGGGGTGATAGAAATATAGCACTGTTGTCTCATCCTCCATGATGTAACCGTTACCCCCTCATCTCCGCATTCTAGCTGTAGCTGGAAGATACACAGTAAATCTCGGGCCAACAAGTTACAGTCCAATCCAGTAGTCACTACAACCTGATGCTCTGCAGACTTATTCTCGTAAGTGACTGTCACAGGTTCAGAAATAGGATACTTACACACCTGTCCTTGGAACCCTGACAATTGCTGCGTGTGGTCGGATAATGGTAATTTAAGTGCTGATTGCACAGAAGACATGGCTGCCCCGTCCTCTTCTTCCAGTAGACCAATGGCCCCTCAGAGGGGGCTGCGGTTGTAGAGCTGTTGATTCGTTCGGTGGGCCATAAAAAGGGGGTGAGAGTCCCTTTGGGTGGGTTTGGTATCCTCCTCTTCGCTGATCCACCCACCCAAAGTCACTATATTGGGGCTCCTGCTGGTAAACTACCATTTCTGCCGCTTGTTGGGGTCGCAGATCATCCTTTTTCATTACATACTCAGTCTTAACCTTTGTAACTGAGCCTCCTTCTTGGCCTACACCCTCCTTCCAGTAAAATCTGACTGCCCTTGCCATCTGGGAAGGGTCGTTCTCTGTCCAATGTTATTACATTTCACAGCAGTAACCACAGAAGGTGGTAGGCAATGCATTAACATAGCACAGTATTGAGGGGAATTCTGACCATTTTGATACAGCAAATCACCTGACTGCCCCCGGTAGATTTCATTAAAACGCTCCAGAAATTCCTCTGGCTCTTCAGTCTTCTTAGGTTTTAGGTCTAAGATAACAGAAAGATTTATGGGCCTTTGAAATGTGCTATTCAACGCATTCAAGATCTGTGTCCTTCTATCGTCGTCTAACGCATAGGCCTGCTGGAGTGCGGTATGACTAGCATAATTCAGGTGGTTAAGATAATTGCGGTACTCTGCTGGGGTTAAAATCTGCTGGACTAGGGCCCAGAGGTCCCTTGAATCAGCTTGATAAATTGAGATGGTAGTTCTCAAGGAATCCACAAAGGCAGCAGGAGATTTTTTTCTATCTGGGATTGTAGCCATAATAGCCATCATCTCACTGGGTGTCCATGGGAAGTAAACGTCTATCGTGGGGTTCGCTCCCGCAGTCACTGGGTCGGGGTTTCGCATCTTCCTAATCGGTAACTGTCTCCGAATGTCACCAGGGGGCACTCTAGCTATTTCCCCTGGTTGTTCCAAGACTTCAACGTCTCTCCCTGTCACTAGGGGGAGTTCTTTCTCTTCAAAATAAGTTGTTTCAGCTTCCTTTGTTCCCGAATCTTGTGGTTTCTCCTTAGTTTGGGGAGACTTAGGTGATATGCTTCATTGTTTCTGGTGAGCGTCAAGCCCCTCTCTCGCTGTCCAAGATCTTGTCCTAGAGCTAACTGGGCTTGTGGGACAGAGTTCCTTTTGCTCTTCCGGTTGTGAAGTTGGTAAATCAGGACCCACACTATCACTCAAAAGGGCTTGAGTTTCTGGCATATTTGAAATCTGGGGAGCAATGACTGGGTATATATTATTGTACTCTGGTGGTTCTGGAATGAGCGCAGACCATGCTATGGGTGCAGACGGAACTTTTACTGACTTTTCCAAATTATTGAATTTTTCTTCTTCTGTCAATTCAAGGCCAGCCATTGAACTACGTAGCTCATTTCTTGTGTGACCGTGTCCTTCCTCTACTTGCGCTTTTTTTTTAAAACTTAAAAATGTTTGAAAATTCAAATTGAATTACTGCAACTTGCAAGCTTAGCTCTGATCTCAACTCAGAACTAAATTTACAATTTGCTTAACACAAACTTGTACAACATTTACAACTTAATTATTTCTTTATCTTAACAATTTTTCTTTTAACAAGTTTTTTTTCTTTTACATACACATAACTATTAGCAAAATCAACTATCATTTCCAGATTTACACTTTTAAAAATGGTGTCCATGATCTTCTTTAAGTTTCTATTAATCTCCAGATAAAATGAGATAAACCTTATTTCAAGTAAGTAAAACTTAAGATTCTGGCAATTTCAATCAATTGCTTTCGAAAATAATAACTTTTATCAAAGAGGTGGAGAAACCCACTGGTTTCCTTTAATTAATTCAAAACGTAACTTTGCTGGTGTTCACTGACTCAAAGGAAAGGTATCCAATTACACTACAGACTGGTGCTGTTATCTCAAGGCCTGAGTGAGAAGCACTGTCTGTCTTTTACTTTGCCTGCTGCTATTAACCCTTTGAGAGACTTCTGCTTCAACCAATATGCAGCATTCCCCACAATCTCAACTAGTCCTCGGAACTGCGTTTTTCGCCAATACAGTCCAAGGAGACAATTTTAGCTGAATCAACTATATTTTTAACACACACACACATAGAGGTGAACCATTTTCAATTTCAAATGTTGCATCGACCTCCCATAACGTAACCCAACCGAATTAACTCACAAATGAAGTTGAACCATTTATATTTTAAATGTCACATCAACAATACAGCCTACCCCAGCCGAATTAACGCACAAATGAAGTTGAACCATTTATATTTTAAATGTCACATCAACAATACAGCCTACCCCAGCCGAATTAACTCACAAATGAAGTTGAACCATTTATATTTTAAATGTCACATCAACCCAAAACCCTAACCCAAGCCGAAACAACAATATGAAATCCCATCAATTAAATTGCTAATCCCCAGACTGACATGTGATTTCGTCGAGGCGGTCTTTCTGTGCCAACCGCGAGTGACCAGACTAATCAGACGATAAGAAGAGGGGAACAATCAATGCGCGGTCATTTTCCAGTTCTACATTGAGGGCCCTCGTTCCCCATCCTCCTGTTCATAATCAGTCTAATTCTGATTTCGCAGTTGGACCAGGATCGCCCTGAGAAATCCCGGTTTTCGGCACCAAATGTTGAATCCCAAATTTCTTTCCTCTGTCAGTCTGGCCTCAATAAAAGTCGAGATGGATTTGCAAGTAAAAAGAAGTTATTTTATTCAGCTTGCAAGCTACCTAGTCCACAGTGATACAGATAACATGTTGCTGTCTGCAGCCCCGGGAACTAAGTGTAGGTCCCAGACAAAGAGATCAGTACTCATACATTCAAATGGCATCAAGTTTCACATACTCGACACCCATAGGTCATCCTATGTCCCTCCTGACTTGTTTGATCTATTCTGATTGGCTCACTTCCAATCCCTTTCTCCGGCCCCTATCAATGCAGCATCACTCTCATAGACACACCTCTTCCTGCTCTTTCCATGCGCTCTAAAATCCCTTGTCTCTACCTGCCAGAATCAAAGTGGCTTATTTCTACATTACATTAACTAATATCTCTAAAGTAACTATTTTATATCACATTCGTCACACAAAGCCTGCCAGTTCTGTGAGTGGGATAGCATGTTGAGAGGACCAACACAAGGTTAGCTCAGTCGGGAAGGGCGGGTGTCGACCAGGGTGTCGGCCACATCAATAGCGAGCAAGGGAGAATCAAACAAAAAATAACATTGTGAAAGTCAGACCAGAGAAGGTTGCGATTAAAACGGACAACTTCGAGAGTTGCTGAAGAATGAATTGACTGAAAAGCAACAATGCCATTACTCAGTGGTATGTTTCCACAACATCGGCTTTGTTGGCGGAGCTTCAGAAAAGTGGACAAAAACACCTACAGCGATGCTCATCCCAGGTACTACAGAATAAGAAGGGTCAAAGGATTTGTCAAAATATTTCCAAGTTTGAAATTCCCCAGTTTGAATTGGGATGCTGTTTGACCTACTATCTAAATTCAAAATGTTTAAACAGCATAGAGCAATGGTTTCTTGATTCAGGTATGGGAAGGTGGTGAAGTACTGGTATTGTCACTGGACTAGTAATCCAGAGACCCAGATAATGTTGCAGGACACAGAGATAAAAATCTGGAATTAAAAGTCTATTGTTGTAAAAATCCATTTGGTTCACTAATTCCCTTTCGGGAAGGAAATCTGCTGTCCTCACTTGGTCTGGCCAACATGTGACTCCAGATCCACACAGCAATAGGGTTGTCTCTGAAATGGCGTGGCAAGCCACTCAGTTCAAGAAAAATTAGGCAATACTGGCCTTACCTGTGATGCCACATCCCATGAATAAAGGGGAAAAAATTGGGAATGATGGTCTACATAGGCTGAACACATCAGGATTAAAAGAAGAAAAGCTAAAGAATCCCCAAAGGTTGCAGAAAAAAGATAAGTATGAAGTGATCCTCGCAGGTCAACAAAACGTACAGGTCTGAGGCACAACCAATTGTTGACGCATTCACAAGAACACCAAGCAAGTTGTGGACTTCTGCATGCGCCAAGAAAATGCCCAGCTTTACATCAATTCTGCAGGCATGTGGCAGAAAGGCCCATTGGCAGCGACAGTGCATTAGCAAAAATAGTTTCAAAGAGCAGGTCACTGATCCAAACAGACAGTAGATAGCTCATACCTTCAAGCAATAAGAATGACCAGTATTCAGTCAGAAACGTATACATGAGGTGCAACAAACTAGAAAATGATGATGATGTGCACATATGCCATCACAAAATGATGATGATGTACCATATTTTATTATATTATTATTATGTTTTATAAAAAATTTAATTTAGTTGTTAGCCAGATCTTGGTAGAAAGTTAGAGGAATGGCAGGGAAGGGAGTGCAATGTTCCTCCTGCAGGATGTTTGAGGTGAGGGATGCAGTTAGTGTCCCTGCTGATTTTACCTGCAGGAAGTGCTGCCATCTCCAGCTCCTCCAAGACCGAGTTAGGGAACTGGAGCTGGAGTTGGAAGAACTTCGGATCATTCGGGAGGCAGAAGGGGTCATAGATAGCAGCTTCAGGGAATTAGTTACACCAAAGATTGGAGATAGGTGGGTAACTGTAAGAGGGACTGGGAAAAAGCAGTCAGTGCAGGGATCCCCTGCGGTCGTTCCCCTGAGAAACAAGTATACCGCTTTGGATACTTGTGGGGGGGGGGGGGGGGGGGGGGGGACTTACCAGGGGTAAGCCATGGGGTACGGGCCTCTGGCACGGAGTCTGTCCCTGTTGCTCAGAAGGGAAGGGGGGAGAGGAGCAGAGCATTAGTAATTGGGGACTCTATAGTCAGGGGCACAGATAGGAGATTTTGTGGGAGCGTGAGAGACTCACGTTTGGTATGTTGCCTCCCAGGTGCAAGGGTACGTGACGTCTCGGATCGTGTTTTCCGGGTCCTTAGGGGGGAGGGGGAGCAGCCCCAAGTCGTGGTCCACATTGGCACTAACGACATAGGTAGGAAAGGGGACAAGGATGTCAGGCAGGCTTTCAGGGAGCTAGGATGGAAGCTCAGAACTAGAACAAACAGAGTTGTTATCTCTGGGTTGTTGCCCGTGCCACGTGATAGTGAGATGAGGAATAGGGAGAGAGAGCATTTAAACACGTGGCTACAGGGATGGTGCAGGCGGGAGGGATTCAGATTTCTGGATAACTGGGGCTCTTTCTGGGGAAGGTGGGACCTCTACAGACAGGATGGTCTACATCTGAACCTGAGGGGCACAAATATCCTGGGGGGGAGATTTGTTAATGCTCTTTGGGGGGTTTAAACTAATGCAGCAGGGGCATGGGAACCTGGATTGTAGTTTTAGGGTAAGGGAGAATGAGAGTATAGAGGTCAGGAGCACAGATTTGACGTCGCAGGAGGGGGCCAGTGTTCAGGTAGGTGGTTTGAAGTGAGTCTACTTCAATGCCAGGAGTATACGAAACAAGGTAGGGGAACTGGCAGCATGGGTTGGTACCTGGGACTTCGATGTTGTGGCCATTTCGGAGACATGGATAGAGCAGGGACAGGAATGGATGTTGCAGGTTCCGGGGTTTAGGTGTTTTAGTAAGCTCAGAGAAGGAGGCAAAAGAGGGGGAGGTGTGGCGCTGCTAGTCAAGAGCAGTATTACGGTGGCGGAGAGAATGCTAGATGGGGACTCTTCTTCCGAGGTAGTATGGGCTGAAGTTAGAAACAGGAAAGGAGAGGTCACCCTGTTGGGAGTTTTTTATAGGCCTCCTAATAGTTCTAGGGATGTAGAGGAAAGGATGGCGAAGATGATTCTGGATAAGAGCGAAAGTAACAGGGTAGTTATTATGGGAGACTTTAACTTTCCAAATATTGACTGGAAAAGATATAGTTCGAGTACAATAGATGGGTCGTTTTTTGTACAGTGTGTGCAGGAGGGTTTCCTGAAACAATATGTTGACAGGCCAACAAGAGGCGAGGCCACGTTGGATTTGGTTTTGGGTAATGAACCAGGCCAGGTGCTGGTTTGGAGGTAGGAGAGCACTTTGGGGACAGTGACCACAATTCGGTGATGTTTACGTTAATGATGGAAAGGGATAAGTATACACCGCAGGGCAAGAGTTATAGCTGGGGGAAGGGCAATTATGATGCCATTAGACGTGACTTGGGGGGGGATAAGGTGGAGAAGTAGGCTGCAAGTGTTGGGCACACTGGATAAGTGGGGCTTGTTCAAGGTTCAGCTACTGCGTGTTCTTGATAAGTATGTACCGGTCAGGCAGGGAGGAAGGCGTCGAGCGAGGGAACCGTGGTTTACCAAGGAAGTGGAATCTCTTGTTAAGAGGAAGAAGGAGGCCTATGTGAAGATGAGGTGTGAAGTTTCAGTTGGGGCGATGGATAGTTACAAGGTAGCGAGGAAGGATCTAAAGAGAGAGCTAAGACGAGCATGGAGTGGACATGAGAAGTATTTGGCAGGAAGGATCAAGGAAAACCCAAAAGCTTTCTATAGGTATGTCAGGAATAAGCGAATGACTAGGGAAAGAGTAGGACCAGTCAAGGACAGGGATGGGAAATTGTGTGTGGAGTCTGAAGAGATAGGCGAAATACTAAATGAATATTTTTCGTCAATATTCACTCAGGAAAAAGATAATGTTGTGGAGGAGAATGCTGAGCCCCAGGCTAATAGAATAGATGGCATTGAGGTACGTAGGGAAGAGGTGTTGGCAATTCTGGACAGGCTTAAAATAGATAAGTCCCCGGGACCTGATGGGATTTAACCTAGGATTCTCTGGGAGGCCAGGGAAGAGATTGCTGGACCTTTGGCTTTGATTTTTATGTCATCATTGGCTACAGGAATAGTGCCAGAGGACTGGAGGACAGCAAATATGGTCCCTTTGTTCAAAAAGGGGAGCAGAGACAACCCCGGCAACTATAGACCGGTGAGCCTCACGTCTGTAGTGGGTAAAGTCTTGGAGGGGATTATAAGAGACAAGATTTATAATCATCTAGATAGGAATAATATGATCAGGGATAGTCAGCATGGCTTTGTGAAGGGTAGGTCATGCCTCACAAACCTTATTGAGTTCTTTGAGAAGGTGACTGAACAGGTAGATGAGGGTAGAGCAGTTGATGTGGTGTATATGGATTTCAGCAAAGCGTTTGATAAGGTTCCCCACGATAGGCTATTGCAGAAAATACGGAGGCTGGGGATTGAGGGTGATTTAGAGATGTGGATCAGAAATTGGCTAGCTGAAAGAAGACAGAGGGTGGTGGTTGATGGGAAATGTTCAGAATGGAGTACAGTCACAAGTGGAGTACCACAAGGATCTGTTCTGGGGCCGTTGCTGTTTGTCATTTTTATCAATGACCTAGAGGAAGGCGCAGAAGGGTGGGTGAGTAAATTTGCAGACAATACTAAAGTCGGTGGTGTTGTCGATAGTGTGGAAGGATGTAGCAGGTTACAGAGGGATATAGATAAGCTGCAGAGCTGGGATGAGAGGTGGCAAATGGAGTTTAATGTAGAGAAGTGTGAGGTGATTCACTTTGGAAGGAATAACAGGAATGTGGAATATTTGGCTAATGGTAAAGTTCTTGAAAGTGTGGATGAGCAGAGGGATCTAGGTGTCCATGTACATAGATCCCTGAAAGTTGCCACCCAGGTTGATAGGGTTGTGAAGAAGGCCTATGGAGTGTTGGCCTTTATTGGTAGAGGGATTGAGTTCCGGAGTCGGGAGGTCATGTTGCAGCTGTACAGAACTCTGGTACGGCCGCATTTGGAGTATTGCGTACAGTTCTGGTCACCGCATTATAGGAAGGACGTGGAGGCTTTGGAGCGGGTGCAGAGGAGATTTACCAGGATGTTGCCTGGTATGGAGGGAAAATCTTATGAGGAAAGGCTGATGGACTTGAGGTTGTTTTCGTTGGAGAGAAGAAGGTTAAGAGGAGACTTAATAGAGGCATACAAAATGATCAGGGGGTTGGATAGGGTGGACAGTGAGAGCCTTCTCCCGCGGATGGAAATGGCTGGCACGAGGGGACATAACTTTAAACTGAGGGGTAATAGATATAGGACAGAGGTCAGAGGTAGGTTCTTTACGCAAAGAGTAGTGTGGCCGTGGAATGCCCTACCTGCTACAGTAGTGAACTCGCCAACATTGAGGGCATTTAAAAGTTTATTGGATAAACATATGGATGATAATGGCATAGTATAGGTTAGATGGCTTTTGTTTCGGTGCAACATCGTGGGCCGAAGGGCCTGTACTGCGCTGTAATGTTCTTCAACGAGACGAAGAGCGGTGAACATATGTTTCACACTGTCATTCTCGTGGGAAAAAAGATATCATCCCACCATACAAGCTGATTGCCAAGATTCAAATTCTTTGTTGCCAACTATTCAAGGGGCGGCACGGTGGCATAGTGGTTAGCATTGCTGCCTCATGATGCCAAGGTCCCAGGTTCAATCCCAGCTCTGGGTCACTATCCATGTGGAGTTTGCGCCATTCTCCCCGTCTTTGCGTGGGTTTCGCCCCCACAACCCAAAGATAATAATAATAATAATCGCTTATTGTCACAAGTAAGCTTCAATGAAGTTATTGCGAAAAGCCCTTAGTCGCCACATTCCGGCGCCTGTTCGGGGAGGCCGGTACGGGAATTGAACCCGAGCTGCTGGCATTGTTCTGCATTGCAAGCCAGCTATTTAGCCCACTGTGCTAAACCAGCCTGCAAGGATGTGGAAGGTAGGTGGATTGGCCACTCTAAATTCCCCCGCAATTGGAAAAAATTAATTGGGTACTCTAAATTTTTTTAAAAAGAAAGATATGGTTGCTTTCCGGAAGGAGTTTGAATCTGCTGGTTGGAACTGGATCAGAATTTCAGGAAAAGGACCAGTCCCATTCAAGTGAGATTACAGTGTGCTGGGGCTTTGGTTTCTTGGATTGTGTTGTTGAATTGGAACAGCTAAGGGGGAATTCATTAAGTGTTATATACATAGATTATTGTAGCTGTGTGGTGTCTTTATGTTTGCAATTGATAAAAAAAATTCTTGCTGTGTTTTTATATATATTATTATTATATGTGTTAACTACATTCTTAGAATAAACCTTGTTTTGATTCATGTGTCAAGGAAGTCTAAAGGATGCGATTGGGAGGTTGCAGTCGGGGAAGGTGGCAGGGCTGGATGGGTTTCCGGTGGCATATTATAACAAATAATGGATAAGCTGGCACCCCTGATGGTGGGGGTGTTTGAAGAGGCGATAGGGAAGTGGGTGTTGCCACAAACATTGAGGCAGGCATCAATTTCCCTGTTGCTAAAAAAAGATAAGGATCCGAAGGAGTGTGGGTCGTATGGGCCCATATCACTTCTGAATGTGGACACAAAAGTATTGGCAAAGGTACTGGTGGGTAGGCTGGAGGAGTACCTCCCGAAGGTGATAGGTGAAGATCAGACAGGGTTCATGAGAGGGAGGCAACTCTTTTCAAACATTAGAAGAGCATTGCACGTGTTGCCACGATTTCTGTTTATTTTTCAATGCCTGCCGATTTTCCTGGCAAAGGCTTTTTTCAGAGAGATTGAGAGAAGGATTACATCATTCATATGGGGAGGGAATGTGGCCAGAGTTAGAAAGGTGCTACGACAGAGGGGATGGCAGGCAGGGGGTTTGGGTCTTCCGAAACTGATGTATTACTACTGGGCGGCGAATGTGGAGAAGGTGCGGAGCTGGGTAAGAGGGGTTGATTCCCAGTGGGTCAGAATGGAGGAGAGGTTGTGCGGGGGACGGGATTGAAAGCACTAGCAACAGCGCCGCTCCCGATAGCCCCGGGGAAGTACTTAGGGAGTCCGATAATAATAGCTTCATTGAGAATTTGGAGGCAGTTTCGCCAACACTTCGGGTTGGGGGCAGGGTCAAGGGAAATGCCGATTCAGGGGAACCACAGATTTGAGCCAGGGAGGTGGGATGGAAATTTTCGGAAATGGGAGGAGAAGGGGATTAAGACACTGAAAGATTTGTTTCTTACGGGTGGGTTTGCAGGATTGAAGGAACTGGAAACGAAGTATGGGCTGGAGCAGGGAGAAATGGTTAGATACATGCAGGTTCGAGATTTTGCCAGAAAAGAGAACTTCCCGGAGGAGCCGGCCTCCACATTGCTGGAGGATGTGCTGACGACAGGGGGACTGGAGAAGGGGGTAGTGTCAGCGGTTAATGGAGTTATTTTGGAAGAGAAGAAGGCACCACTGGAAGGGATCAAAGCAAAGTGGGAGGAAGAGTTGGGAGAGGATATCGAGGAGGGGTTCTGGTGTGAGATGCTCCGGAGAGTGAATGCCTCCACCTTGTGCGCGAGGTTGGGGCTGATACAGCTGAAGGTGGTATACAGAGCACACCTCACGAGGGCGAGGATGAGCAGATTCTTTGAAGGAGTAGAAGATGTGTGTGAACGTTGCGGGGGGGGGGGGGGGGGGTCCCGCTCCCGCTAATCACGTTCATATGTTTTGGTCCTGTCCAAAGCTAGAGGATTACTGGAAGGTGGTTTTTAGGGTAATTTCTAAAGTGGTGCACGTGAAACTGGACCCGGGCCATATTCGGGGTGTCGGATCAGCCAGGGTTGGAAACGGGTGCGGAGGCAGATGTTGTAACCTTCGCCTCATTGATCGCCCAAAGGCGGATCCTGATGGGATGGAGAGCAACCTCTCCACCCTGTGCCCTGGCGTGGCGGGAGGACTTGTTGGAATTCTTGACACTTGAGAAGGTTAAGTTTGAACTGAGGGGAAGGATGGAGGGTTCTACAATTCGTGGGCATTATTCTTCATGCACTTTCAAGAACTGGCTAACATTAGTTGGAGGGGTGAGTTGGAGGTTTGGGGGAAGGGGGGCGGTGTGTGTTAATGGTGACTATGGGTGATTCCTGATTCATTTTTGTCATTTGTTTATGTGAATATGCGGGCTAATGTTTGGGGTTTGGTGGGAGGATGGGATCGTTATTATTGATATGGGGATTGACAAATTTGTTGCTGATTATTGTTTATTGTTGGTGAGTGTAAATTTGGGAGAAAATGTGAAAAAGGAGGTGAATAAAGAAATATTTTTTTAAAAAGGTGTCAAGGAAGTCTGATGAATCACACCTGCAGTGAAGGATTTTGTGCTCATCCTAGCCAAATTCAACATAAAGGCTGTAGGTCAGGTGAACTCCATAATACACTTTGGAGTTTCTAAGCCCTGGCCCGTAACACAGGTCAGGGCATTTCACAGACAAGTCCCAGGAGTATACTACATTTCACACCCGTATTGGCGGATACTGTTTCAATGATGTCCTTTCAGGTTGTCAGCCAGGATCTCTTTCATTCACACATGGACTGCATTACGTGCACTGTATCACAAGTGGGCAGAACGAGCAGGAACATGATCATAGTCTGCACTTATCTGCACTTTTGCATGTAGCATAAAATGAGGATTGATGTTCAACAGTCTAAAAAGCTACATCAACGTGCAGTAGACCAATTTCTACTGTGCAGGCACATGCCCTAATCCAAATAAAATATTAAGGCCTTGCCAACTCCTCAAGAAAAGGATGATCTTTGAAGACGTTTAGGTCTCTTTAATTTCTTGTCACCATACATTCCCAATTTCACTCACAAATCTGCATCGCTAAAGTACTTGCTGAGAAAGGATGTGGCACAAAGACCAGACCACCAATACCTCCTCAAATCACTGAAAAGGTCAATGGTATCAGGTTTACATATTGAACACATTATTCCCCAGTAAGAAGTCTTCCAACACCAGGTTAAAGTCCAACAAGTTTATTTGGAATCACTAGCTTTCGGAGCTTCGCTCCTTCATCAGGTGAGACCTCCCCAATAAGGTGAGCTGCAATGTGACAATGCTTTACTAAGCAGTTAATGAAGAGGATTAGGGCAACTCACCCTTTAGTTTCTTCTGTGAGAAGCATCTTACCATTGTAAGAATGTAAGAAATAGGACCCTCCAGCGCATCAAGCCTGCTCCACCATTTGGTGCAATCGTGGTTGTTCTTCAGCCACAATTCCACATTCCCGCCCATTCACCATACCCTGTGGATCCCTGAGAAACTAAAAATCTGCCTGTCTCAGCCTTAAAGATACTAAACAAGTAAGCATCCACAACCCTCCGGTAGAGAATTACAAAGATTCAGAACTCTTTGAGTGAAAAATGTTCTCCTCTTCTCAGTCTTAAATGATTCGCCCCTTATCCTGAGACTGTCCCCCCCCTGTTCTAGGTTCCTCAGCCAGGTGAAACAACCGCTCGGTGTCTGCCCTAACAAGCCCTTTTAAAATCTTGTCTATTTCCATGAGCTCATTGCTTATTCTTCCAAACTCCAGAGAATCTCTATCATCAGTGTATAATGCCAAAGTTAAGTGCTGACTACATGAAAAAGCATGGCATTGTACTTATGAAAGTAAATTATTAGGACGTGGGGTACCTTGGCACAGCTACATTTATTGCCCATCTCTAGATTTCCTGAGGAGATGATGATGGGCCTTCTTATTGAACTGTTGCTTCCTTGTGGTGCTTCCACAGTGACTTGGGTGGGAAATGTAAGGTTCTTCACCCGGTAACGATGAAGGAACATACAGTGGGCGGGATTCTCCACTCCCGCGACGAAGTGGCCGCGCCGTCGTGAACGCCGTCGAGGTTCACGACGGCGCGAAACGGCCCCGATCCCGACCGATTCAGGCCCTGACAATGGGCCAGGATCGGGGCTGCATCATCTACATGCGCCAGGCCTTGTCGCCCGCGTAAAGGCGGCGCCGCATAGATGACGCGGCCGGCGCCGCATAACGGGCATCATCCGCGCATGCGTGGTTGCCGTCCTCTCTAAGTCCGTTCTGCAGGAAGATGGGGGACAGATCTTGCGGGGCCGCAGAAGGAAGGAGGTCCTCCTTCAGAGAGGACGGCCCGACGATCGGTGGGCACCGATCGCGGGCCACCCCACATTTGAGGTACACCCCGGTGCAGGATCCCCCCTCGCCCCCCCCCCTTCCGCAGGCCACCCCCCCCCCCCCCCAGCGTTCACGCACTGTTCATGGCGGCAGCGACCAGGTGTGGACGGCGCCGGGGGGAACCGGCCGTTTTGGCCTGGCCGCTCGGCCCATCCGGGCCTGAGAATAGCGGGGGTGCCGGAGAATCGCCATTTTGGGTGTCTCCGGCGATTCTCCGGAATCGCGGGAGGGCGTCGGACCAGCGTCCCGGGAAATCTTTGCGGCCCAGGCGATTCTCCCAACCGGCGCGGGAGTGGAGAATCTCGCCCCATATATCTCCAAGTCAGGGTGGTGCATGACCTGGAGGAGAATTTGGAGGCATTGATGTTTCCATAACATTGCTGCTCTTTTCGTTCTTGGTAGAGATCATTAGTGCTTTGTAATAATTTTCAGGGGAGAGGAGCATAATTAATTTTGTCTGATAATATATATATATTTGAAGCATGAGTGTTCATATAATATTGTGGTGCTATATGAGCATTTACCTAAATTTATTTTTCTCATTAAGAAAACAAGCTTGTCTGAAACACGGTAATACCTGCACTTTTTCCTAGGGACATTTCATCGTGTGGGAGGGAGCTCCTGGTGCAAGGCTGTCATGGAAAGGTCACAAACGCATTGTTTTTCTCTTCAAAAACCATTTGCTGATCTGCAAACAAAAAAGAGACAGCAGAACAGATTCACAATGCTACATCTTCAAAAATCTGATGAAGGTTAGTATTGCAGATTTTGTACTCAACACTGGATTGAATTGGTCTCTTCCAAAGCATGCATCATTCCTAATGCTAAAAGTTAGATTCATTTTGTTTTTCCTTCAAGAAATTGTGGAATTATATTGGGAACAATTGTGTCAGAAACCCTCCAATACTTCACATATACAACTGTTTTTCTATGCTAGGCAGTGAGCTTTAGCATCCCCTGCCCCTCCCGCTTAAAAGCCAGGGGTGAGCCCATTTCTGCTTGGCGGGTTGACCTCCATAAGTGGCAGCCACACCACTTAAGGAGCTGCCAGCCATTCAAAGCTTTGGCAGTTCTCTGGTTCCAACAATGCCACAGGAAGGAGTAGCCACTCCTGGCTCCATATGCAACTTCTACACCGAGGAGACATGGATAAGTCCAGTGTCTTGTAAGGGCCAGACTGGTAAGCCCAGAAAAGGGGTTGGAGGCCAGATTCCGGAGGGAAGGTGTTGCAGAGGGATCTACCTGGGGGCGGGGGGGGGGTTCTTCATTTGGCGGAGGCTCTTTGACCCACTACCTCCCCCTTAGTCAGTGAACTCACCCAGGCACCTGTATGTAAAATACCTGTGCAGTTGAAGAAGGCCATCAAGCGGCCATTAATTGGCTACTTAAGGCCCTCAGTTGGCCCAAGAGTGAGAGCCCAAGGCATAAGAGTGCTAAAATACCAGCGAAAATGCCAGGTAGGAAATGATATGGCACTTCTACTGTGGCAGCGAATTTTACCCTGCCTACCAGCCCACTCCCGACAGGGAGTGTAAAATTCCACCCATTGAAAATGATATTATACCCAAGTCAGATTCTTTCCTAATTTCTACACAAGAATACTTTGTAGCAGCAGTCACTGGATTATAGATTCATAGAGATCTACGGCACAGAAAAGGACTTTCGGCCCATCACGTCGGCACCGATCAAAGACAAACATCAGGACAAGCATCATGGTAGAATTCCGCTCCCATCCAGATACTCGGAAATAAATTGGAATAATCTTACCTGGCATACCAGTGCGACAAACCTCTGCCAAAAACCTGCCGAATAGGTATTGTGCCAGTAGGCCAAGTATATCGAGTTAGATCAGCGAGATTTAGATCACCAGGGGTTCCCTATCATTCTTGATGGTAGGAGGGATAGCTAATTAAGGCTAACAGTACTTTTCAAGATAATTGGTTTTATTAGCATTAAGGTAAAAGGGCAGCACAGTAGCATAGTGGTTAGCACAGTTGCTTCACAGCTCCAGGGACCCGAGTTCGATTCCCGGCTTGGGTCACTGTCTGTGCTGAGTCTGCACGTTCTCCCCGTGTTTGCGTGGGTTTCCTCCGGGTGCTCCGATTTCCTCCCACAGTCCAAAGATGTGCAGGTTAGGCTAAATTGCCCTTAGTGTCCAAAAAAGGTTAGGTCGGATTACGGAGATAGGGTGGTGGAGGTGTAGGGATAGGGTGGGAAAGGGTGGAGGTATGGGCACAGGTAGGATGCTCTTTCCAAGGGCCGGTGAAGACTTGATGGGCCGTCTGGCCTCCTTCTGCACTGCAAATTGTATGATTCTTTGAGAACAGTTTTACAGGTAAGGTTGCAACAAGATTGTTATATTCTTAAAAATAAATCTAAAATGCTAGAAAAGAACAAGTATTGTCAACTTCTTAAGAGAAACAAATAAATTAACATTTAATAAAAACCTATTGGTCCGCAGATGCTTGGGATGGACATTAATTGTCCACCTAAGGGTGTTAATAGGCCACAGGATGGGTGGGCCACCTGACTCTTCCGCACCCCTGTAAAATTTCAGATAGGCCGAGGGAAGATGTGAAGGCCACCTTCTAAATTTGATGATCCCCCCCACCCCTGCCCCGCTTCATTTCCACCCACATCAAATTGAGGCGCATTAGCCTAAGAAGTTACATCTTTACAGCCACCAAATGCTTGAAAACAAGCTCAATTAGCAGAAGCCTGCAACAGTGATTAGTTTGACCTAGGGGTGTGGCCAGGACTAGCTTCTTGTGTGGTGCATTTTAAACTAATGTTAAAGAGAGGAGAGAGACAGGCATACTCATTCATTCCTCTCACCAACTGTCCATGAGCAGAAGGTATTTTGAATTATTTTTAAGGTATATGGGTGATGTGTTTTCCCAAGCCCTCGGTTTGTGTAATCCAACTTACTAATAACTTGCAGCAAACTTATGTTATGATTAAGTCAGAATGTTCTCAACTTCCCATTCCACTACACACAGATACACAGTTTAAAAAAGGACTTTTACAACTACTGATAGTAATAACGACAGATTATGAATATTAGTTCACATGATTTCCAGAGTCCAAGAAGTCAAAGTTCAGAGGGTGTTCCCTTTGTGGCTGAGTTCAGTTCTGATGAGTTTCTGGGTGGAGATAACAACATGAAACCCCTTGAAAAAAAAGCCGCTGCAACACAATAGACTTTCTGTGCTTAAACCACATGGCAGGCATTGATCAGAGACTTTGAAAAATCAAGTATGTTTCATGGAGTTGAGAGATGGTAACCCACTCCTTGCTCAGCCAGCTGTTAGATTCCTTTCCATTTTATGTTAAAACAACAACCTTTCTGTGAGGCCAAATATGTAACGTCAAAACTGTCCAAAAGACCAGCGCTTGTCATGTGACATGGCCCACTAATAGCTAATTGCAATTTAACAAGCAGTTTATGTGCTGGTCATAATTCCATTGTTGTCCCTTTTGAAATGCAACCTTGCCATCCCAAGTGTGAGATGAGTCTGTTAACAGCTCTGGAGGCAAGATTTGTTCAATACCTCTTATGTGATAGTTCAGGTTTGGGTGCCAATTTGTCTGCCCTTTCTCTGCTTTTGTTGATTACAAGTGGTCTGTACAATGAAGTGTGAGATTCCACAGGCAGAGAGAGAAATTATTTTGTTCTTTTTATTTTTCCAGCATTTTCTCCTTTTCCATATAGGCAGTATTTTGTTTTCAGAATGTTGTCAAATACAAAGGTTACCTAGCCCACTACCTTCCCATCCACTTTAATATGTGGGGGGTGGAAGGAGCTTTATTTAAGTAAATAATTAAATAAGTGAAAGCCAGTTCATATTGTTAGCAAGCTGCCTAAACCAGCAAGTGGGGTGGTGTCGGTAGGCATGTGGAAATGGTCAGTACATTTTCCTAAGCCAAGTTGAACAAGGGCGGGTGCTGCAAATTTGTGGGGGTGACATTTTGAGGGGTAGCCCCAATTTACACAGGGAATCTTCTGAATCATATGCCTCCATTCATTCCAAACAGTGGATGCCCTGTGCACATAACGGGCATCCTTCCCCAGGATGCCCCCCTTCTTTGGTTCCTCACCACATGCCTTCCAAAACTAGTCTCCATCGCCCTTTTCCCTTTTATTGGGCTCTCGGATTTCTCCCCACCCAATGATCCTAGGCCTTAACTGTCTCAGGCAGCTATCGCTTTCCTTTTTACTCCTCCTTGCAGTCCCAGCTGCATCCACTGTTGAGCTGTGGCACTCCCAGGACTGCAACGATGACCAAGAGGAACAATGGCTGTTGAAAAGGACACCAACATGGGCTTTTCACAGTAACTTCATTGCAGTGTTAATGTAAGCCTACTTGTGACAATAAAGATTATTATTATTATAAATGCAAGAAGAACTGCGATGCCCACATTCTGAGAGCGAATTTTTAAAAACTGCTTCGAGGGCGGTACTTCCTCTAACTGAGGCATGGAGGTCTCACTCTCACCTATTTTAGCCCGACAGCAGCATGATATGGTTGTGAGGCAGGCAGCTGCTGCCTGCAGGCACAAAGTCCCCCCCCCCCTGACCCCACAATCCAGCCTGTAATGCTGTATTTTTATATTAGGCTATGCAATTCATTAAAGTACTGCAACATTTCATAAGGACAAAATGTTAACTGCTCTTGTCTGAGAGACTGAGATCTTTTGACAGGAGTGCATACTTTGTCTACTTGTTCATAAGACTTAAAGTTGAGACATCTAAACTGAGAAATGTTTTAACAAATTCATTGTGCAGAATTTTGTGGTTTCATTTTCTTGCTGTAGCTTAGTAATGTCGACGTGAATGACTTTGTGGAAGGCGATGAACGATCCTTTGAAATCTGGCATGAACGAGAAGATTCAGTGCGTAAATACACACTCCAGGCACGAACTGTGAATATAAAGATTTCATGGGTAAAAGACATTAGTGGCATACAGCAGTGCTTTAGTCTACCCGCCTGGAGTAAGTATCTGTCAAAATTGTGCTACTCATGTCCTAACTCGCACTGTCCCGTTTACCCATCATCCCTATATTAGTTGCCCGATCTACAATGCCTCAATTTTAAAATCCTCATTCGTGTTTTGAATTTCTCCATGACCTTACCCCTCCCTGTGTCTGTAACCTCCTACAGCCCGCAAAGGTCTCTGAAATCTTGCATTTCTGACCTTTCGAACATGCCCGATTTTAATCACTTCGCCATTGGTAGCTGTGCCTTCATCTTCCAAATCTCTGAGCTCTGAAACTCCTGCCCTAAATCTCTGGGCCCTATGTACGGAAAGAAACATTACCCTTCACCTCCCAAAGCTTTTAACAAAACTTTTCTATAATTTGCCCCACTCTGTCCTATATTTCTACGTGCATCAGTATGATTTCCGAGTCATGGCATATATTTAAATGCATAAAACGCTCCAAAGTCTTCTCATGAAGATATAAATGAAACTCTTTCAACACTGGATTGTGTCTTATCCCAACTTCAGATAAGCTCCTCAGTTGCAACAGTGTGAGTTTTATTGATTTTCTAAACCATCCACCCTGTTAACTAAGTAGAGTGAGATTGTGGGTTATCTTGTGATTTATGCCTGAATATAATTCCTAGGACCTTTGTAGCCAGTAAGAAATGTGGACTTTTTTTCTGGGCTAGATTTTATCACAGGCTCCAGAAGTGGAAGGTCATGTTCTAATTCACTGAACCAGTGAATCCTAATTCTATTTCACCCACCCAGTGTCCACGACAGGCAAATTGGACTGGCTCCATTGACACCCATATTTTACTTCAAAACACTAAACACTACCAAGATCCAGGATTCTGAACCGTTCAATAAAAAAATTTAGTTGGCAAAAGAAAGGGGGAAATTATCCAACAATGAGTCTTCTTGGGGGGGAAATGCAATTTGTTGAAAATGTAAATTTGTAAAGCCTGTCAATCTTGGATGTGTATTCAGTTATCCTGTACTAAAATGGATAAGAAGTGATCAATTTCAATGCGAAAACATGACGGATAAATCAGACTGCATGAAACAAGTGAATATGTTTTCTTATCAGATCCCCCCGAATTTGTGGAGAAACTGGCAGATTGTACTGCTGAAATGGGACAAACCGTGAAACTGGCATGCCTGGTTATTGGAAATCCCAAGCCAATTGTCACATGGTATAAAGGTAATTTTAGTTTTGAACATATCACCATAACTTACTTGATCAAGCAAAAAATACCTGCCAATAATAATCTTTATTGTCACAAGTAGGCTTACATTAACACTGCAATGAAGTCACTGTGAAAAGCCCCTAGTCGCCACATTCCGGCGCCTGTTCGGGTACACAGAGGGAGAATTCAGAGTATCCAAATTACCTGTCAATGCTGTTGTCCACATTTGTCTTTTAAGAGAACCTTTCAAGACCTCATTGGTAGTCCAAGAAATAAATGAAGCAACAGAGGCTGGACAATACCAGGTTTAATTACTGTCCTAAACTAGTTGTAAACATCTGGGGCTGCTGTTGGGATGATAATGCATTAGTTTTCATACTTCCTCCAGTGATATCAATTCTAAACATGGCTTTATAGCAGAGCACATTTACCATATAGCTGTGCATCATTACACTTGGCTGAGTTAAGTAAATAAATCATTATATGACCAAAAGAATACTCTTCATCAGTATCTATTTGTGTGAGAATTTTTAAATATATTTGTTTCCTGATTATTGAAAATAATCTGTTAAAACTTGAAATGAGCCAACGTTTCAAAAAGTGATAATGGAACAGCAGACCTGATGTCCTCAGTTTTGTGCTTTGCACTTTTTCACGGAAGGTATCTGAGCATGTTCCATCAAATCATCACACACATATGAAGCGGAATCTTGTTGAGGCGTCAGGGGTCTCGCCTGCCAACTGGGGAGCAGGCAAGAATGCTGCCTCTCTTTGGACAGGCTTGCCGAACCACACGGCATTTGGGCACTGACGTTCCAGCGGTGACCTTTCCCCTGAAATTAAGATCCTGCTCCTATCGAATGCTGAAGGCCAACCTGAGGCCGGGCTCTTGTGCTCAGCAGTGCCACTGGGAGGACTTAGCTTCTGACAGAAGGATAGGCACCGGAGTCCCAGGATTGCATAGTGATCCAAGCCACAGGTAAGTAATGCAGGGAGGTCTGGTAATTTTCAGGGTGTGGGCCACTTGGGATTACCTGCTGTGTACACCGCATAGCAATAGGTCCACCTGCGACTGGTTAATGCCAGCATTAATAGTGGTGGTGGGCTGAGGCCCTTATGTGATTATTAATTGGTCACTTAAGGGCCTCAATTTGCAGCAGGGCAGGAAGGTTGACCATGGATCTTCCTGCCCAGAATCTAATTGAGGCAGGAGGACAACGAGATTCACCACCTGTCCGATATTCTGCCATCCTGCCTAGGGCTATATCCTTCCAATTTATAAGCTCGCCTCCAGCGAGGGATCAAGATTCCAGTCAAGGTTTCATCAGAAACTCAGTCAAAAGTTATATTATTTTATCCTATCGCATTCATTGCATTAATAAAAGTACAAACTTAATTTTATAGAAGACTACAATTGTTTTATATTTTCTTGCTGTGAAGAAAAGTGAAAAATGTTGGGAAATGTGCTAAGCTTAGATTGTCCAAATCAATTTAATTTAGACCCTTACAACAAACATAGGGAGAAAACTTTTGTATCATCAGTCTTGACTGGTCCAATTCCAGGTAAAAGGTCTGCCTTCTAAACTATTGTGCTAACTGGTTCTCCATTTATTTATTACATTTCATTTCTACTCATATTCCACAGGTTGAATCTGCCTCAAATTTCAGTACAATTCAATATGGCCTCAAATTTACAAAACAGAAACAATATTCAACACAACTGTTTATATGATGTCATGCTTTAATTATCTCCTCTTGCCCTGCCACCATATCTCTCTACTCCCTTCTCCATGTATACATCATTCCTCCCCTGAAATCCTCGGCACCTGCTTCAATTACTCCAGCGAGTTTCATGTATTTATTGCTCTGAAGCGATTATTCTTAAATTCTTTATTTTATTAATTAGTGGTTGCTTTATATTTAACCCCCCCTTGTTTGGATCCACGAGCAGGCTTGAAGGGCCAGATGGCCTACTCCTGCTCCTAATGGCAGCACGGTACCACAAGTGGAGAGCACTGTGGCTTCACAGCGCCAGGGTCCCAGGTTCGATTCCCCGCTGGGTCACTGTCTGTGCGGAGTCTGCACGTTCTCCCCGTGCCTGTGTGGATTTCCTCCGGGTGCTCCGGTTTCCTCCCACAGTCCAAAGATGTACAGGTTAGGTGGATTGGCCATGATAAATTGCCGTTAGTGACCAAAAAAAGGTTAGAAGCGGTTATTGGGTTACGGGGATAGGGTGGAAGTGAGGGCTTAAGTGGGTCGGTGCAGACTCGATGGGCCGAATGGCCTCCTGCACTGTATGTTCTATGTTCTAATTCTTATGTTAATACACTTTCTAGTACTTTAGCTAATTGTCTATATCTACATGTTTTTCTGTTATAAAATGGATACCTGTTGCATTTCTAGTGATGACTTTGCAAAACATTTTTGAAAAATACATTTGTGTCACTAGATGGCAAACCTGTGGAGGTTGACCCACATCACATTATAATAGAGGATGAAGATGGCTCTTGCACGTTGATCCTGGATACTCTCACTACTGCTGACTCAGGGCAGTACATGTGTTATGCAGCCAGCACTGCAGGGAATGCCAGTACGCTTGGAAAGATTCTTATACAAGGTATGAACAGATCACAATTTCCTTCACTTAAAGATCTAAAACTTAAAATAAAGTAGTGAAGGTCCTGTGGCATTGGCTGTGGAAATTAAGATCTTTATTGTTTCTAATACTTAAACTTTGTTTTTTCTCAGCAGGGATCAAAATGTTCTTTTTTAGAGTTGAAATATTATCTGTTTTTCTCATCCTCCCAAATCCGATCTTCAGTTTTGGAGGTCAGAAACATGTCATTCAAAACTGGCTTCTGATTGGCAGAAAACTAGTTCAATTTTTGAGTCAGCCAAGTCTCAGGTATAGAAGATTGAAATTTTCCTGCAAGTCCAGTGATACCACTTGACAACCCAGTCTAGACAGCCCTGGCTCTTTTACAGCTGTAAGTGTCCTGAGTATCTACTACGACAGGCATTTTGTAGAAGTGCACAACTTACCCCATGTCTCTGAAGGCAGACAAAGCAGTGTCCAGGGCCTGGTGCCTTTGTAAATAAAGGACCGAACACTTATTTCAGGTCCACTTCCTGAAATTGGTCTGCCCAGAATGCAACTGATGCCACAGCAGCTGTGCTTAGGAAAGCCATGTCTATATATAGCCCAACCTGTAATCCTTAAAGAGATCACAAGAGGTCACCACCAAAAAGGTATGTATTGCTTGAATGTAGAGTTGGGAGAAAGGGGCGTGCTCATCCTAACTCCACAGCAATTCTAATAACCATTGTGTGTCCCATCCAAGTACTTCCTCTTTCCACCTAGAACCTGCCTGAAGGTTTCCAGCACTAATGAACTGCACAGCTTGCCACTCTCATATAAATAAGCTTTGAGGCCAAATATTGGGTATTCGTCAGACATATCTTTCAGGTACAGGGCTCGTTCCCCTGCACACACCCATTTTTAGCCCCTAATTTCTTATCAACGCTGGTAAAACCACTAATGACTCTCAGGGGCTTCAAAGATTTTAATTGTTAGCAGTAGGTGAACACAAAAGTCGGTAGCAAGTGGAGGGAATCTTACCGGAATTTGGCAAAGTGACAGAAACTCACTGAAAACTGGCGTGGAACTCTCCAGTCCCAGAGACCTGTTTTCTCTCCGATCCTTTGCCATAAAAAAAGTGCATGGGTGGTGTTACTCCGGCGGGCTCTCTTAGATCCAGAAACTGGCTCCACACAGATGGGGACGCCATCTTTAAAGGGTACCTTGACCAGTGGTACAATGTGAACCAGGCCACAAGCAATCCAAGGATTTCTTCTTGCTATTCCTTCTCCCATTACTTTACAGCACGCATCTTGGAGGTCTCAGATTCCCCCCTCCCCCCGACCTTCATCACCGGCATACCCCTTCATCCCCCCTCCAGCCACCACCACACATAGACACGACTTCCCCCCCACCCCCAAATAGGGACTCCACTTGGCACTGCCTCCTAGCACTTGTTGCCGCTGCCAGGTAGTGCCAACCTGGCAGTGCCATCCTGTGCAGAGAAAAGAATAGTCATGTCGTCTCCTCCCCGGGGATTATACATATTTCTGCGCACTGAGAGGGATTGCCTCGACAGCCTCGCGCCTGCCGCAATCTGTTGTAATCAGGTCGGCGAGGTTTGTAGATCTCTCAAGGGGACATCATGTGGTGGAGGCCGCTAATGACATTTAAATGAAGTGAAATTTATTCAAAGGTGTGAATCTTGTGACACTGCCACTGAGGGGTGGGGAAAATCGGGCAACGCAATCTCACCGGTGAGAATTGTGTTTTCTAATTCTCATAAGATTTCCGTCCGCAACACCAATCCCACAGGCGGCAAGGTCGGTCTCAAGATTGCACCCATACTGTTGAACTTTAAAATAACGAATTTCACTGCCCAATTGAGATCATTTGCTTAAATTTGATAATGTTCCAAACTTTATTTTTTTTAATGAACACAGAACAAGAAAACTACAATTCTGAATTAAAATTTTCACTTTAACCCTCAGTCTCTCCAAGGTTTGTTAGCCGTCTTAGAAACAGCCCATTTGTAGAGAATGAAGATACACAGTTTGCATGTACTGTTGAAGCTGCACCAGTCCCACAGATAAAGTAAGTTTTATTCATTTAACAACATTTACTTCTTACATTGGATGTTAAAACAATTTTCTGATGTGTGAAAATTATGGTATGGTGAATATTAAAAGAGTAAAATATGATGCTACAAATTGAGCACAGTAACCATTGTACTCAAGTCACACTTTCCTCAATTGAGGCTCTGGGCTAGCAAAGTATCCCCATAAACATTAAGCTGAGCACTGTAAAACTCAGAATAATGTCTGGAATTACCTCCCTCAATCCCTCTGCCCCATCATCTTCCTCTACTTTGACCAGCTTTTGGTCACCCCACTTAATTTACTTCTGAAGGTGGGGTTCAGCGATGATACCTCTTAAAACTGAATAGATAGCATGCTACTAGAGTAGTTTTACATAAGTTACTTTATTAAGGATTGGGATGAATTATAGGACTGAGCAATCATTATTAATCGTTAAACATGTATTTTTAGGACATAGCAGTAATAAGTAATCGAATGGGATTTAGGATAGCTAACTTGTCTGGAAGGACATCACTTCTGATATCTTTTCTTTGTGAAATAAATGCAGGAAGCTGGTTTTGCTGTCCTGCTTTTCACAGACAATGAATGCACAGCAAATTACTAGTAAGCACAGATGTCAGGATGAGGATCAATCATGCGCTGCTTGCAATTCTATTTGGTGAAGTTTAAACACTGCTTGCAATTCTATTGGATAAGTTTAAACGTAGCAGCTTCAGGGATTGGATCGCGTCCAGCTGGGGTGGGCTATTGATTTTTGAACGTTGTATAAGTACCGTGTTCTGGTCTTTGTTTGGCAGAACAGGTCATGGCAGATATCCAGTCTGTTCTCCGTGTACACGTAACAAGCTTAATTAAATAGCCATCTTGTCTAGGTTGTCGTTGTGTTTTTTCCTCTCTGTACTGAGTTGAGCCACGGGGAATAACCCCACGTGGAATCTGACTCAATACACAGGTCTTGCAATCTTCCTGGGCCTGACCTTTGTTTCCCTCATTCTTCTAAGTTGAGATATTTGCCTAAATTAAAGATGCTACGTAAATTGCAAGATGTTGTAGTTTTGAACGCAAAATTAAATGGATATTAGAGCCATGGAATTGGTACAATGATAGATCTAATAATAATTTTCCAAATTATAATTAAACAGCAGCCTAAATACATTACCGAACATTTACTATTCTATGCACATGTATGACATGAGCATTGAAAACTATTAAATATAGTAGTAATAGTATAAACATAATAGGGCAGCACCGTAGCACAAGTAGATAGCACTATGGCTTCACCGTGCCAGGGTCCCAGTTTCGATTCCCCGCTGGGTCACTGTCTGTGCGGAGTCTGCACGTTCTTCCCGTGTCTGCGTGGGTTTCCTCCGGGTGCTCCAGTTTCCTCCCACAGTCCAAAGGCGTGCAGGTTAGGTGGATTGGCCATGATAAATTGTCCTTAGTGACCAAAAAAGTTAGGAGTGGTTATTAGGTTACGGGGATAGGGTGGAAGTGAGGGCTTAAGTGGGTCGGTGCAGACTCGACGGGCCGAATGGCCTCCTTCTACACTGTATGTTCTATGTATATCAACTGATTAAACAGTTGTTCTTTTTATAAAAATGGAAGCCATAGCTTAATTTTCTGGAGAAACCACTTTAAATTAATCATATCCTGACTAGATATGGGGCCATTTAAATAGGAAGTGAAACTGCATCCATAGTGATGCGACGGAGCCACCCTCCCTCAAAAAGACAAGATTATCTCAGGAAACACACTACCATTCGCAGAAGAGCAGCCAAAGGTCTGAATAGGGCCAAAGATTAAGGTTTGAATTGTTTTTGTTCCCAACAGATTGAGAAGACCCTTGTGGATTGCTTACTGTTTGATTCTTAGGTGGCAGGGTCCACATTAAGCCCAGAATTGAAACTACACCTCTCCCACAAGGAAATGTTGGACCTATCAGGCTCAAATCTGGCAGACTTCCTTGGTTTGCTCTTGAAAGCACCAGGTTTTGTGAAAAATGTAGGTGGGGGTGACAGTAGAATATATTTACCGTAGGTTTTGTGGTAGTTTTGTTACCCCCCTCCCTCTCTCTTTTCTGATCTGCCAGCTGGATTAATGGCCCCTTTGAACTAGCTTCTGAGCTGAAGCACGTCCTCATTGAACTGGATTTTGAACTATTCCATTGAAAGCTGATGTTTTTTTTTTATAAATGTTTTTTTATTGGGTTTTTGAACAAAATATATTTACCGTTATGTACACAGAATAAGAAATATATATATATATATATATATAGAAGAGAAGGGCACACCCAAACATACGAAAATAAGTAATAATAAAAACTGAAATAAAAAATAAAATAGAATAACTGGTAGGGTATTGTGCACCAGCTCAACAGCAGCAACTCTGTACAACTGGCAAAAGTATTTACAACACATAAGTAGGCAACTGTTTGTGGGGGGGAGGGGGGGAGGTGGAGACTGGGGAGGTAGATATACATTTGGGTGTCGGAGAAACAATTACAGAGGGCAATACTCGAATGGGTTTGGTGTTGGTGTTGTCACTTGCTTCTCCCGGACGGATCTCGCTGCCGTTGTTGTCTCGCGCTCACCTCCGCTTCAGCCGTTCCTCCCGTCTTTCGCTTGGATTCTCCTTGTTCTCTGTTCCTGGAGATGCCAAGTTTTTAATCATTTCCCGTGCCCTCCTTCCAGCTATCATTCCCCTGCCTCCCCCCAGCTATCATTCCCATGCCTCTCCCCCCACCTCCCTGGTTCTCCTCTCTTGTCCCTGTCCCTTCCCTCTCCCTTCCTCCCCCCCGCTTCTGCTCCCTCCCCCCCTCCTGTGGTTCACCTTTCTCCTCTTAGGTTTAGCTGTGCACCCCCCCTCTGTCCCGGTCTATCTCTCCCTCTCATGCTTTGGCTACTTTCCCCTGATTCTTGGCTACCTGGCTATTCTTCTGCTTGTTCGTTGGCCACAAACAGGTCCCGGAACAATTGGGTGAATGGCTCCCACGTTCTGTGGAAGCCGTTGTCTGACCCTCGGATGGCGAATTTGATTTTCTCTATTTGGAGAGATTCCGAGAGGTCGGACAGCCAGTCTGCAGTTTTGGGTGGTGCTGCTGACCGCCAGCCGAACAGGATTCTACGGCGGGCGATCAGGGAGGCAAAGGCAAGGGCGTCCGCCCTCCCAGGAATAGATCTGGCTGGTCTGAAACCCTGAAGACTGCCACTTTTGGGCATGGCTCCACCCTCATCCCCACCACTTTGGACATTGCCTTGAAGAAGGCTGTCCAGTACCCCGCAAGTCTGGGGCAAGACCAGAACATGTGGGTGTGGTTGCCCGGGCCTCCTTGGCACCGTTCACATCTATCCTCCACCTCCAGAAAGAACCTACTCATACAGGTTCTTGTTAAGTAGGCTCTATGTACCACTTTCAGCTGCGTCAGGCTGAGCCTTGCGCACATGGAGGTGGTATTGACCCTGTACAGTGCTTCGCTCCAGAGTCCCCACCCTATTTCAATCCCCAGGTCCTCCTCCCATTTCTTTCTTGTTGCATCCAGTACGGTGTCAGCCCTTTCTACCACTAGGTCATACATGTCGCTACAGTTTCCTTTATCTAGTATGCTTGCGTCCAGTAACTCTTCCAATAATGTCTGTCGTGGTGGTTGTGGGTACGTCCTTGTCTCCTTTCGTAGGAAGTTTTTGAGTTGTAGATACCTTAGCTCGTTCCCCCTGGCTAGCTGGAATTTCTCTGTCAGTTTGTCCAGTGTTGTGATCCTGCCGTTCGTGTATAGGTCCCTGACTGTCAGTGTCCCTCCGTCCTGCCCCCACCTTTTGAAGGTGGCGTCAGTCAGCGCTGGTGTGAACCTATGGTTGTTGCAGACGGGAGCTTTGTCCGACATTTTGGTCAGGCCAAATTGCTGCCGTAGTTGGTCCCAGAATTGGAGGGTGGCTATCACCACCGGGCTGCTGGAGTGTTTCTTGGGTGGGGATGGGAGTGCTGCCGTGACGAGGGCCCGGAGGGTGGTCCCTATGCAAGAGCCTCTTCCGCGCGCACCCACTCGGCTTCTGGCTACTTAATCCATCCCCTTATTCGCTCGGCCGTCACCGCCCAGTGGTAGAATTGTAGGTTTGGGAGGGCTAGCCCCCTCCTGGATTTTGTTTTTGTAGGATCTTCTTTGGGATCCTAGAATTCTTCCCCCTCCCCCCCATATGAACGCCATGACCGCCCCCCCCCCCCCCCCCCCCAATACGAATGCCATGATTAGGTCGTCTAGTGCTTTGAAAAAAGCACTTGGGGTGTAGATCAGAATGGATCTAAGTAGGAAGAGGTACCTGGGCAGTACATTCATTTTGACCGTCTGGACTTTCCGTGCGAGGGAGAGTGGGCGTGTGTTCCATCTTTGCAGGTCCTTTTTTACTTCCTCCGTCAGACTGGTGAGGTTCCATTTGTGGATCCCTTTCCAGTCATGGGCTAGTTGGATCCCCAGGTAGCGGAATTTGTGTCGGGCTTGTTTAAACGGCAGTCCCATTTGTCCTGCCCCCCCCTACTTGTGAGTGTACCGGGAAGATCTCGCTTTTGCTCATGTTAAGTTTGTAGCCTGAGAAGGTGCCAAACACTTTCAGGAGCGCGATGATTCCGTCCATGCTGCTTTGTGGGTCCGAAATATAGAGGAGCATGTCATCTGCATAGAGTGAGATTCTGTGCACTCTGCCATCCCTTCTGATCCCCCTCCAGCTTTTTGCTGCTCTGAGCACGATTGCTACTGGTTCGATCGCTAGAACGAACAGCAGCGTGGACAGTGGGCATCCTTGTCTGGTGCCCCTGTGCTGCTGGAAGTATCGGAAGTTGGTGTTGTTGGTCCGTACGCTCGCCATTGGAGCGTTGTATAGGAGTTTGATCCAGGAGGTGAACCCTGTTCCAAGCCCGAACCGCTCCAGTACCTCTATGAGGTATTTCCATTCGACTCTGTCGAAGGCCTTTTCTGCGTCTAGGGAGACGATCACCTCTGGTGTTCTCTCCCCGGAGGGGGTCATTATCAGCTTCAGCAGGCGCCTGATGTGCGAGGTAAGCTGTCTACCTTTGACAAAGCCCGTCTGGTCCTCTGCGACCACCTCTGGTATGCATTCTTCTAGCCTTTTGGCTAGGATTTTGGCCAATATTTTGGCATCTGCGTTCAGCAGTGAGATGGATCTGTATGACCCATATTCCGTTGGGTCTTTGTCTTTCTTAGGTGTCAGCAAGATTGAGGCCTGTGTTAGCGTGGGTGGCAGTGTGCCCCTAGCTAGCGAGTCTGTGAACATCTCCCGCAGGTGCGGGGCCAGTGCTGTTGCACATTCTTTGTAGAAGTCCGCCGGGGACCCCTCTGGTCCCGGCGCCTTCCCCGCCTGCATGGAGCTAATGCTGTCCATGATCTCTCCCAGTGCTAGTGGTGCTTCCAGGCCCCGTTTTCGGCCCTCCCCCACGACTGGTATGTTCAGTCCATCATGGAACCGTTTCATCCCGGACTCCCCCATTGGGGGCTCTGAGGTGTACAGCCTTTGGTAGAAGGCCTTGAAGGTTTTGTTGATCTTTTCTGTTTCTGTTTCTAATGTGCCTCTGGTATCCCTGATTTGTGCAATTTCTCTGGTGGCTGCCTGCTTTCTCAGCTGGTGCACCAACAGGCGGCTGGCTTTATGTCCATGTTCGTATAGGGTCCCACATGCCTGGCGGAGTTACATAGAACATAGAACATTACAGCGCAGTACAGGCCCTTCAGCCCTTGATGTTGCGCCGACCTGTGAAACCACTCTAAAGCCCATCTACACTATTCCCTTATCGTCCATATGCCTATCCAATGACCATTTGAATGCCCTTAAGTGTTGTTGAGTCCACTACTGTTGCAGGCAGGGCATTCCACACCCTTACTACTCTCTGAGTAAAGAACCTACCTCTGACATCTGTCTTATATCTATCTCTCCTCAATTTAAAGCTATGTCCCCTCGTGCTAGACATCACCATCCGAGGAAGAAGGCTCTCACTGTCCACCCTATCCAATCCTCTGATCATCTTGTATGCCTCAATCAAGTCACCTCTTAACCTTCTTCTCTCTAACGAAAACAGCCTCAAGTCCCTCAGCCTTTCCTCATAAGATCTTCCCTCCATACCAGGCAACATTCTGGTTCCTCTGCACCCTTTCCAATGCTTCCACATCCTTCCTATAACGCGGCGACCAGAATTGCGCGCAATACTCCAAATACTGCTGCACCAGAGTTTTGTACAGCTGCAACATGACCTCATGGCTCCAAAACTCAGTCCCTCTACCAATAAGGCTAACACAACGTAAGCCTTCTTAACAATCCTCTCAACCTGGGTGGCAACTTTCAGGGATCTATGTACATGGACACCGAGATCTCTCTGCTCATCCACACTGCCAAGAATCTTACCATTAGCCCAGCACTCTTTCTTCCTGTTATTCCTTCCAAAATGAATCACCTCACACTTTTCTGCATTAAACTCCATTTGCCACCTCTCAGCCCAGCGCTGCAGCTTATCTATGTCCCTCTGTAACTTGTAACATCCGTCCGCACTGTCCACAACTCCACTGACTTTAGTGTCATCTACAAATTTACTCACCCATCCTTCTACGCCCTCCTCCAGGTCATTTATAAAAATGACAAACAGCAGTGGCCCCAAAACAGATCCTTGTGGTACACCACTAGTAACTGGACTCCAGTCTGAACATTTCCCATCAACCACCACCCTTTGTCTTCTTCCAGCTTGTCAATTTTTGATCCAAACTGCTAAATCACCCTGAATCCCATGCCTCCGTATTTTCTGCAGTAACCTACCGTGGGGAGCCTGATCAAATGCTTTACTGAAATCCATATACACCACATCAACTGCTTTACCCTCATCCACCTGTTTGGTCACCTTCTCAAAGAACTCAATAAGGTTTGTGAGGCACGACCTACCCTTCACAAAACCGTGTTGACTAATCAAATTATTCCTTTCCAGATGATTATACATCCTATCTCTTATCAACCTTTCCAAGACTTTGCCCACAACAGAAGTAAGGCTCACTGGTCTATAGTTACCGGGGTTGTCTCTACTCCCCTTCTTGAACAAGGGGACAACATTTCCTATCCTCCAGTCTTCTGGCACTATTCCTGTAGACAAAGATGACTTAAAGATCAAAGCCAAAGGCTCAGCAATATTCTCCCTAGCTTCCCAGAGAATCCTAGGATAAATCCCATCCGGCCCAGGGGACTTATCTATTTTCACACTTTACAGAATTGCTAACACCTCCTCCTTATGAACCTCAAGCCCTTCTAGTCTAGTAGTCTGAATCTCAGTATTGTCCTCGACAACATTGTCTTTTTCCTCTGTGAATACTGACAAAAAATATTCATTTAGCACCTCTCCTATCTCCTCGGACTCCAAGCACAACTTCCCACTACTGTCCTTGACTGGCCCTACTCTTACCCTAGTCATTTGTTTATTCCTGACATATCTATAGAAAGCTTTAGGGTTATCCTTGATCCTACCTGCCAAAGGCTTCTCGTGTCCCCTCCTGGCTCTTCTTAGCTCTCTCTTTAGGTCCTTCTAGCTAACTTGTAACTCTCGAGCGCCCTAACTGAACCTTCATGTCTCATCTTTACATAAGCCTCCTTCTTCCTCTTGACAAGTGTTTCGACTGCTTTAGTAAACCACGGTTCCCTTGCTTGACCTCTTCCTCCTTGCCTGACAGGTACATACTTATCAAGGACACGCAGTAGCTGTTCCTTGAACAAGCTCCATATTTCCATTGTGCCCATCCCCTGCAGTTTTCCTCTCCATCCGATGCATCCTAAGTCTTGCCTCATCGCATCATAATTGCCTTTCCCCCAGATATAACTCTTGCCCTATGGTATATACTATCCCTTTCCATCACTAAAGTAAACGTAATCGAATTGTGGTCACTATCACCAAAGTGCTCACCTACCTCCAAATCTAATACCTGTCCTGGTTCATTACCCAGTACCAAATCCAATATGGTCTCGCCTCTAGTTGGCCTATCTACATACTGTGTCAGGAAACCCTCCTGCACACATTGGACAAAAACGGACCCATCTAAAGTACTCGAACTATCGCGTTTCCAGTCAATATTTGGAAAGTTAAAGTCCTCCATTACAACTACCCTGTTGCTTTCGCTCCTATCCAGAATCATCTTTGCAATCCTTTCCTTTACATCTCTGGAACTTTTCGGAGGCCTATAGAAAACCCCTAACAGGGTGACCTCTCCTTTCCTGTTTCTAACCTCAGCCCATACTACCTCAGTAGACGAGTCCTCATCAAACGTCCTTTCTGCCACCGTAATACTGTCCTTGACTAACAATGCCACCCCTCCCCATCTTTTACCACCTTCCCTGAGCTTACTGAAATATCTAAACCCTGGCACCTGCAACAACGATTCCTGTCCCTGCTCTATCCATGTCTCCGAAATGGCCACAGCATCGAAGTCCCAGGTACCATCCCATGCCACAAGTTCACCCACCTTATTCCGGATGCTCCTGGCATTGAAGTAGACACACTTTAAACCACCTTCCTGCCTGCCGGTACACTCCTGCAACTTTGAAACCTTACTCATGATCTCACTACTCTCAACCTCCTGTGTACTGGAGCTACATTTCAGGTTCCCAAGCCCCTGCTGAACTAGTTTAAATCCTCCTGAAGAGCATTAGAAAATTCCTCCCCCCAGGATATTAGTATCCCTCTGGTCCAGGTGTAGAGGTTGTCTACATCCCGTTTGTAGAGGTCCCACCGACTCCAGAATGAGCCCCAATTATCCAGAAATCTGAAACCCTCCCTCCTGCACCATCCCTGTAACCACGTGTTCAACTCCTCTCTCTCCCTATTTCTCGTCTCGCTATCACGTGGCACGGGTAACAACCCAGAGATAATAACTCTGTTTGTCCTAGATCTAAGCTTCCACCCTAGCTCCCTGAATTCCTGCCTTACATCCCTATCCCTTTTCCTACCTATGTCGTTGGTACCTATGTGGACCACGACTTGGGGCTGCTCCCCCTCCCCCTTAAGGTTCCGAAGACACGATCTGAGACATCACGCAACCTGGCACCTGGGAGGCAACACACCAACCGCGAGTCTCTCTCGTTCCCACAGAATCTCCTATCTATCCCCCTAACTATGGAGTCTCCAATGACTCCTCTCCCCCCTTCCCTTCTAAGCAACAGGGACAGACTGCACTGCTTTCCTGGTGGAGAGCAGATCAAAGTTCCTTTGTAGCTCTTTCCTCTCCACCAGGAGCTCTACGGTCGGGGCTTCGGAGTATTTACCGTCTACCTCTAGTATAGAGTTGACCAGCTGCTGCCTCACCGCCCTTTCCTCCCTCTCTCTTCACGCATTGAAAGCGATGATTTCCCCTTAGTACGGCCTTTAGCGCTTCCCAGAACGTGGAGGGTGAGACCTCCCTGTTCTGGTTGTTCTGCGTGTACTCTGCTATGGCCCGCAATATCTTTTCGTTGAAGGCCTTGTCAGCTAGCAGGGCAATGTCCAACCTCCATGTGGGACGTTGGGCCCTGCCCGTCTCCAGCCTCACGTCCATGTAATGTGGAGCGTGGTCTGATATCACAATTATGGAGTATTCCACTTTGTCTAGCCCCGGAGGCACCGTTTTCCCCACCACACAAAAGTCAATTCTGGTGTATACGTTGTGTACTGGGGAGAAGAAGGAGAATTCCTTCTCCCCTGGGTGGGCGAACCTCCAGGGGTCCACCGCTCCCATCTGTTCCATAAAGTGACTGAGTCACCTTGCCATGCTTGAGGTTTTCCCCGTTTTGGGGTTTGATCTGTCTGTCGTTGGATCCTGTACACAGCTGAAGTGTCCCCCCCCCCCATGATTCGTCAGTGCGTCGCTATGTCAGGGATTTCTGCCATGGTCTTCTTGATGAAGCTCGTGTCGTCCCAGTTGGGTGCGTACACGTTAACTAGTACCACCGGTGCCCCATCCAGGGCCCCGCTGACCATGACGTACCGTCCCCCTGGGTCCGTAACCGTCTTTGTTGCCCTAAACATCGTCCTTTTGCTGATCAGTATTGCCACCCCCCCTGGCCCTTATCCCATAACAGGAATGGTAGGTTTGTCCCCCCCCCCCCCCCCCAGCCCTTTCTTCCCCGCAGTCGGTCCTGCTCTCTCAGGTGTGTCTCTTGGAGGAAAACTATGTCGGCCTTCATATTTCTTAGGTGGGTGAGGACTCTGGATCTTTTCACTGGGCCGTTGAGTCCCCTTACGTTCCAGGTGACTATCCTGGTGGGGGGCTTCTGTCCCCTTGCTCCTGTGGGATTAACCATACTTAACTGGTGGATGCGCCCCTGCCCTCTGGGGTTTCCTTTGTTAGGGGGCTGTTCTGGATGGCCGCTGTCACTGCTCTCTCCATGCGGTCGGGTCCCTGCGCACCGGGGTTTCCCTTTGTCCAGGGGGCACCCGACATGGCTGCCAACTGTGTCCGCCACGCAGGTATTCCCCTGCACTCTGGGGTCTCCCTTCGCCCAGAGACCGTACTGGGTGGATGCTTGCAGCGATTCCTTGTTTCGAGTTCTTGGTTGTGGCATTTTGTAGCCCTACTGCTATTCCTTTTCTAGCCTTGTTTGTCCCTCCTTCCCTGTGCCCCCCCGCCCCCCGGTCTTTCCCTCCCTGTGTCTCTCCCCCCCCCCCCCCCCCCCCCCCCCCCCCCCCCCCCCCCCCCCCCCCCCCCCCCGGTCTCTCCCTTCCCCTTCCCCCCCTCTCCTGTATACCCCTCCTTTGTCCCTCTTTCCCCTGATCCTATCCCCGTTTGCTCTAGCTGATGTTTTTTAAACTTTGTTTCAAATATCAATTACATTGATTTCCAATTAATTCTGTTTTTATTGAAGATGGAGTATTGATGGTTCACCGTTAACAAATAAAACAAAGTACCAGACTTTCTATGATCAGCAGTTTGGAGTTGCTCTGCTGGTCATCAAAAACACAGAAAAGAATGACCTTGGAGTCTATGAATGTGAAGTGAGTATGATGAAAAATGCTATTGCTCAAATAATTTTTACCTGGACAACTCCATTTCAATTCAGAAGCATAACAAGTTTTCATCTGAGGTTGGAAGGCTTGACTTCATGTCAAGTATGAGCATTGAGTTAAATATTGCAACAGTTTTACACATTTTACATATGTATAATTCACCAAATCTGGTTTATCATTTCAATTCAGTGAGTGGAGCGGCAAACTAATGGCTGTCTCCAGGGGCGCGATCCAACGGAATTGATTCTAAGTGCGATAGTGAGCGGGAACAGCCAGGTGTTTCTCAACAGCTGACCCGGTGAGGCCGTCACCGGTACCTAACATTAATTAGGGCATGTAATGATACCCCACAGGCTTCACGGCAGAAAAGACTGTCCCGCCAGCTGCTTTGCCTGGACAGCGTGCGCTCTACAGTTCCCGCTAATATGGGGGAGCAGCTCTTAAACTGATCCTATAGAGCAAACACCAGACAGCACGTGACCATACCATCGTGCAGACCGGCCCCACATTTCAGTGATGCTGACCTGGTCCGACAGTTGGACTCGGTGGAATCCAGAAGGGATACCCCCTTTCCCTGAGGGAGTCGGAGGGTCAGCCACAGGGCAGCCAGTGCCGCCTGGGAGGCAGTGGCAGCGGCCGTCAGCTCAGGGAGTGTAACCAGGAGAACCACCAGCCAGTGCCGTAAGACCTGGTGAAACTACAACACAAGACTACTTGTGTGCCAAACAGCATAAGCAGCAAGTAATGGACAAAACAAAGCAATTCCACAATGAACGCATCAGATCTAAGCTCTGTAGTCCTGTCGCATCCAGCCGTGAATGGTGGTGGACAATTTGTTTTTATAAATTTAGAGTACCCAAGTATTTTTTTCCAATTAAGGGGCAATTTAGCATGGCCAATCCACGTACCCTGCACATCTTTTTGGGTTGTGGGGGGTGAGACCCACGCAGTCACGGGAAGAATGTGCAAACTCCACACGGACTGTGACCCGGGTCCGGGATCAAACCCGGGTCCTCAGCACCGTGAGGCAGCAGTGCTAACCACTGCGCCACCATGCTGCCCATGGTGATGGACAATTAAACAACTCACTGGAGGAGGAGGCTTTACAAACATCCCCATTCTCAATGATGAGGAGACTAGCACATATGTGCAAAAGATAAGGCACTCAGCACATGGTGTATGTCTGAGTGGCACGCTGTGAGCTATCTCCTGCTGGAATGAGCGGGAACTGTGGTGTTCCCTGTTTTATAGTGCATGTGCTCTCACTGGTGATTGGCTGTGATGTTGATTGGTCCGTTGATCTGTCTATCAGTGTGTGTGCGTGTGATTGCACCATGATATGTTTATATGAATATCATGACATCCCCCTTTTTACAAGAATATGTGCCTATATGGTAATAAATATTGGTGTGTACTGAATGCAGCTGAATATGTGTGTGCAATATCTACAACATGTGCATGAGGCTAAACTATATCCATAGGAAGGTGTCAGGTGCAACATAGCAACGAGGTTGTACCACAAACAAAACAAGTGCAATCATCAAATATCGAAAGAGAACTCCTGAAACTACAAAAAGAGAAACACATTAACATTGTTGCATAAGAATTCAGTGAGTCCAATGTGCAAACAGGCTCATAAGTCCAGCCTAGTAGGTGGGCGACGAATTCGGGTTGACCGCCTCAAGGGTGGGTCAGGATCCACCAGCTGAGGAATGGGCCTGGCCACTGGCGATAGAGGAATAGGCATAGTGGCAGGAAGCTCCACGAAGTCGACATCAGGGACAACAGGAGGGCGTGGCACCGGTGCATGATCACGTAGCGAGCGCGGAAGCAGCCGAAGGGCCCGCCGATTACGCCGGCGAATGGAGCCATCAGGCATGTGAACCAGGAACGAGCGGGGAGCCACGCGGCGGAGAACTTCGGCAGTTGCCGACCAGCCACCCTCCGGTAGGTGTATGCGGACGTTGTCTCCAGGTGCCAGGGCAGGAAGATCAGTTGCCCGAGTGTCATGTGCCACCTTCTGCTGAGCACGCTGCTGTTGCATCCTTTGCAGTACTGGAGCATGGTCAGGTGTAGGAACATGAATGGACGGTACAGTGGTCCTGAGGGTGCGACCCATCAACAGCTGGGCTGGTGAGAGGCCCGTGGACAGTGGGGCCAAGCGATAGGCCAGCAGGGCTAAACAGAAGTCAGATCCGGCATCAGCAGCCTTGCAGAGGAGCCGCTTCACGATATGAATGCCCTTTTCCGCCTTGCCATTTGACTGGGGATGCAGAGGGCTGGACATCACGTGTGTGAAGCCATACGAAGCGGCAAAAGAAGACCATTCTTAGCTTGCAAAACAGGGCCCATTGTCCGACATGACAGTAGGCGGAATGCCATGGCGAGCGAAAGTTTCCTTACATGCTCTGATTACAGCTGATGATGTCAAGTTGTGCAGGCGTATGACCTCCGGATAATTTGAAAAATAATCAATTATGATGACGTAGTCCCTGCCGAGCACATGAAAAAGGTCCACACCCACCTTCGCCCAGGGGGACGTTACCAACTCATGGGGCTGAAGCGTCTCAGGGGGTTGCGCCGGCTGAAACCTTTGGCAGGTGGGGCAGTTGCGCACCATGTTGGCGATGTCGTCGCTGATGCCCAGCCTGTACACAGCTTCTCGGGCCGTCCGCCTGCACTTTTCAAACCCGAGATGGCCTTTGTGTAATTGTTCAAGGACCAGCCTGTGCATGCTGTGTGGGATCACAATCCGGTCCAACTTTAGGAGGACACCGTCAATGACGGCCAAGTTGTCCCGGACATTGTAGAATTGTGGGCACTGTCCTTTGAGCCACCCTTCCATCATGTGGCGCATCACACGTTGTAGAAGGGGGTCAGCCGCAGTCTCACGGCGAATACGGGCCAGACTTGCATCATTGGCTGGCAGATTGGCTGATGTGAAGGCCACATGCGCTTCGACCTGACAGACAAACCCCCCCCCGATTCGGGCGGTGTGCTTACTGCTCTGGACAGGGCATCCGCAATGATGAGGTCATTTCCCGGGGTGTAGACCAGTTGGAAGTCGTACCTCCGGAGCTTGAGCAGAATGCACCGGAGGCGAGGTGTCATCTCATTAAGGTCCTTTTGTATGATGCTGACCAGGCGGCGATGGTCGGTCTCCACGGTGAACTGAGGGAGACCATACACATAGTCATGGAATTTATCTATGTCGGTTAACAAACCCAGGCACTCCTTCTCAATCTGCGCATAGCACTGTTCTGTGGGCGTCATGGCCCACGAGGCATAGGCGACCGGGGCCCATGATGCAGTGTCGTCCCGTTGCAGGAGTACCGCCCCAATGCCGGACTGGCTGGCATCAGTCGAGATCTTTGTATCTCGAGCAGTGTCGAAGAACGCCAATACCGGGGCTGTGGTGAGCTTGATCTTGAGCTCCTCCCATTCCTTCTGGTGTGCGGGCAACCACTGGAACTCCGTAGCCTTCTTCACCAGGTGGCGAAGAGCCGTTGTGTGGGAGGCTAGGTTGGGAATAAACTTTCCCAGGAAGTTGACCATCCCGAGAAAGTGTAGCACTGCCTTCTTGTCTGCCGGCTGCGGCATGGCTGTAATAGCTGTCACTTTGTCTGCATCCGGATGCACCCCTGACCGGGATATGTGGTCCCCCAGAAACTTTAGCTCAGTTTGGACTAAAGAACACTTGGCTCGGTTGAGGCGCAGGTAGTGTTCTCGTATCCGAGCAAAGATGGAGACGACTGATGTGTTCCTGTGGTGTGGTGGACCAGATGATGACGTCGTCAACACAGACATGCACCCCTTGGATGCCCTCCATCATCTGTTCCATGATCCGATGAAACACCTCGGATGCCGAGATGATGCCAAACGGTATCCTATTGTAGCAGTACCTGCCAAAGGGAGTGTTGAAGGTGCACAGCTTCCTGCTGGATTGATCCAGCTGAATCTGCCTAAAACCCTTTGAGGCATCAAGCTTGGTAAAAATTTTAGCCCGAGCCATCTCGCTCGTGATCTCCATTTGGGTATGGGGTAGTGTTCCCTCATGATGTTATTGTTCAGGTCTTTCGGGTCGATGCAGATCCGGAGTTCGCCAGAGGGCTTTTTTACGCACACCATGGAGCTGACCCATGGTGTGGGCTCCGTGACCCGGGAAAGCATTCCTTGGTTCTGGAGATCCTGCAGCTGCTGCTTGAGGCGGTCCTTGAGTGGTGCTGGGACTCTACGAGGTGCGTGAATGACCGGGGTGGCGTCCGGTTTGAGCCGTATTCTGTAAGTGTAGGGCATTGTGCCCATGCCCTCGAAAGCCTCCTGGTTGTGGGCAAGGAGCGAGTGGAGCTGTGGTCTAAAGTCTGCATCCGGGAAATCGGACGTGCCTTCTGGAGACAGAGTGTGTACCCGCTGAATGAGGTGGAGAACCTTGCACGCCTGTGCGCCTAGCAGGGAGTCCTTCGAGGATCCAACTATCTCAAAGGACAGTGTGGCTGTGTATGCATTGACTGTAACCTCGAGCTGGCAAGATCCCATGGCCGGGATAACATTACCGTTGTAATCGACCAACTGACAGCGGGATGGCCGAATCGGTGGTTTGACCTTCAAGGTGTGGAAGGCTGACCATGCAATGGGATTGGCGGAGGCACCAATGTCTAAACGGAATGTGATTGGTGATCGGTTGACCATTAGGGTGGCACACCATTCATCACCCGGATTAACGCTGTGCACTGGCATCGGCTGGTGGGTCCTACTTGGGGACATCCGATTTCTGTCAATTACCGCAACGCGGACGGCTTCCCGGTCGTCGGTGTCACCAGTCTGTACGTTGTCAGGGTATGACTCGGTGTATGGAGGCTCAATGGCCCGCACATCCCTGCGAGGCTGGCGGAATTGGGGAATGTTGGCAGGTTGAGCTGCTCGACAGCAGGCAGCGTAGTAGCCCATCTTGCCACAGCGAAGGCATTGTCGATTTTTTGCTGGACGTTGCCGCTTTAAATGTGCGGACCCACAGTTGCCGCACGTTGTGACGTCATGGTGTTCGTTGCGCCACCGCGCATGCGCAGTTCGGTCCTGCGTAGAGCGCGCCTGCGCGTCACGTCGCTCTGCGTCGACGTCTCTTTTGGCGCGTACAAGCGCGGGAGGCCGCGGAAAGCGCTCAAAATGGCCGCCCTCATCCGGACCGCGGGCCGGGAGGAACTCGATCGACTGGACCCGCTCGGCCTCGTAGGACCCCTGCCGTGCCGATTCGGCCGCCTGGAATTGGGAGTACCGGCTGGTCGTGTTTTCGTGGAGGACGCAGGTTTCGATGGCGGTGGCTAGGGTGAGGCTCTTGATTTTGAGGAGCTGCTGGCGTAGGGTGCCCGAGGTGACCCCAAAAACTATCTGGTCCCGAATCTTGGAATCGGAGGTGGCCTCATAGCCGCAGGACTGCGCGAGGAAACGGAGGTATGTCAGAAAAGATTGAAAAGGCTCATCCTTACCCTGCAGGCGTTGCTGGAAGAGGTACCTCTCGAAGCTCTCATTCACCTCGACGCTGAAGTGTTGCTCAAGTTTTAGAAGGATCGTCTTGTACTTCGTCTTGTCCTCACCTTCCGCGAATACCAGGGAGTTGTAGATGTGGATGGCGTGTTGCCCTGCCGTGGAGAGGTGGAGGGCGATCTTCCTGGTGTCCGATGCATTCTCCCTTTCTGTGGCTTCTAGGAAGAGCTGGAAGCGCTGTTTAAACAGCTTCCAGTTTACGCCGAGGTTTCCAGCGATTTGGAGCGGCTGCAGCGGGCTGATGGTGTCCATGGCGCAGGATGGCGGATCTCTGAAGATGTACAGGTAGGTCTCACAGTTGCTGGGTTCCAATCCTGGTACTATGTCGTGTTGGGTGTTCCGCTATACAAACGAACCAACACGGTTGTAGATGGTACAACTCCGTTTTATTACTCTTGATAACAACATCTGTTAACTCATGGCTGTGGTTCGTACTTTACCCGTTAACCTGTGGACCCAGCCCTAACACTATCTTAGAGAGGCACTCAGCACATGGTGTATGTCTGAGTGGCACGCAGTGAGCTCTGTGCTCTGAGCTATCTCCTGCTGGAATGAACGGAAACTGTGGTGTTCCCTGTTTTATAGTGCATGTGCTCTCACTGGTGATTAGCTGTGATGTTGCGAGTGTGTTGATTGGTCCGTTGATCTGTCCATCAGTGTGTGTGTGTGATTGCACCATGATATGTTTATATGAATATCATGCCACTCCGGAGGTCCCCAGCATCACAGATGTCCGTCTTCAGCCAATATGATTCATTCCACGTAATATCAAGAAACTGCTGATACTCGATGCTTCAAAGGCTATGGACCCTTACAATATTCTGGCAATAGTACTGAAGACTTGTGCTCTCGAACTTGCAGCAAACCTAGCCAAGCTGTTCCAGTACAGCTACAACACTGGCATCTACCCAGCAATGTGGAAAAAGTGCCCAGGTGTGTGCTGTACACAAAAAACAGGACAAATCCAACCCAGCCAATTACCACCCTATCAGTCTACTCCATCATCAGCAAACTGATGGAAGGAGTCATCAACAATGCTATCAAGCAGCACTTACTCAGCAATAACCTGCTCATGGACGCTGAATTTGGGTTCCGCCAGGGTCATTCAGCTCCTGACCACATTACAGCCTTGGTTCAAACATGTACAAAAGAGCTGAATGCCAGAGGTGAGGTGAGAGTGACTGCCCTTGACATCATCAAGGCAACTATTTGACGAACTATGAATCAAGGAGCCTTTGCTAAACTGGAGTCAGTGGCAATCAGGGGGAAAACTCCGCTGATTGGAGTCATAGCTGGCACAAAGGAAGATGGTTGTGGTGATTGGAGGTCAATCATCTCAACTCCAGGACATCATCACTGGTGTTCCTCAGGGTAGTGTCGTAGGCACAGCCATCTCCAGCTACTTAATCAATGGCCTCCCTTCCATCATTTCTTTTAATACATTTAGAGTACCCAATTATTTTTTTCCAATTAAGGGGCAATCCGGGTGGACAGGGCTGCACGAGTGGGTTGGCATTGGCCCCTGGCACCGGTCCCACCTGCCACCCTTCCCCAACTGCCCTGAGGCTGGCACTGCACTAACTCACCCCCCACCTCCCTCCCAGCCCAGGAGTGACCCCACAGTGCCGCTGGGCTGTCTGTTCATTTTCCAAGATGGCTACTCACCTCCTCCGATCCCCACAGCAGCTGCTTTGCTCGCTTCAGGCAGAACTTACCTGTTGTTCACGCTGACAGGCAATTCCGGTCCCACACTGGCGCACGGGTTTCCCGCTGTCGAACGGCAAAGAACAAGTTGGTCGGTAAATCCTGCCAGAATGTTCTTAAATAGGTGTGCTAAAGGGGACCTGCGTGACCACTCACTGGGGCACCAGTTAGATTACGGGAGGCCTTAGATAGGTGGTCTTTCCCGTTAATGGGATGGAGATTGGCCTGAAGTGGTGATTATTGGTTGAGGTTCATTTAAATATCCGGTCATTGTATTCACCCAGCACCCGGGAATCACGGCTGTGACTGCGGGGCCTCAACTGGGCACCATTTGGCATTAGTTTCCTCAATTTGGAACAGGTGTGATGGCACCTCAGGCGTTTCGGAGACCATTGAGCCCTCCGGGTGGTTGGGGACAGGGTAGGGTAGTACCCTGGAATTCCCCCAGCACCTGAGCACCTTGGCCCTGCCACTCTGGCCCTGCCAGGGTTTGGGGCCTGAGGGGACCATGCACATGAAAGGGGATTTGAGGGGGCTGAAGAAAGGCTAGGTGGGTGAAGGAGGGGAGTCCTGAAAGTAGGGCATCCTGAAAGAGGTGGAGGAGATCTGTGGGCAGCCAAAACACCCCCGACAGTGCTGCCCGGCGCAGAGCGCCCTCTGCAAGGCCTGTGGCAAGAAGGGACATTTCATTGCAGCGTGCCAGGCCCGTTCAATCGCCGCTATTGTCCCGGCACCCCCCACGTGCAGCCAGTGGGCGCCGCCATCTTCCCCTCCCAGGACCAAGTGCGGCCAGTGGACGCCGCCATCTTGCTCAACTTGCAACACGTGCGGTCCATGGGTGCTGCCATCTTGTTCCTCCCAGGACCAACAGGCGGTGCCATCTTGCTTTCCCCACGACACGTGCGACCCGTGGGCGCCGCCATCTTACCCGACTCAGGAACCATGCCCGTCGGGCACCTCATCTGGCCGCTCATCGCCTGCAACCGCCAATGACCAGCCGCGACTCGCCTCGGTCACGATTGACCAGTCTCGACCACACAACCTCGCGACTGCTTCAACTAAAGAGAAGCTCAACGGGCACGAGATCTCCTGCCTGCTGGACTCCGGGAGCACTGAGAGCTTCATTCACCCCGATATGGTAAGGCGCTGCTCCCTCGCGGTACACCCCGCTAACCAGAGAATCTCCCTGGCCTCCGGATCCCACTCCGTGGCGACCCGGGGGTACTGCATCGCCACTCTCACTGTCCAGGGCTTGGAGTTCAGCGGCTTCCGCCTCTATGTCCTCCCCAACCTCTGCGCTGCCTTGCTACTCAGCCTGGACTTCCAGTGCAACCTCCAGAGCCTAACCCTGAAATTCGGCGGACCCCTACCACCCCTTACTGTGTGCGGCCTCGCGACCCTTAAGGTCGACCCACCTTCCCTTTTTGCAAACCTAACCCCGGATTGCAAATCCATCGCCACCAGGAGCAGACAATACAGTGCCCAGGACAGGACCTTCATCAGGTCTGAAGTCCAGCGGCTGCTTCGGGAAGGCATCATCGAGGCCAGCAACAGCCCCTGGAGAGCCCAAGTGGTAGTGGTCAAAACTGGGGAGAAAAACAAGATGGTCGTTGACTACAGTCAGACCATCAATCGGTACACGCAGCTCGATGCGTACCTCCTCCCACGCATATCTGATATGGTCAATCAGATTGCACAGTACCGAGTCTTCTCGACAGTAGAACTGAAATCTGCCTACCACCAGCTCCCCATCCGCAAGGCGGACCACCCATACACTGCATTTGAGGCAGACGGCTGCCTTTACCTCTTTCTTAGGATTCCCTTCGCCGTCACCAATGGGGTCTCGATCTTCCAACGGGAGATGGACCGAATGGTTGACCGGTACGGACTGCGGGCCACTTTCCCGTACCTGGAAAATGTCACCATCTGCGGCCACGATTAGCAGGACCATGACGCCAACCTTGCCAAATTTCTCCACACCGCCACTCTCCTCAACCTCACGTATAACAAGGAGAAGTGCGTGTTTAGCACGAACCGCTTCGCCATCCTCGGCTATGTGGTCCAGAAAGGAGTTCTGGGTCCCGACCCCGATCGCATGCGCCCCCTCATGGAACTTCCCCTCCCCCACTGCCTCAAGGCCCTCATTCGTTGCCTGGAGTTCTTTTCGTATTACGCCCAATGGATCCCAAACTATGCGGACAAGGCCCGCCCACGCATTCAATCCACTGTTTTTCCTCTGACGGCCGAAGCTCACCAGGCCTTTAACCGTATCAAGGCCAACATCGCCAAGGCGGTCGCGAGACGCTCCCCTTCCAAGTCGAGAGCGATGCATTAGACGTCGCTCTGGCCGCCATCCTCAACCAGGCAGGCAGGCCCATGGCATTCTTTTCCCGCACCCTCCATGCCTCCGAAATTCGGCACTCCTCCGTTGAAAAAGAGACCCAAGCCATCGTTGAAGCTGTGCGGCACTGGAGGCATTACCTGGCCGGCAGGAGATTCACTCTCCTCACTGACCAACGGTCGGTTGCCTTCATGTTTAATAACACACAGCGGGGCAAGATCAAAAACGATAAAATCTTGAGGTGGACGATCGAGCTCTCCACCTACTATTACGAGATTTTGTATCGCCCCGGTAAGCTCAACGAGACCCCCGATGCCCTATCCCGAGGTACATGTGCCAGCGCACAAGTGGACCGACTCCGGACCCTGCACGACAACCTCTGTCACCCAGGGGTCACACGTTTTTACCATTTCATCAAGGCCCGCAACCTGCCCTACTCCATCGAGGAAGTCAGGGCGATCATCAGAGACTGCCAGGTCTGCGCGGAGTGTAAACCGCACTTCTACCGGCCAGACCGTGCGCGCCTGGTGAAGGTCTCCCGCCCCTTTGAAGGCCTCAGCGTGGACTTCAAAGGGCCCCTCCCCTCCACCGACCGCAACACGTACTTTCTCAGTGTGGTTGATGAATATTCCCGATTCCCCTTTGCCGTGTCATGCCCCGACATGACGTCTGCCACCGTCATCAAATCCCTCAACACCATCTTCACTATGTTCGGCTTCCCCGCCTACGTCCACAGTGACCGGGGATCCTCATTCATGAGCGATGAGCTGCACCAGTACCTGCTCAACAGGGGCATTGCCTCGAGCAGTCAACCAAATACATTCTGACCCCCACCAATGGCTCGCCGCTCTGGATGCTACCATAAGCAGGATTAATGAAAACCCAGCCTTGGCCATTCAGTGCTTCACTGAGGTGCAAAGTGCTCTCCAGCTTTTTTTAATTCATGGAATGTGAACATCGTTGGCAAGGTCACCGGTTATCGCCCATCACTTCTTGAATCTTTGTAGTCCATAGGGTGTAGGTACATCCACAATGCTGATCGGGAGAGACTTCCAGGATTTTGACCAGTGTCACTGAAGTGATGTATTTTGAAGTCTGGATAGTGTGTGCCTTGGAAGGGAACCTGCAGGTTGTAGTGTTCTCATATGTCTGTTGCCGTTGTTCTCCTCAGTAATAGAGATTTTGAAAGATGCTATTGAAGGGGTTTAATGAGTTGCTGCAGCATATCTTGTAATTGGTACACACTGCAGACTTGTGCACCTGTTGTGGAATGAGTGTATGTTTAAGGTGATCATGATGTGGAGATGCCGGCGTTGAACTGGGGTGAGCACAGTAAGAAGTCTTACAACACCAGGTTAAAGTCCAACAGGTTTGTTTCAAACACTAGCTTTTGGAGCACAGCTCCTTCCTCAGGTGAACCTTGTTGGACTTTAACTTGGTGTTTAAGGTGATGGTCGGGCTGCCAATCAAGCACGCTGCTTGGCCTGGATGGCATTGAGTCTCTTGGAACTACATTCTTCCAGGAAAGTGGAGAATATTCCATCACAGTCCTAACTTGTGCCCTGTAGATGGTGGACAGGCTTTGGAGAGTCAGGAGGGGAGATACTAATCGGAGAAGCCTCAGCCTCTGACCTGTGCCTCTAGCCACAGTACTTATAAAGGCTTGTCCAATTATGGTTGTGGTCACTTGAACCCACCCAGCACCCACGCTATGATGATGAGAAGGTCATTAATGAAGCTGCTAAAGAAGGTTGGACCTAGGATACTGATAATGCCCGTGGAACTCCTGCAGTGTTGTTCTAGGGATGAAATAATACAACTCCAACAACCACAGCCAGACTACTTTGTGTTAGGTATGATTCCAACCAGTGGAGAGCTTTCCTACCAATTCCCATTGACTCTGGTTTTACTCAGAACCCAAACTGAGCATGGCTAAGCAGGTTATAGATCAGTAATTGCCACTTGATAGCATGGTCTACAACATCTTCTATTACTTGATGATTGAGAGTGGACTAATAGGGCAGTAATTAGTCAGATTGGATTTGTCCCAACTTTTTTGTGAACAGGACATATCTGGGCTGTTTTCCACATTTTGGGATTGATGCCAGTGTTGTAGATCTACTAGAACAGTTTGGCTCGGGGTATCTTAGGCACTACAACCAGGATGTTATTGGAGCCCAGAGCTGTTGCTCCATCTTTCCTTCCTTTACTAACAGGGAACTGTGAAGGCAAACGATAGAACCACACAGGAGTAGTCAGAAATGGAAGAGTATTAAATTGTATTTGCACATGGGTAGCCACATATTTAACACATTCGTATTTAATATTTCAGCATTGTATTTGATTTCCCATTTTACTTGCTTCCCAGCAAGTTCTCTCTCAACCATGTCTGTGACAACAATGACATCATACTCGCATGTTTTAATTTGTGCCCTCAATTGATCTGCCTGGTTTGTCAGACTCCTTGCATTAAAATAAATACCATCCAATCTTGCCAAACTCCCTCGTGACATAACTGGCCTAGACATTCTATGCCTTCCTGACTCACTTGGTGTCTCTTCTAATTTAGGCTGTGCATCTATCCCTGCTGAACTTCCTCCCAGGTTCCCAGGTCCCTACCTAGTTGGTTTAAACCAACCCCAACAGCACCAGCAAACCTCCCTAAAAAGGACACTGATTCCATTTTGCATCAGGTGCAAAGCATCCGCATAAACAGTCCCAATGTCCTAGAAATCTAAAGCCCTCCTTCCTGCACCATGTATCCAGCCACACATTCATCTGGACTAACCTCCTATTTCTATATTCACTAGCACGTGGCACCAGAAGTAATCCAGAGATGATTACCTCCTGGGTTCTGTTTTTTAATCTATGTCCTAGCTCCTCTGCTTTCAAGAATTCATCCATTTTTCCGCCTATATCATTGGTACCAATGTGTAGCATTAGATGTCTGCCTGTTTCCCTCCCCCTTCAGTATGCCCTGCAGCTGTTTAGGGACACAGTGACAGTGACTTAGACCATAAGACATAGGAGCAGAATTAGGCCACTCGGCCCATCGAGTCTGCTCCGCCATTCAATCATGGCTGATATTTTCTCATCCCCATTCTCCTGCCTTCTCCCCATAACCCCTGATCCCCTTATTAATCAAGAACTTATCTATCTCTGTCTTAAAGACACTCAGTGATTTGGCCTCCACAGCCTTCTGCAGCAAAGAGTTCCACAGATTCATCACTCTCTGGCTGAAGAAATTCCTCCTCATCTCTGTTTTAACGGATCGTCCCTTTAGTCTGAGATGGTAGTTTTCCCTTCAAGTGGAAACATCCTCTCCATGTCCACTCTATCCAGGCCTCGCAGTATCCTGTAAGTTTCAATAAGATTCCCCTCATCCTTCTAAACTCCAATGAGTACAGACCCAGAATCCTCAACCGTTCCCCAGACAAGTTCTGTGCATTAATGATCCTGTGCTAATAATGGACATTTAACAATCCACCTGTCCAATGGGGATTTTTCTCATCTTGCAGATTGCACTGATGTTAAAGACAGAGGTTGTCTGGTTGATTCCAATTTCCAGACACAACTGGCAATTTGGGTTCTTTTAGGTTGCTTCCACCTTTCAAACCTAGCCAGTTTGTGAGTTTTAAATTTGCCCCCAGTGCCACTGAATGAATGTTGGTTCTGAACTAGCCTGACCACTTCAGTCATCTGCATACCTTTCTGTGAGAAATCACTCCTAAATTTGTATCACTATGTTCAGGGCCTTGAAAGGCCTCCTAGCTTTCCGTTCTTGAAAATTAACCAAATCATCACAGTTGTCTTTCTTTGATCCTCTAAAGTTTGGAAAGAGTTGTTCTTAATATCATGGTTGTATCTTCAACTTGAACACCAAGACCTATTAGTATAGAAATATAATATATCATGTATAAGAAATTCTAAACATGGATTTGAACATTATAGTGCCAAATATCTGTGCTGGGGTGAAAAAGAACCTACACCAATCCACTGCTAACATTCCTGACTCCTTGCTGTCCCTGTCTTCCAGTGTTTCTAAGAGAGTAACAAGAAATGCATTTCCTTATATACACCCCGGCACAGCATGCTTGCTCTTTTGTGAGTGAGACAATTATGGACCTGTTTCTAAAAGTGCTGGAAATTTTGTGTTAAGAACCCAGCTGCTGTTCAACGCTAATCCCAGAAGGGAAACTTGGAATGTGTGATAAAGCCAGGGGAGTCCAACGAGCTGCTTAAAAGTCCTTTATTTCAGCAACAGCATCATACATGCACAGGGCCCGGTTCCCTTTCACCGGGTCCCCATTCCTTTTTAGCTGGCTCTATAGCTGCCTGCCTTTTATACTAGTGCTGGGTTAACTCAGTCCAATTGAACACAGGGAACAATCATCCCCAGGTGGATGAGTCCTGTGCAGGTTATTAGACCCCTCCCGTCCCCAAAGCCCGAAACTCCTCACAAGGACGGCCGTTCAGGAGGAGTGGATTGGAGAGGACCAAACGGGTGCAAACCCCACAGTGATCAGACAACAAACCTAAAAAAAAAATTGCTTCGGATAAGGCTCCACCGAACGGGGAAGCAGGACGGGTAGGCGTGTACTCCACCAAGCATTACGTCCGGCCCAACACCCTCACCAGTCACACAGGGGGCGAAGCTGCCAACAGCCAAACCCGGGGACGGCGCGCGCCACAGCATTGGACCCATCAACCCAAGGCCCAATCGGCGTGGCATGCCTTCCAGCCACAGAGGGAACGGGGGGGGGGGGGACATCAGACAACGTCCACCTCAACGTCCCGCAACTCCCAAACTCCCCTTAATTTTTAATATTGGGCACTCTAAATTCTACCCCCCAAAAAAAAAAAACACCTACCAAAATGCCCAGGGAGCTGTCGCCCCGACATTCTTACAGTACACAGACAAATAAACACACAGCGCAGATTTAAAAAAACAGCAGCGTTCCGTGCATGCTTCCACAGGACCAGAAGTCACAAATGGAATGTCCAGTCAACTCCACACCAGAGTCTCCAGGCACAAAACCTGCAGTCGTACAATAACTGTCAGGTCGCAGGCAAAACATCACTGTTGCAAATCTCACAGTCCAAGCTGCCGTAAAACAGTCTTCCAAACACAACGCTGCACTCACGACCAGAATGACGTTCCAAAACAGCGGCGGCAACTCGAGAACGGACTCCCCGGTGGACCACTCTGCCAGCATCAGTAAACAACAGCAGACAGAGATGGCCGAAACGCTACGCGACCCACACCAGAATGATACCGCATCTGGTACTGCCGGACACATCAGACTCCAGATCACTCCCAGCGGACACACTTCAGAAGCCGGCAGCAAAAAAAACTCGCCCCAGCTCTCGCTTTCCATGACATTAGAGGCTCTTAAAAAAAAACCCCACAAAAACAAACTCGGTACCGTAGTCCACTCTTTTTTAAAAAAAATTCCCAGGAGGTAGCTCAGCCGAACAAGCAGCACGCCGACAGCTCCAATTCATCATCATCGCCAATGTGATAAAGCCAGGGGAGTCCAACAAGCTTCTTAAAAGTCCTTTATTTCAGCAACAGCATCATACATGCACAGGGCCTGGTTCCCTTTCACCGGGTCCTCATTCATTTTTAGCTGGCTCTATAGCTGCCTGCCTTTTATACTAGTGCTGGGTTAACTCAGTCCAATTGAACACGGGGAACAATCATCCCCAGGTGGATGAGTCCAGTGCAGGTTATTACAGAATGCCAGTTCACAACTTTTTTTTTGCAATTTTATATAATGTGAGGAAAGATGTGTAGACCAGTGTGGAAGGTTCCGATCATTCTCATAATAGGTTCCGACGGTTCTCATTATAAAATAAATACTTCTTAAACAATAAAACGCACAAGAAAGGCAACTAAAAAACATGCACTTAACTACAATAATGGCAACATACACACAATATTGTTTAATTGACCCAGTTCCAAACCAGTCTATTTTCCTAACCTCCCCAAACACATCCCATAGGTTTTAAAACTATACATACAATCCAGCGATAGTTACCACATTCTGTACCGATATCTCTTTTGGGGTTACTTCTAGTTTAGAACAGAAACAACTGACTCTTCAAACAGGATTCCCCAGGGATTGTTTGTTTGAAGTGAACTCAGTTTCCTGTTGTTTGTGGCTGTGATCGTGGATCAACTCTATTCAGCTCACCATATAGAGTTAACCCTGCCATTGATATACTATTTTCTCTTTTGATCTTTTCTTACCTGAACTGATTGTCTCAATGTCATATTTTACATGAGCGCGCCCTTTTAGAAACTAAGTATGAAAATTCTCTTTTGAACTTTTACCATTTGTGCTTTAAGTTATCCACTTCTCTTCGGACAATATCTGTTTACAGTGTTGCCAGGTTGATCCACAAATCAAATACCTCAGTTAATCTGTTTTCTTAACCAATTCCCATTTAAAAATAGTTTGCACTCTTTTCATCAAACATTCCCCAAAACACATTCCCAATTATTAGATTCCTTCATTTTCATTTATCACAACTTCTTGACAATTGCCACCTCCCCCAATACCTGGTCCATGTGTTTTCCCTCATTTCAAGGCTCCAGCCTTACAAAAGTAAAAATGTTTTAAGAGTTATATTTTATAATAGATAGGATTGTGCAATAATTCAATCGAACACATTGCTCCTTTAAAGATTTACTAGCACAGAAAAGGAGAAACCAATCAACATAATTTATCATAAAAATGAGAGACATTACTATTGTTCTACTTTATGTTTATCAATGTGCATTGTTATGTTTTTGTTACCCAGGTTACAAACAAGCTGGGTACAGCCAGGGATGTTGCAGAGCTGTATCTTCAGGCTCCTGTCCTGATTCCAGAAAGGAAAGGAAGCCAAGTTGTCATGATTGAAGGTAAGTTCAATAGTTATTTTTGCTACTCTAAACAGTTCTGGGAGCTGAAGGTTTAGAAAAAATCTTTATCCAGAAGCTGTTGTAGTTGTCAGGAAGTGAAATCAAGTTAGTTATGGTCATAGTTGAATTTGTAAACTTGCCTGATAATAGCCAAAATAATGAAATCTATCATTTAGATTTAAAATGGTTTCTGTTTTTGTGATGTAGGAATAGAAACTCTGTTATTTGTGCCCCCTTTCCTTCTACAAACCTTACAGCAAGGAATTGTCAGATTGGTGGCAAATGGAACAAGCGAGGCTTGCATACAAAATAGGATTGTGGGGCTACATTGGAAAAATGATGGTCAGACCAAACATGAACGGAAGGTAGGTCACAGAGAAGTGATTGAGGGCTTAGATGGGGAAAGATGAATTAGGATCAAAGCTGAGTGTAGGAGAGGTATAGATGTTGGCCAGAAGGTTAGGGAGGAGGTTAGTGAAAGGTGAGAGAGGTGGGGAAAGGGAATTCAGTGATGAGGCCAAGTAGGAGGAGAAGGTGAACCTGGGGTTGATGAAGGGTGGATATTGAGGAGTGAGTAATAAGAATGTATGTCACATGGAAGATATCAGACAATTACATAAGCAGATAACAAGTGGCATAAGAGGATGTGAGTGATACTAATGGGAGGGGATGATGCAGAAAGAATACAATGGATATTGAGGTTGATGCACGATCAATTGCACAAAGACTAAAGTTGGGTACAACTTTATTACAGTCAGATGCGTGGCCTCCTGCTGCAGCTGGCAAAATGGCAGGGCACTGGAGGTCATGCATATTTATACAGTTCTCCTTGGGTGGAGCCAGCCGGCAGGAGCTACCGGCGAACCTGTAGTGCAGGTCCTACCTTACATCTCCTATGACAGTGGATCACCACAGAGGTCATGAGCGCATAAAGCATCAGAAGCGGAACTGTAGTTGGCAATACGGCTCCTTGAGCTTGTTAAGTAATGGGTTAAGAGACATTGCAATTAGTTGTCTCATTTATGTTAAGTATCCATTAATTGACACTGATATGTAAAGGGGCTTCAGGTGGCCTCTGTCAGGTGGTGTGTTGTTAAGAGGTTTGTGCAGAGGCTGTGGAAGTGAAATAAATGGTGTTTGGTGAAAAGGAAAAAGAACATTAGACTCTTCATATCACAGCAACTAAAACGGCTAACAATTGGTAGCAGAGGATGGTTGCTGTGTAAATGTGAAGGGTTGAAAGATACAACTTTTCCAGATCAAACCAAGGAGTGAGTGAGAAAAGAAAAGAAAAAGGGATATATGGCTGAACCGAGGATAAAGATGGCTGGATATGACTATCCTCCCTTATTTTCTGAAAGGGAATCATACGACCAATGGAGAAGTGCAGTAGTTATGTGGACTAAAGTAACTGCTTTGGGAAAGAGAAAACAAGGTATGGCATTGGCTCTTTCTCTACCATATGGCAGTAAAATCCGAAACAAAGTGCTTTCTGAGCTGGAATTGGAAGAGTTAGACTCAGAAGAAGGTCTGGAGACTTTATTACATTATGTGGATAAGATTTATAAGAAAGATGACTTGTTAAGTGCGTATGAAGCATGGTCGGATTTTGATAAGTTCCGGAAAATGGAGGACATCTCCATGGAAGACTATATAACGGAATTTGGCAGACTATATAAAAGGCTGCAGAAACGCAATCTGGAATTTCCACAGTCTGTGTTGGCCTTTAAATTACTTGACTGTGCTAGAGTGAGCAACATGGATAGGCTCCTGGTTTTGACAGGAGTTCAGTTTACTGATAAGGATACCTTATTCGAACAGATGACAAAAGCTTTTTAAAAGTTTCTGGGGAAACATTCGATTCCGATGGCTCTGATGACCGAAATAGGTCAGCCTGCAATAAGGCAGAATATGGAAGATACACTAGTAACAGGATGGCGAAATCGTATGGCTACGAACAGGGCTCAAGACTATAGACGGATACCGAGACAAGGAAATTATGAAGACCGAAACCCAGTTAGAACCTACAATAGGAAGACGAACCCCAGAAATGCACGGGGCATGATAAATCGATGTTTTCGATGTGACTCTCAATACCATTATGCTTTCAACTGTCCAACTCGTTATGATAGAGTGTTTGAAGCGACACATGACACGGAAGAGTCAGAAGAGGAAAAAGATAGTGACCAGAAAGAAGGCATTGTCCTATTGACAAGCAGTTTTATGCCGGTAATGAGGGTGTTGGTTGCAGAATCCTTCAATTGTGCTGTATTGGACAGTGGCTGCACATCTACTGTGTGTGGAATTGACTGGTTAAAATGTTACCTGGACTCTTTGAATGCTGAAAATCGTAACCAGGTTAAGGAATTTGAAAGTTCCACAAGTTTCAGGTTTAGGGATGATAATACTCTGAAGTCGCTGAAAAGAGTGGTGATCCCTTGCAATATTGCCGGAGTGAATCATTTCATTAGCACGGATGTTGTATCAAGTGAGATACCTTTGCTTCTGAGCAGACCGTCGATGAAGAAAGCACACATGAAACTGGATATGGAACAGGATAAGGCAACAGTTTTTGGAAAGACGGTGGATTTACAATTTACACAGTCGGGACACTATTGTATTCCATTACTGACAAATAATTTTTCAAGTAGAGTGGTTAAGGATGTGTTAATGGCAGTTGAAAATGGGACTTTCGCTGATAAAAAGCTTGTGGTATTAAAACTGCATAGGCAATTTGCACATCCGTCTCCTCAGAGGCTGAAAAATTTATTAAAGGATGCAGGGGTAAGGGATGATGACTATATAGACTGATAGAACAGGTTAGTGACCGCTGTGAAGTTTGTAGGAAGTACTGAAGGACACCAGCATGACCGATAGTAACCCTACCTTTGGCCAGGGATTTTAATGACATTGTGGCCATGGACCTTAAGATCTGGGATAAAGCAAATAATATATTTATTTTGCATTTTGTAGATTTAGCAACCAGATTTAGTCAATCAACGATTGTACGAAGTAAAGAAAAGAGAGTAATTCTGGATCAAATCGTGTAAAAATGGATAGGGACAGGAATGGGTCCACCGGCAAAATTCCTTACGGACAATGGGGGAGAATTTGCTAATGATGAGTTTAGGGATATGTGTGAAAACATGAATATCAGAGTTATGAATACGGCTGCAGAAAGCCCATTTAGTAATGGTGTCTGTGAAAGAAATCATGCTGTCATCGATGACATGCTTCAGAAAATCTTGGCAGATCGACCAAATTGCAGGCTAAATTCAGCTTTAGCATGGGCAGTACATGCAAAGAATTAATTGCAGATGGTTGGGGGCTATAGTCCTTATCAATTAGTGTTTGGTAGAAATCCTAAAATTCCGTCCATTTTGGATGACCAGCCTCCAGCTTGGGAGGGGACTACAATTAGCTCTGGTTTTGCTGAACATTTAAATGCATTACATAGCAGTAGAAAAGTTTTTTTGGAAGCAGAATTCTCTGAAAGAATTCACAGAGCTTTAAGACATAACGTACGGCCATCACATGCCGTTTTTCAGCAAGGAGGCATAGAATTTTCACAGACGTTACAGTGCAGAAGGAGGCCATTCGGCCCATCGAGTCTGCACCGGCTTTTGGAAAGAGCACCCTACCCAAGGTCAACACCTCCACCCTATCCCCATAACCTAGTAACCCCACCCAACACTAAGGGCAATTTTGGACAGTAAGGGCAATTTATCATGGCCAATCCACCTAACCTGCACATCTTTGGTATACTAGAAGAGAGACAATTCTAATGAATGGAAAGGCCCAGGGAAGATCATAGGCATAGATGGCAAAACAATTATTTTGCAACATGGTAATCAAACTGTTAGGGTACATTCATCAAGGATAATGGGTACAGATTACAAATGTTCAAATTTAGACAGAGCAGACAGACATGACAAGGAACCAGAGTCATCTGGTATGCATGTGTTACAGAACTATGAGGACCAATTAACTGATATAGACAGGGTTTCTGTGGCGGAACACAACACTTCTGGTGAATTAGAACAGGCCATTTTTCCGAAAGGGCAACTGCCAAAAGTTGGTACAAAAGTGACATACTTGCCTGAAGGGTCTAGTCAATGGAAGGATGCAACTGTTATTAGTAGAGCAGGGAAGGCCACTGGAAAGTATAAACATTGGTTGAATGTACAGCATTCAGGGGAAGGAGTCAAGACAATGGATTGGGAAAACGAAGTTCAAAAATGGAGGGCACAGAAACACAGTGCCAGTTCAGATAGTACATCCGATAGTGAACAGGTCCGCAGGAAAAGGTCGAGAACTATTGAAAGGACATCCCACAGCAGAAGGGAAAGATCAAGCAGTAGCAGTACAGAACGAGATACCAGGCGGGTATCGTAGTTTGTCAAGATCCCGGAACATGAGTAAGACTACGAATACTAATAGGAGTAGAAGCCCACATGCACGTGAGATTTTGGTGGCTTCAAATAAATTAGATCAAAAAGTAATTAAAGAAGCTAAACAGCAAGAATTGCATAGTTGGAGTGAATTTGGGGTATACACGGAAGTACCGGATAGGGGACAAAGAGCTCTATCCCACAGATGGATTTGCACGGAAAAGGTTCTTCCGGATGGAACCTATAAGGCAGAGGCCAGGCTTGTGGCAAGGGGATTTGAAGAAAACTTAGAAGATCAGGATTTAAGGGTAGATTCACCTACAGCAGGAAAGGTTATTTTAAAGATCTTCTTGGCTCTATTAGCCACAAAGGCATGGGAATGCAAATCTATAGATATAAAAGCTGCCTTTTTGCAGGGGCATCAGCACCAGAGAGACATTTTTCTCCATCCTCCTAAAGAAGCAGCTAACACAGAAGGGGTACTCTGGAAGTTGAACAAATGTGTATATGGATTAAATGATGCATCTAGAGTCTGGTATTTTTCGGTAAGGTCAGTTTTGTTAAAGTTAGGCTGTTGCCAGATGAAAGTAGATCCTGCAATGTTTTACTGGCGCTATAAAGGAAATCTTTCTGGCATTTTTATGATGCATGTCGATGATTTTTTGTGGGGTGCGACTAGTGATTTTGAAGCTATTGTAATCTCTGGTTTGAGGAAAGAATTCAGGGTTGGAAGTCAGGTTCCGGTGCATTTAAATATATTGCCTGGAAATTGGACAGACTAAGTTAGGGGCAACTTTACGTCAGCAATCTTATTTGGAAAGCATCACCCCAATAGCAATTAGTCGTGGCCGAGTTTCACAAAAAGACGCAATGGTTTCAAAGATAGAAAAAGAGCAACTGCGAAGTTTAATTGGGCAACTGAACTGGTTAGGTAGACAGACTAGACCGGACGTGAGTTTTGATGTCTTAGAGTTGAGTACAAAAATGAATGATCCCAAAGTGGAAGACATAATAAGGGCAAATAAAGCATTGGCCAAACTAAAAATGCAGGAGTATGTTTTTAAGTTCCCGGTTTTAGGTGACCTTAAGCACTTGAAACTCATAGTTTATAGTGATGCGTCCTACGCAAATTTATGTGATGGGGTTTCAAGTGCAGGAGGTTTTATAATTTTCCTTTTGGGGAACAATGGTAAATGTTGCCCGCTTGTGTGGGAAACAAAGAAAATAAGGAGAGTGGTAAAAAGCACTTTGGCTGCTGAGACGTTAAGCCTTGTAGAAGCGGTGGATATGGCCTTTTATATAAGTATGATATTGACAGAAATTTTGGATTAGGGGATTTGGGTAATATACCTATTGACTGTCACATTGACAATAAATCCCTGTGGGAAAATGTGCACTCTACAAAAAGTGTCAATGAAAAGAGGTTACGGATAGACATCGCAAGTTTGAAGCAGATGTTGGACAGAGGGGAAATAACAAAAATTCAATGGGTCGACAGGAGCTATCAACATTCAGACTGTTTTACGAAAAGAGGGGCGAGTTCACAGAAACTTTTGGATATTGTTAATGAAGGGCGCTTGTTTCTGTGACTGTTTTTCTTTCTTTCTCGTCCAAACAAAAAAAAGGGGGGGGGAAATCATGTGTGTGTTTTTGAGTTTCTTGAAATTTTGTTTTCACCTAATTATTTTTTTTCTCCAAGGAAGGGGAGACTGTTAAGTAATGGGTTAAGAGACATTGCAATTAGTTGTCTCATTTATGTTAAGTATCCATTAATTGACACTGATATGTAAAGGGGCTTCAGGTGGCCTCTGTCAGGTGGTGTGTTGTTAAGAGTTTTGTGCAGAGGCTGTGGAAGTGAAATAAATGGTGTTTGGTGAAAAGGAACAAGAACTTTAGACTTTTCATATCACAGCAACTAAAACGGCTAACAGAGCTTGTTCCACTATTCAATAAGATCATCGCTAATTTTAACATTCACTTATCCACCCTATTCCCATATCCCTTGATTCAACTTTGTGTCCAAGAATTAGTAGATTTCAGTTTTGAATATTTTTAATGACTGAGCTGCCACAGAGCTCCAGTAGATAATTCCAAAGATTACAAGCTGCTGAGTGAAAAAATGCATCCTCATCTCAGTCCCACATGGCCAACCCTCTATCCTGAGACTATGACTACTAGTTCTACACTCTCTCTGCATCTGCCCTGTCAAGCCCTCTGAGAATTTAATATATTTCAATGCGATCCCCTCTCTACATTCCTGAGAATATAGGCCCATTCTCCTCATTCTCTTCTTAAACAACATTCGTCTCATTCCAGGAATCAGCCTAAAGAACCTTTGTTACACCCCTGCTAAGTAAGGCGCGTATATCCTTCTTTAGCTAAGGAGACCAAATTGTACACATCACTGCCAGCTTTTTCTCACCAAAGTAATGCATCCCCCTTTGCATTAATTTCCTAACATAGAGTACTCTCCCAAATCAAGTGCGCAGAGACTGCAGAATTCCTGCCTCTGTAAACCCAACCTTTAATAATGGCAGCCCACAGTTCCTATTTTCTTTCCAGGGGGGCAGGCTGGATTTTAAGTCACCCTCATAATTACTGCGATGGACGTTGGGTGCAGAGGCAAGCTAGGCAGAAGGCCTACTTTGTGGAAGTTAATTTTAAAATGGTTTTAAAAAAACAGCCCTCACCCACCCCCATACTCCCTATTTTAATCCATGTCAATCTTTTTCTCCTATTGCCCACCCATACCCAGACTGTCATGCCAACACATGCCCCTCCACCTATACCTTCCCATGGTCCACCACCTATCCTCATAACCCTTTATAACCCCTACGGAAACCTAGTGCCATCTCATGACAACCCATGCCCATCACCCTTTCCCCTACCTCTTTCATGCTAACTCACTTAGTATCCACCGTGGGCAAGACCCCAGGACCCATGCTGACACAAAATAGGCTATTGATTAAGTCACCATTTTCAACATAAAAATAACATACTCATTGATTTAAAAAATATTCAATACATGGAAATTCCTTTGACTAATCTCTTATGGAAACATTTTTATTCTGTAGTCACCTCTCTGGAGCTTCACTTAACAGGCACCCACTGTGATGTTAACTTATAAAATCAGTCATTGCAGCATAAATAATAATCCCAGGCTTATGTCAATGGACAATAAAATATCAAGTGTTTATCTTTATTTTGAATTCCACACTTTTTAAAATTTAAATCCAGCAGAGTTAGATCCCTTGTCAGCTTTGACAGTTCCAGTGAGTTTTTACAGTTCTTTGATTCCAATGAGTTTGTGCACTTTTGTATGCACAATCATGATTAGTTTTAACAATACCTAAGGATGCCTTGCCTCTTCCAAAGGGTGCCTCACCTCTCCTGAAGGGTGCATCACCTCTCCCGTAGGTGGCCCAGGACAATGTGGTACCTTATCTCTCCAAAGCGCTATCCAAACAAATTACCAAATTCAGACCAGCTTTTACCTGTTTTAATCTGCAAAATCTAGATTTCACAGCTTTAACCAGCCAAAATCCCACTTCAGTGGAGGACGATGATAATTTAACTGCCTGGTTGCCACTGGAAGACCCACATACGTGAACCCTTGCCCGGTTCCAGGAAATAAGTTATTATTTGTCTAGAGGCTGGACTTTTCCACAATTTTCACCATGATGGAGTGCCGCTCCATCATGATGGAAATCTGGCCACTGAGTCACCACCAATCAGCCTAAAGTCAGCCTGCATCTCGCCCACCACCTAAAACCTAGTTTGACCCTTGCTGATCCCTTTACCAACCACCCCGTACCTGTCATCAGTCAGTGACTGCACATTATACATATAAAGCGAGAGGGAGATAGCAGGAATAATAACAAAAGTAATGGAGGGGAGCACTAGTTCAAAAAAAATCTCTTATCAATTTTATTTATTAGGCAGTGACTTTTCTGTGGCTTTGCCTCACTATGATTTATAAAAACAATGGTTATTATAGGGTGTGTATTACCAGAGATCCTGGATTATTAACAATATGACTAACCCTCCAATCTAGGATGGGGTCTCAACCTCCAGCAGAGGATCAGGGGTTATGGGGAAAAGGCAGGAGAATGGGGATGAGAAAAATATCAGCCATGATTGAATGAAGGAACAGACTCGATGGGCCGAGTGGCCTAATTCTGCTCTTATGTCTTATGGTCTTACTTTAAGATAGTTTCCAAGAATAGCTTTAAGCCTGGAGTCATTGTTAGAGAGATTGAGGAGCCCAAGGGTACAGCAAGATTTTTCAATATCATTTAGGACAGTAATGTGATTCAGGAACATTGGGAATCAGTTTAGAGTTTGTGAAAGTGTGATAGGATCTAATAGTGATGGGGAAGGAAGCCTGAGCAAGGATATTCTGAAGCCCAGCAGAAATCAGGAGGTGGGTTTTGAGCATTGGAGATCTGATACTGAGGAAAAAACATCCATGTGGGAAGAGAGGCCAAGAGAATAAGCACCTTTTGCACCATTAGAATCCTACTCCCATTTCTTTTCACTTCTTCCTCACATTCGATTCTGTCCCTTAGCTCCTGTCCTTACTTCTCCTGCTGTCTTTCTGCCACCTCAGCATTTCCCTCTGTTCTCTCCTCCTCATCTCCTGCACAACAATAACGTACACCTATAGTTTTAAAATTCATATTTGGCACATGGGGAATCACTGAAAAAGCCAGCATTTATTAGCCGTCCTTGAGAGGTTGGTGGTGGGCCTACACAGGATGAAGGCGCTCACGCTTTGCGGTATAGCAAGGAATGCTAGGACTTTGATCCAATTACAATGACAGAACCAATTTATGTCGGAATGCTCGGACTTTGATCCAATTACAATGACAGAACTACAATTTATGTCCAAGTTGGGGTGGTGTCGGACTTGGAAGTAATGTTGTTTCTACGCACCTGCTGTCTATTTTTGGAGTTGCTATTGAAAAGGCAGGGATATGGTGTAGTGGTAATGACACTGGACGAGTAATTTCAAGGCCTAAGCCTTTGTTATAGTAACATGGGTTCAAAACCCACCTTGGCAGCTGGTGACATTTAAGAACATCTCCATCCATAATTATATTTGAACTTGGTGAGTGGCGGAAAACAGTGAGAGAAGAGCAAGGCTTAAATTAATGTGCAGAGAGCGAGAGGTCACTTGATGAGCAGGAGGAAACAGTAAGAGGAAAGGGGGCCTTAAAACAATGTGAAGAGACCAAAGCCGGAATTCACCGATTGTTCCGATTCAGTTTTCCCACCAGCAGCGTAGATCTGCCGGCAGGTTCTGCGGTTGTGTGGGGTGGTTACAATGGGAAATCCCATTGGCAATCGGTGGGAAGATAGAATCCCCTCATCAGCAAACGCCGCACAGATGGGAAACATGCAGCTGGCGGACAGGAGAACCCCCCAAGAATTAATTTGGTGAACAGAGGGGAAAAACAGTGAGATCAGAACAGGGCTTAAAATAGCTATCCAGGAGCCAGTCTATAAGCTCAGAGCCTGCATTTGAAAAGAAATAGAGATATAACATCACAGGGAAGCAGGTAGCTGAATAGATGGTGAGTATTTGCAGTAGTAAGGTGGTGATGTTGGAATGAGGATGGTGTGGGGGGGGTGAGGGTGGTGTGGGGATGAGGGTGGTGTTGGGGTGGAGGGTGACACATGTGTCACGGCAAACTGGAAACAGAAAGTGCACAGTGTTGGACAGTCTGGCGCATGCAGTGCAGGGGGTGGGTAGCTGGTGGTTTAAATGGCCAGGGCACCCAGCAACGGCGTCCGATATGGGTGCTGACATGTGGTGACGGTTGGGGGTTCAGATGCTCTCCGGGGGTGGGGGGGTTACACATGTGTGGAACAGGGATTGATGCCAGGGGCACTGTGCTGCCTAGTCACCCTGGTCGTCCTGCATTACTGACTGAGGAAAAAAGTGAGACTAAGATAAACATAGTGCAGAGTAAGAGCAGGCAGAGGGAAACCGCAGGGCTCAGTGGGACTGTAGGTCTGGAGTGCGTTTGCTTCAATGCAAGAAGTATAACAGGTGAACTGAGAGCCTGGATTACTGCATGGAACTATGATGTAATTGCAATTACGGAGTCATGGTTAAAGGAGGGACAGGACTGGAAGCTTAACATTCCGGGATATCGTTATTTTATACGGGACAGAAGGGGAAAGAAAAGAGGTGGGGGAGTTGCATTGCTGATTAGGGAGCAAATCACAGCTGTGTTGAGGGAGGACACATTAGAGGGATCTTGTAGTCAAGCATTATGAGTGGAACTCAGGAATAAGAAGGGTGAAATCACAATGTTGGGAATGTACTATGAATCTCCCAATAACCCACAGGAGACAGGAGCAGTTGTGTAGTCAGATACTGAAAAGGTAAGCAAAAAGCAGGGTAGTTGTGACAGGCGACTAAGGTAGGTGATTTAATTTACGCCGGCGGGACGGGCAATTTATCGGCGGGACTTCGGGCCATCCGGGCCGGAGAATCGAGCGGGTGGGCCTGCCAACCGGCGCGGCGCGATTCCCGCCCCCGCCAAATATCCGGTGCCGGAGACTTCAGCAACCGGCGGGGGCGGGATTCACGCCAGCCCCCGACGATTCTCCGACCCGGCGGGGGGTCGGAGAATGTCGCCCCTGAACTGGGGAATGTGGATTGGGAGCGGCTATTGAAAGACAAATCCACATCTGACATGTGGGAGGCTTTTAAAGGGCAGTTGATTGAAGTGCAGGACAGGCATGCCCCGCAAAAATGAAGGATAGAAATGGCAGGATTCGGGAACCATGGATGACAAGGGAAATTGTAAGCTTAGTCAAAAGGAAAAAGGAAGCATACGATAGGTCCAGGCATCTAAAAACTAACCTTTGAAGCCCTTGAGGGGTACAGTGAAAGAAGGAAGGAACTTAAACATGGAATTAGGAGGGCTAAAAGGGACCATGAAATGTCTTTAACAAACACGGTCAAGGAGAATCCCAAGGCCTTTTTGCATGTAATAGGATCGAGAGCGTAGCAAGAGAAAGAGTAGGCCCACTCAAGGACAATGAAGGTAAATTATGTGTGGAACCACAAGAAGCGGGTGAAATCCTTAATGAGTACTTTGTGTCGGTATTCACCAGGGAGAAGGACTAAATGGATGTTGAGGTCAGGGATAGGTGTGTGAACGATCTTGAGAATGTCAATATATCAAAGGAGGAAGCGTTGAGTATCCTAAATTGCATTGAGGTAGACAAGCCCCCGGGGCCGTATGGGATCTATCCCAGGTTACTGCGGGAGGCAAGAAGAGAAATAGCTGTGGCCTTAACAGATATCTTCCCCTTTGACCACAGTCGAGGTTCTAGAGGACTGGAGAATAGCCAATGTTATTCCCCTGTTTCAGAAAGGAAGCAGTGGTTAGCTCTGCTGCCTCAGGGTGCCGAGGTCCCAGGTTCGATCCCGTATCTGGGTCACTGTCCGTGTGGAGTTTGCATATTCTCCCCGTGTTTGCATGGGTGGATTCTCCCCCACAACCCAAAGATGTGCAGAATAGGTGGATTGGCCACGCTAAATTGCCTCTTAATTGGAAAAATTTAATTGGGTACTCTAAGTTAATTTTTTTTTAAAGGAAGGAAGCAGGGACAATCCAGCAAATTATAGGCCGGTGGGCCTGACATCAGTCGTGGGGAATCTTTTGGAAAAGATACTGAGGGACAAGATAGATGCACATTTGGAGAAAAATGGACTGGTTAGTGACAGGCAGCATGGATTTGTACGGGGAGGTCATGTCTCACCAACTTGATCGAGTTTTTTGACGAGGTGACAAAGAAAATTGATGAGGATGGGGCTGTGGATGTAGTTTATATAACATTAATAAGGCGTTTGACAAGGTCCCACATGGCAGACTGGTGCAAAAAATAAAATCACATGGGAATTGGGGTGGGCTGGCTAAATGGATACAGAACTGGCTTGTTTATAAAAGATCAGAGAGTAGTGGTGGAAGGGTGTTTTTCAGAATGTAGATCTGTAGCTAGTGGTGTTCCGCAGGGATCAATGCTGGGATCTCTGTTGTTTGTAGTATATATAAATCATCTGGAGGAAAACGTGAGTGTTCCGCAGGGATCAATGCTGGGATCTCTGGGGCGTCATTCTCCAACCCCCCAGAGGGTCGGAGAATGGCCGTTGGCCGCCGTGAAACCCGCCCCCGCCGGTTGCCGAAGTCTCCGAAGGGAGAAAAGTCGGCGGGGCGTTAATGGCGCCGCTGCCGCGGAGAATGTCACGGGTCTGCGCAAGGCAGCCGATTTTCGGCCTGCCGATATTCTCCCTTCCGGATGGGCCGAAGTCCCGTCGACGTGATGACCGTTCACGTCAACGTAAATCAAACCTCCTTTTCATCGGCGTGACCCTGTGCTCCAGGTTCACGCCGACCAGCGTGGAGGTGAGTGACGGCCTGGGGGGTTGGCTCTGGGCAGGCGATGGCGTGGCCGCAGTCTGAATGCGTGAGGAGAGGTGTGTCTCGGGTTGTGTGTGTGTGTGTGTGTGCGGCGGGGGGGGGGTTAGAGTAGGCTGGGCTCCGGGGGAGTGCCGGGCGGGGGTCCGTGCCGGGGTGGAGGTTGGGGGGGGGGGGGGTCCGTGCCGGGGTGGAGGTTGGGGGGGGTCCGTGCCGGGGAGGAGGATGGGGGGGGTCCGTGCCGGGGTGGAGGTTGGGGGGGGGTCCGTGCCGGGGAGGGGGATGGGGGTGTCCGTGCCGGGGTGGAGGTTGGGGGGGGGGGGGGGTCCGTGCCGGGGAGGGGGATGGGGGGGGGTGTCCGTGCCGGGGTGGAGGTTGGGGGGGGGGGTCCGTGCCGGGGAGGGGGATGGGGGTGTCCGTGCCGGGTTGGGGGGGGGTGTCCGTGCCGGGGAGGGGGATGGGGGTGTCCGTGCCAGGGTGGAGGTTGGGGGGGGGGGTGTTCGTGCCGGGGAGGGGGATGGGGGTGTCCGTGCCGGGGTGGAGGTTGGGGGGGGTCCGTGCCGGGGAGGGGGATGGGGGGGGTGTCCGTGCCGGGGTGGAGGTTGGGGGGGGGTCCGTTTTGGGGAGGGGGATGGGGGGGTGTCCGTGCCGGGGTGGAGGTTGGGGGGGGGGTTCCGTGCCGGGGAGGGGGATGGGGGTGTCCGTGCCGGGGTGGAGGTTGGGGGGGGGGTCCGTGCCGGGGAGGGGGATGGGGGGGGGTGTCCGTGCCGGGGTGGAGGTTGGGGGGGGGGGTCCGTGCCGGGGAGGGGGATGGGGGTGTCCGTGCCGGGGTGGAGGTTGGGGGGGGGGTGTCCGTGCCGGGGTGGATGTTGGGGGGGGGGAGGGTGTCCGGGGAGGGGGATGGGGGTGTCCGTGCCGGGGTGGAGGTGGGGGGGTGGGGGGGGAGGGGGGGTCCGTGCTGGGGTGGAGGTTGGGGGGGGGGGTCCGTGCCGGGGAGGGGCATGGGAGGGCAAGTGAGTTGGTCCACCTGGCCAGGTGCCAGCCTCCAACAGTTGGACCCATGCGGTCCATGCCACCTGGCTGGGGGAGGAGGGGATATGGGCAATGATGACATGTCGTCGTTCCCCTCCCCCCACCAGGCCGTCATGTTTTCAGATCATCCAGCGATGCTGACCGCCGTGGCGGCAGCCGCTCATGTCTATGTTGCCCTGGATGAGGAGGAGGAGGAGCATGCCAGAGAGGCGGCGCAGGCTGCTGCAGAGGGGCAGGCGGCAGCCGCCCAGGCTGGAGGGACACCCGACTGACAGGACGAGGAGGGGGAGGAGGACGTCGCGGCCCCACGGCAACGGAGGCACCCGAGGGCGCCCCGTGTGTACCGGCCCAGGCAGTCATACCAGGACCTCACGGACCGGGAATGTAGGAGGAGACTCCGGATGAGCCGGGAAACCGTGGCACACATCTGCCACCTGCTGGCACACCTGTCACCGCGTGGCACTGGCGGGGGACACCCTCTCCCCGTGTCCGTCAAGGTTACGGTGGCCCTGAACCTTTATGCAACGGGGTCATTCCAGGCACCGAGTGGGGACCTGTCCGGCATATCGCAGACATCGGTGCACCGGTGCATCCGGGCAGTGACAGATGCCCTATATGCCATGGCGCACTGCTACATCCGCTTCCCCGTGGACCGGTCCAGCCACGATGCCCGGGCCGTGGGCTTCTCTGCCGTGGCCGGGTTCCCCATGGTCCAGGGCGCGATCGATGGGATGCACGTCGCCGTGCGGCCACCTGCAGATAACAGGGCCGTGTTCACTAATAGGAAGGGGACCTATTCGATGAAGGTACAGGTGGTCTGCGACCACCGCATGATGATCCTGCACGTCTGCGCCCGTCACCCAGGCAGTGTACACGACTCATTCGTGTTGTCGCGGTCATCCATCCCCGGCATGTACGAGGGACGCCATCCCCGGCTGAGGGGCTGGTTGCTGGGCGACAGGGGCTACCCATTGCGATCGTGGCTGATGACGCCTGTACGGAGGCCACGCAATGAGGCAGAGAACCGCTACAATGATGCCCATGTAGCGACAAGGGGAGTGATCGAGAGGTGCTTTGGCGTGCTGAAGATGCGTTTCAGGTGCCTGGACCTCTCTGGGGGCGCCCTCCAGTATCGGTCAGATAGGGTCGGCCCCCCCCCCCCATTGCCGATCCACCTGCGGCACAACGGGCCGGGCTCACACAGTTGCGGGTGGACACGTGTCTATCGCAGGCCATGGAGGATGATGACAACCCGCCCTGCGGTGAGCTCCTGGCTCGACATCGTTGGACTTTGTCTGACCCATGGCAACAGTACCACCATCCACCCGGACCATCCCTGCATGCGGCTGTGACACTGCAGCGCACGGTCCCGTCCTCTGCCCGGGGGATGTTGATGGCGGCCCAGGGGGAAGTGGGCAGACTCACCTGGGGCTGAAGTAAGACCACCCCTCACACACACACTTGCGTTCAACGTACACGACACCCCCGCACACTTTGGACAGAGCACAAAGGCAGCTTCTGTAGGTGTAACATTGACTTTAATAACCAAAGGAGTTCATGCACGTGCCCTAGCCCCTAAAACTCATCTGTGCCCTGCAACCGTGCCAACTTACTCAGTGTCTAATTGTTTGGCCTTACGGGCCCTTTGACTACGTCTACGTGGTTCCCCAGACGGTACAGCAGAACTGGAGGTGGACTCCTGTGATTCCTGCCCTCTGACACTGGATCCCTTTGGCGGCCGTTTCCTGGGGCGTCCTGGCCTAGATGGGCCAGGCTGCGGCCCGGGCGACTGGGATGGCGAGCTGCCAGCCTGTCCTGCCCGTTGCCCACCCGATGCACCTGGGACGGAAGGGGGGGGAGTCCGAGGTGTCGCGGTGTACCGGGACCTCCCCTACAGAGGGAGCCGGGACGGACCACACCACCTCCTCCTCCCTCGGGGTGCCCGATGGCCCCCAGGCCTCTACATGGGTGGGGGATGCGAACGGACTGGCCATCCAACGCCCCCCCCGACATCTGGCGCTGCCAGTCCTGGAGGCCCGTGCTGGTATCGACAGGGGTCTGCAGGTTTGCAGCCATGGAGCCCAGGGGGTTGGCAAACCCTGGGCGAAATTCTCCCCCAACGGCGGGATGCCCGCCGACTGGCGCCAAAGCCGGCGCAAATCAGACGGGCATCGCGCCGGCAAAAAGGTGCGGAAGTCTCCGCATCTTTGGCGGCCTAGCCCCAACATTGAGGGGCTAGGCCGACGCCGGAGGGATTTCCGCCCCGCCAGCTGGCGGAAATGGCGTTTGTTGCCCCGCCAGCTGGCGCGGAAATGCGGCGCATGCGCGGGAGCGTCAGCGGCCGCTGTCAGTTTCCCCGCGCATGCGCGGGAGCGTCAGCGGCCGCCGAAAGTTTCCCGCGCATGCGCAGTGGGGAGAGTCTCTTCCGCCTCCGCCATGGTGGAGGCCGTAGCGGAGGCGGAAGGGAAAGAGTGCCCCCACGGCACAGGCCCGCCCGCGGATCGGTGGGCCCCGATCGCGGGCCAGGCCACCGTGGGGGCACCCCCCGGGGTCAGATCGCCCCGCGCCCCCCCCCAGGACCCCGGAGCCCGCCCACGCTGCCTGGTCCCGCCGGTAAATACCAGGTTTGATTTACGTCGGCGGGACAGGCAGTTTCTGGGCGGGACTTCGGCCCATCCGGGCCGGAGAATCCAGCGGGGGGTCCCGCCAACCGGCGCGGCTGGATTCCCGCCCCCGCCCAATCTCCGGGAGCGGAGACTTCGGCGGGGGCGGGGGCGGGATTCACGGCGGCCAACGGCCATTCTCCGACCCGGCGGGGGGTCGGAGAATGACGCCCCCTGTCTGTGACAGTGCGACGCCGGCTCGCACATGGCCACTGGCGCCGATGCCCTCAGCGATGGCCTGCAGAGACTGGGCCATGGCCTGCAGAGACTGGGCCATGGCCTGCTGAGACTGGGCCATGGCCTGCAGAGACTGGGCCATGGCCTGCTGAGACTGGGCTATGGCGTTGAGCGCCTCTGCCATCTGGCGCTGGCACTGGCTCATGGCCTCCTGTGAGAGGGCAGCCATTTCCTGGGCCACAGACGCCGCCTGCACAGAAAGCCCCAGGCCTCGCAAACCGTTCCCCATGTCTGACACCGTCGCACCCATTGCCTCCACCGCGGACGCCACCCGTGCGGTGTCGGCCTGGGTGGCACGCATGACCGGCACCACTTCCAGCTTCTGGACGCGGGTGGACTCCTCCACCTGCGACCGCAGCCGCCGCAAGCCGCCCGTCACCCTCTTCGCTTGTCTCCGGGTCGGTGGTTGCATCGCATCTATGTGTGGGTGTGGTAACTCCAGGAACCCGGGATCCATCTGGGCGGCAGATGTTTGCTTGGGCTGGGCTGCCCTCCGACCGCCCAGCCCCTCTGCTGCTCCTACCTCCACCTGCTGTACCAGGACGGCTGTGTTGTGCGCACCAGTGAGTGTACCAGACGCCTCCTCACTAAAGTGCCCAACCGAGGTGAGTGTTTCTGCGATGGTGGAGGGTGTTGGTGACAGCAGTGACGTGGTGTTGGTGACAGCAGTGGCGTTGTGTCGTGCTCTTCGTCCCACTCTGAGTCCATGCACTTTGGGGTGGGGGTTCGTCTCCACCCATCCACTCTGTGTCACTGTCCGGTATTTTGTCTTCCTGGGTAGTGCTGTCCCGGGTACTGGTGTCCCGGGTAGTGGTGTCCCGGGTAGTGGTGTCCCGGGTAGTGGTGTCCCGGGTAGTGGTGTCCCGGGTAGTGGTGTCCTGGGTAGTGGTGTCCTGGCTCGGATGTGACGGGGGCCTGTGGCTGCCCCCCTCATCGCTGGATGGTCGCTCCCGCACGTGACGGTGGTGTCGTCTCCCTGTTGCTCCAGGTCTCTCCGTCTCCCGTGGTGTGCGAGGGGCATCCTGCGGGCGTCGCATGCTGGAGGGTGCGGGTCTCTCCGTCTCCCGTGGTCTCCGAGGGGCATCCTGCGGGCGTCGCATGCCGGAGGGTGCGGGTCTCTCCGTCTCCCGTGGTCTCCGAGGGGCATCCTGCGGGCGTCGCATGCCGGAGGGTCCGGGTCTCTCCGTCTCCTGTGGCCTCCGAGGGGCATCCTGCGGGCGGTCTGCATCTGCGGGGATGGGTGCCTGGACGTTTGGTCCTGCGATACACAATGAAGCATGCATGGTTAGACATCAGGCAGTGATCAGGTGATACGGGGAGGGGGATATAGGGGAGGGGGGATATGGGGACGGGCTGTCGGTGGCTCACTTGCTACTACGCCCCCGACCTCTGCATCAGCAACCTCCCGGTCCTCAGGTCCACCAGCCAGTTCCAGGGCCCTTTCCTGGTGTTCGGTCAGTGGCCTTCATCAGCGGGGCCTCCTCCAGTCCTCACATGCTCCCTATTGTTGTGTGCGCGCTTCTCCTGTGGGGGGGGGGGGGGGGGGCGGTGGCAGGGGTAAAAGGCAACACTGTTAGGCAGGTATATGAATGCACGCCATCGGTTGCGCGTGCATTGCAGAGGTTAAGGTTAGGGCTGGATTCACTTGGGGATATGGGGGAGGGGGGGATATGGGGGAGGGGGGGATATGGGGGAGGGGGGATTTGGGGGAGGGGGGGATATGGGGGAGGGGGGATATGGGGGAGGGGGGATATGGGGAGGGGGGATATGGGGAGGCTCACCCTGCCTGCTCTAACGAGGTCGTTCACCTTCTTGTGGCACTGGGTGCCTGTCCGTGGTGTCAGGGCCACAGCGGTGACAGCCTCTGCCACTTCCCTCCACAGACGCCGGCTGTGGCGTGGGGCAACTCTGCGGCCGTGCCCGGGATACAGGGCGTCCCTCCTCTGCTCCACCGCGTCCAGGAGCGCCTCCACATCGCGTGACTCGAACCTCGGGGCTGAGCGGCGGCCAGCCATCCAGTCGGGTGTTGCGGTCGGGTGTTCCGGTCGGGTGGGGGGGAGCAGCGCGGCCTTATGAGCCGTCACGCCGTGCGGCGCGTATGACGCTGCACGGCGTGAACCACTGCGCAAGCGCGGATCCTGTTACGTCGCTGCTAGCCCATTTCGGGCCGGAGACTATCGACCCATTTTTCTGACGTGACGCAAGTCGGATTTGCGCCGTTTTTTGCGCCGATCGGCGGACTTTCCGCCGATAACGGAGAATTTTGCCCCTGTTGTTTGTAGTATATAACTAGAGGACCGGAGAATAGCCAATGTTATTCCCCTGTTTCAGAAAGGAAGCAGTGGTTAGCTCTGCCGCCTCACGGTGCCGAGGTCCCAGGTTCGATCCCGTATCTGGGTCACTGTCCGTGTGGCGTTTGCATATTCTCCCCGTGTTTGCATGGGTGGATTCTCCCCCACAACCCAAAGATGTGCAGAATAGGTGGATTGGCCACGCTAAATTGCCCCTTAATTGGAAAAAATTAATTGGGTACTCTAAATTTATTTTTTTTTAAAGGAAGGAAGCATGGACAATCCAGCAAATTATAGGCCGGTGGGCCTGACATCAGTGGTGGGGAATCTTTTGGAAAAGATACTGAGGGACAAGATAGATGCACATTTGGAGAAAAATGGACTGGTTAGTGACAGGCAGCATGGATTTGTATGGGGAGGTCATGTCTCACCAACTTGATCGAGTTTTTTGAAGAGGTGACAAAGAAAATTGATGAGGTTCACCAGGATGTTGGCTATGAGGAGAGGTTGAATAAACTAGGATTGTTTTTACTGGAAAGACGGAGGTTGTGGATAGACCTGATAGGGATCTACAAAATCATGAGAGGCATAGACAGGGTGGATAGTCAGAGGCTTTTCCCAAGGGTGGAAGCTTCAATTACAAGTGGACACAGGTTCAATGTGAGAGGGGGAAAGTTTAAGGAAGCTATGCGGAGTAAGTTTTTCACACAGAGAGTGGTGGGTGCCTGGAACGCGCTGCCAGAAGATGTGGTGGAAGCAGGCACATTAGCAGCATTTAAGATACATCTGGATGGGTACATGATGTGGAGATGCCGGCGTTGGACTGGGGTGAGCACAGTAAGAAGTCTTACAACACCAGGTTAAAGTCCAACAGGTTTGTTTCAAATCACTAGCTTTCAGAGCACAGCTCCTTCCTCAGGTGAATGAAGAGGTATGTTCCGGAAACATATACATAGACAAAGTCAAAGATGCAAGACAATGCTTTGAACGCGAGCATTTGCAGGTAATTAAGTCTTTACAGATCCAGAGAGAGTGGTAATCACAGGTTAAAGAGGTGTGAATTGTCTCAAACCAGGACAGTTGGTAGGATTTCGCAAGCCCAGGCCAGATGTTGGGGGATGAATGTAATTCGACATGAATCCAAGGTCCCGGTTGAGGACGTACTCATGCGGAACTTGGCTATAAGTTTTTGCTCGGTGATTTTGCGTTGTCGCTCATCCTGAAGGCTGCCTTGGAGAACGTTTACCCGGAGATCAGAGGCTGAATACCCTTGACTGCTGACGTGTTCCCCAATTGGAAGGGAAAATTCCTGCCTGGGGATTGTTGCACAATGTCCGTTCATCCGTTGTCGCAGCGTCGGCCTGGTCTCACCAATGTACCACGCTTCGGGACATCCTTTCCTGCAGTGTATGAGGTAGTCAACATTGGCCGGGTCGCACAAGTATGTACCACGTACCTGGTGGGTACTGTTTTCACGTGTAATGGTGGTACCCATGTGCAACATCAGTTTTTCTGACCTAGCTGTTATCTGCATTGTGAACAATGGTGCCTTCATGTTGCTGTGTATTCAATCCCTTGGCCTTGACAATTAGCACAAGACAGTGTCAAATTATCTTGCAACTGTGCTTTTTTTAATGTCACACTGTCTTTGAAAATATGCATTTGCCAGAACAACGGACTTCAGTAAAAGTGAATTATGCTGTAACTGGGGCTCAACATTTATGCTTAAACAGCATCTTTTACCTATACTAGTTGTATTCGAAATACCTGGCTTCTACACCATGTCGATGATCTGGCACATCTTGCAAAGATTGCCATGGCAGGTTTGTGTGGTATCATGGTCGCTGTTCTGAAGGCTGGGTAGTTAGCTGCAAACAATGGTTTGTTTAAGGTTGCGCGGTTGATTGAAGGCAAGTAGTTGGGGTGTGGGGATGACCTTGGCAAGATGTTCATCTTCATCGATGACGTGTTGAAGGCTGCGAAGAAGATGTCATAGTTTCTCCGCTCCGGGGAAGTACTGGACGACGAAGGGTACTCTTGTCGGTTGTGTCCCATGTTTGTCTTCTGAGGAGGTCAGTGCGGTTTTTTTGCTGTGGCACGTTGGAACTGTTGATCGATGAGTCGAGCGCCATATCCCGTTCGTACGAAGGCATCTTTCAGCGTCTGTAAATGTCTGTTATGCTGCTCCTCGTCTGAGCAGATCCTGTGTATACGGAGGGCTTGCCCATGGACATCCCCACCATCGGGAATATCCTTCTTGTATCTATCCTACCTAGTCCTGTTCAAATTTGATAGGTTTCTGTGAGATCCTCACTCATTCTCCAGCGAATGCAATCCTAACCAGTCGTAGTACACGTTTGTACCATTCACATATCCTCACTCATCCTTTCCATTGTCTTACCTCTTAACTCACTTGAATTCTGCATCCACTCTTTTCCACTCCTAATTTATAAATGTAATAACCAGTACCAAAAATAGGTGGCTATTAATTTCCAATTAACAAAGAGTTATTATTCATCACCTGATCAAAATTTTAAAAAACTATGATGAACAAAAAATGAGAATTCTGAGACCTGAGCATATGCATTTTGATTCTTTGAATAAATTGGGTAAATAATCCAAGTATCTTGTCAGAATGTTTTCTCATCATGCATCCACCTTGGCAACATATTAATTTGTTGACTCGAAATCCCAGGTGAGCCTCCAATTTTTTCACCATTTCTGTTGAGACCAGTAATGTTTTTTTTAAGAAAAGTGGAAGAAATCCCAAATCCCAGTTATTTATTAATAGAATGAAACTACAAGTTTTCACGGTTTAAAACAGAAGGATTTTTATAATACAAGAGTCAAACAGAACAACAATTATATACTTAGTTAATCACCCATACATAAGACACAATATCAACATTCGTTAAAAATGAATTAACAGAAAATTTGCAGCTGAATGTAAACAATAAACTATTCATTAAATGGCAGATAGAACTAAGACTATATTATGTATTGGTTCAGCAGTCCACTCGGCATACAGGTCATAAAAGTTGAGAAGGCACAGCCTTCACCAGAAATGGCACATGTTTGCAGGATCTCCTCAATTCGGTCTGAATAGTATAGATCCAATTTTATCTTCAAGTAATAGAAACAGCTACAGCAATTATCTCTTTTCCTATTCTCAAATCTTGTATTTAACCTCTATCTTCTTCAGCTTGCCTGTACTGCACCACTGGACTCAATCATCTATTAGCTCTGAGGGCTCAGAGTCCGTTTATACATAGAATTTCAACCAGGTTCTGTCTTAGTTTCCTTAGCAACTGGGAAGATCAGTTTCCTTTCTCCGTTTCTCTTTTCAGTTTCCCTTCTCGATTAGAGTCTGACAGAAAATACACATTTTTCCCACAGTTTCCATCATGATAAGATTATTTTGTTGGTTGCTGTAGTCATTCTGCAGTTGTGGTTAAAAGTTGACACTCAGGATTTAAGACAGGCAAAGATGGAGGAAAAATGATTTCAGCTCTCAATAGTGTGGTTAAATTGATGTAATTGTTTTGTGAAATACATTTTTATGGTGCAGTGTTCATATAATTATAATGTTAGATATAACATGTAACAATGCTTTATGTCTACCCAAACCTTTGGTTGAATGTTCTTGCCCACAAAATTGCAGCACAAGCATTTCTTCCTGCAGGTACATTTTAGTTTCCACTAACTTTAGTGGGGTAATGATACCGATACTTTTTCGATCACGACCATCCATTCATATTGTTGTTGATGCAGGTACTTCTGTATGGCTTTACATTCTGTCCTGATGTTCAGCTGAGGATTCATTGATGATGAAGCTTTGGTGTTATTCACAAGTCATTATTCACTTTTCCACCAGTTTTCAGAGATCCAAGATGATCATTTGTTTTTCATACACACATTTGTGTAATATTTGGATTTTGGATTTGGTAAAATGAGCAGACATATAATAAAAGTAAACCAAAGTAAAGATGTCCATAAAACATAAGTCAGACTAATGGCACAATTTTTACTTTGTATCCTATCATGTCTTCGCTTCATTATGCTTTAATTAATTATACATGACAATAATTAATTATACATGTACAGAAAAAATAGTTTAAAAGATTCAAACTTGGCTTTTGTCTCAGGCAAGATACATTAAGATCAATTCTGCTATGTGGAAAAGACGATATCCTGGAAATTATGTTTTATGAAGGCAATGTGCGCTGGTATCCCACTATTAAAAAGATGAGTTTTAACCAATTTAAAATAAATGGATAATAACTCCATTAAAATATTAGAGAGAGGAATTTGATTCAAGTTAATTAAGACACATCCAATATAGCAGAATGTAATTTCCCACGGTTAAGTAATAAATACAAGCTGTATTGATAGAAAATAAAAACAAAATATGAAAGTAGTCAGAATTTGAAAAGAGAAAACAAAGATTATGATATTTTGGATCACAAAGGGAACACGTCTAAAATATTAATCGGTCCTTTCTCTTTACATACGTTTGGCAACTTATATGTAATCAACATTTAAGTCAGATTTCTAGCATTTTCTTTTTCTCTCTACTTAGAGGAACAGGGTTACCTCTGGAATTGGTAGGGATCAAATTACAATATAGCACGAATAAAGCTGAACAAGTGAAACTGTTCTGACTCTAGCATCCATTGCAATTTTTGCCTTTAGCTTTTTTTTAAACTTGAAATCTTCATTAAGAGGTGTTCATAGAATCCATAAAATCTCCACAGTGCAGAAGGAGGCCATTCGGCCCATTGAGTCTGCACCGGCCCTTGGAAAGAGCACCCTACTTAAGGCCCCTATCCCAGTAACCCCACCTAATCTTTTGGACACGAAGGGGCCATTTAGCATGGCCAATCCACCTATCCCACACATTTTTGGACTGTGGAAGGAAACCAGAGCACCCGAGGAAACCCACACAGACACAGGGAGAAAGTGCAGACTCCACACAGACAGTCAACCAAGGCTGGAATTGAACCTGGGTCCCTGAAGCTGATAGGAAGCAGTGCTAACCACTGTGCCACCATGCCGCCCACTTTTTTAACAGGACTATTCAATTGATCAAGTATAGAATTAAACGTGAAACTAAAATTTATCAATCTCATTTGTGTGATATTCTCTAGTCTTACTGTGTCTTTATTACACAATAGCAGCCTAGGTGTTCGTTTGAAAACCATACAATTAAATCCGATGGGAAGAAAAAGTTATTTCAGTGAATGCACATTTTATGCTTCATTTTAAGCTCCAATAACACCTTTGTTAAAAATGTGGCAATGTCTGGCATCACAGTAATCAGTGTCTTGATACCACGCAAGTGAGTTTTTGCATATTCGTTATAATTGAATCTTTTCAGAGAAGTCATAGATAACTCTTCTATGTGATTTGGAAGGATCATTCCTCATTAATTGAGATGGAGGGAGCACAAGATGTGGGGAAGAGAGGCGATCTCTGACTTGTTAGGACGTGGTGTTGCACCAACAGGACAAAAGTCCTGCACAAGTAACACAGGAGTCCTTGTTACAGTTACCAAAAGTAAAGAAGGATAAAAGCTTTTCATTTCCTCAACTTTCATCACTCAACTTGTTCAGCATGAAATGAACAGAAAATTTGAAGAAAAAAATGAAGCACCTCGTAACAGAGACACTGTAAGATACATCTTACCAAGTAACACTTGATAGCTACAGCTTTATCTTACATTGGACTTTTTAGATAGTTAGATATTTTCACTCTTCATCATTTTTTGTTTATTTGAATATTTTTAATTCAAGGATTCCTTTCAATGGTGTTCTTTTCTCTTTCAATTATATGGAATCTGTTTATTTTAGAAGGCCGATATTTGTCTTTTGTTGTGCTGGATAAGCTATAAATCCATAAGAATCCAGTTTCAACTGGAATATATGGCACCATTGTCCCACATGTTCAAAGTATGTGAGCTATGCATTAACAAATGTTATTTTTTTGTCTGTAATAGAAACCATGTCAGTAGCATGTAAGACACTCATGCATGCGAGAATTGGCACTTTATTAACAAGACCATTTAATTGATCAACTATCGACTTAAATGTGAAACCAAAATTTATCAATCTCATTGGTGTGATATTCTCTAGTCTTACTATGTGACTTTATTACACAATTGCAGTCTAGGAGTGAACCTTTCCTGACATGGTTTTGTTTGAATTGTATTTGCTGTGTGTCTGCTTTCTGTATATTTATGCAATGTTAACCATTTCAGTTGCATTTAAGCTCCATCGCATTCCAGAAATAACAGCAGTCCAAGGTTTAAATGATGGCGGCAGCACTTGTATATGAACAGCAGTTATTTTTCACCATGATCTATGCCCTAGAAAAACAAATCAGAGCCATATTTGTTTTGAAACCAGAGGGCTTGTAGGGTGTAGTGGGGGTGATGATGGGTGATCCCGGAAACAGTATGGGGTACAGGATGAGCTCGGCAGAAGGCCTACCTGAGTGCACCAGCACTTTGCTGAAGAAAATAAAATAAATCAATAAAGCAAAAAACGGCCCATAACCTATCCTCCCCTCACCCCCCCATCAAACTTCCCATGACCCCCAATATAATGCAGTATTCAATGGCATTTGTTGTTTTTTTGGCCTCGGAGTTTATCTCCGCCGAGGCCACACTGGGGTGAGCCCAGCAGGAAAGGTTCCTCACAGATCAGGAGGCCAATTTGTCTGGCTTCCCTGATTTCCCCCCCCCCCCCCCCCCCCCCTCCCCCACCCACCCTCCGTTTTCGACCTCTCCACCTTAACCTCAGGATGTCCACTAGGAACAAATCCTCACCGCCATCCACCTGGTCGGCGTCCCCTCCCCCCGGCCCTATCCCTGGCAGTGCCAGGATGTCTGTAGCAGTGCCAGCTTAGCCAGGTGGCAATGCCATGGTGTCTGTGTAGCAGTGCCAGGTTAGCCAGGTGACAGTGCCAGGGTGTCTGTGTAGCAGTACCAGGTTAGCCAGGTTGCAGTGCCAGGGTGTCTGTGTAGCAGTACCAGGTTAGCCAGGTTGCAGTGCCAGGGTTTCTGCGTAGCAGTGCCAGGTTAGCCAGGTGGCAGTGTCAGGGTGTCTGTGTAGCAGTGCCAGGTTAGCCAGGTGGCAGTGTCAGGATGTCTAGCAGTGCTAGGTTAGCCAGGTGGCAATGCTCGGGTGTCTGTGTAGCAGTGCCAGGTTAGCCAGGTGGCAATGCCAGGGTGTCTGTGTAGCAGTGCCAGGTTAGCCAGGTGGCAATGCCAGGGTGTCTGTGTAGCAGTACCAGGTTAGCCAGGTGGCAGTGCCAGGGTGGCCATGCCCAGATGCCAGAGGGAGTGCCAGGATGCCACCCTTCCCTGTCCACCCGGGGATCTCTAATGGCCTGGGAGACCCCCTCCCACAAAGTGCCATTTAAACGGTCCACGTTTGTGGAAATCAGTACTAAACAGTGCTCTGACGAGGTCTCCCAGGCATGGCTGTTAGGTCCCCGGGCACCGGGACAATCCCGTGAACGCATATTTAAATGAGCCGAATAGCTTATTTAGATATGCTGATCTGGATCACGCCCAGTAGCGGCATGACCATAACATATAGGAGCAGAATTAGGCCATTCGACCCATCGGGTCTGCTCCGCTGTTCAATCATGGCTGATATGTTTCTCATCACCATTTTCCTGCTTTCTCCCCATAAGCCCGTATTAATCAAGAACCTATCTATCTCTGTCCTAAATGCCAACAAAGTCCCATAGCGAGCATGTTTAGCCGCATGTTTCCAGGCGCTCGCAGTGCTGAGAAACACATGGCTGTTCAATGCGACTCGCATTGTATAAGGGGCCTCAATGGCCCCATATAGCCCCGTTTTGTACAGTGGGGAGCTCCGCTTGCCGGAACTCTCCACTGTAGTGAGAGATCAGGTCATCATTTATAAATGCCGCACCAATTTCCAAGGCCGCCAAAGTGACCCCCCCCCCCCCCCCGCCTGCATCCCCGCAGTCCCCCAACACCCATGCAGGGCACCCCCGACCCAATCGTGCAAATAAAAGACAGGTGCAACCTAGCACTGTCAAGACCCCATGTGGCATTTCCAACTGGCATGGGCACTGCCAGGGTTCCAGGTTGGCACTACTAAGGTGCCAGGCTGGCAACAACCGTGTCAGTGCACCACCCTGCTCAAAGTGCATGCAGCTGGAAGCCTCTGATCCCCTGCGAGACCCCCACGAGTGACGTTCCATCTGGTCCCTGTTTGTGGAGACCAGTGCTGAACAACACTCGCTTGAGGTCTCCAAGACGAAGGGATGAATCCCAAAGCCTCAGGTACCTCGGAAATTTGCACGTTAGAGTGAGACTTACTGTCTCACTTTAATATGCACATTTGCCAAAATGTGATCTTGTGAGATGGGTAGATCCCGGGAGCGGCGTCTCCCGGCTTTTCTCGTGCACGTTGTGCCGCATGCGGCGAGCTGCTTTTCTGGTGCAGTGTGGTCACTGGATCGTGCTCTTGGCCTCCACAACAAGATCCAGATTGTGATGTCTTGCGAGACTCTGTTAAATCCCGCGAGGCGTTTCGAACAACATTCAACTTCCTCGTCCCGACACCAAAACCGGTGCAACGAGGCTGTTAAATCAGACCCAGGAACTCATAATTCATAGTGAGTTTATAAACATTTGGAACTGATAATGAAACTGAACTGACAGGCACTCCACTGTGATACTGAAAAGTTGTGAAATCAGTCATGCATTAATCCTGTAGTGACACCCCTCAGGCGCATGTGAACGGTCAGTAAAATAGCAAACACTGATTTGTTTTAAAACACTGCAGGCAGCTTTTTTGAAGTAACTAAGAGGCTTTTGACAGCTCCAAATTTTAAGAATCCTAAAGGGCAACTTACATGTCCCCAAGGGCAGCGTACCTTCCCCAGTGTCCCTGAACCATATCCAACAGGGTTCTTTACTTCTCCAAAAGAGTATTCTACCTCTCAAAAAAAACCTTTGCAGCTTTAGGCTTGTTCCACCATGTCTGAAGCGCAGACATTGTGTTTTGGACATTCCACTGGTGAACATCAGATCAGTCTCAGGCTGCTGCACTCTGTAACATGTGTAGTTGCCTCTGTGAACCACGGTAACTTAGAACCCACTCCCATTTCCTCCACAATTCTTTTTCTTCCATTCCTTCCCCACATACGCACAAACATAATATGGTAGTTATCACATTGAAGGGTGGTACTTCCAGATTTGGGCCTTCGCCACGAGTACAACAATCTGGGCCTAATTCAATACACATCATTCAATTAATATCATGTAGAAAACCACATTGAAAGAAACATAACTTGGATTTAGATAGCACCTAATATGTATTTGAGGTATTCCAAATGCTTCAAAGAGTTACCTTACAAGTAATTGTCATTTTGAAGGTAAAAATGCATTCTAGTAATGCACAGAAAGATCCTACAAACAGTAGTGAGATAAATAACAGTTAACCTGTTTCAGGGGCTGGTTTAGCACAATGGGATAAACAGCTGGCTTGTAATGCAGAACAATGCCAGCAGCGCGGGGTCAATTCCCATACCAGCCTCCCCCAACAGGCGGCGGAATGTGGCGACTAGGGGCTTTTCCCAGTAACTTCATTGAAGCCTACTTGTGACAATAAGCGATTATATTATTATATAGCAGTGATGGGTGAGGGATGTTAGCCAGGATATCAAGATAATTCCCATGTTCTTCTGCCTTGGTGACTTACATTCAATCGATGAGGCTTTGGTTTAATATTCCTTTTAAAGTGTAGCCTTCTCTCACTACCATTCTGAGGTGCCAGCCTGGAGTGTGTGCTCAAATCCTTAAATGGCTTGCAGCTGCAAACTGGCACAGAACAGGGAGATCTAGTAACTAAGCCAAGATGAAGGGTAGAAGAAACTGAAGCAAATTATGAAATCATTGTAATTTAATTTCTCAATTCCTGTCTCAGACTGGTCAATGAAATCAAGCAATTAACTTCAATTACGTTTCCACATTTTTAGCCACGTATGAGGTAGACAGATAAACCAGGGTGGAGGTGGGTTAGGGAATTAGTAAATTAATGTAAATAAGATAGTTAACTATGTTTTTGGTAGTTACCTGTCAGTTTATGTCCAGTAACAGTTATCGGCCAAATAAACTGAAAAAATAAGTACTTATTTTGACTGGGGACATTTATTTATAAATATTTAATATGTTCATTAAAAAATAATTTTTTGCACTACATTTTAGAAAGGACATGAAGGTATTGGATAGAGCAAATTTACTGGAATGAGATGACAGTTATGTGGATAGAGTGGAGAAATTGTGGTTGTTGTCCTTAGTGCAATGAAGGCTAAGAGGACAATTGAAAGTGTATTTTAAAAAAGTAAAAAGGGCTCATACAGGATCAGGAGAAAGCCATTTAACCCCTCAAACCTGTTCCGCTATTCAGAGATAATGGCTGATCAGTAACCTAACTCCATGTATGCAACTCTGACCATATCTCTCAATACCTTTGGTTAACAAAATTAATTTTAAATTGGAGATTGGTAAGTATCAGTTGACCCGCTGCTGTTTGCAAAGAGTGTTCAAAACTTCTACCACCATTTTCTTAATTTCTCTGTTATGTTCCTAAACCCTGTACTCTCTAACAAGCAAAGATAGTTTCTCCCTATCTGCTCAATCGGCTCCCCTTATTTTCTTCAATATTTATATGGCGTACCAGTTCAGCTTCTGCTCAGTGATAACCCCCAGGATGTTGGCAGTAGTTCCGGAGCTCCCATGGGCTGCTTAGCTTTAGGTTCTCATGAACCAGCTGCCCTCCTAAACCAAGTGTGAAGAAACAGAGGGCTGGTTACAGAATAGGCTAAGAGTGGCAGCCACTGCACCACCGACCAAAGGATCCTGGGATGACTGGGTCTTGGGGAAGACAGGGCACATTTAAATTAATCCCCCATCAGGAAACGAACGGGATCGGATGCAAGACTGATCTTACACATTACCTGATTTTAACCTCCATTGGAAGTAAATTCCAGCCAAGCTCGTAGACTTCTAACCAGTGGATGATGCTAAAATTTACCCCCTTAGACTTTCCTTGGGGATCAAGGAGCACCTGTGGTCTTCCTGGTCTAAACCAAAAAGTTTTCTTAAAAATTTCCAATTAAGGGGCAATTTAGCGTTGACAATTCACCTACCGTGCACATCTTTGGGTTGTGGGGGTGAGAACCACGCACGTACGAGGAGAATGTGCAAACTCCACACATACAGTGACCGGAGCCGGGATTGAATCTGGGTCCTCAGCACCGTGAGGCAGCAGGGCTAACCACTGCTCCACCGTGCCATCTTGAAAAGTTTTTTTTAAACACACCTGCACCTAGTTTCATCGGTCAGAGCGAGCAAAGCAGTCACTTTATCTTGAAGCACTGAAAGTTGTTCTCTATGATAATATAATTTGGAGAGCAAATACATAGAAATATAACCAATGCCTTGAAAACATCTTACAAGTGAGGGAACACACTATGAAGCTGAATGTGAATAAATTTAAGTTCAAAGTACAGGAAATCAGTTACATAAGGCACAGACAGCAGAAAGCCTTATAGCTATGGAAAAATGTCAAAGCAATCAAATAAATACAAATGAAACAATGTTTTGGCATGAATATTTTAGACAAATTGCTGCCTAATTTTAGATATCAGTTAACTGCTGAGAAAGGTGCTTTTAAAAACAGCATGATATTTCCAGTACTGAAATATTACATGACAAAACTTTAAAAGGACTAAGGCTTTTGCTTCCAGTCCATGAATAGTAAGGAAAAGGCAGGTTAAAATTTTCAATTCCCAGTAAAATCCTTCCCTTTTTCTCTTTCAAGAATACAGCCGACTCCCATTTTGAAATTTAGTACCACTATTCCATTTCTGAATCTGCTTCTACTACCCTCTCAACCAGTGCATTACTCGCTGTGTAAACATATTTCTCCTCAATTCACCTCTGGCTCTTCTGCCAATCACCTTGGGTGCGATTCTCCACTCCCGCGGCAGTTGGGAGAATCGCCTGGGCCGCCAGATTTTCCCGCGACGCCGGTCCGACGCCCTCCCGCGATTCTCCCAAGCGGCGGGAACGGCCCAGTCGAGTTCCACACGGTGCAGGCCGGAGAATCGCCCGAGACACCCAAAATGGCGATTCTCCGGCACCCCTGCTATTCTCAGGCCCGGATGGGCCGAGCGGCCAGGCCAAAACGGCGGGTTCCCCCCGGTGCCGTCCACACCTGGTCGCTGCCGTCGGGAACAGCGCGGGAACGCTGGGGGGGGGCGGCCTGCGGGGGGTGGGGGGGGGGGATCCTGCACCGGGGGGTACCTCAAATGGGGTCTGGCCTGCGATCGGTACCCACCGATCGTCGGGCCGTCCTCTCTGAAGGAGGACCTCCTTTCTTCCGCAGCCCCGCAAGATCCGTCTGCCATCTTCTTGCGGGGCGGACTCGGAGAGGACGGCAACCCGCGCATGCGCGGGTGACGCCAGTTACGCGGCGACAAGGCCTGGCGCGTGTAAATGACGCGGCCCCGCTCCTAGCCCATTATCGGGCCCTGAATCGGTCGGGATAGGGGCCGTTTCGCACCGTCGTGAACCTCGACGGCGTTCACGACGGCGTGGGCACTTCGGCGCGGGAGTGGATAATCCCGCCCCTTAAGTCTGGGAGCTCTGGTTAGCGACCAATTTATTAAACAGTTATTTAATGAAATCCAACCAAGACTACAAAGCATGGAACTAAAGTACAGTTTTATAGTAAAATGTGCTCCTGTTCCTCAAGTCCACAAAGTGATACCTATCCTGGTCCTTTTTCATTCCATCGCCCATTTCTAACATGTGCATTACCTCTGATTTGACCTTCTAGACACATTCATTTTTTTTTTATTTTAGAGTACCCAATTCATTTTTTCCAATTAAGGTGCAATGTAGCGTGGCCAATCCACCTACCCTGCACATCTTTGGGTTGTTTGGGCGAAACCCACGCAAACACGGGGAGAATATGCAAACTCCACACGGACAGCAACCCAGAGCCGGGATCGAACCTGGGACCTCGGCACCGTGAGGCAGCAGTGCTAACCACTGCGCCACTGTGTTGCCCACTTATAGACACATTCTTAAGCTTTATGCCTTAGCCTCTCAATATGTTGTCTTCGGCATAGGAGTGACAGATCTTATACCATAGTTGCAATCTGCCTCTTGGAGACATTCAATGCTGCTAATTGCATCCCGAGCTCGTCTCTGGTCAATTAGGGCCTCAACATTTTAAAATAGTGTTATGTTAGCAGATGAGGCATGGGGTCGGTAAGCAGAAATAAAACGGGAATTGGTTCTCAACCCAGATTTGAAAATCTAGTTCAATGTATCAAACGTGTTTAGAGTAATCTAGTCGTTAGATATGGCATTAATATAAAATATCATGAATTAAGTGGATCAAGTGGGCACTAAGACAGTCATGTGTGTATTGCATGTTGCTTCATGTTACATGTTAGCACTGTTACTTCACAGGGTCATTGTCCCAGGTTCGATTCCCGGCTTATGTCACTGTCTGGGCGTAGTCTGCACCTTCTCCCCGTGTCTGCGTGGGTTTCCTCTGGGTGCTCCAGTTTTCTCCCACAAGTCCTGACAGACGTGCTTGTTAGGTGAATTGGACATCTGGAATTCTCCCTCCAAGTACCCGAACAGGCACCGGAGTGTGGCAACTAGGGGCTTTTCACAGTAACTTCATTGCAGTGTTAATGTAAACCTACTTGTGACAATAATAAAGATTATTATTATTGTGACAATAATAAAGATTATAAGGTTATACTTGTGATTTCCACTCAGGACTTTGTACTTCTGCAGGTTGCCTAAGAGCCACTCACTGAATAAGGAGGCCCAAATATTGTCTCAAAAAAGGTCATCTCATGAAATGGGAACTGACATTTTGAATTAAAGCTGAAGATACACTGCAAACATTCTCCCGAGTATCATTGAAGTAGACTAACAGCCGTTATAATCATGGTGCAGAACAAGATCCACACTTCTAAAGAGACCACCAAAAGAAAATGGGGGATGAATTTCTGTGAGGGTTATCTTGCATATTTTCCCTAACTTTGGCAGTGGAGAAACCTGCATCAACACTGATGATATTTTCCTGGGTTTCACAGTCTTGTGCCAAATGAGCAGAAGATCCCTCTAATGGGCGGCACGGTAGCGCAGTAGTTAGTACTGCTGCCTCACAGCGCCAGGTACCCGGGTTCAATTCCGACCTTGGCTGACTGTCTGTGTGGAGTTTGCACCTTCTCCCTGTGTCTGTGTGGATCTTCTCCGGGTGCTCCAAGTTTCCTCCCACAGTCCAAAGATGTTCAGATTAGGTGTGTTTGTCATTCTAAATTGCACCTTTGTGTCCAAAGATTAGTGGGGTTGCAGGGATGGGGCGTGGTCCTAAGTGGGGTGCTCTTTCGGAGGGTCAGTGCAGACTCAATGGACCAAATGGCCTTCTTCTATACCATAGGGATTCTATGAAGTAATTTACCTCCATTATCTTTGCCACCCAGTTTGGATTTGATTTAAACTGAAGTGACAACTGGTCCTTTATTTGCACACAAACTGCACGAATGGTAACATTTTCATAAAGCTAAATTTAAGTAGTATCGTACTCATCTGCCATTGATCATTTGCAGGAACAATTGTAGAACATGTAAACCTCAGTAGTTTCTACTTGAATGTTGCTTTAGTGGAATGTTACCATTTGTTTAGTATGCCGAAATGCAGCTAGACACTGATCACTCAGATGAACATCAAATAAAAGTGAATTTGTAGAATCCCAGTACATGATACTGGTGGAAATAAGTGATGAGGTAGCAAAAGAGTTTTATCAAAGCAGTGACTGCAAGAGTGGGTTCCATCATTTCAGCTTTGTCCATTTCTGATTCCACGCTTTTCATCCTGTTTCTTGTAGTCACTGAACAAGAGACTAAAGTTCCCAAGAAAACCATCATCATGTAAGTGCTTAGTTTCTTCATTACTGCTTGTGTGAGCTGTCATGGTTCCCCATCTCACTGCATGCTTGATGGCATAACAGATAATCGCTTTTTTCCTGTGCATGTCAATGTTTGTTGGGATTACAGTTTGGTTAATGTAAGATTTTTCAATTGTTCAGAAAATTTATAATTATTACATGCCAATCTTTTAATTGCTCAGTACTGTTAATAACATGGTTCTATCAGTTGGATTACACTTAACCACCAGAATCCAGCAAAATTGTAACTACTGGCAAACTCTGAAACTGAATAAAACAACATCTGCAATCTTACAATCACTGAGTGGCTTCAAATCCATAATCACGTCTCACATTTTATCTGATGATTATAAACACATTTACAACACTATCTGAAACCCCCTACCAAACAGTTGTGAGCTGCATTCAATGGTAATAATTAAATTACTTTTAAGTCAATGAAGCATTTTCAGTTGGCACAATATATCATAGATGTAATACAAGTGGGTGGATCTTAAAGTCTTTGGGATCTCTACGGTAAAATAAGAGAATTCAATTGAGTTTATTTTTCTTATGGCCTTTAACCTCCTATTTCCAGTATTAATTGCATTTGCTAAAGTATATTGATGTTGGTTCTTTCACCACTTGCACAGCCATGTCAGAAGTACAGCACCAATAGAGATTCATGTCCCAACCATGCACGATAGATATGTTAGTCAGTTCACAGTTGTTTGGAAAAATAATCTGTGCCCTTATTAAAAAATATTATTTCTCCTGCCAGCTAGATGAAGACATTATATTAGATAATAAACATTCAGTGGAAAAAATATACAGACCTCTTTTTGTATATTAACTGGTGTATTCTCTTTTAAGAACTGAAGTATTGTGTTAAAACAGCAATTTTAAATTACTGCCAGAAGTGTAATTTCAGAGAACGAATAAGTTATCACTGACCTTGCATCTGACTGATTTGGGTTGAATATGCATGTCAGCATTTGTACCTAAAATGAAAAAGATGCAGATTTGTATTTTTAACATGACTGCAGTGCATTGACACCCAGTAAATGTATTGCATCTAACTGATACTTAAGATTGCCTTGCTCACAAACTAATCGAAAGTCTGTCTTCATCAGAGCTAATGATGCATTTTGTACAGTGCGGACAATGGGATCCATCTGATGGTTAAATTGTTCAAATGTTTTTTCACGATTAGCGAGGAGACTATCACAACAGTAGTCAAAAGCCCAAAGGTTAAAAGACGCAGATCATCAAGTACCTCCCCTGCAAGATCACCAAGACCACAAGAAACAATACCAGAAATACCTTTCTCAGCTCGACCCAAGAAGCCGACTCCTAAGTTTCAGTCTGAACCCAGACAAACTCCCATGAAAAAGCCACCCATTCCTGCAGTTATGATAACAGAACCGGAAGAACAAGGCGCAACTGCAAGGCATATTTTTGTAGAAACTACAGAACAAAAACCAAGCTGGATAGAAGTTGAAGAAGTGATTGAATTCAAAGTTACGCAAAGCACAAAACCTGAAAGGAAAAGATCAGCCTCCCCTTCTACCCGGACCTTATCTGAGCAAAGACAGGTCAGACATAGATCTTCAAGTCCAAGACCTAAGCGACTTCTTAAGGGTGACCCTAACATAAACAACTCAAACAATAATCTGGTGGAACAAATGCGATCTTCTATTTCAGAAGAAAATCTAAACAATGTAGATGTTCAGTCGCTTGTCTGTGAACCTGATACTACCACTGAAATTGAACCCATCACATCAGATGACATTAATCCTGACTGTATATTCGATTACTTTGCTGACACTTCTGATGAAGCATCTGCTCATGCATTGAACAAATACAATATTCAGCCAAATGTAACTGAAGATCAATGCAAAGCTAATACCCAGCTGCTGGAAGTAGAAACACCACTTGTTGCACATGTAGGTGAAACTATTATGTTAAGTTTTGAAACACCTGAACCCATGGATGATGAACACTTATCCATCAAAAATCTACCTGATATTAAAACAGCATCTCCTTTGGCAGTTGTGGATCTACCATTGGACATTTCTGATGATGAAATTGAGGATTTCAAGGCAGAGCATGAAGAAGAAATACACACAGAAGATGAACATGTCATTATTGATGAACCCCCTGAACCCAGTAATGATGACCTAATAAACAGGGACACCAAAATTTTGACACATAACGGCAAGTTATTGACTTTGGAAGACCTTGAAGACTACATTCCTGCTCAAGGAGAAACCTACAAATGTGAGGATTCAGTTGACCAAGATTTTCCATCAACTGTTGATTCCAACGAGCCATGTGAAATTTCTGTTCTACAGGCAGAAATAAATGAACCTACAATAGGCAAACCAGTTTTGCTTAATGTCGGGAGACCAGTTGTTCCTAAGATGAAACCAAGTTATTTGCATCAGTTCGGAGATCAACGGCCTGGAGGTGTGTTCATGTCAACATCTCGAGTAACAGAAATGCATTCAATGGGGCCATCAAATTTATCAGTGCATGTCAGTGGATCATGTACTGAATCGGTCATCCACTCCTCAACAGCAACAGAGAAGAAACCACCATTTGAATTAAAAACATCATTTTGTACTGAAGTGCAGTGTTCTGTGGACAGTGGACAGCCAAGCTTTAAAACTGAAGTTTCTACAAGAACTCTTAACTATGGAGAAACTCTCACTTTGCATATCAATAAGAAAGACCCGCCAGAGGAGCCCAGTAAAAGCAAACATGATAAGCCTCAAAAATAATCTTGTGATAAGGGAGCCTCTTGCCTCGTTGAAATATAGCAATGAAGAAAATGTAATTAATAAAGTATTTCTAGTCTTAAGGGAGAACATTTAGAAGAATAACTTCTAATAAAGTTAGTGCACACCATTCCAAATAATTTCAATCCAACTATTGGACTTCTAAAATTGATAATAAACATAAATATGTTATTAAGAATTTACAGGATACCATGTGATCCCCTTCATAGATATTTAGTTTTCCAAGAAGTATAAATTAGAAATCATTCAAATGTTCTCTCTTTAGTTGGGTCTTCTGATCACTGCATAACAGACTCTCGTCAAACTGACAGCATACTCTTCACTGATGAGTGTGTTATCATCACTGTGACTTCCTGGTTCCATGCCAAAATGATCAAACATGCTGGAGCACATAAAGAGATGTTGCTGACATTGAGATGCATCCTTAAAATGTCTAATTTAAAAGAATGAGAATTACTTTATGTGTTTTCAAAGTGAAATCATATTCACTCATTCTGCATGACATATCAATTGTTGGAGCATTTTATTTTTAAAAGTTTGTTCTGATTTTGCTGATTTGGCAGACAATTTCTATTGATTTGGCAACAGACAATCTTTTGTTGTCCCTTGTGGATTAAACATTAAATCTAACAGAGAAAAAAAAACTTGTGGCATGTAGAACTCATTCTTGAATTTTTGCAACAATTTTATCACAGTTCTACTAACGTTATTGACAAATCCTCTTGTGGGTTGCCTAGCAGAAGGATGTTAGGGGCTTGTCGCGTTCAACCATTTTAAACCAATTGTGCTCAAGCTATGAGACAGACAAGCACATTTGTGCTGAAATAGTTTGTTGCAGAACCTCTGATAATATATTTGTTGCCCCCAATCTTTCAAAAGTAATAAATTAAGGGGAAGAAGGTCTTCAGAGTATAGAACTATTAGGTAATGACAATTAATGTGGTGTGGAATACTTTAGTTAACATAGAATATCCTTATACTTGCCCATGGCCATAGGACTTGTGTCTGACATAATCAAAGGAGCAGGCTGTTTTCCAAAAAAACTGACATTACAGACTGTAGAAAACATACTCCCGAAACTAAGTCTTCTTGTGATCAATACAATTTTTTATTTTCTCCCAATTTATTTTAGAGAATGGGAAGTGTGTTGCAATCTTGAATGTTTATGCATTAAGCATCCATCCGCTTAGATATCAACATGTCACTTCCACAATGTGATCTGATTGATATATAATATTGTCCTCTTTTTTGTAATGTGCATATATTCAGCAGAAGAAAACTAGTTTAATCTATTGATAATAAAGTTTCTGTTGTGTCTATTTACAATATTTTGTGGAAGAGCTGGAAGAAAGTAGATTAAAAATAGAACATGATTCTATGCAGCAGTGGGTTACAATTTTGGAAAAGAGCTGCAGGCCTATATTTGAAGCGTTTGTTTGCTGACTATCATTTTAAAACATACTTGCAGTCACTAGCCTTTGCAGAAAAGGTAATCTCTTTGTCATGTTTAGGAAGTGACCGATTGAAAGCTTCAGTATTTAAATTTCCTTTAATATTTGGATAATTGGATATTTTAACTAAGTCAAAGGCTAAGAACAGTTTTCGATGCATTTATTTGTTAACTGCTCTCCTATTTAAGGTTAATTTAGTTGTTCCTAATATTGTTCAGTTGAAATAAGAAATAATGTATGAGTTCAATAAAATTCTAATGGCTCCTACAGTCAGATGGATAGTTAAAAAAATTAGAGTGGGAGGTTTAAACTGAGTTTATAATTTCTTACACCAATGCGAGTTAAGTGCAGGATGTGCAACACATTTTGACATTTGTGTTCTCCATGCTGTAGACTGTTAAAAGGATGTGTGATGGTGTGTATTAGTACAGTTGTGTTTTTTTGGGTTACTAAAAGACCTGTGATTTTAAGGCAGTATGAATATTGAATTACTTCAAAAAATGCCAGCTTACAAATAGTGAGCTCCAGCAGACAGATTGCAAGATGAAACTTTATTGCACGCCTACATTTGCAAATCTTGAATCCTTATAACAAACAAAAAGTAAAAAGGTTATTTCAAAGAAAAAGTACAACAGCCATGACAGCATCTTGAAAAGAACATTTGTGCAATGTACATTAAATTTGACAAACTGGTACGTTCAAATATATTGAGTATTGGGTAATGTATCTTGTACAGTATATGTTTAAAAACAGCATTAAATGTTTGGTGCATACTTGTACGTTTTGTAAGGGGATAATATTTTTTTAGGTATATATAGTGTATAAAAAACCGAAGTGTGCCTCCTAATTTCAGTGTGGTATTTTTGAACCCCTTAATAAAGTCTAGTTTCTGCAATAAACTTGTCATCTAAGTTTACTTTAAATATACACATATATATTTAGAATCTGGAGGAAATTACTTGAATCGAACATACCACAAAGGCAAATAGAGCTTCACGTGTGGGCTAAACGTTAATTTGGAATAAACTGAGAAAAAAAGTTCAGATTATCGGAGTCCTACCTTTTTAAGAGTCTTAGCCTTTTAAAAAAGGTGTACACTATTGTTCGTTAACAAATGCAGAAACCACGGGCATGATTTTTAGACAGAGCCAGGCAAGCACAAAAAATAGCATCAGGTGCTGGTTTCCCATGCTGTTCCTCAGACCGGTGAGTTTCATCAGGAAAAGGGAGCCTGCCCAATTCTGCAATGTGACCAATTCAAGTAGTTAAGGACCTCTATCAGGGTCAGTTTGAGAATTTGGTGGAGATTTTCACGTTGGACACTGGACCAAGGGCAAACCAGGTGCATGAATGCAGCAACACAGCAGGGACCTCGTCTGGCTCATATCATCGACTTAGATGAGTCCATTAAAGAGAGCAGGGCTGAAAAGGGCACCAGCCATTGGCACACAAGTACCACTGGCTACACACAGATATTGAGGAATGGGGGGGGATCATCATCCTCTTGACAATGGAAGCCCTCTTATAGGGTTCTTAAGAGAAGACTTCCAGAAATTATTGGGAGTCGGGTTGAGCACAAAGACAGAAATAGTTGACAATCGGAGTGCAATACTCAGATTTTGGGCCTAGCTGTGATGAGGGAGAAGTGGGAGAAGCACGCATCCTCAATGGGAGAAGCACAGGACTAGGCAGTGGAGAAGGATGAGGAGCAGAAAGGCAATGGAGATCATATCCTCAGCATTGGATCTACCACTGAAGAAAGAGCTACTTGGACATGCCAGAAAACCAGTGCCTCTAGAGACTGCGCCTATCCAGACAGATTTATGATTTGTGCTCTCATAGCTGGAAACTTCATAACTCATGGTACTGCTCACGATGCCCTGCCAGTAGCCACATAGGTCATAGTGGCCTCATATTTGATTGACTCTAGCTCTTTCCAAGGATCAACTGTGGACCTTCTTGGCACCTAGCAAATGGCTGCACACTACTGCATCTTATAGGTCACTGATGCACTGTTTGCAAGTGCTGGGGATTTAATTGTGGATAAATGGGGTCTTGCAAACACAAAGGGCATCCATCACTGGATTCCTCGGGTGCAGGGCATCATAGATTGCACCCATTTGGCCTTCAAGGCCATCGCCTGACTCTTCATAAAAACATAAGAAACAGAAAAAGGAGTAAACCATTAAGTACTTTAAGCCCACTCTGCCATATGTTGAGATCATGGCTGATCATCTACTTCAACACCATTTTCCTGCACCATCCCTGAATACCATGATCTTTTTAATATGCAGAAATTATCCATCTCAGTGATGATCAATGACTGAGCCTACAGAGCACTCTGGGGCAAATAATTCCAAATATTCACCACCCTTTCAATGAAGAAATTGCTCCTCATCTCAATCCCTGACCTGACCCTTATTCTGAGACTGTGTCCCTCTGGTTCTAGACCCCTAGCCAGGGAAACATCCTTCCTGCGTCAGCTGTGTCGTGCCCTGTAAGAATTTTGTACATTTGAATGAGATCACCTCTCATACTTCTAAACTCCAGGCAAAAAAGGCCCAGTCTATTTAGTCTTTATCACATGGTAATCCCTCCATCAAGGGAATTAGTTTGGTGAACCTTTGTTGCATTCCCTCTATGTAAAGTATGCATTTCATTAGGTAAGAAGACACAACTGCACACAATACTCCAGGTGTGGCTCACCAAGGGTCTAGATAATTGCAGTCAAACATCTTTACTCCTATTCTCAAATCCACTTTAATAAAGGCCAACATACCATCTGCCTTCTTAATTTCTTGCTGTATCTATATGTTAGCTTTCAGTGACTCATAAACAAGGATAACCAAGTCCCTTTGAAGTTCAATACTTCCCAGTCTCTCACCACGTAAGAACTACTCTGTGTTTCAGCTTTACCTATAAAAGCAAATAAGCCAAAATGTCTCCACATTAACACAGAAAATAGGAACAGGAGTAGGGCATTCGGCCCTTTGAGCATGCTCCACCATTCAGAATGATCAAGGCTGATCCTCTATCTCAACATCATACTCTTGCTCTCTCGCCTTACCCCTTGACTCCTTTAGAGTCTAGAAATTTGTTTCCTTAAATATATTCAATGTTTTGACCTCCACAGCCTTCTGGCATAGAGAATTCCACAGATTCACCACCTTGAGTGAAGATGCTTCTCATCTCAGTCCTAAATGGTCTATCCCAATTCCTGTTCTCGAACACCCCCACCCCCAGCCAGGAGGAACATCATCTCTGCATCCAGTCTGTCTAGCTATATCAGAATTTAATATGTTTCAATTAGATCCCCTCTCATTCTTCTAAACTCAAGTGAATGCAGGCCTAGATGACCCAATACCTCCTCATACGGCAATCCTGCTATCCCAGAAGTCAGTCTGATGAACCTTCGCTGCACTCCCTCTGGCGCAAATATATCCTTTCTTATGTAAGAAAGACAACACTGCACACAATGCGTCAGGTGTGGTCCCACTTAGGCCCTGTAAAAACCTGCCCTCTAAGATATGTTAGATTGGTGGTGGTGGAACCAACAATAGGGGAAAACATATTTGCTCTCATTCTCACCAACCTCCCTGCCATGGATGCATCTGTCCATGACAGCGTCAGTAGGAGTGACCACCGCACAGTCTTGTAGAGACAAAATGCAGTCTTCACATTGAGCATGCCGTCCATCCTGTTATGTGGCTCTACCACCAGGCTAAAGGTGGTAGATTTCAAACCGATCTAGCAACTCAGGACTGGGCAGCCATGTTGTCCTGTGGGCCATCATCTTCAGCAGCAGAATTGTACGCCACAAAATGTAATCTCATACCCAACACATCCTACACTCAATATCCTGGGAGTTATCATTGAGCAGGACTAGCCATATAAATACTGTGGCTACAACAGCAGGTCAAAGGCTATGAATCTTGTGGCAAGTAACCCACCTCCTGACTCCACAAAAGTAACCCACCTCCTGACTCCTGTCCACCATCTACAAGGCACAAATCAGGAGCATGATGGAATACTGTCCGCTTGCCTAGATGAGTGCAGCTCCAACAACATTCAAGAAGCTTGACACGTCCACCGATACACAGTGGCAGCAGGGTGTACCATGTCCAAGATGCACTGCAGGACAACATACCAAGGCTCCTTTGACAGCACCTTCCAAACCCATGACAGCTACCATATAGAAGCACAAGGACAACAAACATGAGAAAACTGGCACCTGGAAGTTCCTCTCCAAGCCACTCACCATCCGTACTTGGAAATATATCATTGTTCCTTCACTATAGCTGGGTTTCAACAGTTTCAATGTTCTTGCAAATTGTGCAAACGAAAGCAGGGACTGGAGAAAGGATGAGAAAACTGACCACCTTCTATGGTGCAGGGAACCATTCAAGTGGGGGCTGGGGAGGAGAAATGAACCTAGTTGTATTGGGGATATTATAGTTAGGAGAATAGACACTGTTCTTTGCAGCCGAGAGTATGTGTCTCAGAGGCTTTATTGCCTGCCCAGTGTCGGGGTTAAGGACATCTCAGGACCGGAGAGGAACTTCAAGTGGGAGGGGAAAGATCCAGTTAACATGTCCACCTGGATACCAACAACATGGGTTCTGCTGAGGGGGTTTGAGCAGCCCTGATTACCTACTGATCCACAAGAAAGTTGACATTGGGTAACTAATCGGGAGTTGAATGCATAGCTCAAAGATTGGTGTGGGGGAAATAGGTTTCAATTTAGGTTAGGTCAGTGGAGTTGACAAAAAGAGTGAAAAGACAGGATTGAAGGCTCCTTTTCTGAATGCAGGATGAATGAATTGAAAGCACAAATAAAAATAACTGAGTATGAAATGATAGCCATTACAGGAAAATGGGGTGGATTTTCACTGAGTCGGGATGACTCGGGAGCACTTTAAAAATTGCGGCTACATCCCAATTTTGGGATTCCCGATCCCATTCCCAGGCTGTCTGATTTTGGGCAGTGTCTTTAAATGCTTCAGACTGGTTCAGATCAAACCCACATCCCGGGCACTCCAGACCTGGTCAGCTCAATTGCAGCGATAGGCATGTCCTACTCTTCAACCAAAAGAGAAAATGCTGGAAGATCTCAGCAGGTCTGGCAGCATCTGTAAGGAGAGAAAAGAGCTAACGTTTCTAGTCCAGGTGACCCTTTGTCAAGCCTACTCTTCTGCAAGTTTCATAGAATCAGGCCAGGTTTTTAAATGTTCATGGTTCATAGCCCCTCAGAGGAATTATGAACGCTAGTTGGTATGAGGACATCCCTTTCATTTCAAACTATGCCCCTCTACCCACACTTGCCCAGAGCTCTTTATACCTCTAAGTTACAGTACTTACATGCCCATTGATCCACTATACATTGTATAGAACCAATAAACCTTGGAGTGACTGTAGGATGTGACAAAAAAAAGCTTTAAGAAAAAAAGTATTTTATTCATGACTTTCCACTATATTAAAAAAGTCATTTCACTTGGGGCAACGAATGTCAGTCACCCAGGCCCTTTAAAGTATTAATAACAGAAACCACAAGCTCTTGAATCCACTTAACCTTGTGTAAATATTGTGAAATTGACAGCAGAGATCACAGAGCCAGAGGTGTCAATCCAGTAATGTTTTCTCTGTGGCTCAGGTGTTTAAACTAGAATAATGGGTTTCTGAGCTCACTTGGCTGAGAACCGATATAAGGTGAGTTAGATAGATTTTAGATCAACAAGAGAGTTAAGGGTCATGGGGGACAGATGGGATTATGGAGTTAAGGCCACAATCAGATCAGCCACGATCTTACTGAATGGAGATGCAGGCATGGTGGGACAAATGCTTCTATTCCTTGATCTCGGTATCTGCACATGTACACTCAATTTCAGCCATGACTCCATCCTCTGGCAATATAAACAATACTATACTTCATTCCACCTCCCAGACACCATGGATAGATTCTAGGGGTGAGGGTTAACTTTGAAAAATGACTACTCACCCCTTTATGAGAGGAAGACACTACAACCAAAGCCATTCACAAGTCCACTCTTGAATAGCATCACACTGCTGTGGATGTAGCTCCAGTGTCAGTACTGTCTTACAGGGAGGGGTCTTGTGCGTTGTGGTGATCTGGTGCACTCTCCATAACATGGCTCTCCAGAGAGATGTGGACACTGAAGAGACTGAGGCCCTGGAACAACACGGTTCATTAGAAGAAGGATGCAGGATATACAAATTTCCAAGCTACACAGGGGGTGGCCAGGGCTGGCACATGACTCTAGGGCTTCGTCAGAATGCCGTTAATGTCAGGCATCACCTGATCAAGACACATTTCAGCTGAGCCCTTCTAACCCAGGATGGTGGCATGATTTGAAACTCACTTTGAGCTGCCCATGGACAGTTGACACAGATCAACTCTTATCACCAGTGAATGAAAATCTGTCCAGAGGTTTCACTGGTCTTCAAGGATCTTTGCTGCACTTCACCACCCTGCAATCCAGTGTTGTCATTATGAATGGAAGCTCCCACCTGACATCATGTGTGTTATCACTGTTGACCAGGCCACAGGCCATGGGAGGACATCCAGTTAGGAACTAATAACTTTTTGTTTAAAGTAGATGAAGTTTCAGGTTCAAGACGTTACAAAGTGAATAAAGCCACAAGATTCCACGGGTTTTGAATAAACACAAATAAACTTTATTATATAAGTTTAGAAAGATAAAACAACTTAAAATATCTATCTTATATTTTAACATTCAGGGTAAGTATGAGATACAAGTGAATTAACAGGCAAAGTGTGCCCAATAAATGACAGATAGGACCAAAGCCAATTCCCTGAATTTCTCAATACCCCACCCAGACATTTGTTGCATTGTGAATCAATCAGTTGCACTGAAAACACTTCCTTCTCACGAGAGTTTCCAATCACCACACCTGAAGATTTTTTCGAAGAATTCTCCTCAACAGTCATTCCCACTTGTTTCACCTCGCAGCATTTTAAACTTGTCTTCAGAGATTCCACTGGAGGTGAAGAAAGGTATGTGTACTTGGACATTGTTGGAGGGGAGCAGGGGGAGGTCAAATGTAATGTCAGAGGGGTCAGTAATAATGGGGGAAAGGGCTTGGGTGAATGGGGGAGGGGAAACGGTGCTGAAGAGCAAGAAAAATGCCACAACAACCATGCGAGCCTGACCAAAATGAAACAGGACCTCGCGTTGGAGGTCCTCAGGTGCTATGTGGGAGTTGGGTCAGTGGGAAGGCAGAGATGCAGGTCACCTCTGCTGGACAAATGAAAGGGAACTCCAGCAGGCAGTTTTGACCACGCTAGGGATTGGAATATGAGATTATGATGGATGAAGGCTCAACATGCACAGAAAAGTGCTTCCACATGGCTCGCAAAGGCCCTGCCACATACCATTGACTCTCTGCAAATTCACTCGGGGGTTCAGGTGGCAACGGAGGAGGAAGAGTTGGGGGACATTTGGAAAGCCTTAAGGACCACAACGAAGCAATACAGTAGACATTATTGAAGTGAAAATTATTTACATAATTTATAATTGTGATCAAAATTTCTTTATTTTCCTTGGCCTACTACCTCTAGGTGCTCATCTGATATCTGCAGCAGGGTTTGGAGGCAGCTTGTGACTAAATGGTAGATACATTGCAAATGCTGGTTGTCATAAATTAGTTGAATGGAAGAAGCTCGACATTTCTAAACCTATATTTTCCAAAACAAAAAAAGAAAAAGGGGCATTTGTCAGGGCTAGAAGGCTGGGAACAGACAAAGCCTGTGTGGAATCTAAGGAAAGTAGGAAGGAACTTAAGCAAGGAGTCAGGAGGGCTAAAAGGGGTCACAAAAAGTCATTGGCAAATAGGGTTAAGGAAAATACCAAGGCTTTTTACACGTGCATAAAAAGCAAGAGGGTAGTCAGGGAAAGGGTTGGCCCACTGAAGGACAGGGGAGGGAATCTATGTGTGGAGCCAGAGGAAATGGGCGAGGTACTAAATAAGTACTTTGCATCAGTATTCACCAAAGAGAAGGAATTGGTGGATATTGAGTCTGGAGAGGGTGTGTAGATAGCCTGGGTCACGTTGCGATCCAAAATGACGAGGGGCGCGATTCTCCACTCCCGCGACTATGTGCCCACGCCGTCGAGGTTCACGACGGCGTGAAACGGCCCTGATCTCGACCGATTCAGGGCCCGAAAATGGGCTAGGATCAGGGCCGCGGGAAACTCGGGGGGGGGTGTCGCTAAACCAGCATCGTCAGCGCGCGCCAGGCATTGGCGGCGCATAACAGCGGCGCCGCTTCATCTGCTGCCTAACTGGCGTCACCCGCACATGCGTGGTTGCCGTCCTCCCCGAGGCCACCCCGCAAGAAGATGTCGGATGGATCTTGCGGGGCGGCGGAGGAAAGGAGGTCCTCCTTCAGAGAGGCCGGCCCGCCAATCGGTGGGCACCGATCACGGGCCAGACCCCTTTTGAGTGCAACCCCAGTGAAAGAACCCTCCTCGCCCGCCCACAGGCCGCCCCCCCAGCGTTCCCACGCTGTTCCCGCCGGCAGCGAGCAGGTGTGGATGGCGCCGGCGGGAACCCGTCGCTTTGGGCAGGCCGCTCGGCCCATCCGGGCCGGAGAATAGCGGGTGTAGTGGAGAATCGCCATTTTGAGTGTCCCAGGCGATTCTCCGGCCTGCGCCGCACAGAACTCGACGGGGCCGTTCCCGCCATTTGGGTGCATCGCGGGAGGGCGTTGAACCGGCATTGCGGGGAAAAATGGCGCGCCAGCCGATTCTCCAAACCGGCACGGGAGCGGAGAATCGCGCCCGAGGTGTTGGGCATCTTGAAAAATATTACGGTAGATAAGTCCCCAGGGCCTGATGGGATCTACCCCAGAATACTGAAGGAGGCTAGAGAGGAAATTGCTGAGGCCTTGACAGAAATCTTTGGATCCTCACTGTCTTCAGGTGATGTCTCGGAGGACTGGAGAATAGCCAATGTTGTTCCTCTGTTTAAGAAGGGTAGGAAGGATAATCCAGGGAACTACAGACCGGTGATCCTTATATCAGTGGTAGGGAAATTACTGGAGAGAATCCCTCGATTCAGGATCTACTCCCATTTGGAAGCAAGTGGACGTATTAGTGAGAGGCAGCACGGTTTTGTGAAGGGGAGGTTGTGTCTCACTAACTTGATTGAGTTTTTCGAGGAGGTCACAAAAATGATTGATGCAGGTAGGGCAGTGGATGTTGTCTATCTGGACTTCAGTAAGGCCTTTGACAAGGTCCCTCATGGCAGACTGGTACAAAAGGTGAAGTCACACGGGATCAGAGGTGAGCTGGCAAGATGGATACAGAACTGACTAGGTCATAGAAAGCAGAGAGTAGCAATGGAAGGGTGCATTTCTGATTGGAGGGCTGTGACTAGTAGTGTCCTGCAGGGATCAGTGCTGGGACCTTTGCTGTTCTTAGTACATATAAATGATTTGGAGGAAAATGTAACTGGTCTGATTAGTAAGTTTGTGGATGGCACAAAGGTTGGTGGAATTGCGGATAGTGATGAGGACTGTCAGAGGATACAGCAGGATTTAAATTGTTTGGAGACTTGGGCGGAGAGATGGCAGATGGAGTTTAATCCAGACAAATGTGAGGTAATGCATTTTGGAAGGTCTAATACAGGTAGGGAATATACAGTGAATGGTAGAACCCTCAAGAGTATTGAAAGTCAGAGGGATCTTGGTGTACAGGTCCACAGATCACTGAAAGGGGCAACACAGGTGGAGAAGGTAGTCAAGAAGGCATACGGCATGCTTGCTTTCATTGGCTGGGGCATTGAGTATAAAAATTGGCAAGTCATTTTGCAGCTGTATAGAACCTTAGTTAGGCCACACTTGGAGTATAATGTTCAATTCTTGTCGCCACACTACCAGAAGGATGTGGAGGCTTTAGAGAGGGTGCAGAAGAGATTAACCAGGATGTTGCCTGGTATGGAGGGCATTAGCTATGAGGAGAGGTTGAATAAACTTGGTTTGTTCTCACTGGAACGACGGAGGTTGAGGGGCAACCTGATAGAGGTCTACAAAATTATGAGGGGCGTAGACAGAGTGGATAGTCAGAGACCTTTTCCCAGGGTAGAGGGGTCAATTACTAGGGGGCATAGGTTTAGAGGAGATGTACAAGGTAAGTTTTTTATACAGAGGGTAGTGGGTGCCTGGAACTCGCTGCCGGAGAAGGTGGTGGAAGCAGGGACGATAGTGACATTTAAGGGGCATCTTGACAAATACATGAATAGGATGGGAATAGAGGGATACGGACCACGGAAGTGTGGAAGATTTTAGTTCAGACGGGCAGCATGGTCAGCGGAGGCTTGGTGGGCCAAAGGGCCTGTTACTGTGCTGTACTTTTCTTTGTTCTTTGACACAACTAGTGGGAAGGCTGTGGCATAGTGGTATTGTCGCTCAACTAGTAATCCCAGAAGAGACCCAGAATAATGATCTGGGGATCCGGGTTCAAAGCCCATCACTGCAGGGGATGGAATTTAAACTCAATAAAATTAAGAAGTCTAATGATGACCATGAAACCTTTGTCGATTGTCGGAAAAACCCATCTGGTTCACTAATGTCCTAAAGGGAAGGAAATCTGCTATCCTTACCTGGTCTGGCCTACATTTGACTCCAGACCCACAGCAATGTGGTGGTTGACTCTTAACTGCCTCCTCAAGGGCAATTAGGGATGGTAATAAATGCTGGCACAGCCTGTGACACCTATATCCCATGAACGATGCACTTAGCCCTCCTTGATTCCAAAAAAACGTGTCCCAGTGATTCAAAGTATTGAAGTCTTTACAAAAGAGACATGCAGTCAATGCAGAAATACTGTATGATATACCACAACCTGGCACATTATTTACATCTCTTGTAGAGAATCAATGCAAACAGTCTTACATGCTTTTGCACTGGGGAGAAGAAAGGATTGATTCAGTTTCAGAAAATAAATGAGGAATGGAAGCCATTGACATACTACTTTCTGCAAATGTGAAGAATATATGATTTGAAAGTTTTGAACTCTTACTTTGATTCAATGAGAAAACTAAAATGCCTCAATAGATCAATTTCAGTTGAGAGCAATTTTTTTGATTGCAAAAATCATGACCCTGAGTCAAATTAGTTATGTTGTCCTTTTCCAGGAAGTGTTGTAGACATCGCACTGGAAAACACTGGAGCTAGAACAAGAATGATTCAAGTACGAATACCAAGTTCAGAGTACGTAATGCAAAGCAGCAAGGCTGACACAAAGTGAGTACTGACTCTGCAAGTTACCTCATGTCCTTTAAGAGATAAAGTGAGTGCCATTGCAACGGGCCCTTAAAACTCTTAAAAGTATGGATTGTAAGTATGGATGTTACTGCAGATGGCAAGTGTTTTTCTGCATCTTTGGGATTTTACTCTGTTACCAGGTGAGAATTTACCGCTGGTAATAATCAGTGACCACCAATGGCACCTTAGTCAAATTGCAAGATGGCAATAGAACAATAGCAGGAATACCAGTAGTGGGTAAAAGTTTTCTAAGTGGTGCACTATCTGTTATTACCATCTCTCATTGCATTAGCTGTTCAATTGTATATTGATGTGGAGATGCCGGCGTTGGACTGGGGTGAGCACAGTACGAAGTCTTACAACACCAGGTTAAAGTCCCAACAGGTTTGTTTCAAACACTAGCTTTCGGAGCGCTGCTCCTTCCTCAGGTGAGGACTTTAACCTGGTGTTGTAAGACTTCTTACAATTGTATTTTGATACTGAATTAAGGAGAGGAATAAAGATGTCAGTTGCAATCAGACTATTTCTTATCAAACTGAGTTGCTGTTTTGCTCTATCTTTACTCCAACTGTAACTGTGCTTACAGTGTAAATACTAATATATGTTTATTTAGCATTTTAATCTGGCATCCATCGTCAATAATGAACAGATTCTAAGACAATTCATCAAACTGAATGAGAGGAACTTCCAACTTCTTCAGAGTTGGAACGTTTTCCAGTATGTTTAATAGCTTCTGGTTAAAATAACCACATCTGAGGGTGATCAGCACATAGAGCCATTCCTACAGTGCGGGAGGAGGCCGTTCAGCCCATCAAGTCTGCACCAACCCTCTGAAAGAGCACCCTATTTAAGCCCATGCCCCCACCCTATCCATATGACCTAACCTGTACATCCCTGGACACCAAGTGGCAATTTAGCATGGCCAATCCACATTATCTACACATTTTTGAACTGTGGGAGGACAGCAGAGCACCCAGAGGAAACCCACACAGACAGTCATCCAAGGACAGAATTGAACCCAGGTCCCTGGTACTGTGAGGCAGCACTGCTACCCACTCTGCCACCGTACTGTCCCATTTGGCAGATTTTAAAAAATGATGAGTGGGTTTCCTACATTATAACAGTGACTATATTTCAACGGGCTTCATCGGCTGTAAAATGCCCTGGGACATCCTGAAGTCATGAAAGGTGCTATATAAATGCAAGCTTTCTTTCAGGAATTCCTGGAGGATTTTATGCATTGTTTTTAATCTAATTGCATTATGAAATGAACAGCAAGGAGGGAATCTGAAAGGTTGGAGGAAAGCAGAAAGATAGAAACCGAAGTTGTAGAGAAACAGCAACTCAATAAATAGTAACTAAACATCAATAGAGAAACAAGAAAGAGACTATGGACAGAATTTAATGCCCGCCCCCATGATGAATAGTGGTAGGGGGCTTTAATCTGGCTGCACAGTGGTAGGGAGAGGCCCCAAGGCCTCCCACCTCTTCTGATTAAGTACAGGGCAGGAAGGTTCATGGAAGAACTTCGCACTCCGACAACAATTGAAGCAATTAAGTGGGGCACTCAGCATACCAGAAGCCTGAAAAGCAAAACGTATTGGAGTTGCTTGTGGGCTTCGGGGGTGAGGGGGAAAATGGCAAATGAGCAATAGAAAGACAAATAAAGACAAATAAATACCTTTTGTGATGGATGCGATTGTAATACCTTAGGATGTTTAAACAAATTAGTTGTCACATTAAAATTCTCAATGCCTCTAATTGCCCTTCCAGCAGGCACACATCACAAGAAAATCCTTTTCCAGAATTTGAGTTTGCAAGTACGTACCAAAAGTCAAAGAGAAAAAGTGTAACATTCTCCGAGATCAACTTAAACGATGAGGACGGAATATCTCCCTTGGCTACAGAATATAATCAACCCTTGGCCAACAGAGAAGATGATGAAGAGGAAAAAGAACCTTATTGTTCAAACAAAGAGACCACCACACCTTTGGGACTGGAAGAAGCTATTGTACATGAAGGCAGTGAAAAGGAAATAGCTTTAAATAAAGTGGCAGATTCACCAGTGTTTTACATGGCTCTACCACAAGACAGTAGGGTACTGGCAGCTCTTCCACAACAGTTTGCAGAACAGATGAAGCCACTCGAAATTGATAAACCTTTTAAACCAGAGACATCAGACTCTGAAACCAGCAATGATGATGGTCAAGCCAGGCCTGAAAAAGGTTAGTCACTTTTCAGATCAGCATGGTTGGCTGCTATTTGTCAGCATTATCTTTTCATAGAAATTATCTTCAGGGCACCCTCTCAGAAGCACAATCACACTAAAAAAAGGCGTAATCTCCATGTGAACATGTTTGACAAATCTTTTCAGGAATGGAATAAAGTGACAAGAATCCACTGTGTCTTCATTAACTAGACAACAATAACATTATGATGTCTCTTGATGTGGGCGGATTCCTCTGTCAGGGGGGTAGCGTCCGCGTGCAATTGGAGGGATCCCGCTAAAATCCAACTGTAGAACATGATGGTTGTCTTCATCTTTCCTTCTTTCTGTCTTCTTTCTTCTTCTGCGGTTCCTGATGTTCCGAAGTTCTATGGACACAAGCATAATATCTGTTATTATCTTGCTTAAGATCTCGTATGTCTGTACTGTATTGCCAATTACCCATTATAATTGGTCACCATCTGTGACTCCCTCATTTTTTTTTAAAAACCAAATATTTTGGACAAGACATCCGAGAAAAAAGTGACACAGTGCAAGCGGTCTCGCAGCCTATGCGATCTACCATCACAGTGTTCGAGGATGTAAATAGCATTTGAAAGCAACCTAAGGGTTGCCATCAAAAAACAAAAGAGTTTTGAACTTAAAGAGCCAAAATGGGGTGCGTATGGGCCGCGGCGGGTAAGAATGGGTGGAATCCCCGGGTAGGACGGTGACCAGTCCCATGTGTGCTCTACCTGAGCGTAGCTGACCAGAGGGGGGTCCTCAGGCAGGGTGGGGACCAGTGCCGTTTCTCCACTGCCTGAGCAACCGGCAAGAACGGTGCGAATATGTGGTCGTCGTGGGGGCTGCCTCTCGTGATTACGTTCAAATCAGGAGAGTAGCTATGATTGGTTGTCTGCCGACAAACTAGTTCCTCTAACAGCCATTGGTTGTAAGAAGGGTAGTTCTGCCTGCATCAAGACGTGGCGTGGGGCCATGAAAACTTTAAATTAACAAATAACGTTCACAATAACGAACAAACATACATAACAAACATGGTGCAGGTTTCATCAGAAAGGACACCGTAACTCTCCATCGATTCCTTTTTACCATCATTTGCACCCCTCATTGCTCAGTAGCGAACAGAGTCGCAAAGGGATTTGTTTGGTGGGAGTCAGACTCTGTGTCATCCTCTTCTCCCGGCTGCCATACTCTTGACGGGAGTAGGTTTGCTAAAGCTGCGTTGGGCGAATTGAGGTCCATCTCATCATTCCGGATGAGCCTGAACAAATTGTCTCAGTGCCAGAATCTTGTGTCAAGGTTGGAGCTGCTAGGTTTTAATCCATAATCGTCGGGCGGTGGGTCTGGGTCAGGGGCTTTAATGTACGTTATCTCGAAGGGATCGCTGGAATCATGTTCGGAATCACTAGGAGTTGGGCCTGGTGCAGGGGTGTAATCGTAGCGTGGTGTGCTGGGGCTGTCGATATCGCTATCGCTGTCGCTGCTGGTTGAAGGAAGGGAGAGGTGGAGTCGCACCTCTGGGGGTGGAGTCAAAGTTGTGTCTGAGGACGAGCTGGACTGGTTGGGGGAGGGTAGGAAAGCGTCGTTCATGGGCGGGGTGTGCTCATTGCTGCTGCAAGCGAGATGTGGTGTGCATGGTTGTTCTGCGAGCCATAATCCTTAAGCTGGTTTATGTGAAACCACGCAGACTTGCCATTGGGATATGTGATCTTGTATACAGAGGGGCTGACTTTATCTGAGATGGAGTACGGTCTGGAAAATTTGGGGGAAAGGAATGAACTGGGGTTGTATAGGGATAGCATCACTTGCTGCCCTACTGCAAACTCGGTGGCATGTACCGTTTTATCGAAACAAGGTTTGCTTTGTTTCCTCCTGGTCCCAATAACAGCTGCTGCGAGCCGGGCTGCCTTTACATTATCAATAATCTGCTGTACTGCTTTTTCATGTGTGAGGGCGGTGACTGCGGGGCTGGCCAAATCCAGTCCTAACAAATATTCTGTCCCTTTCATGGGGCGTCAGGTCATGAGGGTGTAGGGGGTGTATCCTGTCGACGTGGATACCATGTTTCTTATGAACATCAGTGCAAAGGGGAGAACTGAGTCCCAGGTGCTATTGTGCTGTTGCACCATTTTCCTGAGGGTGGCTTTTAGAGTTCTGTTCATCCTTTCTACAATGCCGCTTGATTGGGGGTGGTATGCTATATGAAACTTTTGTTTTATTCCGAAAATTGTGAGGAGGTTTTTCATCACTCGTCCTGTAAAATGGAAGTCTTGATCGGACTCTATACAGCGTGGGAGTCCCTATCTTATAAAGATGTGCTGTGTTAGGTTTTTAGCTGTCGTTTTGGCCGTGTTTGTCTGGATGGAAAGGCTTCCACCCATTTTGTGAAGGTGTCGATGACCACCACCACATACTTAAAACCATTTCTGCAGGGGGCAGGGGTCCTATATAATCTATTTGCAAATTCGTCCAGGGGCCAATAACAGGGCGGGTGTGACTAAGCTGATCCTTTCTTGCATATCTGTCCGGATTGTTCTGGGCACAGATTAAGCAATTTTCAATGTAGTGCGTTACATTATTTTTTAAATCAGGCCACCAGCAGAGGGGTCTGAGGTGGGCGAGGGTGGGTACAATGCCCCGGTGTCCATGATTGTCATGGAACTGACAAATAATTAGATTCCTGTCCTGGCAGGGGATTATATAAATGCTGTCTTTTAAAATCACACCGTCATGTGTGGTTATCGCATTTTTAAACTTATCATAAGGGGCTAGGAAGTTGCCTTTTAATACTTCCCTGAGCTTCTCATCTTCTTTTTGAGCCTTTGCCAAATCTTGAATGTTGGTCTGTGAGATCTGAACCGCGTGTACTGGGGCGCTTTCGGGGGGGTTCCAAAAGTGACAATGTCTGGAACCTGCCTTCGCTAGGGCGTCTGCTTTAACGTTACCAGCGGGGGGGGAAGAACGGTGATGACTGTGAACTTTCATAATGCTGTATTTCCTATCTTTAGCTGTCTCTAGGACATGCCGGAGTAATGGGGCTGAGGGTAGGGGCTTTCCGTTTGCGGAAATGAATCCTCTAGTTTCCCACAGGGGTAGGAATTTGGTTAAACCGTTGCAGACATATAAACTGTCCGAATATATGTCGGCAGGGGTCAGAAATGAGTCGGGGTGATATGCAATGTACGCTATGGCTGCCAGTTCTGCTGCCTGCGAGCCTAAGTGCCCTGGCAATTTTAACAAAATCTCTTCTAAGGCGTGTCCCTGCGCGTCCTCTACATAAATACCGCAACCGGTAATCCTTTCCCCATTTAAAACTGTGGAGGAGCCATCCACATAGATTCTAAGGGGTGCGCACGTGTCTGTGGGCTGGGGGTCTCTGGGGTGTAGTACCTGCTTTCCTGGTAGCTGACTTAGGTATAAAGGGTCCTGTATTATGTTTAGTGGAGATGATCTCACACTCATGTGGGGTACCTGCATATTGTAAATTATCGGCTAGGAAAGTGTGGGTCTTGGTTCGCTTAACTGTTATGTCCCGTCCCTGTAAACGAAGGGTCCAACGGGCTGCGCGGATTTGGCTGACTGTGCCATCCTTAAGTCGACCATCTAGTAGGAGCTGTGTTGGGGTGTGTTCAGTGAGAATGGTGATGGGGTTGAGTCCTGTAATGTAGGCGAAGTATTGTACTGCCCAAAAAACTGCGAGCAGGTGCCTTTCGCAGGCAGAAAATCCTTTCTCGACAGGATCTAACACGCGTGAGGCATATGCCACGGGGCCTAATCGGTCATGGCGTTCTTGGAGGAGCACGGCCGAAAGTATTCGGTCAGTGCTTGCAACTTCAATTGCGTACGGGGAAAGTGGATCTGGGACCTGTAATGCGGGGACTGTGCTGAGGGCTCTTTTTAAAGCATCCACGGCATCCATGTGCTGTGGAAGCCATTCCCAAGGTGCTTATTTCTTGAGAAGTACGGATAGGGGCGCTGCTTTTGTGGCAAAACCGTCAATGTGGTTTCAGCAGTAGCCAACCAGTCCTAGAAATGACCGGAGGGCTGTTACGCTGTTACGAATGGGCAATTTGACGATCGAGTCAATTCTCTTTTGCTCGATCTCGCGTTTACCATGTGTGATTACTGTACCCAAGTAAATCACTTTTCCCTGCAAAATCTGGGCCTTCTTGGGGTTCACTTTACATCCAACCTGTTGTAGGAGTCCTGAAAGTTCGTCGAGAAACAAAATGTGCTCTCCCTTTGTGTCCGTCTGTAGTAGCAGATCATCTACATATTGGACCAGACAATCGGGTCGGGAAAATTTTGCTAATCCATTTTCCAGCTGTCGGTGGAAAATGGAGGGGGGTGTTGTGGAAGCCTTGTGGAAGGCATGTCCACGTATATTGTTGTCCCTGGAATGTGAATGCGAATTTATATTGGCACACTTTATCCAATGGAATGGACCAAAAGATGTTGCTAATGCCCAAAACCGAAAAAACTTTGATTGTAGTCCCTGTTTGAGCATGATCTCGGGACTCGCGGCTACGATGGGGCTGCTACTGGGGTTACTTTGTTCAATTCCCGGTAATCAATGGTCAGTCGCCATGATCCATCGCGTTTCCTGACGGGCCAAATTGGTGCGTTATTCGTGGAGGCTACTGATCGGAGTACGCCTTGATCAAGCAGACTCTGTATTACCTTTGAGATTTCTCCCTCTGCTTCTTGGGGAAAACCGTACTGCTTTTGGGGTCTGGGGCCGGGACCTGTAAATTCACTAAGCTAGTGATCTTGCCACAGTCGTGCTTGTGCTGTGCAAATGCTGCTTTGTGTTGCTGCAGGTCTTCCCTAACTTTTTTGTTCTGACTTACGGCTCGGGGGTTGAACCAGAAGTCTCCTACTGCGCTGATTCTGTTTTCGTAATCTCGAACTGTGAGTGTGGCGGGGGCTCGTGCTGCCTTTGCCATTCTCCACACACATTTATTTAACGGATCAAATGGTAGATTGTGGGAGCTCATGAAGTCAATTCCGAAGATGTGTTCGGCTGTCTGGGGTGGATCGACCAGAACTACGGGGTGCCTTGTTTTAATGTTCCCTATCTCGATTGCTACAGGGGCTCTGATGTGTCCCTGCTGTAAATGACCTGTAAAACCGCTGAGTGTAATGGTGTCGGTGGTGGGCCACGTGTCTCGCTGAAACATCGTGGTGAAACATCGTGGAGGAATTGAGCGTGGTGCGGGACCCTCCTGTGTCCCAAAGGAATTCTACGGGGTGTCCCCGGAATGTGCCTGCCACTACCGGCCTACCGGACTTGTCCCAAAGGGGGTCGCAGACCCAAGTTGGGGAGTCCGAACACTGTCAGTCGGTGCCGTTCATATCTGCGTTCTCAGAACGGGCGCTAACGCTGTGGATTGGCTTTGCCCTATTCTTCTTTAGGGTGCCTGTCTGTTGGTTTCTCTGCTGCTTCTGGGGCACATTGCACTCTCGTGCGTAGTGTCCTAATTGTCCACAATTGTAACACTCCTGGGATTTGGGTTGCTGTGGGCTTTCCTGCCCTCATTTACCCATGCGGGATTCTGGTGCGTCCTAACTGGATGCATGTCTGCCTGTTCTTCCTCGGTTTTAACAAATGCGGTTTTGCCTTGGATGGACTGTTCCCAAGTGCGGGACAATCTTTTCAAAACCCATTTCTCATTGTGGGCCTCGTATGAGGGGTCGTAATTTGCACGAGCTCTCTGTCCTGCCTCTGTCGCATGAGGGACTAGGATGCAAGTCCATTTGGCCATATTATCTGAGGACAAATGGGCGCGGGCTAACTCTCCAAATACCACTGTAAAATGAATCCACAAGCGTCCAGCAAACGCTGTGGGGTGCTCTGTCTTTTTCTGCCTACACTTGTTCAGGCCTTCTACGGGGTCTCCTTTGTTATAGCCGATCACATCTAGGATCTCTGTGTGCATTTCTTGGAGTGTGCTTCCTCCTACATTCTGTGGGTCGGGAAGGGCTGCCACGACTGAAGGGTTGAGGCTTAAAACTGTGAGCTTCACTTGCTCCTTTTCATCCAGGCCGTACATGGTCGCCTGCTGTTTTACTCTTGCAAAGTAATGGTGGGGGTCCGATGTGGGTAGGAACGGTGTAATTTTATCACACGCATCCCGTAATTGGGTTACGGTTAATGGGGTCGTGTACAGGAAATCTGGGTCTCCTTCTGTGTGGCCCTGCGCTGTGTGGTTACAGGGTTCATTGGGGTATGTTCTGCCTGTGAAGTCGGGGGTTGGGGTGCTTTTTGTTTCTGGGGTTTTTCCTGTGTACATGTCCCATGTACATATCTGTGGGCAGTCTCATTTAACTCCTGCCAATCGGGGCGGTTTTCCTGGTCTAACTGGGGTCCAAAACATACTCTGAAACCCATTCTGAACGGAAAGCAGAGATTACAATTCTGCAATTTGCTCTCGGCACTTTGCGTGATCTACCGAGCTCTGCCTTTGTTCCATCGTGGAAGTATGGAGTGCTCGTAGGGCTGCTTTTAAGTCGCTGCACTGTGTCTGTAACTGCTCAACTTGTTGTTCGGTTTCCTGTCTTACCAAGACCGCGCGTTGCGTGTCTTGGTAGGCCTTATCATATTGGGTCTGAAAACTACTCAAATGGGCGAGACAAGACTGGTGTGCCAGCTTGGCATCAGCCACCTCCTTGTCCCTCGCCGTTAACTGCTCTGTCAATTCCATGTTCGCCTTCTCAAATTCGCTTACATCTCCTTCATTATTCCTGTCTCTCCCCTCAATCTCTCTACGGAGCATCCTAACGACCTCCTCTATGTCTCGCAATTGTGCCAAGCAGGACACGATTGCCATCGGCTTGCGAGCTTTCCCTAAGCTCTTCTTATGGATCTCTGTAAGGTTCTCCCACCAAGTATACCCTATACTCCCGGGACCTGTTTCATCATTGGCGCAGAATTCACTCCAAAGGGGCCATCCTTTCCCTTTGAGATATTTTCTGATCTCTTCTTCCCATACGGGACACTGTCCTACTCTACTGGTCGCTGCGACCTCAAATTCCTGGGGGTTCATAAGGTGAATTGCCTTCATTGCCATTTTTCTCTCTATCTCTGGGTTCTCTACTGAATTTGGAACAGGGGATGATAAAGTGGTGATGTAAACACGGGAACGCCTTACGCTAATTTCCGGCCTACAAAACTCCCGACTGTTTTACGCAACAAAATTTCTCAGGTTTACCTGATATCCCTGTTAGTACACATGCATCAACACACTTCCGAATCTTGGAGGTTTGATCAGTATCGTTCTTACACTTGTGGTTTTTCTGTTTCCAACTGGATTCCAATTCAAATTTAGGTTCTCTCGGAGTGATTAGGCCACTTCTAGGTCGAGTCCCGTCAGAGGTCGCCAGTAAATGTTGCTCTCTTTGGTTGGCTCTGAATATGGCGGTCAATATGGTCACCTTCCTTAATCCTAATTATATTTGCTCTAGAGTCGGCAGGTATCTTTCGATACCGCCACAAGGTTCAAACCCGAATACTGATCAAAAGAGTCGGTACACCAGTTAGTTAGTTCAAAGTCAATACTATTTATTTACAAACACAGTAATATCTACTCATGCACAAAATACTACAGACTAAACTATCACTACTGCTAAAGCCTATACTTAGCTTCGGGCGCCCACTCAGTCAGAGGAACAATGGCCGTTGTTCGGTTCTGAGGCTGCTGGGGTCGAAGTGGTGAAGGGTAAACAGCTAAGGTCGTCCGTCTGGTCGCGAGCGTTGACCTTGGACTTACTTGCTTCTGGTGCAGCTGGTGGACGGGTCTCTCCGCTGTGAGAGACGAGTCCAAGAGAGCGATTCTGTCTTGGGGCTTTCTTCTTATACCTGAAGGGGCTTCGCGCGCTTTTGGGCGGGCCTTGAACTTGGCCCCAATTAATTGGGCCGTATCTTGATCACTCGTATTGATCCTGATCAATAAAGGGGTAGGTGCCCTGATGGCTGGGCGTGTCCTAGGTGGGCATTGGCCTGCTTTGTTTTCTGCTTTCAGTTTGGGGAACTGATGCCGCGAGGTCTGGGGCCAGATCGGTTACTTAAGTATCTTCCTTTGTTCCCGGAGATGGGCCATCCATATGCTAATGGGCCTACAGTTTCAGTTTTGTCTGGGAGCTACGGCTCCAATATGCAGACAGGCTCTGTGCCTGCTTGCTTTCTTAACATTGTCCATTTTTCCCTGCAATCTTTGCAAGTGTCTATTTTGTATTCTGGAAGTGGCCATCCCAGATGGCTACACCAGCTAATGGAACAAAGAACAAAGAAATGTACAGCACAGGAACAGGCCCTTCAGCCCTCCAAGCCCGTGCCGACCATGCTGCCCGACTAAACTACAATCTTCTACACTTCCTGGGTCCGTATCCCTCTATTCCCATCCTATTCATGTATTTGTCAAGATGCCCCTTAAATGTCACTATCGTCCCTGCTTCCACCACCTCCTCCGGCAGCGAGTTCCAGGCACCCGCTACCCTCTGTGTAAAAAACTTGCCTCGTACATCTACTCTAAACCTTGCCCCTCTCACCTTAAACCTATGCCCCCTAGTAATTGACCCCTCTACCCCGGGGAAAAGCCTCTGACTATCCACTCTGTCTATGCCCCTCATAATTTTGTAGACCTCTATCAGGTCGCCCCTCAACCTCCTTCGTTCCAGTGAGAACAAACCGAGTTTATTCAACCGCTCCTCATAGCTAATGCCCTCCATACCAGGCAACATTCTGGTAAATCTCTTCTGCACCCTCTCTAAAGCCTCCACATCCTTCTGGTAGTGTGGTGACCAGAATTGAACACTATACTCCAAGTGTGGCCTAACTAAGGTTCTATACAGCTGCAACATGACTTGCCAATTCTTATACTCAATGCCCCGGCCAATGAAGGCAAGCATGCCATATGCCTTCTTGACTACCTTCTCCACCTGTGTTGCCCCTTTCAGTGACCTGTGGACCTGTACACCTAGATCTCTCTGACTTTCAATACTCTTGAGTGTTCTACCATTCACTGTATATTCCCTACCTGCATTAGACCTTCCAAAATGCATTACCTCACATTTGTCCGGATTAAACTCCACCTGCCATCTCTCCGCCCAAGTCTCCAAACAATCTAAAACCTGCTGTATCCTCTGACAGTCCTCATCGCTATCCGCAATTCCACCAACCTTTGTGTCGTCTGCAAACTTACTAATCAGACCAGTTACATTTTCCTCCAAATCATTTATATATACTACAAACAGCAAAGGTCCCAGCACTGATCCCTGTGGAACACCACTGACCACAGCCCTCCAATTAGAAAAGCATCCTTCCATTGCTACTCTCTGCCTTCTATGACCTAGCCAGTTCTGTATCCACCTTGCCAGCTCACCCCTGGCATTGGGGATAGGCACAGGGCCAGAAGCCCCAGAGTTGTAGGGATGGAGGGGGGATACGCAGAGAAAGAGCCCGCAGTGTCAACCGGGCCATCTTGTAGCCCGGTGGACCTGTTTGGGCATGGGGATGCACATCATGATAACACATTGGTCTTCCACCCCCTGCAGACAATGGATATTGGAATTCAACCGGCAATGGTGGCCTTTCTGCCAGTCACCGCAGCCCTGGCGCTGCTCGAGGAAGAGAAGGAAGCTGCAGCAGTGGAACGTACAGCAGCGGTGCATGCTGCAGAGGAACATTGGGCAGCTGCCCTGAATGGAGAGCCAGCACCGAACAGGCCAAGGAGTAGAAGGTGCAAAGGGGGCGCCGCATGAGGCCTTGTGTCTACCGGCACGGCCTGTCATTCGAGGAGCTGCTGGACTAGGCATGCTGTCGAAGACTCCGGCTGAGCAGAGAGGCAGTGCGACATATCTGCCTGATGATGGCGCACCTGGCACCACGGGGGTATGCGGGAGGCCACCCGCTCCCTGTGGCCGTCAAGGTGACAGTTGCCTTGAACATTTACGTGACGGGGTCATTCCAGGCACCGAGTGGGGACCTGTCCGTGATAACACAGACCTCGATGCACAGGGGCGTTATGGAAGCCCTATACTCCAGGCGGTTCAATACATCCACTTAAATGTTTGGGTAGGGTGCTCTTTCCAAGAGCCGGTGCAGACTCAAAGGGCCGAATGGCCTCCTTCTGCACTGTAAATTCAATGATAATCTATGATTAATCTAGGACAAAGGTTCGGCACAACACCGTGGGCTGAAGGGCCTGTTCTGTGCTGTATTTTCTATGTTCTATGTTCTATGTTCTAAATCCTGCATTGGCATCAACACTTAGTCTCAGAAATGGAGAATTCCACACTCAGTGTTGACGCTGGGGCAGAATTCGTGAACTTCCACGACAGCAAAACTGGTGCCGCATCTGGACCGATTCATCGATTGTTAAGGGCCTAGCACTGGCGCCACATGGAACGCAATCAATTGCATTGAGAAACGGTGCGGGATTCGCCGGATTCGCGATTAATAATCAGGTGGCAGCCGCATATACACACTGCACTCCCCACACAAGTAAAGCACAAGTGAACCGGCCCATCGGAGGAGGAGAATCATGGAGGCCCTGGAAAATACCGTGTCGGGCTCGTTAATGATATGCAATCGGTGTTTATTGTACGTGTGTTCCAGTACGCATTGACGCCGCTGTTGAGGTGACAGAGAATTGCGATTTATTCTCTGCCCAATCGGGTTTCGCGAATCCAGCTGGTCTTTCAAATGTGTATTTTCTTGCAAGTAAAACAGATGTCAAAGAAATTTTGTCTTTACTGCAGTGAAGGTATCATTCAACTGTGAATTATGTGTGAAATTGATAATTCAGGATTTACATGACAAGAAAACATTCAGATTTTATTTCTGATATTTTCTGAGGTGAATGTAGAACCATGCACTCATCCATTTTGCAGGATTAAACAAATCAGGAAGGTAGAATGAAATGCAGTGGATTTCCATAGAATCCCCAATATGCAGAAGGAGACCAACGAGTTTGTACTGACCCTCCGAAAGAGAACACTCCCTAGGCCCACTCCCCTGCCCTATAACCTCACGCATTGATCAAGACCAATCCACCTAACCTGCGCATCTTTGGACTGTGGGAGGAAACTGGAGCACCCGGAGGAAACCCACGCAGACACAGGGGCCGGGATTCTCTAATCCCGCGGCAGAGTGTCCACGCCGTCGTAAACGCTGTTGCGTTTCATGACAGCGTGAAAGGGCCGACCCCACGACTAATTCTGGCCCCTACAGGGGGCCAGCACGGCACTGGAGCGGCGTTCCCGGCACGAACTGGGCACCGCGGGATCTGCACATGCGCAATGGCGCCGGCGCCAACGTGGGCATGCTCAGTGGCTTCCTTCAGCGCGCCAGCCCCGATACAACATGGCGCAGAACTACAGGGGTCGGCGCGTAGGAAAGGAGGCCCCCAGCCAGAGAGGCCGGCCGCCGATGGGTGGGCCCCGATCGCGGGCCAGGCCACTTTGGAGGCCCCCACAGGGTCGGACCCCCACTCTCTTGCCCCCCCCCCCCACAGGCCACCCTCCGACCCTTCCACGCCGGGCTCCCGCCGGCTGAGAGCAGGTGTGGACGGCACCGGCGGGACTCACCGTTTTCACGACGGCCACTTGGCCCATCACGGGCCGAGGATCGGTGGGCCGGCCGCGTAGAGTGGCCCGCGGCTGATGGCGCCGATTCTCCGCTCTGCCGAGACTCATGTGCCGGCATCAGGAGGGTGTGGCACGATTCGCGCCGCTGTTGGGGATTTTCCGGCCCGGCCCCGGGCGTGTGGTGATATGCCTATGGGCAATATCACGGTTGGATGGTGTGAGATCTCCAACCAGCAGGTGGCAATACAGCCACCCCATGTGGTCGCAAGACCAGGGTCATGTGACCTGGGGACCTGTATATAAAGAGAGGCTCATCCGGCCATCTCGAGAAGAACACGAGGTAGAGGGTGATAAGTTGTGCAGGGGCTGGTTTAGCTCACTGGGCTAAATCGCTGACTTTTAAAGCAGACCAAGGCAGGCCAGCAGCACGGTTCAATTCCCGTACCAGCCTCCCTGAACAGGCGCCGGAATGTGGCGACTAGGGGCTTTTCACAGTAACTTCATTGAAGCCTACTCGTGACAATAAGTGATTTTCATTTCATTTTTCATTTCATTTCATTTCAGAGAACAGGTTAGAGAAGTTGTAAGCTCCAGAGGAGTAGCAAGACTCCATGATAAGACCATAATACATTGGAGCAGAATCAGGCCACTCGGCCCATCGAGTCTGCTCCGCCATTCAATCATGGCTGATATTTTTATCATCCCCATTCTCCTGCCTTCTCCCAATAACCCCTGATCCCTTATCAATCAAGAACCTATCTATCTCTGTCTTAAAGACACTCAGTGATTTGGCCTCCACAGCTTTCTGCGGCAAAGAGTTCCACAGATTCACCACCCTCTGGCTGAAAAAGGTACAAGGGACCAAACACAACAGGGAGAACAGGGATATTTATAACCAACTTTTAAATGCAGCAGTGCCAGAAATGTTCATTAGATGCACTGCAAAAATATTCGCTCACTTTACAACATTCCAGTACAGTGCTTCCTAAATTTTTCCCGTGTGACCCTATTTTGAGGTTGCTAAATTTGCATAACCCCCTCAATGGCACCTCTGAGAGTAAGAACATAAGAACTAGGAGCAGGAGTAGGCCATCTGGCCCCTCGAGCCTGCTCCGCCATTCAATGAGATCATGGCTGATCTTTTATGGACTTAGCTCCACTTTCCGGCCCGAACACCATAACCCTTAATCCCTTTATTCTTCAAAAAACTATCTATCTTTATCTTAAAAACATTTAATGAAGGAGCCTCTACTGCTTCACTGGGCAAGGAATTCCATAGATTCACAACCCTTTGGGTGAAGAAGTTCCTCCTAAACTCAGTCCTAAATCTACTTCCCCTTATTTTGAGGCTATGCCCCCTAGTTCTGCTTTCACCCGCCAGTGGAAACAACCTGCCCGCATCTATCCTATCTATTCCCTTCATAATCTTATATGTTTCTATAAGATCCCCCCTCATCCTTCTAAATTCCAACGAGTACAGTCCCAGTCTACTCAACCTCTCCTCGTAATCCAACCCCTTCAGCTCTGGGATTAACCTAGTGAATCTCCTCTGCACACCCTCCAGTGCCAGTACGTCCTTTCTCAAGTAAGGAGACCAAAACTGAACACAATACTCCAGGTGTGGCCTCACTAACACCTTATACAATTGCAGCATAACCTCCCTAGTCTTAAACTCCATCCCTCTAGCAATGAAGGACAAAATTCCATTTGCCTTCTTAATCACCTGTTGCACCTGAAAACCAACTTTCTGCGACTCATGCACTAGCACACCCAGATCTCTCTGCACAGCAGCATGTTTTAATTTTTTATCATTTAAATAATAATCCCTTTTGCCGTTATTCTTACCAAAATGGATAACCTCACATTTGTCAACATTGTATTCCATCTGCCAGACCCTAGCCCATTCACTTAGCCTGTCCAAATCCCTCTGCAGACTTCCAGTACCCTCTGCACTTTTTGCACGTAAGGAAGAGGCTGAAGACCTTTTCAGGGGTTTCTTTCTCGAACGGGAATCAAGCCTCACGCATTGGCCATTTCGGCTACACGCATTTTAAAAACAACTTAAAGGGGCCTCGCAACTTTTCACATTCAGCCAGAGTTCCACCACAGCTCATGACCCCAGAATCTTGTCTTACAATCCCACTGGGGGTCACGATCCCCAGTTTGAGAAACTCCGTCCCAGTATATATTCACTCAATGGATGAAAAGAAGAATCCAGAGATACAGACTATATTTCTTTTTAAGCAGGATACAACTAGGGGCAGCACGATAGCATTGTGGATAGCACAATTGCTTCACAGCTCCAGGGTCCCAGGTTCGATTCCGGCTTGGGTCACTGTCTGTGCGGAGTCTGCACGTCCTCCCCGTGTCTGCGTGGGTTTCCTCCGGGTGCTCCGGTTTCCTCCCACAGTCCAAAGATGTGCAGGTTAGGTGGATTGGCAATGCTAAATTGCCCTTAAGTGTCCAAAAATTGCCCTTAGTGTTGGGTGGGATTCATGGGTTATGGGGAGAGGGTGGAGGTGTTGACCTTGGGGAGGGTGCTCTTTCCAAGAGCCGGTGCAGACTCGACGGGCCGAATGGCCTCCTTCTGCACTGTAAATTCTATGATAACTAGGGGGCGATACTTGTATGCTAAGGTAATTACCCTCTGTGATTCTATTCCATTGATACATCTCTGTAGTTTTAGCAATCACCATTTTAGCCAGAACCTCTGAAATATAGTTTACTGCTCACACACTTTTATAGAGAAACCGCATACAATATGCTCCCTTTACACTTTTTATACTGGAGAAACACGAGACTTAATTCTGTTTCAGAAAATTAATTACTTATGGAAGTTCATACCGGTTGCTAGAATGTCGACTGTTGTATTGGGACAGGAAGCCAGAGATTAACAGTGGTGTTGGATGAATATTCCCACATTTTCTCTTCATTTCCTTTGGGACTTAGTGTTGATTGCTGCTCAAAATGAAGTAAGTGGAGCAGAGTTGATGACAGGTGTGTATGCAGATGATGAGCTTGCTTTGCTTTTTCAGTGCTTTCTTCTGAATGCAATTTTTCACATACACAGATTTGGAGAATGAGAACATTCGATGTGTTACTGTGAAGAAGCTGCGTGAAATACAGTTTAGCCCAACCACATTCAGGAGAAAAACGTTTGAAGCTCATTTAAATGTAACGGAGCAAAATATTTTCACAAGGTAATCCCTCCCTTGTTTTTGATATAACAAATAAAGTATGGTGCAAAATATTTAGTTTTAAATAAAATATAAGATGCATCCAAGAGGAAGAAAAATTAACCATAATTAAAATCATACTACAACATTTAATATTGGAAAGAAATTCATAACATGTCAGTTTGAAATCACACTCATAACATAGACTCTCTTAAGGTACCACAATAATAGGGTACAGAAATATTTGGTATTTTCTTGCAAGGTAGTCACTATAACCTAAACTTCAGATTTTCTATCGCATTAGAGTAGTCAATCCAAATTCCGTAAAGTTAAGTTAGAGTCATAGGTTGGAATTTTATTGGAATGGGAGAGGTCCCAACTTCGGGATCATATAGACCATATTCAAGAACTCAGCGGCCAACCTAAACGAGTATCCCACCACCGTCACAGACTTCATCCGTAAATGTGTAGAAGATTGCCAAAGAAGGTAGTACGTGCGTTCCCCAACAGGAAACCTTAGTTTAAGCGGGAGATTCACTCCCTACTGAAGGCCAAGTCTGAGGTGTTCAAGACAATCGACACTGACCTATACACAAAATCCAGATACAACATCTGCAAAGCCATCACGGACGCCAAGAGACAATACCAGACTAAACGAGTCACAGACTAACAACACGGTCTCTTTGATTGTGGCAAGGCTTAAAAAATAACGGGCTACCCCCCACCCCCCCCTGATAATCTCAATGCATTCTATACTCGTTTCGAGCAGGAAATCAACAAACCGTTGTCAACTGCCCAGCAGCCTCGAACACACCCACACCCACCAGCACAGCCTCTGAAGTCAGATCAGCCTTCTTGAAATTGAACCCCTGGAAAGCAACGGGCCCTGAGAGACTCTCTGGTCGTGCACTCAGATCCGGCGGCAACCAACTAGTGGGTGTGTTCGTGGACATCTTCAACCTTCTCCTACTCCGTTCCGAGGTTCCCACCTACTTCAAGAAAACCACCACATACCAGTGCCAAAGAAGAATCAGGTAACATGCCTCAATCGTGGCCTTGACATCTATCATTATGATGTCCTTCGAGAGGTTGGTCATGAGGCACATCAACTCCATGCTCCCAGAGTGCCTTGATCCACTGCAATTCGCATACCGCCACAACTGGTCCACAGCAAACGCCATCTCCCTGGCCCTACACTCATCCTGGGGCATCTCGGCAACACAGACTCCTACATCAGACTACTATTCATTGACGACAGCTCCGCCTTCAACACCATAATCCCAGCCAAGGTCATATCAAAACTCCAAAACCTAGGACCTGGCTCCTCCCTCTGCAACTGAATCCTCAACTTCCTGACCCATAGACCACAATCAGTAAGGATAAACAAGAAGATATAAACGATTTGGAGGAAAATGTAACTGGTCTGATTAGTATGTTTGCGGATGACACAAAGGTTGGTGGAATTGCGGATAGCAATGAGGACTGTCAGAGGATACAGCAGGATTTAGATCATTTGGAGACTTGGGCGGCGAGATGGCAGATGGAGTTTAATCCGGACAAATGTGAGGTAATGCATTTTGGAAGGTCTAATAGAGGTAGGGAATATACAGTGAATGGTAGAACCCTCAAAAGTATTGACAGTCAGAGAGGTCTAGGTGCACAGGTCCACAGGTCACTGAAAGGGGCAACACAGGTGGAGAAGATAGTCAAGAAGGAATACGGCAATGCTTGCCTTCATTAGCTGGGGCATTGAGTATACAAATTGGCAAGTCATGTTGCAGCTGTACAGAAGCTTAGTTAAGCCACACTTGGAGTATAGTGTTTAATTCTGGTCGCCACACTACCAGAAGGATGTGGAGGTTTTAGAGATTTAACAGGATGTTGCCTGGTATGGAGGGCATTAGCTATGAGGAGCGGTTGGATAAACGTGGTTTGTTCTCACTGGAACAAAGGAGATTGAGGGGCCACCTGATCGAGGTCTACAAAATTCTGAGGGGCATAGACAGAGTAGATAGTTAGAGACTTTTTCCCAAGGTAGAGGGGTCAATTACTAGGGGGCATAGGTTTAAGGTGCGAGGGGCAAGGTTTAGAGGAGATGTACGAGGTAAGTTTTTTACACAGAGGGTAATGTGTGCCTAGAACCCGCTGCCGGAGGAGGTGGTGGAAGCAGGGACGATAGTGACGTTTAAGGGGCATCTTGACAAATACATGAATAGGATGGGAATAGAGGGATACGGACTCCGGAAGCGTAGAAGATTGTAGTTTAGTCGGGCAGCATGGTCGGCGCAGGCTTGGAGGGCCAAAGGGCCTGTTCCTGTGCCGTACTATTCTTTGTTCTTTGTATATCCTTCACGTTAGTCCTCAATACCGGGGCCCCGCAAGGCTGCAAGCTTAGCCCTCTACTATACTCCCTATACACACACACGACTGTGTGGCAAAATTTAGATCCAAATCCGTCTACAAGTTTGCTGATGACATGACCGTTGTGGGTCGGATCTCAAACAACGATGAGTCAGAGTACAGGAGGAAGATAGAGA